>NC_134398.1:63274248-63891565 GCF_050003625.1 Haematobia irritans | reverse complement strand
TATATGGGGACTATATCAAAACCTGGATATAGCCCATCTTCGAACTTGACCTGACTGCAGACAAAAGACAGTTTGTGCAAAATTTCAGCACGATTGCTTCATTATTGAAGACTGTAGCATGATTACAACAGACTGACAGACAGACAGACGGACATGGTTATATCGTCTTAGAATTTCTCCCTGATCAAGAATATATACTTTATATAGTTGGAAATCGATATTTCGACGTGTTACCAGGGCTGTGGAGTCGAGCCAATTTTGCTCGACTCCGACTCCAGCTTTTTTCATCAGCTCGACTCCGACTCCGACTCCGGAGTCGACTCCGGGTAATATAACTAAATCTCATTTTAATACCACTAATTTGTAGTTCTATTGTGGGGGTACCGTAAGTGGATCGATATAAAGTATCGTATTTATTTATGTGTGCAAAAAAGGTCTTAATTTCACATTAGATGCCAATTGAACTCTATATTTCAAATTTAGGGCAATGTTTAATAAATAAAATAATAATATAAATACCCATTATAATATGAGAAGATACCAACAGTATATGTATTTGTGGATCAAAATTATTGATACTATCTCAAATCCTTTAAATTTGTTTCGAGCTATATAAAGGTTTATATTCCCATATGCATGAATTTGAATCTGAATCGATTTAGACAAAAATGTATACACTTCTACAAAATCTATGTACTTAAAATTTACATCTAACGTTATGGGACGTAACACAATTTAAAAAAATAAAAATGCAAGGAAAGTCTAAAGTCGGGCGGGCCGATTTTAATGTACTCTGGACAACTTTGTATTTAGATCTACATTTTGATAAAATCTCAAATCAGGCTTCTACAAAATCTCGGGCAATATTTGGGAAATATTTATAATTGTTTAGACAATTTCGCAAAAATGCATTTATGAATCATTCATTGAAAAATTTGAAAATTTGAGTCATTTCTACAAGTTTTCGACTTAGCAGTGAGTATACAATTTTGGAAAAATTTTTGTCTAGTAAATAACATTTTGCAAAATTTTATTTCTATAGAAAATATTCTATAGAAACAAAATTTTGACTAAATTTTCTATAGAAATGCAATTTTGACTAAATTTTATATAAAAAAATATTTCTATAGTAAAAAAATTTTGAATACATTTTTTATAGCAGTGAGTACCAGTGAGCATCATTAAGAAAAAAAGTTTGAGAAAATTTGCTATAGAAATAAAATATGACAATTTTTTCTTATAGAAATAAAATTTGGAAAAATTATCAATAAAAATAAAATTTTAGAAAAATTTTTGTGTAGTAAATAAAATTCTGCAAAATTTTGACTAAATTTTCTATAGAAATAAAATTTTGACTTAAATTTTTATAGAAAGAAAATTATCAATAGAAATAAAATTTTGAAAAATTTTTGTGTAACAAACAAAATTTTCAAAATTTTCTATAGAAATAAAATGTTGCAAAATATTCTATAGAAACAAAATTTTAACTCAATTTTCTATAGAAATAAAACTTTGACTAAATTTTCTATAGAAAAATATATTTCTATAGTAATAAAATTTTGAATAAATTTTTTATAGAAATAAAATTTTGAGAAAATTTGCTATAGAAATAAAATGTGACAATTTTTTCTTATAGAAATAAAATTTGGAAAAATTATCAATAAAAATACAATTTTAGAAACATTTTTGTGTAGTAAATAAAATTCTGCAAAATTTTGACTAAATTTTCTATAGAAATAAAATTTTGACTTAAATTTTTATAGAAAGAAAATTATCAATAGAAATAAAATTTTGAAAAATTTTTGTGTAGCAAACAAAATTTTCAAAATTTTCTACAGAAATAAAATTTTGCAAAATATTCTATAGAAACAAAATTTTAACTCAGTTTTCTATAGAAATAAAACTTTGACTAAATTTTCTATAGAAAAATATATTTCTATAGTAATAAAATTTTGAAAACATTTTTTATAGAAATAAAATTTTGAGAAAATTTGCTATAGAAATAAAATTTTGACAACACTTTGTATAGAAATACCATTTTGACAAAATTTTCTATAAAAAACAACTTTGAAAAATTTTTCTGTCAATATTCCACATATGTATATGGCCTTAAAATAAAATTAAAAACCAGTAAGGAAAGTCTAAAGTCGGGCGGGGCCGACTATATTATACCCTGCACCACTTTGTAGATCTAAATTTTCGATACCATATCACATCCGTCAAATGTGTTTTGGGCTATATATAAAGGTTTGTCCCAAATACATACATTTAAATATCACTCGATCTGGAAGAATTTGATAGACTTCTACAAAATCTATAGACACAAAATTTAAGTCGGCTAATGCACTAGGGTGGAACACAATGTTAGTAAAAAAATATGGGAAACATTTAAATCTGAAGCAATTTTAAGGAAACTTCGCAAACATTTATTTATGATTTATCACTCAATATATATGTATTAGAAGTTTAGGAAAATTAGAGTCAGTTTTACAACTTTGCGACTAAGCAGTGGCGATTTTACAAGGAAATTGTTGGTATTTTGACCATTTTTGTCGAAATCAGAAAAACATATATATGGGAGCTATATCTAAATCTGAACCGATTTCAACCAAATTTGGCACGCATAGCAACAATGCTAATTAATCTCTCTGTGCAAAATTTCAACTAAATCGGAGTTAAAAATTGGCCTCTGTGGTCATATGAGTGTAAATCGGGCGAAAGCTATATATGGGAGATATATCTAAATCTGAACCGTTTTCAACCAAATTTGGCACGCATAGCTACAATGCTAATTCTACTCCCTGTGCAAAATTTCAACTAAATCGGAGCAAAAAATTGGCCTCTGTGGTCATATGAGTGTAAATCGGGCGAAAGCTATATATGGGAGATATATCCAAATCTGAACCGATGTCAACCAAATTTGGCACGCATAGTTACAATGCTAATTCTACTCCCTGTGCAAAATTTCAACCAAATCGGAGTTAAAAATTGGCCTCTTTGGGCAAATGAGTGTAAATCGGGCGAAAGCTATATATGAGAGCTATATCTAAATCTGAACCGATTTGGCTGGTATTTTGCAAGTTTTTCGAGACCCATAAAATATTCGGATGTACGGAATTTGAGGAAGATCGGTTGATATACACGCCAATTATGACCAGATCGACGAAAAATATATATGGCAGCTATATCTAAATCTGAACCGATTTTTTCCAAAATCAATAGGGATCGTCTTTGAGCCGAAACAGGACCCTATACCAAATTTTAGGACAATCGGACTAAAACTGCGAGCTGTACTTTGCACACAAAAATACATCAACAGACAGACAGACAGACGGACAGACGGACAGACAGACAGACGGACATCGCTAAATCGACTCAGAATTTAATTCTAAGCCGATCCGTATACTAAAAGGTTGGTCTATGATTACTCCTTCTTGGCGTTACATACAAATGCACAAACTTATTATACCCTGTTCCACAGTAGTGGTGAAGGGTATAAAAATAATTTCGATTGTTCGAAATATTTCAAATAAATTGATATGGGCATTAAAATGGATCGATCCAGCCCATCTGCTAGTCTAACATTCTAGGAAACGTAAAAAAATAGCCGTAATTGGAAGTTGGTTTTCATTTACAATCATGCTGTACATTGATCGAATGAATAACGCAATGGAAACTAATTTGCGTAAAAACTTGCTTAGTTACAAAAATGTGAAGTGTTTTAAAAAATTTGGTTTAGCCGGAGTCGGAGTCGAGCAAAATTTTTACGACTCCGACTCCGTCTCCAGCAAAATCTTCAGACTCCGACTCCAAGACTCCGACTCCGGCTCCACAGTCCTGCGTGTTACAAACGGAATGACAAAGTTATTATACCCCCGTCACCATTCTATGGTGGTGGGTATAAAAATAGTAAGAATGAACTAAAGTATCGTTAAAACAGTAATGATGTGGCGCCAATAATTTTCTCCTCTACTTTTGATTCATGTTTCCTGTCCTATAATTTCGTAAACTGCAGTTAAAAAGTATAATGGGGCATTAAATATTCGTGGTTTTAACAACGCTTTGTAGAAATCTCAAAATGTGGAATATAATTTAGTTCAATTTTCGCACGACGTAGTTCATTCTTGCTATAAAGCAGTTTACTTTTTTTTCTGTGTGAGAATGGATGAGCAGAGGTGAATAAAATTAAAATTTGTCTTGTACTTTTACAGATACGTTTAATTTTATTTATTAATGAACCGGAGCCGAATAGACAAATTTGTATTGCAGCGCCGCTACCAAGAATGGGTCGGCTTCATTCTCTGGACATTCTTCTACGATGTGTTTCAATGGATACGTGTTTTGTTGACTATTTTTCTAATTCAATTACGAAGTTAATTGATCCAATTAATTTTTTAATTGAAATGTCTTCAATCACAGAAATGATAGTATCAATTAATTGAAGATCAATTAAAAAATTAATTGATCCAATTAAAAAATTAATTGATATTATTAATTTTTGTGATTGAGTTTTGTTCCAATAAAAAAATTTGTTGATTCAATGGAATATTTTTTAAAACTCAATTAAAATTTTAATTGGAAAATTTTACGTGAATTTTTTTTTCGGTGCAGGAAATGATGACGGTTGCTCTTTTCTTTTTATTACATTTGATTTTAAGCCACTTTACATTTCATACACCTATGCACATAAATCCACCCGTAGAGTCCTCGTGAATGCAAGGGACGAGCAACAAATGGACTTTTGCCGTGTTTGATAAACGGCTTACGTGAAAGTTAATTGCCATCGCCAATGGGTTGATGGAACACCTTACATGATGGGTAGTGGGTCAGCGGTCTTGTATTGCAGAAATAATGATTTTTATCTCACATTCACCACAATGAAGTTTGGCCTCCCGCGTAATGGAATATATGCTTTAATAGTTCCGTATTTCCGGTTAAAGTGATTAAAATATTTCGTTTAAAAGTCACGTACACATGTAAACGGCACAGGATTAAGTCTTCTCTTTTGGGTTTTTATGCTCAATTGCTTTTGAAATTCTTAATTTGCTCCGAATCAAAAAATAGTTTAAAATCAATATATACCAACAAATAGAATTGCAAATTTCTCACTGGTATAGTTTTTGATTACACTTTCGATTTATTCGGTAAAATCCGCTGCAACAATGATACACAAAGTTTTCGTGCTCTGAAGATTTTATTGTTATTATTACTAAACTGGAGGACGTAGTAAGAACCAATTTGAACTACAATTGCTATCATTAGTGGAAATATTTTCGTTAGCATAGTTGCACTATTGTTGAGATTGCCACTATTGACAGGAAACTGCAAAGAAAACCCCCCATGTTATCTTATTTGTTGGATAACTTTTTCAATTAAAAGACTAAAGCAAAACAACAAATTATAAGAGCTGCGACAACAAAGACAATAATAACAAACAACAAAACTTAAATGTTAAATTATACACTTGCCATATATGCATGTGTGTATGTAGTAAAATGTCATGCCGATTGTCATTCACATCACTACAAATTCCCATGCAGTTACAAATAGAGTTGATGTTGTTGTTGTTGTTGGGTGAACACTTCAAGGATAATTACACACTTTTGAAATGGTTATACATACACAGGAAAGGACATATACGAGCATTACTTCGTACTCAAACAGAAAAATGAAGAACCTCATGTAACCAAAATCACCAGAAAAATGGACATTTACATGCTAGCACACACCCTCAAAAAATTCGCTTCTCTATCATGTGCCCGAAAAATAATATCAATGAAACACATAATTTTGAATTTTTGCTTTGAAGTATCCGTTACAATTTGGATTTTTAAACTGGCATATGTTTGTACGTGAATAACTTTATTAATATACCGAGAAAAGAGTAGGAAAATTCGACAAAAAGATGTGTACCCCTATTTTAATTTTGTTGATCCTAGATTTAAAGCCGAAGAGATCACTAAAAATGTCTTTATTTAAAAGAAGCCGCATCTTTGGCTCGGAATTGATACCAAAATCTTTAAACGAAGGTCAAAATCTTTGGATCCAAGTAAACTTTTTTTCAGTGAAACCCATATTTTTTACAACTAAACTTATTTTTGTCCGTATAGTTTTGAAAAATCGAAAAGTCGACGTGTCATTACAATATCAAATGTGAATTAGAGGTGTGCACGTAACACGAAATTGTCGTGATTCACGGAAATGTTCGTGATTAACATGTGAGCCCTGAGACACGAAAACCACTCACGAATGTTATAACGCTTACGAATTGAATTTGCTTACAATTAAGTGAGTCCAATGATGTTAAGAGTTTAATCACTCTCTCGGTTTTAACAGTAACATTTTCAACATTATCATACGACTTGAATGAGGTGATTTGGCAATCCTAGTCGAGAAATGTTGCTCAAATATGAAAGAACACAAGTGCACATATTCTGCTGCTTATCCAACGATGTTAAACACAACCACAAATGAATAAATGTCAAAAGGCTGGTATGTTATGGTAGAAGGCCTTGTGCTGCAATTTACTTTAAATACATTTTGTTTGAACGTGCATATCTGAAGTGTTTCATACGAAAAATTCATTCCTCGTAATTATGATACATGTATATGCAAAGCATCATCAACGTTATTGCCAAAAGCGGTTTACGATGTCATTGAACAATTTTTGTCTGTCCGCTTATGTTGCTGAATACTATTGGTTGAGGACAGAAAACTCGATTGGACAGAAATAACCACATCATCGTTCGAGTGAATTTTTTTAACAAAAACTTGCATTAATTGCATATACATAAAATATTTTAAAAGGGATGTACAAAAAGAATCAGTGATAAAAAATTCGGGCAAGCCGAATCTTAATATCCCACCACCATGGAGCGCAAACCAAATTTTTTTTAAAACAACTCCTCGTAATGAATTACCTTATTTTGGAATATTCAATGATGGGAAATCGGTTAATATTGGGTCTTTACTAAAGTGTAGATACTTTTGATGCACATAAATTAAAAACACAATTTCAGGCGAATTTGATTGATCCCCTCCCTTAAGATCTGTTCTAATGGTATGTTTTCCGAAGATACATTTCAAATTTGTAGCATTAGGTTTTAGAATTGTAGGAACATTTTTGTTTAATGTCTGGAGGGAATCTTAGTTTCTCACCTGTGTGTTCAAGAAAATCGTATTATTCCAGACCAATTGCAGTACTTTATGTATCTAAAATTCCTTCAGACTTCAAATTTCAAGCACAAAGTAAAACCAGATGTTCATGTGGGGGGTATATCAAAAGATGGACCGAGTGTGACATAGCCCTTTATAGATTGGAATACCTCTAGACTTTAAAAATTCAAGGAAAACGGATGAAAATTTGGGGCTTCCATTTACTGAAGAGGGCAAATCGAAGGATATGTTTATATGACGGCTATATTCAAACATGGAATTAGCTCATATTCGAACTTGACCTGTTTCCGACCCAAACAAGTCTTTGTCAAATTTAAGCGCAATTACTTAATTGAAGGTTGTAGTGCGAATACAGCAGACAGACGGACAGATAGAATTTCATCCTCATCAAACACATGTGTACTTTGAAATTAATGTTCCGAAGCGTTACAAACGGAGTGGGAAACATATTATACACCCATCCTATTTTTCCGGTTTTCGACTACAGGTCTTCAACTATTGAAGATTTCACCAAACAATCAAGGGAAGAAATGTAGCATATAAAATTACGAGTATGAAAAACTTTCTAGGACATTCGAAGAAAATGATCTCTGTTTTTTTTGGGAAAAACTGAACATGTCGCAATCTTTCTACTAGAGCAACACAGAAATGCCAATTCTTAGTGAGAATTTGAGCACTCAAAACATCAATATTCGTGTCTGTTCTGGTACACACATGTACAAGTTACGTATGGTGTCACACTTAAAAGGTGTTCTGGCCAACACTATACACCGTCATAGACCTGAAAAATGTACACGAACATTTCTTTTGTGTAGGCTTAGTGTACAGCCATCGTATGCAAAGTTAGAAGTTTTTATAACAAATAAATAACAGATTCTGAAACTTTAATATGTTTTTTATAAATATTTGCAAATTTTATTGGGAAAGTCACTTATATATGTCAGAAACCACGATTTTAAAAATCCATCTAAAATTTGAACCGAAATTTCCTCTGATTGGTGTATAAATTTTGGGGTTGTTTTAATCAGCTGGTTTTCAGTGTGTTCGAAAGTATAATGTTGCCACAATTTTTAAAAGTTAACACAAAAAAGTTTTAAGCAAAATTATCTTTGATTTTTGTGAATACTATCCGCTTTCCTAAACAAATCAAAGGTCTTTTTGAAAATATAAGGTAATTAAATTATAACTTTTACAAAATCGATGGGCTAAGAAAAGTGAATTTTACCAAATTTATTGCATGAAAAATATGGCATCTTCAATTCTGCAAAGTGTTCTTGGTGCACAAATCACTGAGCAAATTAAAAAAAAACACGCCGCCAATATCTTTCTGCACATGGAGGCCGCCACGATAGAAAATTTGTTTGCAATATTATTGTAAATATTTAAGCAATACAAATGAGAAAAACCTTAACAGAATAGTTAATTATGCCCACTATAATTAAATTTCCTTTAATGTATGGATGTTAAAAACTGTTTGACCAAAACCAAAATAAAAACTTCTCCGCCGTCAAAAACAAAAACGAAAACGACACGGCGATCGTTTGTTCATGAGTAACATTGAGGAGGGATAGAAAAAAACAAATCAAAACAGATTTGAAGCATCACGCAATTGTCTCCTTTTTCTTGATAAATTGCTCTTGTCCTTACATTATTCACTGCTAACAAAAATCCGGCAGGCATTTTATGGCTTTGAGTTACGCACTTACTTTTAATTTTTTATGTTTATACCGGCAAAATATGTTTTGTTTATAATTTCTGTCTGCAAATAATATGGCTTGCAGAAAAAATCAGCTGTCACATTTTTCGATTAAAAGTCCGAAAAAAGTGTTCACACGTGTGACTCAGAACAACTAACTTTGTGTGTGGTGTGTAGAAAGTGTATAGTGTAGTGCACAATGCGGTGTGACCCAGAACAGACATGATTAACTTTGTCATTCCGTTTGTAACACATCGAAATATTGCTCTAAGACCCCATAAAGTATATATATTCTGGGTCGTGGTGAAATTCTGAGTAGATCTAGCTATGTCCGTCCGTCTGTGGAAATCACGCTAACTTTCGAACGAAACAAGCTATCGACTTGAAACTTTGCACAAGTAGTTGTTATTAATGTAGATCGGATGGTTTGAAAATGGACCATATCGGATCACATTTACGTATAGCGCCCATATAAACCAACCCCCAGATTTGGCTTGCGGAGGCTCTAGGAGGAGCAAATTTAATCCGATCCGGTTGAAATTTGGTACGTGGTGTTAGTATATGGTCTCTAACATTCATGCTAAAATTGTTTCATATAGGTCCATAATTATATATAGCCCCTATATAAGCCGATCCCCAGATTCGACCTTCGAAGCCAATTGAAGGAACAAATTTCGTTCGATTCGGTTCAAATTTAATAGGTTATATTAGTATATGGTATGTAACAACCATGCGAAAACTAGTCCATATCGCTCCATAATTAAATATAACCCCCATATAAACCGATCCCCATATTTGGATTCGAACCCTCTTGGAGGAACAAATTTCATGCGATTCGGTTGAAATTTACTATGTTGTGTAAAATGTAGTCCAATTCGGTCAAAATTTTGTACGTTATATTAGTATATGGTCTCCAACAACCATGGAAAATTGGTCCAATTCGGTCTATAATTAAATATAGCCCCTATATAAACCGATCCCTAGATTTGACCTCGGGAGCCTCTTGGAAGAGCAAATTTCTTGGAGGCGCAAATTTCATCCAATTCGGCTGAGATTTGGTACGTTGTGTTGGTATATGGTCGCTAACAACCATGCCAATAGTATTCCATATCGGTCCATAGTTCTACCCTACCAACAATTTTTGAATTTGACGACACTTCTGAGAATCTCCACCACGTCGAAAACAGTCGTATACGATATCCAAAACTCGTCGCAATGGTGCCGTCACTATTGAGAAGTTTTAACACGCTTAGTTAGTACAACAAAGTATCGCATGAGTGCAATTATTAGGTGCCTTTATAGATAAATTTAAACGACGCCAATAAGAGCCCCTTCAAACTAGTAGAAAAAGTGCATATTAAGATAGTTGTTAAAGAATTATTGTGGTTAAGTAAAATACGATTGTTTAGATGTTTATTAATTTGAATAAAAATTTATAAATTATTCCAGGTTTAACATTTATAAGAATAAAATCATATTGAACATAATGCCTTAAAAAAGGAGTTATGTTGATTTATAAGTTGCAACATGCTATATGCCTTTCACAATTTTAATCGTAATAACTATGTTTTCAGCACTTCATTTTCGTTTTTATTTAAATAATTTATAATAAGCTAGTTACACTTGGTGTTTCACAAAATATAAAATGGCTCTTGTAACAATAGTGATGGAAAAATGGTTTCATGTACTTTTCGTACTTTTTGATAAGCTTCCCCCATATCAGTTGGCGATTGTTGTAGTGTCACTTACTAGTCTGTGGTGGCGATGAGAATGAAATCGAACTTTGAAATGCTGGCAGGGTATATAGCCCCCAGATAAACCTATCCCTAAATTGTACTTCTTCATTTGATCGTGGTAAAATTTGGTACTATTCACACAAAAATTGGACCATATGGGTTCATAATTGTATATAGCCCCCATATAAACGTACATTTACAGAAATACACAATTTCACCCGAGTTAGTAAGGTTTAATGCAAATTTTTGGCGCATTGTACTAGGCAAAGGTCTACATACAATACATCGTTGGAAAGGTACTTTAGAGAGCTTTCTTTTTATGTTATTAGGAAAATTGAACGCTTTTGGGACAAGGAACCTTTTTGTAAATTAATTTTTTTAAGAATTAAAAATATTATTTGAAATCTATATAACTTTTGAACTAAATATGATATCATTATGATTTTGATTAAGTTTTGCAGAGAAAATTGTTTCAAGAAATACTGCTGAATATACTATTCTCAAAATTCGTATCAAAAATCTCCAAAATTGCAAAGTGGGAACATGTGTTAAAAAAACGTTATTTTTGGTAATTTGCATATTTGTCAGCGGTTTACCGGTAGGATGTTCAAACCTTTTGCAGTTAGTTAGTGGACGCATGGGGCTGTTTGGAACAGAGACCGGCTTAACAATCGGTGTTTTGCCAAATGAGAATTTTTCAAAACAAAATTTGTTCATTTTTAAAAATTACCGATTTTGGAATGAGAATAACTCATACACTACTTGACTAAAACAACCGATAAAAGCTTAAAACGTTTCTCTCTTAGGTGTTCTATAAGAAACAAACAAAAAAAAAAAATTACGACGAAAAGAAGCAACATAGGTGCCTTTTTCGACAAAACTGGTCAAAATTCTGTATTTTTTTAAATTCTAAATTGTGGAGTTTACAACAATTAATCTAAAGCACAGAGGTATACAATTTTTTCATCCTACACGCTCACAAAAAATCGCTTCTGTAACATATACTCCCAAACATATTTTGCCTCAAGCATATATATTTTTGGGTATTGCCCAAACATTTATATGTTTGATCTCTTCCAATATATAATATGTTTGATAGCATATTGGTCTAAACAATATATGTTTGGGTAGTCTAAGTTCCAAACATTTTGTATTTTTGCATCCAAATTCAATAATGTTGTCTTCCAAAACACAATATGTTATTATGTGAACATATAATATGTTTGGAAGCATTTTGCACCCAAAAATATTATATGCTCAAAAAAAATTCTCCCAAACAATATTGTGCTCAAAAGTTTATTTATTTATTTATATATTTACAATCATAATGAATTATGAAAATAAACAGGTAATATAGGTGCTAACAACATAGGTTTTCGACCTGAATGCTCAAAATTTTGTTTCTGTCCAATTGTATATTCCCCGACATCTTTCTCACTTCCACGAGATTTTTTAGTTCTTAGCACCTTTTTCTGTAATACAAACATTGTAGAAGAAATTATTCAATTGTATGATTTTTTTATTTTAATTTTACCTTTTGCCGGACGGGGATTCGAACAGCGGACCACACAGTTTGTAAGGATCAAAGAAGAAGCTGATCAATTGTCCAAGGAAAAATAAAATGTTAATTTTGTAATAACAAGCAACAACCACCAACTTAATTCAATATCGCTCCCTGTTAAATAGCGCTCCAAGCTACTAAACACATATATGTTTATAGGCTATTTCTAAATTAATATATGTTTGCATCCAAGCATATTATATTTACAAGCATTTTATGTCCCAAACATAATATGTTCTAACATATTAACATATATGTCCCAAACATGTTATGCTAGTTTATGAACATTATATGCTTGCACTCAAAAATATTGTGTTTAAAAATTTGTGTTCCAAACATATAATGTTTATAGCCAAACATATGAAAAACAGTCTTTTTCATCCGTGTAGCGATTTGGAAATAATTCTGCAACTTGTGAACGGATAAAGATATCAACATAATATTTTCTTTGTTTGAAATATTCTATATTCTAAAGATCTGGAACTTCGAATAGCGAAAAGATTACCTGATCACTGTAGTGTTTTTCAGGCTGAAATATTAGCAATAAGAGAAGTGGCGAATTGGCTGAGAAGAAATGCTCCACGCAATATTGACATTAATATATACTCAGACAGTCAACCTGCAATAAAATCCTTGGACTCTGTGTTCCTCATCTCAATGAGATGGCTGAGCAGCACAATATTCACCTAATATGGGTGCCTGGCCACAGGAACATACCGGGGAACTGCGAAGCAGATGAGCTAGCAAGGCTAGGAACTACCTTACATATTCCAGGGGAACTAGAATCTGTTGGTGTGCTTCTGGCTACCTGCAAGCTCTTACTGCGTGAGAAGGCTGTCATGATGGCAAATGTTCGATGGGAGAATTGTAAGGGTTGTAACGACACCAAGCAAATATGGCCCCATTTAAACTTAAACCGCACACTAGATATGCTAGTGTTCTCGAGACGCCAGATTTCACTCCTGATATCTGCTATAACGGGTCGCTGCCTGATAGTCGATTTTGAAAAAACTTTTGGTGCGAAGTATAATGACTATTGTATGAGCTGTCATGATGCGGAGGAAAAGGAATCAATAAAACACCTCTTGTGTGAGTGTCCTGCATTTTGTGTAAGGCGTAAGCAAATTTTAGGGGCATATAGCGTCATATTACTGGCGGACCTGGAAAACGTTAACTTAAGCAGTCTGCTAATGTTTTTGGAACAATCTGGTTGGTTCAACAGAAGAAAATAATCAAGAAGGTTCAACGGTTAAAACTAGAAGTGCCCATATGTAATAGGTACTTTTAGTTAATGTGGTATCACAATGGTTTGATGACAGATATTCCCCCTAAATGCTTCCAGATTTAAAATTTCAGGCAAATTGGATAAAAACTACGGTTTCTAGAATCTCAAACAATAAAATCATTTCGTGCACACCTATCTAGTTATAGTCCTAAAAAAATCTTCAGATTTTCAATTTCAGACAAATTGGACAACAACTACGTTTTCTACAAGCCCACCATTTTCGGCGGTTGCTATAAGCCCAAGAAATAAAATCTGGAGATCGGTTTATTTGGGGGCTATATCAAAACATGGACCGATACTCACTATTTTCGGCATAACTTTCTATGGCCCTAAAATACCTCCAGATCTCCAATTT
This sequence comes from Haematobia irritans, assembly GCF_050003625.1. Lineage (NCBI taxonomy): Eukaryota > Metazoa > Arthropoda > Insecta > Diptera > Muscidae > Haematobia > Haematobia irritans. Next base: position 63,877,756 of record NC_134398.1, on the reverse strand, counting down.
CAGGCAAATTAATTAAAAACTACGGATTCTAGAAGCCCAAGACCCCAAATCGGGTGGTCGGTTTATATAGGGACTATATCAAAACCTGGGCTGATATAGCCCATCTTTGAACTTGACCTGCCGGCACGATTGCTTCATTAGTGAAGACTGTGTTACAAACGGAATGACAAACTTATTCTACCCCCGTCACCATTCTATGGTGGTGGATTAAATACGTATATTATTCAGTTCTTGACGGCTATATATAGGGTCAAACTTTTGCGCGGTAATTAGAGAGCCAGTATTGAAATATGGGATCTATTTATATGGGGGCTATATACAATTATGAACCGATATGGACCAATTTTTGTATGATTGGGGATCGGTTTATCTGAGGGGTATATATAACTATAGACTGATATGGACCTATTTAGTTAGACATGGTTGTCAGCGGCCATATAATAGCATAATGTACGAAATCTCAACTAAATCGGATGAAAGTTGCTCCTCCAAGAGGCTCCAAAACGAAATCTGGGGATCGGTTTATATGGGGACTATAAATGATTATGGACCAATTTTGGCATGGTTGTTAAAGACCATATACGAGATCCTCCAAGAGGCTCAGAAGGTCAAATCTGGGGATCGGTTTATATGGGGGTTATATATAATTATGGATCGGATGAAATTTGCTTATCTAAGAGCATCAGCAAGTCAAATCTAGGGGTCGGTTTATATGGGGGTATGCGTAAAAGTGATTCAATATATCCCAATATGGCCCTAAATCAATAACAACTACACTGTTAGAAAAATATGTTTTTCATATGTTCCGATATAAACAAAATGTGTTTCGGGCACGATTTGAAACCACAATATATTTAAGTGCGAACATGTAATGTTCCTAAACTAACACTAAATGTTTGGGACATCTATGTTAATATGTTAGAATATATTATGTTTGGGGCATGAATGTTTCATAAAAATAATATGTGTGAATGTAAACATATATAAATTAACAAATTTCGAGTAAACATATATATGTTGTGATATTTTATTCAGAGAGCGACAAAAAGAGAGTATAGAGAAAGAAATAGAGATGGAAACCGGGAGGGTTGACGAAAGATATCAACACAACAAAGCGAGAGAATGAAAAAAGAACAATTTCTGTGAAACCGCTTGTATGTTGTTTCGGAAAACTGTTTTATGATAAGGCTAAAAATTTGATATGCTTAAGTCTAAATATTATTTAATTTGAATAAAGAGAATATACTTTCGGAACCAAGAGAATAGACATTTGAAAAACAAACTGCATACACTGAAAAATCAGTGAACCCTTTTCCATTGCAAAATGAACTAAACTGTAGTAATATTGACCATGATTTAGCCCTTAAGATTTTTTTCAACTTGTCTAGTTTATAATTCTCTTAAATTTTAGTTCATCTATAACATTGTAGTTTAGTTCATTTTTACAACACCATAAGATTTATATACCCCTACCAAGTTAAAAAGTCAGTATTATTTTGTTTTACTTGCTTATTTTGTGGGAAACCCGATAATAAAAATTGGTTAACAGTCTCTTTAAAATGTCGACGATTAAACTATTTTTAAATCAATCATTCCACAGTACAGAGAAATTAAATAATTAAAGGAACAACAAACCGTTTTACTATTATGAAAATTTTCATACATTAAAATTAAACTTTCTTTAAGCAAAAGTACTTTATTATAAAAATTTATGATGAAAGTTCTTAATACAATGTTTTTTGTGAATAAAAATTATGACCACGTGGAACAGAGAGTAGTTCATTTGAACCCGCTGTTTGGACATTTTGACTTATCCTTTTTTTATTCATCGCAGGTAATTTTTTCACATATCTTGCTGGAAAAAAATGGAAACAATAATGAAAATTGTTAAAAATTAACACCATCTAATGAAATATAATTTTAATTCTTCATTTTAGCTTGTAACTTACCATATTTGGGGGCATTTTATCGAATGGTGTAAGGAATTCAACTTTTCTTTGGAAAACGTATCTCATAAAATTGGTACCTGAAACAATTAGAGAAATAATGAAGTATTCTATATAAACTCATAAAACTGTGTTGTTATCGATGTGAAGGATATAATAAAATAAATATTCTAGTTGAAAGAAAGCCGAGTTTTAATATAAAACTTACCAATTCTCTATTAAATTGTACGCTGAGGGGAAATATAAAAAGTTGTCCAAATTTATTTGGGCTATTCTGAAATAAAATATTTATTTTTTACATTAAATAAAATTATTAAATATGTTTCCAAAAAATCGAATGAAAAAAATAATATTATGCATAAAAAACACAAATATTCTGGTTCAAAGAAAGTAAAAGAATCCTTACCAATTCACTATTAAATTACAAGCAATGGAGTACCAACATTTTTTTCAAATTTTTAAGGGGTTATTCTGAAATTAAATATTTGTTTTTTTACATTAAAATATTACATTGGTTTCCAAAAAAATTGATTAAAGAAATACTTAAATAAGGTATTAAAAACCTATAATTTTGATGATAAAAAGGTCATAAAAACGTAAATATTCTAGTTGAAAGAAAGCCAAATTTTAAAAGAAAACTTACCAATTCTCTATTTTCGAACCCATCTGGAGTTGCTCTGAAATTAAATATTGCTTTTACAACAAAGAAAAACATTAAACTGGTTTCCAAAAAAAAAAATAATTAATACATAAAAAATATTATTTTTAAAAGAAAGCCATATTAAAAAAAAACAATACTTACCAATTTATGGCTAAACTATACGCTGAGATATAACGAAAATTTTCCAAATTCATCTGGAATTGAATATTATTTTTATACCCTCCATCATAGGATGGGGGTATATTAACTTTGTCATTCCGTTTGTAACACATCTAAATATTGCTCTAAGACCCCATAAAGTATATATATTCTGGGTCGTGGTGAAATTCTGAGTCGATCTGAGCATGTCCGTCCGTCCGTCCGTCCGTCCGTCCGTCCGTCCGTCCGTCTGTTGAAATCACGCTAACTTCCGAACGAAACAGGCTATCGACTTGAAACTTGGCACAAGTAGTTGTTATCGATGTAGGTCGGATGGTATTGAAAATGGGCCATATCGGTCCACTTTTACGTATAGCCCCCATATAAAGGGACCCTCAGATTTGGCTTGTGGAGCCTCTAACAGAAGCATATTTCATCCGATCCAGCTGAAATTTGGTATATGGTGTTGGTATATGGTCTCTAACAACCATGAAAAAATTGGTCCACATCGGTCCATAATTATATATAGCCCCCATATAAACCGATCCCCAGATTTGGCTTCCGGAGCCTAAAAGAGAAGCAAATTTCATCTGATCCGGCTGAAATTTGGTACATGGTGTTGGTATATGGTCTCTAACAACCGTGCAAAAATTGGTTCACATCGGTCCATAATTATATATAGCCCCCATATAAACCGATCCCCAGATTTGGCTTGCCGAGCCTCAAAGAGAAGAAAATTTTATCCGATCCGGCTGAAATTTGGTACATGATGTTGGTATATGGTCTCTAACAACCATGCAAAAATTGGTCCATATCGGTCCTTAATTATATATAGCCCCCATATAAACCGATCCCGAGATTTGGCTTGTGGAGCCTCTAAGAGAAGCATATTTCATCCGATCCGGCAGAAATTTGGTACATGGTGTTGGTATATGGTCTCTAACAATCGTGCAAAAATTGGTCTACATCGGTCCATAATCATATATAGCCCCCATATAAACCGATCCCCAGATTTGGCTTGCGGAGCCTCAAAGAGAAGCAAATTTCATCCGATCCGGCTGAAATTTGGTACATGATGTTGGTATATGGTCTCTAACAACCATGCAAAAATCGGTCCAAATCGGTCCATAATTATATATAGACCCCATATAAACCGATCTCCAGATTTGTCTTGCGAAGCCTCAATGAGAAGCAAATTGCATCCGATCCGGCTGAAATTTGGTACATGATGTTGGTATATGGTCTCTAACAACCATGCAAAACTTGGTCCACATCGGTTGATAATTATATATAGCCCCCATATAAACCGATCCCCAGATTTACTTGCGAATTCTCCAAGAGAAGCAAATTTCATCCAATCCGGTTGTAATTTGGAACATGGTGTTAGTATATGATCTTTATCAACCGTGGCAGAATTGGTACATAACGGTCCATAATTATATATAGCCCCCATATAAAACGTTCTCCAGATTTGACCTCCGGAGCCTCTTGGAGGAGCAAAATTCATCCGATCCGGCTCAAATTAGGAACGTGGTGTTAGTATATGGTCGCTAACAACCATACCAAAATTGGTCCAATCACACAAAAATTGGTCCATATCGGTTCATAATCATGGTTGCCACTAGAGCCAAAAATAATCTACCAAAATTTTGTTTCTATAGAAAATTTTGTCAAAATTTTATTTCTAGAGAAAATTTTGTTAAAATTTTATTCGGTTCATAATAAAATGTTCATTATTGTCAAAATTTTATTTCTATAGAAAATGTTGTCAAAATTTTATTTCTATAGAAAATTTTGTTCAAATTTTATTCGGTTTATAATCATGGTTGCCACTCGAGCCAAAAATAATCTACCAAGATTTTATTTCTACAGAAAATTTTGTCAAAAGTTTATTTCTATAGAAAATTTTGTTGAAATTTTATTTCTGTAGAATTTTTTGTCAAAATTTTCTTTCTATAGAAAATTTTGTCCAAATTTTTATTTCTATAGAAAATTTTGTGAAAATTTTATTTCTATAGAAAATTTTGTTAAAATTTTATTTCTGTAGAAAATTTTGTGAAAATTTTATGTCTACTTTGTCAAACTGAATTATATACGTATTGGATCGATCTTTATACCCTTCACCACTACTGTGGTACAGGGTATAATAAGTTTGTGCATTTGTATGTAACGCCAAGAAGGAAAAGTCTGAGACCCATCGTTTAGTATACCGATCGTCTTAGAATTAAATTCTGAGTCGATTTAGCGATGTCCGTCTGTCTGTCTGTCTGTCTGTCTGTCTGTCTGTCTGTCTATCTGTCTGTCTGTCTGTCTGTCTGTCTGTCCGTCTGTCTGTCTGTCTGTCTGTCTGTCTGTCTGTTGATGTATTTTTGTGTGCAAAGTACAGCTCGGAGTTTTAGTCCGATTGTCCTAAAATTTGGTATAGGGTCCTGTTTCGGCTCAAAGACGATCCCTATTGATTTTGGAAAAAATCGGTTCAGATTTAGATATAGCTGCCATATATATTTTTCACCGATCTGGTCATAATTGGCGTGTATATCAACCGATCTTCCTCAAATTCCGTACATCGGAATATTTTATGAGTCTCGAAAAACTTGCAAAATATCAGCCAAATCGGTTCAGATTTAGATATAGCTCCCATATATAGCTTTCGCCCGATTTACACTCATTTGCCCACAGAGGCCAATTTTTTGCTCTGATTTAGTTGAAATTTTGCACAGGGAGTAGAATTAGCATTATAGCTATGCGTGTCAAATTTGGTTGAAATCGGTTCAGATTTAGATATAGCTCCCATATATAGCTTTCGCCCGATTTACACTCATATGACCACAGAGGCCAATTTTTTGCTCCGATTTAGTTGAAATTTTGCACAGGGAGTAGAATTAGCATTGTAGCTATGCGTGCCAAATTTGGTTGAAATCGGTTCAGATTTAGATATATCTCCCATATATAGCTTTCGCCCGATTTACACTCATATGACCGTAGATGCCAATTTTTAACTCCGATTTAGTTGAAATTTTACACAGGGAGTAGAATTAGCATTGTAGCTATGCGTGCCAAATTTGGTTGAAATCGGTTCAGATTTAGATATAGCTCCCATATATATGTTTTTCTGATTTCGACAAAAATGGTCAAAGTACCAACAATTTCCTTGTAAAATCGCCACTGCTTAGTCGAAAAGTTGTAAAAATGACTCTAATTTTCATAAACTTCTAATACATATATATCGAGCGATAAATCATAAATAAACTTTTGCAAAGTTTTCTTAAAATTGCTCCAGATTTAAATGTTTCCCATATTTTTTTTTACTAACATTGTGTTCCACCCTAGTGCATTAGCCGACTTAAATTTTGAGTCTATAAATTTTGTAGAAGTCTATCAAATTCTGTCCAGATCGAGTGATATTTAAATGTATGTATTTGGGACAAACCTTTATATATAGCCCCCAACACATTTGACGGATGTGATATGGTATCGAAAATTTAGATCCACAAAGTGGTGCAGGGTATAATATAGTCGGCTCCGCCCGACTTTAGACTTTCCTTACTGGTTTTTGATTTAATATATACCACGTATGGACTTACATACAATTTAGAAGATGGTGTTAGGAGGTTTTAAGATTACTTAAGTTGCGTTACCGCAACTTAAGTAATTCGATTCTGGATGGCAGTATTTAGAAGAAGTTTCTACGCAATCCATGATGGAGGGTACATAAGCTTCGGCCTGGCCGAACTTACGGCCGTATATACTTGTTTTTACATTGAATAATAAAAATTTCAATACACTTTCAATTTCAACATATTTTCCTAAATATTCTTAATAACTTTTCTCGAAACTACCGATAAAATATTAATAACTTTCATTTAAAAGGTTTAATAAACAAACACCAATATATGTCTCAAAATTCCAAAATATTCCATGCCTTTATATTCCATTGTTGCATATTAAAATATGCAACTGCCCACGCCAACGCCAACTATACAACTGAAGCATGCCAAACAAAACCAAGCAAAGCCAAAACATTCCTACAACAACAAAAACACATGCGCCTTTATTGAAAACAACACCTCATCCCGCCAATAAACCATCCAAGAATAACAAACACACACACAAACCACTAAATGAACCAAAATAAAAACACCCCCACGCTCATGTATACACAACAAAACTCAAGTAACATCATCTTTACATTAATCACATTCCACTATGGCGATAAAGATCTCTGTACTATGCATTAGTTCATCGCATCTGCTGACAATTTACTCTGAGAATAATATTCGTAAAGGCACACCAGTTTATGAACGATGAAACGTTTAACTTAAAATTAGCAAAAACTTCATGAAATGATATCTACCCATTTTTGACGAAAATGTCTATAAATTTAATTACATGTGAACTAAAAATATTTCATTGGGAAATTTTTTACCAACAATTATTAACCATAGGAATTGTCAGTAAGAAATTGCTATCCACTTTCAAGTTCATTTTTCGTAAAAAAATATTTTCTCATACAAAAAAATCTTATAGTAAATTGCACTTATTATTTAGAAAATACTTTACATTTCACAAGTAGTTTTATAGCATGACAAACGAATTTTTAACTACCAGTTAAGAATTTTTTTAAGGAAATTTCCATCGTATTTTGTAGGCCATGAACTAAACGATTGCTACTTAGAATTTGTAAAATTTCCTTTCGAGTAGTTAATTTTCGTTGAAGATACGAAAAATGAACTAAAATTCTGGAAAATTCTTGTAATAAATTTTTGTAAAAATCTTCTTAAATTTACGAGACACTTTTTTTTCTGTGTATGTTTTCGCCTTGAGAGCAGAATTTTATGCATGTGTGGACATGTGTTTTGTTTATCATTTTGGCATTATGGGCACAATTTTTCGTTAAAATAAATCAGGGGTCTTCATAAGAATAACGAAAGGGCACTATACTCTTTTTAGAGTTGGGACAGTAAAATGAAATAAGGAGGAAATAGTGAAAAATTACACAGTAAAATGTAAAAAACAAACTTTAGTTCCTCTTTATTAAAAAGTAGTCCACGAGGAGTTGACGGACACCATCAAATATAAAAGCGGGCATTAAGTTCGAGTTTTACAGCTAAAACAATTTAAAAAGTTTATTTTCTTTAAAATGAATTATTAAAGAAAAATAAAAGGAATTTTAGAGCGATGGTGTTAAATGCTAGTAAAAAAATGTTCACTCCTAAATAAATTTATGTTTATATTATAAAATTACGTATGTATGTTTATACTCGACCCCACGTTCTTCTTTTGTTAGTTTTTGATTTCCTTCCAAATTTTAAAGTTTTGTACAAAAACAGTTTTTTTTAAGTTGTTATTTTTGCAATAAAAAATAATATTTTATCCAAAAATCAGTCAATTTCGTTTATATCAAGCACTGTTACTGACTATAAATCTTTAAAAACATACATTTCGAAGTTTCATTTAAAAAATTTAATATAGTATAAATATAAATGTTTTAATTTAAAAAGAAAGCAGGGATTGAACCCACGACCCTTTGTATGCAAGGCAGACATGCTAACCACTGCTCCACGTGGCAAACAAATGTATGTTTCTGTTAAATAATGTTATGTTTGCATGGGCTCGTGGGCGCTGCAAACTATGCTATATAAATGTAACTTAAAACGATAATTATCTACTGGTGACTATAACAGCTACGTAGCCCAGTGGATAGTGTGTTGGCTTACAAACTGTATGGTCCTCGGTTCGAGTCTCCGTGCAGGCGAAAGGTAAAATTTAAAAAATTTATAAAAGTGAATAATCTCTTCAACATTATTTGTATTACAGAAAAAGGTGCCAATAACTAAAAAATTTCGTGGAAGTGAAAATTACGAGTATGTTAGGGAATGAGCACAATCGTGTTTGGGAAAAATTCTTCCAAGCATATAATATTTTTGGCTCAAAATGCTTCCAAACATATAATATGTTCACATAAAACAAACATATTAATGTTTCGGCAGTATGCAATAATATATGTGCTTCCTGCAAAATATGTTTGGAACATATGTTAAAGAAGCGATATTTTTTGAGGGTGTACTTATCCCAGGTTTCAAGTCGATAGCTTGTTTCGTTCGGAAGTTAGCGTGATTTCAACAGACGGAAGGACGGACATGCTTAGATCGACTCCGAATTTCACCACGACCCAGAATATATCTACCTTATGTGGTCTTAGAGCAATATTTCGATGTATTACAAACGGAATGACAAAGTTAATATACCCACCATCCTGTGGTGAGAGGTATAAAAATTGATTTAAAAAATTATTTTTGGCAAAGCTCCGATTGCTAAGCCAGTCTCTTTTCCAAAAATGCCCCATGTGCCCACAAACTAAAACAAACTGTAAAAGGTTACAATATCCTACCAGTAAACAGCTGAGAAATATGCAAATTAAAAAAATAAAGTTTTTTAACATATGAAAGTAGTGGATTTTGACACACTGTCTCCCACCCTGTATTAAGACAGGTAGGTCCAATAATGGATTATTCTTAAAGGATTTGTTCTTTTAAATCGATGTCTATAAGATTTTGTGGTGATCAGAACAACAGCTGAAGCGCTATGATTTTTGACAAAAAAATTGGGACCTCCAGACCATAGTTCAATGGCTTATACGACCTACTGAAATGCCTGTATCTAAATCTAAGCATCCACTGTGCCCTGTTATAAGCACCAATGAATGAAGTAACACCAAAGAAAGAAGAACAAACAAAGACGTCGTCATATAACTAATGGTAAGCTATTTCTCATGATAAAGTTAATAACATTTATTTTTGTTGATAACTGGCCAAAAGTCGAGAAAACACAATACAATGCAGCATGGGCACTACATCGCAATCAAAATCAACGGATTTGCAAACAGCAGCAAGGGCGCAATGACAATACCACCAAAATATCTTCAGTTTTTGGCTTACAGTCAATGCTGGGTGAAAGAAAAACAACAATGACATACAAACGTGTATTCACTTTCAAGGGATGGGCCTATATTGTCTTAATGGTGTCACAGTTCTCGTGCCCGTTGTCATCGTCTTTGGGGAGAGGTTTATCATAATATAATGACAATGTTTTATATTACAAAGATTTGTCAAATCAAGGGTCATTTCCATAATATAATAGAATTAAATTCTCCCAAGAATTTTGCCAGTCCATATAATTTACTCTTGGAAATAATTCGTAAACTAAGACTAAAGTGGAGTAGAAAAGAAATTAAGAATGAGACTTGAATTTTGTGAATTTATGGTAATGATCCTAAATGATTTTCTGTTTCATTATTTTCCCTTTTGTAACATGGAATATTCTATGAAAAAGGTCCGAGACAATTATTCCCCTGGGTATTTTAAATAATTTGTTTTTCTTTTTTTTCGATTTGGACATTGTGGTCATTGGACAGAGTCAATGTTGTAGCTATGCTTGTATATTTAACGATATTTAAAGAATGTTGGTATTTGAAGGATCGATTTTTCGCTGATGACCCATTACACAAGAGGACAATAAATTTGAGTTAAAGTCACTCTAAAACATATTAGTTGATTTGAATTCAAAGATTTTTTAGCCTCATTAGGTCAAGCTCATCTCATATAAGAAAAGAAAAACAATGCCTAAGAAAGTTTAGCAAAACTCTATGCCTTTTGTGGTAGGATAAGGAACTCCCAATCAAGCCAGACGACAATACCTAACAAAAAACCTGCTGAATTTTCAGCACCTTTGTCAGGAAAGACAAAGTCAATCATCGCTTACCTTTGCGATGAATTCACTGGTAAATTTATAAAGAAATGCCCGTTTAAAGCGCTTCTTCTTTTGTATGACTTACATGCTTAGAAGAAATAGCGCTGCGCTTAAAATTTTGAGCATCATAGTAGTGTCTGCAGTATGCGCGCTATAATTCTATTTCTTTTTATACCCTTCACCACAACTGTGGTGCAGGTTATAATAAATAAAATAAATAATGCATTTGTATGTAACACCAGAAGGAGCAGTCTGAAATTTTTGAAAATATAATATGCTTGGATGCAAACATATATTAATTTAGAATTAGGCTATAAACATATATGTGTTTAGAAAGAGAGACCTAGAGAGTAAAAGATTGGAAGTAACCATTTGGCACTTAAAAATATATATACACAAAGGAAATTTCATTATTTTTTTTCTACCAGTGTATGCCTAAGGTGAAACATAATTTGTTTGAACAATACAAACAATATTTTGTTTCGACCAATCCTGAAAATATATATGCTTGAAGCAGAATGTGTTTGGGGCATATGTTACAGAAGCGATTTTTTTAGGGTGCACAGAGCCCAAAGTTTTACTACGATTTACGTGAAATTGAGTAGATATTAGATTTAACTTTGTAACTATGAGTACTAAATATTTGAATATAGCTCCCATATACATTTATATTTCAATCGATATGGACTTATACACCCTCAAAAATATCGCTTCTCTAACATATGTTCCAAACATATTTTGCAGGAAGCACATATATATTATTGGATATTGCCGAAACATTATTATGTTTGTTTTATGTGAACATATTATATGTTTGGAAGCATATGGAGCCCAAAAATAGTATATGCTTGGAAGAAGTCGTTCGTTTACACCAAAAGTCGTTCGTTTACACCAAAAAGGTAGCAAAAGAGAGCCGGAGAGAGACCACATTTGACAGTTATGAGACAGAGAAGTTGCAAGTTTTTGCTAGAGATGTTTTCCCCAGTAATATCTTGCAAACCATAGCATACACAGAAAAAAATATCACCAAAATATTTCCAATTAAAAAGTTAATTGAAGTTGAAACTTTTTTCAATTAATAAATTAATTGGTACAATTAACTTTTTAATCAATATAGAAACATTAAGTTAATTAAGTCAATGATTGAAAATTGTAAATTTTTTAATTAAAAAGTTAATTGATACAATTAACTTTTAATCAAATTCGGAAGACTAAGTCAGTTAAAAAAGTGATGAATTTTTTTTTAAATTTTTAATTAAAATTTTTTTCAAACAATCAATTGTTAATCCAAATAAAAATTCTAAGCCAATTCAGAATGTAATTGAGAATAGTTACCTTTTTTAATTACTAAATTAATTGAGTTTTGCAATCAACATCAATTAAATTTTTAATTGAATCAATTAAAAAATTAATTGAAATTTGGTAATGAAATCAATTAATTTTTTAATCAAGAATTTTTTCTATGCCCAATTAAAACTGTGATTGATACTATCATTTTCGTGATTGAAGACATTTCAATTAAAAAATTAATTGGATCAATTAATTTCGTGATTGAATCAGAAAAAATTTTTTTTTGTGTGTACGATGCCAGTTGGTAGTTAATGACAAACAAAGTACCAGTATAATGTACATGTTCCGCAACTACAATTGGAAGTTAAAAAACAGGATTCCTTTTTAATGTTTCAGTAGCTGAATTTTTGAATGTGCAAATAGTTACTGGATGCCGTTTGTGTACTTTTCAGCAAATCTAAGCGAAGAGAGTAAAATACAAACTTACTCTCTTGCTAGTTTTTACTGGATATTTTTTACTGGAAAAATACGCGAACAGACCTAATATCTGTACAAACCCTCTCACATGATGCAATGATGTATTGCTCTCTTCTCACTTAATTTTCCAGTAGCACGTTTATTGACTAGTTGGAATTCCACTTACAGGATAAGCTAAAATATATTCCACATTTACGAGGAATCTATAAAAAATCATATACACCCGTCAAGGATTATATTAACTACTTTTTATTCTACTATATCTAAAGTTTTTAACACGAGAAAAATATACCAACTTATAATTAAAATGGGAATAAGCTGTAGCTATACGAATCGGTAATGTGGTTAAGTTAATTTTTACAACAAAATTTTTTTTCCCATACAAAATTTTTTCTAGTAAATTGTCCACATTTTTTTGTAAAATTTGTATATTCCCTATCTATTTTTATAATACAATCAACTGCTGTGTTGGAAATTTATTTAAGGAAAAATCATGGGAAGGATTGTAGTTAGTGAACTATAACAGGTTGGCTGATAAGTCCCCGGTCTAACAAAGAAAACACATTTTTTTGTCAAAATTAGTTTTTATTATTCAACATAGTTCCCTTCAAGAGCGATACAATGATTATAACGACCTTCCAATTGTTGATACCATTTTGGTAATACTCCTTCGTTTTTGCCTTCAGAATAGGCATCAGTTTCGGCTATCACCTCTTCATTGCAGCCAAATTTTTTCCCTGCGAGCATCCTTTTGAGGTCTGAGAACAAGAAAAAGTCGCTGGGGGCCAGATCTGGAGAATACGGTGGGTGGGGAAGCAATTCGAAGCTCAATTCATAAATTTTTGCCATCGTTCTCAATGACTTGTGGCACGGTGCGTTGTCTTGGTGGAACAACACTTTTTTCTTCTTCATATGGGGCCGTTTTGCCGCGATTTCGACTTTCAAACGCTCCAATAGTCACTGTTGATGGTTTTTCCCTTCTCAAGAGGCCATTACTTTGCCAGCGGACTTTTGAGTCTTTCCACGCTTCGGAGACGGTTCACTGGTCGCTGTCCACTCAGCCGACGGCCGATTGGACTCAGGAGTGTAGTGATGGAGCCACGTTTCATCCATTTTCACATATCGACGGAAAAACTCGGGTGTATTACGAGTTAACAGCTGCAAACACCGCTCGGAATCATCAACACGTTGTTGTTTTTGGTCAAATGTGAGCTCGCGCGTAACCCATTTTGCACAGAGCTTCCGCATATCCAAAAATTGATGAATGATATGACCAACACGTTCCTTTGATATCTTTGAGGCCTCTGCTATCTCGATCAACTTCATTTTACGGTCATTCAAAATCATTTTGTAGATTTTTCTGATGTTTTCGTCGGTAACCACCTCTTTCGGGCGTCCACTGCGTTCACCGTCCTCCGTCCTCCGTGCTCATTTCACCACGCTTGAATTTTGCATACCAATCAATTATTGTTGATTTCCCTGGGGCAGAGTCCGAAAACTCATTATCAAACCAAGTTTTTGCTTCCACCGTATTTTTTCCCTTCAGAAAACAGTATTTTATCTAAACACGAAATTCCTTTTTTTCCATTTTTTTTTCACAATAACAAAAGTTGCTTCACAAAAGACGCTCTATCTTACAGACGTCAAATTTTGACACGAATCATTTGAAGGTTGGTACTATATAAAAATAATATGCATTTAATACTAGCGACGCCATCTATGTGTTAAACCGGGGACTTATCAGCCAACCTGTTATTACTATATTAGAGTAAATTTTTTGAACTATTTGGAATTAAAAATGGTCATTAAATTTACAAGACTCTTTTTTTGTGTGCACAGTAGTTCCATATCGCTTGTTTTTTGGAAATAATTCTGTAACTTTTGAATGGATTACAATATCAACATAATTGTTTCTTTGTGTCAAAGCTGAGATGTCTTCCTCTATATTTACATGTAAATATTTAAAGAAGCCTCCGTCTTGTGTAACTTTTGAATGGATTACAATATCAACATAATTGTTTCTTTGTGTCAAAGCTGAGATGTCTTCCTCTATATTTACATGTAAATATTTAAAGAAGCCTCCGTCTTGTGTAAATGTTGCCCGATTTGGCCAAATGTTGTCTCAAGACCACAAATTGGCCACCTAACATGGCGATATCTCGGCCATATCCTTGTAAAAGCGCCATTGCTGAGTAGAAAAATTTTAAAAATGTCTCATATTTACTTATATCTCTAACATAACTGTATTTTTATTTTATTTTTTATAAAAGTCACTTTAGCTTTAAATACTTCCCACATTTTTTACTTACTTTGTGTTTCGTCCCTGGGTGTTAGTCGATTTAAATTTTAGTTATAGAGATTGTGTATAAGTGTAAAAAATTTTGTCCAAACAGGTTCAGGCTTAAATACGAGTACATCTATATTATGTATTAAGGCGAAATATCGACAAATAAAGAAAAACAAATAAGAACATACAGACCTCGAGCTTGATAACTCATTTCATTACGAGTATATATTGATAAAGGTCGAATCAAAAGAAAACTAATAAATGTTTCTTTACTTTAGTAAAATTTGCTTAGTTCAAAAATATATGACATTAACGGAGTGACGTAAATCTACAAGATTAGTATTCCACATTCTTGAAGCAAAGATTATGATCTTTCTTTTAATTATAAGTTTATTATTTTAAGAAATGTGTTCTTAATCTTAATATTGCGTAAATTTCGTGTCCTAAAATTTACGTTCCATAATCTTTCATATTACGTCAAAAATTTTTTAGTTTAGAATGGAGCTGCACACAGTGAGAGCTATTCTAAGAGATGTCTATGTTATCCTGATATATCGGTCTACCACTATACCTAACATAACATGGTCTAATGACTATGTAATCTGTAAAATTGAAAAATTGTTATACAATAAGAGAAATAAATCTTTTGATCACAGAAAATCTAAACAATTTTTATCTGCACCCTCAAAAAAAGAAAAATCGCTTCTGTAACATATACCCCAAACACATTTTGCTTCAAGCATATATATTTTAAGGATTGGTCCAAACAAAATATTGTTTGTATTATTCAACCATATTATGTTTCACCTTAAGGTCGTATTTCTCACAAAACAGTTCATTATTTCTTTAAATTTGTAAATTTTACTACAAAAGCGTCCACCATGAACTTAGTATGTCACTAAACACATCCTTGCAATTTTGAACTCCAATTTTTTTCCTTCAAACTACAAAATTTTCTTTAACATGTGAAAAAACATTGTTTACGTCTTATAAATTTTCTTGACTTTGTCGAAAAATATTTACTTATTTTTGTGACATCGGCGTGATGCCAGCGCTTGTTCACTGTTTTTTTCAGCGTGGATATATTTTTAAGGCGCCGAACAAACATGTTATGCTAGTTTATGAACATTATATGCTTCCACTTAAAAATCTATCCGATTCTGGATTTATTAGAATCATTTTTGTTTGAGTTTTAGAGGAATCATTAACATCTCTTGTAAGTGTGCAAGAAAATTATAAAATAACGTCTCGATTTGAAATCTTAAATCTGTAGATTTTCACCCGAGAAGTAAAATCTGGAAATTTTACATTGAGTTTCAAGCAATTTTCATGATCAGTGCGCCTTCTATACCCTCAAGAAGTGAAGTCGGTCTATATGGAGGCATTACCAAAAGGACCGATAAAAACTTAATCCGATACACGTTTTTGTGAGCCTAAAATACGAGAATATTTACAATTTCAGGCAAATCGGATAGAAACTACGGTTTCTAGAAACCCAAGGAGTTAAATCGGGAGATCGTTCTTATGGGGCTATACTAAACTATGGACCGATACTCACCATTTTTGGCACACCTCTTTACGGTTCTAAAGTACCTCTCGATTTCCAATTTCAGGTAAATTGGATAAAAACTGCGGTTTCTATAAGCCCACGAAGTACAATCGGGAGATCGGTCTATATGGGGGCTATACCAAAATATTGACCGATACTCACAATTTTTGGCACACGTATATGTGGTCCTACAATAGCTCTAGATTTCAAATTTCAGGTAAATTAAATAAAAACTGCGGTTTCTATAAGCCGGGAGATCGGTCTATATGGGGGCTATACCAAAACATGGACCGATACTCACCATTTTTGGCACACCCCTTTATGGTCATAAAATACCTTTAGATTTAAAATTTCAGGCAAATTGGATAAAAACTACGATTTCTATAAGCCCAAGACCCCAAATCGGTAGGTCGATTTATATGGGGACTATATCAAAACCTGGACCGATATAGCCCATCTTCGAACTTGACCTGCCTGCAGACAAAAGACGAGTTTGTGTAAAATTTCAGCACGATTGATTCATTATTGAAGACAATAAATTATTACAACAGACAGACAGACGGACATCGTTATATCATCTAAGAATTTCTCCCTGATCAAGAATATATATACTTTATATAGTCGGAAATCGATATTTCGATGTGTTACAAACGGAATGACAAACTTATTCTACCCCCGTCACCATTCTATGGTGGTGGGTATAAAAAGGCCGATTAAATACGTACATAATTCAGTTCTTGACCGGTATATATAGGAAAGTCTACAAGTAATTACGAACCGATATGAACTTTTGCGCTGTAATTAGAGATCCAGAATTGAAATATGGGGGTCGCTTTATATGGGGGCTATATACAATTATGAACATGGTTGCCACAGTTGATAGAATTCTACCTAAAATGGCCGATTTTTACTGTTTGGTAGATTGATAGAATTCTTGATGTTCTGGTAGATTTTGCAACATATTCCTCTCCACCCAAGAGGTACTTCATAAATTTTCTATAGAAATAAAATGTTGACAATATTTTCTATAGAAATAAAATGTTGGTAAATTACTTTTGGCTCGAGTCCCAACCGTGATTATGCACCGATATGGACCACTTTTTGTGTGATTGGGGATCTGTTTATCTGGGGGCATTGTTGTTAGCGGCCATATACTAGCGCAATGTACCAAATTTCAACCGAATCGAATAAATTTTGCTCCTTCAAGAGGTTCCGGAGGTCAAATATAAGAGACTCCGGATGTCAAATCTTGGGATCGGTTTATAAGAGGGCTATATAATTATGGACCGATATGAACCAATTTTTGGATAGTTGTTAGAGACCATATACTCGTACTAACACCACCTACCAAATTTCAACCGGATCGGATGAATTTTGATCCTCCAAGAGACTCCGAAGACAAAATCTGTGATCGATTTATATGGGGGCTGTATATAATTATGGACTGATATGAATACATTTTTGCGTGATTGGTAGAGACCATATACTAACACAACGTACCAAATTTCAGTCGGATCGGATGAAATTTTCCCCTCAAAGAGGCTCCAGAAGTCAAATCTGGGGATCGGTTTATATGGGGGCTATATATAATTATAAACCGATATGGACCAATTTTTGCGTGGTTGTTAGAGACCATATACTAAAGGGCTATATAATTATGGACCGATATGAACCAATGTTTGCATGGTTACACCGCGTACCAAATTTCGACCGAATCGGATAAATTTTGCTCCCCCAAGAGGCCCCGGAAGCCACATCTGGTGATCGGTTTATATGGGGGCTATATATAATTATGGACTGATATGTATCAATTTTTGTGTGGTTGGTAGATACCATATACCTACACCACGTACCAAATTTCAGCCGGGTCGGATGAAATTTTCTCCTCCAAGAGGCTCCAGAGGTCAAATCTGGGGATCGGTTTATATGAGGGCTATATATAATTATGAACCGATATGGACCAATTTCTGCATGTTTGTTAGAGACCATCTAATAACACCATGTACCGGATCGGATGAAATTTGCTTCTCGAAGAGGCTCCGTAAGCCAAATCTGGGGGTCGGTTTATATGGCTATACGTAAAAGTGGTACGATATGGCCCATTTACAATGCCATCCGACCTACATCAATAAAAAGTACTTATGCTAAGTTTCAAGTCGATAGCTTGTTCCGCTCGGAAGTTAGCGTGATTTCAATAGACGGACGGACGGACGTGGCTAGATCAACTCAGAATTTCACCAAGACCCAGAATATATATAATTTATAGGGTCTTAGAGCAATATTTCGATGTGTTACAAACGGAATGACAAAGCTAATATACCCCCATCCTACGTTGGAGGGTATAATTTTTTTTTTTTTTCATCGAAAGAAATGATTTATTTTTTTACTTTAGAAGTTTATTTCAGTATTAGCAATATTATGTATTATGATCTCTCCTATTAGGGACAATTTTTTGGGTATATAAATATCTCTTGAATTGCACAAGTGTCGTTTTATAACCGTTTCAACGATTTTAGCTTGCACCAACAAGGGAAAACTTACTTCGATAGTATTAATTTGTCAAAATTGTATTTCTATAGAAAATTTTGTCAAAATTTACTTCTATAGAAAATTTTGTCAAAATTTTATTTCTAGAGAATAGAAATAAAATTTTGAATGTGACAAAATCTACCATAATGTCATGAATTCTACCAATCTATAAAACAGTAAAAAGTTTACCATTTTTGGTATAATTTTACAACCGTGCTCCGGAAGTCAAAACTGGATATCGGTTTATATGGGGCTATATATAATTATGGATCGTTATAGACTTATGTTATAAGAATTATACTTACATCACGTTCCAAATTTTAAGCGGATCGGATGAAATTATTTATTATTATTTATTTCTCTAAAGCTTAGTTTGGGAGGAAATAACTATTTTTTCGTGTACAAACCAGATCCTGAAGAGACCTATAAAACATATATAAAACTATATGTTTAGTTCTTTCTGCTTTCTAAATATTTCATAGCGTTTTAAACAATTTTTTCAGTGTACGACTATCTAAACTATGAATTTCGTGGACATGAATGTAACTATTGCAAGGAATAAGCAAATGAGGCATCACTCTGAAATATTTGTCTAAAGTTACGCCTATGTTACATGTAGAACATAATGGTGATGATGATGGATCGTATCATTTGTATAACTCTCATGTAACACTTTCAATTGTGACAGTCATCATTTGGAACAAGTGTCGTAAGCAGACTTTAGAGTATACCACACTGCCTCACTGTGTCGACCCTTTGTTTGAGTTTGATTGTCATGTGCGAACGCAGTAACATCCGTAAAAGTCATATGAATCCTTAAACCATAACTCGCCCAGCAATAAGAAGGAAGATACAGTCGCATTGCCACAGCAATGTCAATCTTGTGGCAAGTTCATAAATTTGTGATACACTCCTTCTCGGCTTCCGATGATATGGTCCCAAGTACTTTGCATTATATCTCAAATATGACATAGTACAAATCATGTGACATTAGAACATAAGCGACTTAATCATATTTGATGCAGATGAAGATTATTAGGGGACACGGAGTAGTATGTACATCGGAGTAGTTGGAGTGCGATGAGTGTGACGGCGGTTTTCTTTACACTTTCGAATCGGTTACCCAGTACAATGCGGTGAGACATCCACAATTTGTAGGTAAAGTTAATGCCTCTTGCAGACATCAAAGTGCCTTAGTTCTTGTTCGTTGTATGAATTTTCTCAATTCATATTTGCCATAACCGGCATTTCATGGTTATCTAATGTGATTTAAAATAAAATTTGAAAAGCTGCCATATGTGAGCTTCGGGCAGCACCTGCCGTATTATGAGCCATAAAGAGCTAATCTTGTGGCATGGATTACATTATAGACAATAATATAAATGGCTTCGTTGATGTCAGTTGTTAATCTAAACGGAAAGGGGTTGGAATGACAAGTTGTAGCATCTCGAATGAGTTATTTAAATATATTGTAGTGTCTCATTAAGGGAAAAACAGGAATTTGGGACCATATGTTTGGCTGGATAAATAATAAATACTTAAATTGCATAGAAACAATATATATATATTTTTGATACTGCCGAAGCATTATTACGTTAGTTTTAAGTACACAATATAATATGTTTATAGCCTTTACCACTTTACAGGTCTGTTCGCGTACTTTTCCAGTAAATAATATCCAATAAAAACTAGCAAGAGAGTACGAGTGTATTTTACACTCTTTGCTTAAAATTGCTGAAAATTACGCGAACGGTAGCCATTAACTATTTGCACATTCAAAATTTCAGCTTTTGAAACATTAAAAATAAAAAATGAATCCTGTTTTTTCAACTTCCAATTATAGATGCGGAACATGCACATTGTACTGGTGATTTGTTTCTTATCAACAACTAGCTGACAACGAATGCTATGGTTTACAAAATTTTACTGGAGAAAAATCTCTATCAAAAACTTGCTATTTCTCCATCTGATAACTGTCATATGTAGTCTCTATCTGGCTCTCTTTTGCTGGATTTTTGGTGTAAACGAACGAATTCCAGTAGAATATTGCGATAATTATCAAAAATTATGTAGTTCTTATACTATAGCCTTTACCACTTTATAGACCGAAATTTTTATCAAATCCGCCAAGTTTATTGGGAGCTATATAAATGCTATATTCCCATTACATTAAAATCCGAACCCATTTGGACAAAATTGTTACACTTCTGAAAGTGTGTGGGTATAAAGAGGCTATTCTAAAATTGAACCGATTTGTATCAATTTCGAACCCTATCGTCTGTGTAAAAAACCAGTCAATTCGAAAAAGTGCCGTTGAAAATGGGTGTAAAATATGAAATTTTTTACCATTTTTCCCAAAGCTAGCATACATATACATGGAAGCTATCTAAATCTGAATCGATTTAAACCAAATTAGACACACATTGCCAAACTTTAAATTCTTCTCTAGGTGAAAAATTCTAAGTAAATCGTAATGAAACTTTGGCCTCAAGTGTTCATATGAATATAAATCGGGCGTATGATATACAGTGGGGAGCAAAACCGAGTGCATGTTCACCACTTAGGATTATGCTTTATGTTCTTAATAAAAAACGTTTATTGAGTCCAATTGCTACAAAATTTGTTTCGTTTATACTTTATTTCCTGAAAAACGAAACTATACATTCAGATAAATTATATATCCATACTACTGTATTCATTAAACAAAAATAAAAATAAGCCTTCATCCAGTTCTGCACTTTATGCATAATACATTAAAATCAAATGTTTTAGTATTTAGCCGATAGTCCCTTGTTTCTAATTGTGATTTTAAATCGTCTTGATATAATTGTTTTTATACCTTAAAACACATAGTGGTCAGGGTATAATAACTTTGATCTGCCAAAAAATGTGCCTACAAGAAATATTGATTTTAGAACCCATACAATATATACCGATCGACCCAGAATCACCTCCTGAGTCGATCTAGCTCTTGGTGTCCGTTCATGTATTTGTTGTTCGCAGGATTCCGGTCGCAATTATTAACCGATTTTCATGAAATTTGGTATATAGCGTTTTTTTTGGTACAGGACGAACGCTATTGAATTTGGAAAAAATCGGATCAAATTTAGATATAGCTCCCATATTTATGTATCGCCCGGTTTCGATAAATGGGGTCATGTTGGGCTTTTTTCACTCACCGCTCGTAGTCAAAGCTAAGGTACAAGGTAATATTTTTCCTCAGCCTTCAAGTCTGCAAAATTTTATCGAAAACGGTTTAGATTTATATGTATGGCTGATATATATGTATCGCCCGATTTTGCCACATTTTGCCATAAAACCCTTATTTATCAAACTTGGCTTACTATAATCTTTTATAATACTAGCGATATGTGCACAAAATCATCGAGATCGGTTCAGATTTAGCTATAGCTCCCATATTATGTTTCAACCGAACTTAGTAAAATTTAGCACAAGGTAACCTTCTGTGGTATCAATCAAACCTGCAAAATATCATCCAAATCGGTTCAGATTTAGATATAGCTTCCATATATATGTAGCGTCCGATTTTGAGATATTTGCCCCTAATAACCTTATAATTGACCATAATTATTAACCGATTTTACTCAAATTCAGCAACTGGTAATCTGTTATTATATTAAACAAACCTAACAAATATCATCCAAATCGGTTCAGATTTAGATATAGCTCCCACATATATGTGTCGCCCGTTTTTCAAAAATTTACCACTAATAACTTTATTTCTGACCATAATAGCCTTATTTATGAACCGATCTTACTCAAATTTTGCACAAGGTAACTTTCGATAGTATCAACCAAACCTGGAAAATATCATCCCCAAAAATGCTTATGTTTACTAATTCAGTAGGGGTGGTTTAGGGTATTATATAGACGGCCACGCCCGACTTTCTATTTCTATTTCTATTTTTGTTTTTTTTTTTTTTTTTGTGCTCTTTGCTGTAATCTTTTCATAAGGGACCATACATTTTAATTTAATAGGAATGAGATCGGGGCTTTGAGGTGATTATTTGAGCATTTGAAAACATTGCCCTGACTACCATTTCTTTACTATTTTGTAAGTATGCTTACACTAAAAAAAAAGTGAACTCTCCATTTCACTAAAACCAATTTAACTTTATTTGAGTTCATGGAATTGTTATGTTTGGAGAAAGTCCCCTTTACTCTAATAATTTTTTGCGTACATTAGTTAAATTAACTAAAAACCGGAAAAAATGATACACAAATTAAGCATAAAGATTAACTAAATTCGTATTTCTTACCAAATAAATTTGCAACTTTTACTACAAATGCGTCCATCATTAACTTCGTATATCACTAAAGACATTCTTGCACTTTTGAACTCCAATTTTTTCCTTCAGACTACAAAATATTCTTTAATTATTTAATAATTAATTATGTCTAATATTTTTTCTTAAATTTATCGAAAAATATTTACTTATTTTTGTGATATCGGCGTGATGCCAGCGTTTGTAATACTGTTTAGTTAAAATTTTCTAAAAATATTCAAAATTTTCTAAAATTAACCAAAAGTTTTTATCCTGGAGGGTTCACTGTTTTTTCAGTGTAGGTTTGTCGTCTTCTTGAAAAACAACGTGAACTATTAAAACCAAGAGAGTTCACGTTAGCGAAATTTGATTTTCAAAATATAGTCATATTCAGGAGTTTTACAGGTTCTATGTTAGTGTGATAGTCTTTTTTGTTATTAGTAATTATAAATTTTAAATTTAATTTCATTAAAAAATTAAAAAAAGAGATCGGAAAAATTTCAGTGGGTACACCCAGCAAAAAGTGCCTACGGAACTAAAGGAAAAAATATTCATCAATTTAGTTTAACCAATTTATTTCCATTAAGTTAAATTTTTGTTTAAAATAATAAAATTTACTTGCTTCAGTAAAAAAATCCTAAACTGAAAGTAGTTAGGAATAGTTCATTAACTAGAATAAGGCATGGAATTTTACTAATAATGTTTTCTTCGCTGGGTATAAGAATTTACTACTGAACAAGAAAATTTTATTCACTGACTAGCGTAACCCGGCCCGCTTCGCTGCGCCTTCCGGCGTATTTGTAGGAAAATTTTGCGTTAACTTAGTCAACCCTATTCTTCGTGCTGAAAACAAATTCGAAAAGATTTGAATTCTTTCAAACAAATCGGACTACTTGCTTTTTCGTTTATTGGTACAAATACGGCGGATATGCATATGTAAAACGGTTCGTCTTAAAAAATGTCGGGGAGAGGGTGTACCCTTTCTTCCAGATTTTTTAAATAATGTTCTGTATTCAAGTAGTTGGACAATCTTCTATATAATTCTTGTGGATTTTAAGTGTGGTTTGTCAAGGAAAGGTATCCTTCTCCTCAACATATCTGAAAATGAAGCACTATATTATAATAATATACAAAGAATTACTGTCTCCCATCCAATAAATCGGAAAAAGCAAAAGTAGTAAAAAATTTTACCACATTAACATTTGCTAAAATGTAGGAAAATGATGCACCCTCTACGTTGGCTGCCAATTTCATGTAAATTTAAGTTCTTTACGAAAAAGAAGTCTGGCAGAAGCCTGTGAAAAAATCATAAAATTATGTACCGAGTTCCCATTTACGGACAACCCTCTACTTTCAATTTAAGAAAAAAAAGGACAGAACGGAACCCTCTCCCCACCTTCGCTCCACTCCGACCTAATATCGGACTATATTAATTTCACATCTACTCAATGTTCCCTATAAATTCCATCGAAGTAAATCGACAAAGTTTATTTCAATTTTCCCCTTTCCCAACCAGATATCGAAAAATCATATATTAATTTAAAAATCATGATAAATTTAATCACCTCCTCCCACGTTCCCTGTAAATTTCAAGTATATCGGAGATGTTTAAATTTTGCTCAATTATTTTAAAGGGACGTCACTTTCCCCGATACAATATCGACAAACACCGTAGTGAATAGCACCCCTAACCTTCCCTGAAAATTCTTGAAACTTTCCTTCAAGTGTGGGGCAAGGAAGGTTGCCTCTTCGTTCATAACCTTCCCCCACTGCCTTTGTAAATTTCAAGAAAACTTAAGAATTTTTGTTTTTTTTTCAGTTTTGGAGGAGGACCTCCTCCCCGACCAAATATCGAAAAGTGATATAGCGTATCTTTTGTAAACGTCCCTGAAAATGTCAAGAAAATTATAAGCCTAAAGGTATCAACTATTAATATCGTAATCTCTTCCCAGTCCTCTGTAAATTTCAAGTAACTCGGTAAAGTTTAATTGTTTCTCTGTATGTACTTAAGAGAAGCGGATGTCTCCCTATGCCCTTTTATTTTTATTAAAAAATTAGGGACCTGATTTAAATTTCATAACCTCACCTATTTTTCCGTAAAATTTCAGTCGGGGAGTTTAGTTTTGTTTTCACTGTACTTTAAAAATAAAGTCGGTCAAAGGGGTGGTCCCCCACCCCGACCAAATATCGAAAAATAATGTAGCGGATTTTTGTCTAGATGCCAACCCCAACATTCAATGAAAATTTCAAGCAAATCGCATAATTTTGTTCCAAGTTTCAAAAAGTAGGGCAAGGGGGAGGTCCCCCTCTCCGTCCACATATGAAATCAACAGGTACCCCATATTAATTCCATAACCTCACCGCATGTTCTCTGTAAATCTCAGATAATTTAGAGAATTTTAGTTTTTTTCACTGTACTTTAAAAAAGTCGAACAAAGGGGAGTTCCCCCTCTGCCCCAAAAATATCGAAATATAAAGTAGCGGATCTTTGTCTAGATGCCAACCCCAACCTTTAATGAAAATTTCAAGCAAATCGGTCAACTTTGGTCCAATTTTCAAAAAGTAAGACAAAGGCGAGGTCCCCCTCCGCGGCCAGGTGTCAAAAAATGAGGTACCCTATTTTCACCACATGAACACCCCCTACGATCTCTGAAAGTTTCAAGTAAATCGGTTCAGCCGTTTCGGAGCCAACTCGGAACATACAAACAAAGAAATGAACAAATAACAAAATAACAAACAAATACAAACAAACAAATAAATAAATAAACTAACGTAGATTGAATTTTATATATATAGATAACAAAGCATTTGTCAAAATAAACAAAATATGAACTAAAACCAAGTTTCCTCAAATTTAGTAATTTTTTTTTATAAAATGATAATTCTGACTTCCTTTATTATAGAAAGCTTATCATACATACGAATAACACTTAGCCTAGAAAAATATTTTAGTTCATTCGTACTAAGAAGTATTCAATCCTTTCAAAAATTAAGGAGACACACTTGTTAGAATATAGGAAATTGTCCTATATTTCTTTTATCTACCTGTAATCGATATATCATCGATGTAATCGATATGTTTGCGCGTGGGTTGTTTTTTTAGTTGGAATCGCGTTGTTATGGTATCGGAGGAATTGTTAAAAAATAATATAATAAATAACAAATAAAATATATAAAATATTTCAAGGCCAGTCGATGCTGTTGACTCTTAATAAATATATTTAATATATTAATAAAACGTGTATTTTATTGAAGAAAAATTGCCTATATAAATAAATGAAATTGTATTTAAAAACGAAGGTAAGCAGTTCTAAGTTTGAAGTAAAAAGGTTTACCAAAAATATGTAAGATTTGTCCCAATGAATGAAAAAAGTTTAATAAAATCATTCCATATATGAATTCAATTCTGTTAAATTTTTGCATTCTGTAGTATAAGGGTACAATGTATGTACCCGGTACATAAATATAGGAAAATGTTAACTAATATATGGAATGTATTCTACCTAATTTCACTGAAAATCACATCGTTCAAAAAAATAAAAATGCCTTTGGCGCTATACGAAGTTCAACTTTCTTCACAATGAGTTCATTTTAACTTAAAGAAGGGGTCATTTTTTCTGGGTGTATGAAATTATAAAGCAATTTTAATTAATAATTAAAATTCCAGAAAACACAAACGGAATATGTGCGATATTCTAAGCAAATCTATATATAATTGTGGCCTTGATGGTACCACTTGACGATACCATCTGTTGTAATTTTTGTACAAAATTGTAAGTAAATCAAGGTCCCTGGGCCATATAAGTGCATATCAGGCGAAAGGTATATATGGGAGCTATATCTATCGATTTAGATAAAATTTTGCAAGTTTCACGGTACTCATATAATAATCAGATAAAGAAGATCGGTTCATAAATACGTCAATTATAAGCAAATAGGTTTTAATATATGTCGGCTATATTTAAATCTGAACCGATTTTTTCCAAAATGAATAGGGATCGTTTTTGACCAATAATAAGACCCTACGCCACATTTGAGGATGATCGGACTAGAACTGTGATCTGTACTTTGCACACAAAAATTCGTTAACAGACAGACAGATGCACCCTCAAAAAATAACAAGTAAGGAAAGTCTAAAGTCGGGCGGGGCCGACTATATTATACCCTGCACCACTTTGTAGATCCAAATTTTCGATACCATATCACATTCGTCAAACGTGTTGGGGGCTATATATAAAGGTTTGTACTAAATACATACATTTAAATACCACTCGATCTGGACAAAATTTGATAGACTTCTACAAAATCTATAGACTCAAAATTTGTGTCGGCTAATGCACTAGGGTGGAACACAATGTTAGTACAAACCAGTAAGGAAAGTCTAAAGTCGGGCGGGACCGACTATATTATACCCTGCACCACTTTGCCTGCCAACCCCAACCTTTAATGAAAATTTCAAGCAAATCGGTCAACTTTGGTCCAATTTTCAAAAAGTAAGACAAAGGCGAGGTCCCCCTCCGCGGCCAGGTGTCAAAAAATGAGGTACCCTATTTTCACCACATGAACACCCCCTACGATCTCTGAAAGTTTCGAGTAAATCGGTTCAGCCGTTTCGGAGCCAACTCGGAACATACAAACAAAGAAATGAACAAATAACAAAATAACAAACAAATACAAACAAACAAATAAATAAATAAACTAACGTAGATTGAATTTTATATATATAGATAACAAAGCATTTGTCAAAATAAACAAAATATGAACTAAAACCAAGTTTCCTCAAATTTAGTAATTTTTTTTTATAAAATGATAATTCTGACTTCCTTTATTATAGAAAGCTTATCATACATACGAATAACACTTAGCCTAGAAAAATATTTTAGTTCATTCGTACTAAGAAGTATTCAATCCTTTCAAAAATTAAGGAGACACACTTGTTAGAATATAGGAAATTTTCCTATATTTCTTTTATCTACCTGTAATCGATATATCATCGATGTAATCGATATGTTTGCGCGTGGGTTGTTTTTTTAGTTGGAATCGCGTTGTTATGGTATCGGAGGAATTGTTAAAAAATAATATAATAAATAACAAATAAAATATATAAAATATTTCAAGGCCAGTCGATGCTGTTGACTCTTAATAAATATATTTAATATATTAATAAAACGTGTATTTTATTGAAGAAAAATTGCCTATATAAATAAATGAAATTGTATTTAAAAACGAAGGTAAGCAGTTCTAAGTTTGAAGTAAAAAGGTTTACCAAAAATATGTAAGATTTGTCCCAATGAATGAAAAAAGTTTAATAAAATCATTCCATATATGAATTCAATTCTGTTAAATTTTTGCATTCTGTAGTATAAGGGTACAATGTATGTACCCGGTACATAAATATAGGAAAATGTTAACTAATATATGGAATGTATTCTACCTAATTTCACTGAAAATCACATCGTTCAAAAAAATAAAAATGCCTTTGGCACTATACGAAGTTCAACTTTCTTCACAATGAGTTCATTTTAACTTAAAGAAGGGGTCATTTTTTCTGGGTGTATGAAATTATAAAGCAATTTTAACTAATAATTAAAATTCCAGAAAACACAAACGGAATATGTGCGATATTCTAAGCAAATCTATATATAATTGTGGCCTTGATGGTACCACTTGACGATACCATCTGTTGTAATTTTTGTACAAAATTGTAAGTAAATCAAGGTCCCTGGGCCATATAAGTGCATATCAGGCGAAAGGTATATATGGGAGCTATATCTATCGATTTAGATAAAATTTTGCAAGTTTCACGGTACTCATATAATAATCAGATAAAGAAGATCGGTTCATAAATACGTCAATTATAAGCAAATAGGTTTTAATATATGTCGGCTATATTTAAATCTGAACCGATTTTTTCCAAAATGAATAGGGATCGTTTTTGACCAATAATAAGACCCTACGCCACATTTGAGGATGATCGGACTAGAACTGTGATCTGTACTTTGCACACAAAAATTCGTTAACAGACAGACAGATGCACCCTCAAAAAATAACAAGTAAGGAAAGTCTAAAGTCGGGCGGGGCCGACTATATTATACCCTGCACCACTTTGTAGATCCAAATTTTCGATACCATATCACATTCGTCAAACGTGTTGGGGGCTATATATAAAGGTTTGTACTAAATACATACATTTAAATACCACTCGATCTGGACAGAATTTGATAGACTTCTACAAAATCTATAGACTCAAAATTTGTGTCGGCTAATGCACTAGGGTGGAACACAATGTTAGTACAAACCAGTAAGGAAAGTCTAAAGTCGGGCGGGACCGACTATATTATACCCTGCACCACTTTGTAGATCTAAATTTTCGATACCATATCACATCCGTCAAATGTGTTGGGGGCTATATATAAAGGTTTGTCCCAAATACATACATTTAAATATCACTCGATCTGGAAGAATTTGATAGACTTCTACAAAATCTATAGACTCAAAATTTAAGTCGGCTAATGCACTAGGGTGGAACACAATGTTAGTAAAAAATAAAAATATGGGAAACATTTAACTCTGAAGCAATTTTAAGGAAACTTCGCAAAAGGTTATTTATGATTTATCGCTCGATATATATGTATTAGAAGTTTAGGAAAATTAGAGTAATTTTTACAACTTTTCGACTAAGCAGTGGCGATTTAACAAGCAAAATGTTGGTATTTTGACCATTTTTGTCGAAATCAGAAAAACATATATATGGGAGATATATCTAAATCTGAACCGAATTTGGCACGCATAGCTACAATGCTAATTCTACTCCCTGTGAAAATTTCAACTAAATCGGAGTTAAAAATTGGCCTCTGTGGTCATATGAGTGTAAATCGGGCGAAAGCTATATATGGGAGCTATATCTAAATCTGAACCGATTTCAACCAAATTTGGCACGCATAGCTACAATGCCAATTATACTCCCTGTGCAAAATTTCAACTAAATCGGAGCAAAAAATTGGCCTCTGTGGTCATTTAAGTGTAAATCGTGCGAAAGCTATATATGGGAGCTATATCTAAATCTGAACCGATATCAACCAAATTTGACACGCATAGCTACAATGCTAATTCTACTCCCTGTGCAAAATTTCAACTAAATCGGAGCAAAAAATTGGCCTCTGTGGGCAAATGGGTGTAAATCGGGCGAAAGCTATATATGGGAGCTATATCTAAATCTGAACCGATTTGGCTGATATTTTGCAAGTTTTTCGAGACCTATAAAATATTCGGATGTACGGAATTTGAGGAAGATCGGTTGATATACACGCCAATTGTGACCAGATCGGTGAAAAATATATATGGCAGCTATATCTAAATCTGAACCGATTTTTTACAAAATCAATAGGGATCGTCTTTGAGCCGAAACAGGACCCTATACCAAATTTTAGGACAATCGGACTAAAACTGCGAGCTGTACTTTGCACACAAAAATACATCAACAGACAGACGGACAGACAGACAGACAGACAGACAGACAGACAGACGGACATCGCTAAATCGACTCAGAATTTAATTCTAAGACGATCGGTATACTAAACGATGGGTCTCAGACTTTTCCTTCTTGGCGTTACATACAAATGCACAAACTTATTATACCCTGTACCACAGTAGTGGTGAAGGGTATAAAAATCGCTTCTGTAACATATACCCCAAACACATTTTGCTTCAAGCATATATATTTTCAGGATTGGTCCAAACAAAATATTGTTTGTATTGTGCAAACATATTATGTTTCAAATTAGGTCATACACCAGTAGTAAAAAATTTTAATTAAATTTTCTTTGCATGGATATATTTTTAAGGCGCCAATTGGTTACTTCCATTCTTTTACTTGCAGCATACTCTCTAGGTCTCTCTTTCTAAACAGATATATGCTTATAGACTATTTCCAAATTAATATATGTTTGCATCCAAACATTTTGTATTTACAAGCACTTTATGTTCCAAACATAATATGTTGTAACATATTCACATATATGTCCCAAACATGTTATGCTAGTTTATGAACATTATATGCTTGCAATTAAAAGTATTGTCTTAAAAAATTTGAGTTCCAAACATATAATTTTTACACCCAAACATATGAAAAACAGTCCTTTTCGTCCGTGTGGACATCGCTAAATCGACTTAGAATTTAATTCTAAGATGGGTCTTAGACTAGTCCCTCTTGGTGTTACATACAAATGCGCAAACTTATTATATACTGTGCCACAGTAGTGGTGAAGTGTATTTATAAGTTTATGTCTGAGACCCATGCCATATTTAAGTAAAATCTTGAAATAATTTTTATCTCCTTTCTTGTATGTCATAATTAGACACACTTTTTTCATTTGGGCAATGTTGTCATTAGTCATCAGGTTTATTTCAAGTGTATGCAATGGCATTAGCATTACACTTAACATAAATGTCCTCCTTCTAGGACATGATGGCACGTACCAAACATCATTGTTAACACTTGTCTTCTAAATGGCCACAACAAGATATAGCAAAACAAAGATCAAGTCAACGCCATCGCGTTTTAATTCCGGTCGAATTTGCTCGCGTTTTGCTATATGGCCAACATAAATCAGTGCAACTAGCAGTACGTGGTGTTGGAGATATAAATGGAGAATTTATGTAAATTTCTAACATTTTTTCTCCCCACCCAAAGGGCCAACCCTAGAGAAAGGATCTGCAAACAAACTTGCAGCATACTCACTCACACACATACACACATTTTAAATTTACAATACAAAAGAGGCGTTGGCAACAACGGATAATAGGACAGTAGCATTTCAAATTTCAATGGTATTTCTAGTTGGACAAGGCGGTTGGTTATATAAATGTCTCTTTTACCCACTTTTGGAGAAACACAGAAACAAAATCCATGGATATTTTTTCTGGTATAGCTTATCTGTACATTATATTCGACATATTTTCATTTTCTGCAATGAATATTTTATTTTAGTTCAAAACAGAATGCATACAAATGCTTCATTTTGACTTTATTAGGCCCAATGTTCAATGTTTCAAATGGGGAAGGAGAAACATCTGTCATGACAATGGTACTGTTGTCTAGGTCGCACAGGATAAGCAAGATTCGTTTCAGTTTAAATTATGTTTTAGTGATTACTGCAAATTCTTGGTTACAGTTGATGTTTCCAGTAGGAATTTTCATTGGAAACAAATATTTAGTGAAGACAAGTATGGGGGGTTCATTTATATATATACACTAATAGAAAAAACTACGTTCCCTAGTCGTGAACGGACGGTGACAAAATGAAACGGAAACGTTCACAAAATAATCAAAACGGAATGTTCACAATTTCGTCCACGGGGTTCACGATTTCATGAACGGCATTCGTTTTTTCTTTGGCCATGAAAAGTCTTAAAATAATCGTTAGGCGTTATTATGGCAACTAACTCGGTGGTGCAATGTGCTAAGGCGAGTGTTAACGCGTATAGTGCAGAAAACACAGGTTCGAGTCACGGTAGCGGATATCTTTTTTAATTTTGTTTATTAATTCGTAACCACAATGTTTTCAGATCGTGAACGCTGGTTGTTATTTCGACAACGCATGGTGTCATTTTATCGTTGTCAGATTGACACCGCCTGTTATCCGTTTGACACCACATGTGTGTTGATTCACTTTCATGAACGAATCGCTTTGAAATGAGCACGCCGTGCATGATTTTTTCTATGAGTGTATATTGCCCAGAAAGTGTCTTTGATAACATGAGAAAAAAAATATATATTTTTTTAAATTTTCTTACATAGAATATAGTGAGAGCAAAAACAAATATAATAAAAATATAAAAAAATAGTACAAACAAAACTAAGCAATACAATCACAATATCACCCCCCAGGAATTTTTGAACTCAAAAATTTAAAACGAAACAAGTTAGGAAAGTCTAAAGTCGTACCACTTTGTAGATCCACATTTTCGATGCCATATCAAATCCGTCTAACGTGTTGGGTGCTATATATATAAAGGTTTGTCCCAAATACATACATTTAAATCTGACTCGAGCTGAACAAACAAAAAGACTTCTACAAAAACTAAACTCAAAAAAAGTTTACTTGGATCCAAAGATTTTGACCTTCCCTTAAGGATTTTGGTATTGATTCCGAGCCAAAGATGTGGCTTCTTTAAAGTAAATATATTTTTTCCGGACATTAAAATGGCATTACATCTAGGATCAATAAAATTAAAATTGGATACAGATCTCGTTCATCGAATTTTTTTCTCTTTTTGCGATATATCAATATAGGTATTTACGAGTATGTACAAACAAATTCCAATTTCAAAATACAAATTATGCCAGGTACTTCAAAGTAAAAACAGTTTGCTTAAAGCTAAAAAAAACTTTAAACCAAAAATGCAAACCATTAAAATAAGTCTTAACCTATATTTGAAGCGTTTTTATCTTAAATTTAAAAATTCAATATGTCAGTTGAGTTGAAGACGATTTCTTTAAATTAAAAATGTTTTTCTTTATTTTAAGGAAAATTTGACTTACTTCAAAGATCTACAACTTCAGCAGAGAATCGCAACATTTCAAAATTTGTGTCCTAAATTTAATGAAAATAATTTTTGAAGCAAGGATTACAAACTTCCTTTTAATTAAAATGTCATTGTTTTAAATAATTTTGTCCTTAGCATTGCGTAAAGTACCACTCCATGGCCTTTTTACCGTAATGGCAAGATGCCAAATCCGGCCAAAACAGTACGGAACAACCGTGTTTCTTCAGGAAAGGCGGCAGACGTTTATTCAAACACTCTTTCACGTAAATTTCTTGGTTGACAGTCCCGGAAGCTATGAAAATGCTGCTTTTCAAGCCACAGGTACAGATGGCTTGCCAAACCAGATATTTCTTTGCGAACTTTGACAGTTCTATGTGCATGAAAATATCTGCTACCTTTCCCCTTCCTTTTGCCGTATAAAACTCCTGTCCCGGAAGCTGCTTGTAGTCGGCTTTGACGAAGGTTTCGTCGTCCATTACCACGCAGTCAAACTTCGTCAGCATCGTCGTGTACAGCCTCCGGGATCGCGCTTTGGCCGTCGTATTTGGTTTATCATCGCAATTTGGAGTCACTACCTTCTTGTAAGTCGATTGTCCGGCTCGTTTTTTGGCTCGATGCACGGTTGTAGACGATACACCCAGCTAATTTGCGGCATCTCGGAGAGAGAGGTTAGGGTTTCGCTTGAAACTACCGGCAACTCTCTTTGTCGTCTCAGCGGCTTCCGGTTTTCGATTTCCCCCCGATCCATACTGCGTGGCTGTCGACAAACGTTCCCCAAACACTTTAATTACATTTGTAACGGTTGATTTGGCAACTTTTAGCGATTTTGCCAGCTTGGCGTGCGAGTAGCTCGGATTTTCGCGATGCGCGAGCAAAATTTTGATACGCTGCTCTTCTTGCTTGGACGGCATTTTGACAACTGAAGAGTGGATTCCAAAATCAAAATAGGAGCAACATTCTACACACACAAACACCTTAAAAATGAGGGGTGTTCAGGTTTTTTAAATGCAAAATTGAAAGAAATACGTCAAGTTTATATTGGCCAAATTTTGACCGTATCACCCTTTAAGTTGCATAATCTTCCATATTAGGTCAATATTTTTTTCAGTGTATAGACTTAAAATTTAAGTCGGCTAATGCCCTTGGGTAGAACACAATGTTAATGAACAATATTACCCTGATCCACTGTGTGGCGCAGGGTATAAATATGGGAAACATTTAAATCTGAATCAATTTTTAGGCAACGTCGCAAAGGTGTATTCATGATTTATTGCTCGATAGATATAAAGGCAAATATGAGCCGTTCTTAATAGTTTTCGGCTTAACAGTTGCGATTTTACAAGGAAAATGTTCGTATTTGGTCATTTTTGCAGAAATTAGGAAAACATATATATGGGAGCTATATCTAAATCTGAACCGATTTCAACCAAATTTGGCACAATGTTAATGCTACTCCCTGTACAAAATTTAAAGCAAATCAGGGCAAAACTCTGGCTTTTGAAAGATATATATAGGAGCTTATCTAAATCTGAACCGATTTCAACCAATTTCGGCACACTTTAAGACACAATCAATTGCACTCCTTGTGCAAAACTATATCTAAAACTATATCTAAAACTGAACGGATTTCTTCCAAATAGTGTTCTATTCTGAACCAAAATACATACTTGTGCCTAATTTGAAGTCAATTGGACTAAACTTGTGACCTAGACTTGGCCCTGAACAATATTGCCAAACACACTATATGTCTATCTCGTCGTTGCCAACATATGCACTAACTTATAATACGCTGTTCTACAGTGTGGCGCAGGTTATAAAAATGCGTGATATGTAAAATTATACGTACATCATGTTTACACATAATGTGTGAATAACACTAGTTTATACTGAAAATGTACATTTGATGATACGTGACTTTTCTTGTGTATTTTGATCTGCTAAATTCGAAAATGAGGGTTGTTTTTATAAAACAGTTTTTGAGATATCCCGTTATTTTTAGTTTTTCAGACTTTTTTCACTAAACAAACTATAACTCGAGCTAGAAATATCCGATTAGATGGTTATAGGTACTTGAATGCAAGGTACTGAGATAACGAACAAGCGTGTATAATTGGATCTGTGATTAATTAAGTGGTTCAAAATATTTCGATGCAAATAGAAATTTTCAAAAAACTCGTCCTTTACAATGAAACTTTGCCTCCAGAAAAGTACAAACCATTGAAGAAAACGTCTGGTTTTTCTTTACGTTTATAAAGATGATACTTTAGTGTAAGAAATAAGACCAACTAGAAGAAAATCGACCAAGAAATGACAAAGTTAAAAGCAATTGTGTGAGTGAGTGGTTTAACTTTTCTGGCGGCAAAGAGTCATTGTAAAACACGATTTTTTGAAAATTCGCCCTATATTCATCGATATATTTTGAAAGTCTAAAGTCGGGTACGTGGTGGTAGAATACGCCCTGTACAAAAATTGGTCCATATCGATCCATAAGTATATATAGGCCCCGTAGGTTAGATTATGTGGCAGCCCGATGTAGCAGGCTAACTTAGACTATTCAGTCCATTGTGATACCACATTGGTGAACTTCTCTCTTATCACTGCACGCTCACAAAAAATCGCTTCTGTAACATATACTCCCAAACATATTTTGCTTCAATATTTTTGGGAGTATATGTTACAATATTCTGTAACATATACTCCCAAACATATTTGCATATACATTTTTGGGTATTGCCCAAACATTTATATGTTTGATCTCTACCAATATATAATATGTTTGAAAGCATATTGGTCTAAACAATATATGTTTGGGTAGTCTAAGTTCCAAACATTTTGTATTTTTGCATCCAAATTCAATAATGTTGTCTTCCAAAAAACAATATGTTATTATGTGACCATATAATATGTTTGGAAGCATTTTGCACCCAAAAATATTATATGCTTAAAAAAATTTCTTCCAAACAATATTGTGCTCAAAATTTTATTTATTTATTTATATATTTACAATCATAATGAATTATGAAAATAAACAGGTAATATGGGTGCTAACAACATAGGTTTTCGACCTGAATGTTTTTAGTTCTTAGCACCTTTTTCTGTAATACAAACATTGTAGAAGAAAGTATTCAATTTTATGACTTTTTTATTTTAATTTTACCTTTTGCCGGACGGGGATTCGAACAGCGGACTACACAGTTTGTAAGGATCAAAGAAGTAGCTGATCAATTGCCCAAGGAAAAATAAAATGTTAATTTTGTAATAACAAGCAACAACCACCAACTTAATTCAATATCGCTCCCTGTTAAATAGCGCTCCAAGCTACTAAACACATATATGTTTATAGGCTATTTCTAAATTAATATATGTTTGCATCCAAGCATATTATATTTACAAACATTTTATGTCCTAAACATAATATGTTCTAACATATTAACATATATGTCCCAAACATGTTATGCTAGTTTATGAACATTATATGCTTGCACTCAAAAATATTGTGTTTAAAAATTTGTGTTCCAAACATATAATGTTTATAGCCAAACATATGAAAAACAGTCTTTTTCATCCGTGTGAGTGCTGCCCGATTCCATGTTAAGCTCAATGACAAGGTATATCTAAATCTAAACCGATTTCAATAAAATTGTGCACACACCAAAAGAATTCTCTTCGTTAATTTTACGAAGAATTCTTCATTAACTATTCTTCCTGAATTCTTCATTAAAATAACGAAATTTTCATTCATTTTCTTAAATTTTACGAAGAACATTTTACGAATATACGAAACTTCTACGAAACATTCTACATTAACTTTTCTTCGTAAAAAGTTCGTACTTTTAACGAAACTTTCTTCATATTTCATGAATTTTGTGAAGAAGTTTTTACGAAACATTCTGCGTTAAAATTTCTTCATAAAAAGTACGAAACATTTTCTTTGAAATAACGAAAAATTTCATTGAAGTTGTAAAATTTCCGTTGGCGACATTAAATTGTCTTTTATAATGTGCTTGAGTGTATTCCTTTATTCTATTTTTTATGCAAGTCTATGCTACTTCTCATCTGGGTGATAGCGCGCTATGAATAAAAGTGAAGCAATTAAACTAAAAATTATTCAAAAACTTAAGATGTAAAGTAGTGATGTCATTTTTCACACTTGCAACTACAACCAAATGCACTTTCGACTATAAATTTTTTTCTAAAAGTTCGAACATTTTTCAGAAAAAAGTACGAAAGTTTTTCATAAAAAGTACGAACATTTTTCATAAAAACTACGAACATTTTTCATAAAAAGTACGAGACATTTTCATAAAAAGAACGAAATTGTTTCATAAAAAGTACGAAGATTTTTCATAAAAAGTACGAAGATTTTTCATAAAAAGTACGAAGATTTTTCATAAAAGGTACGAATTTTTTTCTTACAAACTACGAAAATTTTGGAAGAACTTTTCTTCGTAAAAAGTACGAAATATTTCGTACTTTTAATGAAAAGTTTCTTTGGTTGTAAAACAATGACAAATTTCGTACTTTTAACGAAATTTTTCGTTCTTTTTACGAAGAAAATCCTTTCGGTGCACTTGACTCTACGGCCAAGTTCTATGTTTGTGCAAAATTTCAAGCAAATCAGGGTAAAACTCTGGCTTCTGGGCCCATATAAGTGCATATCGGGCGAAAGATATATATGGGAGCTATATCTAAATCTGAACCGATTTCTTCCAAAACCAACAGGGTTCTATTCTGGCCCAAAACACATACTTGTGCCAAATTTGATTGGACTACAACTGCGACCTAGACGTTGTGTGTTCACAGACAGACGGACATGGCTATATCGACTCAAGAGCCCACCCTGAGCATTTTTGCCAAACACACCATGTGTCTATCTCGTATCCTTCTGGGTGTTGCAAACATATGCACTAACTTATAATACCCTGTTCCACAGTGTGGCGCAGGGTAAAAAATTTGAACCCAGCCCTAAGGAGAATATGGAAAATTTTAACTGAACTATATATATATGCAAATCCCGTTTTTACGCCGATATAACAAAATAAGAATATATTTTTATACCCTTCACCACTACTGTGGTACAGGGTATAATAAGTTTGTGCATTTGTATGTAACGCCAAGAAGGAAAAGTCTGAGACCCATCGTTTAGTATACCGATCGTCGTAGAATTAAATTCTGAGTCGATTTAGTAATGTCCGTCTGTTTGTCTGTCTGTCCGCCTGTCTGTCTGTTGGTGTATTTTTGTGTGCAAAGTACAGCTCGAAGTTTTAGTCCGATTGTCCTAAAGTTTGGTATAGGGTCCTGTTTCGGCTCAAAGACGATCCCTATTGATTTTGGAATAAATCGGTTCAGATTTAGATATAGCTGCCATATATATATTTCACCGATCTGGTCATAATTAGCGTGTATATCAACCGATCTTCCTCAAATTCCGTACATCCGAATATTTTATGAGTCTCGAAAAACTTGCAAAATATCAGCCAAATCGGTTCAGATTTAGATATAGCTCCCATATATAGCTTCGCCCGATTTACACTCATTTGCCCACACCGAAAGGATTTTCTTCGTAAAAAGAACGAAAAATTTCGTTAAAAGTACGAAATTTGTCATTGTTTTACAACCAAAGAAACTTTTCATTATAAGTACGAAATATTTCGTACTTTTTACGAAGAAAAGTTCTTCCAAAATTTTCGTAGTTTGTAAGAAAAAAATTCGTACCTTTTATGAAAAATCTTCGTACTTTTTATGAAAAATCTTCGTACTTTTTGTGAAAAATCTTCGTACTTTTTATGAAACAATTTCGTTCTTTTTATGAAAATGTCTCGTACTTTTTATGAAAAATGTTCGTAGTTTTTATGAAAAATGTTCGTACTTTTTATGAAAAACTTTCGTACTTTTTTCTGAAAAATGTTCGAACTTTTAGAAAAAAATTTATAGTCGAAAGTGCATTTGGTTGTAGTTGCAAGTGTGAAAAATGACATCACTACTTTACATCTTAAGTTTTTGAATAATTTTTAGTTTAATTGCTTCACTTTTATTCATAGCGCGCTATCACCCAGATGAGAAGTAGCATAGACTTGCATAAAAAATATAATAAAGGAATACACTCAAGCACATTATAAAAGACAATTTAATGTCGCCAACGGAAATTTTACAACTTCAATGAAATTTTTCGTTATTTCAAAGAAAATGTTTCGTACTTTTTATGAAGAAATTTTAACGCAGAATGTTTCGTAAAAACTTCTTCACAAAATTCATGAAATATGAAGAAAGTTTCGTTAAAAGTACGAACTTTTTACGAAGAAAAGTTAATGTAGAATGTTTCGTAGAAGTTTCGTATATTCGTAAAATGTTCTTCGTAAAATTTAAGAAAATGAATGAAAATTTCGTTATTTTAATGAAGAATTCAGGAAGAATAGTTAATGAAGAATTCTTCGTAAAATTAACGAAGAGAATTCTTTCGGTGCACAGAGGCCAATTTTTTGCTCCGATTTAGTTGAAATTTTGCACAGGGAGTAGAATTAGCATTATAGCTATGCGTGTCAAATTTAGTTGAAATCGGTTTAGATTTAGATATAGCTCCCATATATAGCTTTCGCCCGATTTACACTCAAATGACCACAGAGGCCAATTTTTTGCTCCGATTTAGTTGAAATTTTGCACAGGGAGTAGAATTAGCATTGTAGCTCCGATTTAGTTGAAATTTTGCACAGGGAGTAGAATTAGCATTATAGCTATGCGTGTGAAATTTGGTTGAAATCGATTTAGATTTAGATATAGCTCCCATATATAGCTTTCGCTCGATTTACACTCAAATGACCACAGAGGCCAATTTTTTGCTCCGATTTAGTTAAAATTTTGCACAGGGTGTAGAATTAGCATTGTAGCTATGTGTTCCAAATTTGGTTGAAATCGGTTCAGATTTAGATATAGCTCCCATATATAGCTTTCGCCCGATTTACACTCATATGACCACAGAGGCAAATTTTTTGCTACGATTTAATTGATATTTTGCGCAGGGAGTAGAATTAGCATTGTAGCTATGCGTGCCAAATTTGGTTGAAATCGGTTCAGATTTAGATATAGCTCCCATATAAATGTTTTTCTGATTTCGACAAAAATGGTCAAAATACCAACATTTTGCTTGTTAAATCGCCACTGCATAGTCGAAAAGTTGTAAAAATTACTCTTATTTTCCTAAACTTCTAATACATATATGTCGAGCGATAAACCATAAATAAACTTTTTCGAAGATTCCTTAAAATTGCTTCAGATTTAAACGTTTCCCATATTTTTTTACTAACATTGTGTTCCACCCTAGAGCATTAGCCGACACAAATTTTGAGTCTATAGATTTTGTAGAAGTCTATCAAATTCTGTCCAGATCGAGTGGTATTTAAATGTATGTATTTGGTGCAAACCTTTATATATAGCCCCCAACACATTTGACGAATGTGATATGGTGTCGAAAATTTAGATCTACTAAGTGGTGCAGGGTATAATATAGTCGGCCCCGCCCGACTTTAGATTTTCCTTACTTGTTTTTTATTAAAATTGTGTTCCACCCTAGTGCATTAGCCAACTTAAATTTTGAGTCTATAGATTTTGTAAAAGTCTATCAAATTCTGTCCAAATCGAGTGATATTTAAATGAATGTATTTGGGACAAACCTTTATATATAGCCCCCAACACATTTGACGCATGTGATATGGTATCGAAAATTTAGATCTAGAAAGTGGTGCAGGGTATAATATAGTCGGCCCGCCCGACTTTAGACTTTCCTTACTTGTTTTACTTCTTAAAGATAATTTCGTAGTATGAAGAGTTGACAATTGCAAAACATGCTGAAATTCAAGATGGGCGCTTTTGTCGTAAAATTTACACATTTTAAAAAATTTGGAACTAATTACGGGTACATAATAGCCGAGAAAATAATAACAAACATCTTACATATTCCTCATCCAAAAATAACATTTTGTCCATGAAATATATTTGAGATGATTATATTACTTATATGGGTGTTCCCAGTAATTGCATCTGTCATAATTCTTTTCAGTCGATCGATTTATACGTGAGGCAAAACCAATAGTAACTGACTTAGCAATCAAGAAATCACGAGTACATTCACGCTTTCTTATTTGCCACATTTTATTACTTTTAAGAAATCCTTTCTGGGTGCTGTTCCTTGTAAACTCTCCGGGGTGTAACATAAATGTCTTACAAAAATTAAATTTTAAATATCTTTCAAAGAAACCCACAGATTTCATTTCACCGTCTCACATGGCCATGAAGCGCAGCTTGTTTTCAAATTCTTATTAATAACACAACGAAAAGTGATAGAAGTTATAGCAGCAACGCTTGCAATTCCGTCTATGACTATTCCCCAATGACTTTTATAGCATTTCTCTGCCGGTTTGTCCTTTGACCATTTCTAAACTTGCAAATGCCTAATGCAACATCAACCAAGCGCCAACTGCTGTTGGTCTGTTTATGATTCTGGGTTGTACCAGAAAGGCAAATGAGTCGAATTAGATAGGCGGAGAGATAGAGGAGGTGGTAAAACAGCGGTAGTAGAAAATGTATTATCAACTTTTATTTTTTCAGCAAACTTTTATATTGCTTCAAAATTAATTTTTAAGTGTTTAGGTGGTTAGACTGTTCGTCCGTTTCTTTGACCATTTGTCCATCTGTGGATAAAACACAGTGGATATAATCTCAAAATATATTATACTATATATTATACTAATGAAAGAGGAGTCATATTTACTCCCATTTTACAACTTCACAATGAACGGTTTAACCCCTAGGTCATTTAATTGAATTTAAACGCAAAGGAATAATTCTTTCCTCCCAAACCAAATAGTAGACAAAACAAAGATCGGTTCTCATTTGCTTTTCGCTATAGGGAAGTTTATTTGGGAGAAAAGTATACACTTTTTGTAATAAACGTTTATTCTTTTCGAGGATGTAAAGACAATTTCATAAAGACTAACTCAAAAAAACAATGTCACATCTTTATTACTTCCTACACGGTTGAAAAAGACTGTTTTTCATATGTTTGGCTATAAACATTATATGTTTGGAACACAAATTTTTAAACACAATATTTTTGAGTGCAAGCATATAATGTTCATAAACTAGCATAACATGTTTGGGACATATATGTTAATATGTTAGAACATATTATGTTTGGGACATAAAATGTTTGTAAATATAATATGCTTGAATGCAAACATATATTAATTTAGAAATAGCCTATAAACATATATGTGTTTAGTAGCTTGGAGCGCTATTTAACAGGGAGCGATATTGAATTAAGTTGGTGGTTGTTGCTTGTTATTACAAAATTAACATTTTATTTTTCCTTGGGCAATTGATCAGCTACTTCTTTGATCCTTACAAACTGTGTGGTCCGCTGTTCGAATCACCGTCCTGCAAAAGGTAAAATTAAAATAAAAAAATCATAAAATTGAATAATTTCTTCTACAATGTTTGTATTACAGAAAAAGGTGCTAAGAACTAAAAAATCTCGTGGAAGTGAGAAAGATGTCGGGGAATATACAATTGGGCAGAAACAAAATTTTGAGCATTCAGGTCGAAAACCTATGTTGTTTACCTGTTTATTTGTTACCTGTTTATTTTCATAATTCATTATGTTGTTACCTGTTTATTTTCATAATTCATTATGATTGTAAATATATAAATAAATAAAATTTTGAGCACAATATTGTTTGGGAGAATTTTTTTTAAGCATATAATATTTTTGGGTGCAAAATGCTTCCAAACATATTATATGGTCACATAATAACATATTGTTTTTTGGAAGACAACATTATTGAATTTGGATGCAAAAATACAAAATGTTTGGAACTTAGACTACCCAAACATATATTGTTTAGACCAATATGCTTTCAAACATATTATATATTGGTAGAGATCAAACATATAAATGTTTGGGCAATACCCAAAAATGTATATGCTTGAAGCAAAATATGTTTGGGAGTATATGTTACAGAAGCGATTTTTTGTGAGGGTGTAGAGGTTTTTTATTTCTTAGCACCTTTTTCTGTAATATAAACAATGTTGAAGAAATTATTCGATTTTATAAATTTTCAAAAATTTACCTTTCGCCTGGACAGAGAAACGAATCGCGGACCATGCAATTTGCTAGCCACA
Source organism: Haematobia irritans (assembly GCF_050003625.1). Classification (NCBI taxonomy): domain Eukaryota; kingdom Metazoa; phylum Arthropoda; class Insecta; order Diptera; family Muscidae; genus Haematobia; species Haematobia irritans. The sequence continues at coordinate 63,834,123 of NC_134398.1, read as the reverse complement.
CACAACACACTGTGCTACGTAGCTGTTATTGTCATCAATAGACAATTATCGTTGTAAGTTATATTTATATATCATAGTTTGCGGCGCCCACGAGCCGATTAAACAAATTTTATTTAACAGAAACATACATTTAGATGGGCACCGTGGAGTACGTCCGCCTTGTACATCAAGGGTCCTAGGTTCGATCCCTGCTTCGACCGAACACCAAAAAGTTTTTGTTTATTTTTTTACATATATTCCAGATATGTTCGGAAGATTCCGAAAAGATGTTCAACATTACATACTACTATATTAAATTTTTACTATAGAACTGCAAATTGTGTCTTATTAAAGACTTAAAGTAAGAAAAGAACAGTGCTTGATATAAACGAAATGGACTGTGTTGTTGGTTCGAAAAATTTTTTTATTTAAAAAATAAAAATTTTGTAACAAACTAATTTTTTGGTGATAAAAGGTTAAAATTTTCGAAGAAATTTAAAAACCTCTAACAAAAGAAAAACGTTTTCGGTACACGTTTTCCAAACGTTTTTTTCTTTGCGTGTAGGTATAACTCGGTTTTTCTACATTTTACGGAACGTAAATAATAAAACTCATATCAGAAATGCATAATATTCATGTTTCGATATGTAATAGTTAAATCGAACCTTCAATGTCGAAATCTTATGTATCGTCCCCCATGGATTATCTACAAAGTTGTACTGAAGACACAATCGCATTATTCCCAACAAAAAAGGAGTAGCCAAATAATTACTGAAAATGTTTCCTTTGGTCCTGGAAGTAGGAAATTGTCTCAGAAGCAATGCATTTTACATGGGCTTTTGATAGGATGGAATTAATCCTTTAAGGCATTCACTGATTTCACACACAATTAGCATTGTAGCTATGCGTGCTAAATTTGGTTGAAATCGGTTCAGATTTAGATATATCTCCCATATATAGCATTCGCCCCATTTACACTTATATGACCACAGATGCCAATTTTTAACTCCGATTTAGTTGAAATTTTGCACAGGGAGTAGAATTAGCATTGTAACAGATATATAGCATTGTAGATATAGCTCCCATATAAATGTTTTTCTGATTTCGACAAAAATGGTCAAAATACCAACATTTTCCTTGTAAAATCGCCACTGCTTAGACGAAAAGTTGTAAAAATGACTCTAATTTTCTTAAACTTCTAATATATATATATATATATATATATATATATATATATATATATATATATATATATATATATATATATATATATATATATATATATATATATATATATATATATATATATATATATATATATATATATATATATATATATATATATATATATATATATATATATATATATATATATATATCGAGCGATAAATTATAAATAAACTTTTGCGAAGTTTCCTTAAAATTGCTTCAGTTCCACCCTAGTGCATTAGCCGACTTAAATTTTGAGTCTATAGATTTTGTAGAAGTCTATCAAATTCTGTCCAGATCGAGTGATATTTAAATGTATGTATTTGGGACAAACCTTTATATATAGCACCCAACACAATTGACGGATGTGATATGGTATCGAAAATTTAGATCTACAAAGTGGTGGAGGGTATAATATAGTCGGCCCGCCCGACTTTAGACTTTCCTTACTTGTTTAAGTATGTAACATTAGGAACTAAACTTGGATATAAAGTTCATCGACCTTACACATAATATCAATATGAACTAAAGCAGAAGAAATTTCTAGCACAAATCTCAGACAATATTACTGTATGGTTAAAATGGTCACGATTTGGCATCAATGATTTCCTTCTTTATTTTTAGTTAATTTTTTCTTCTGACACCCTCTAATTTCGTGAACTGCAGTTAAAAAGTACAACAGGGCAATTAGTTTTCCTGCTTTTAACAACGCTTTGTGGAAATCTTAAAATGTGGAGTACAATTTAGATCAGTTTTCGCACGAGTTAGTTCATTCTGCCTATAAACAATTTACTTTTTTTTCGGGGTATTTCTTCAGATGTGATGCTATTTCAGTATTCCTTTTAAGAAAATAAGGGAAAAACTTACAAAAATAAAAATTTTCATTATTGCTGTTTTTGATTTCAGCTTAAAATCATGCAATGACTAAACTACAAGTGTAGCTTAAGCAACAGAGGAAAAGAAAGTTTGTCAAATTTATTTGGGCAAAGCCCTATAGACTGCAAGATGGTGGGATGGACGCACGTTTCGGAATTACCACATTCCTCATCAGCATCCTCTATTTGCAGCAAAACTATCAACCAATTATCCGAATAAATTCTGGTAGTTCACTAAACCCAAAGTGAACCTTCTGTAAAGAGATTTATGATAGTCGGCTTTTGCCGAAATAAATCTTTGAACAAACATTTCTCTGTATTTTATGCAAAGTAAAAATCAGAAAATTTGAATTTATTTAAAACAAGTAAGGAAAGTATAAAGTCTGGCCGGGTCGGCTATATTATACCCTGCACCACTTTGTAGATCTAAATTTTCGATACCATATCACATCCGTCAAATGTGTTGGGGGCTATATATAAAGGTTTGTCCCAAATACATACATTTAAATATCACTCGATATGGACAGAATTTGATAGACTTCTACAAAATCTGTAGCCTCAGAATTTAAGACGGCTAATGCACTAGAGTGGAACACAAAGTTAGTAAAAAAACAAGGAAAATGTTGGTATTTTGACCATTTTTGTCGAAATCAGAAAAACATATATATGGGAGCTATATCTAAATCTGAACCGATTTCAATCAAATTTGGCACACATGACTATATTACTAATTGTACTCCTAGTGCAAAATTTCAACCAAATTGGGCCAAAAGTCTGGCTTCTGGGGCCGTATAAGTGCATATCGGACGAAAAATATATATGGGAGCTATATCTAAATCTGAACCGATTTCAATCAAATTTGGCACACATGACTATACTACCAATTGTACTCCTTGTGCACAATTTCAAGCTAATCAGGATAAAACTCTGTCTTCTGGGTCCATATAAGTCCATATCGGGCGAAAGATATATATGGGAGCTATATCTAAATCTGAATCGATTTCAACCAAATTTGGCACGCATAGCTATAATGCTAAATCTACTCCCTGTGCAAAGTTTCAACCAAATTGGGCCAAAACTCTGGCTTTTAGGACCATATTAGACCATATCGGGCGAAAGATATATATGGGAGCTATATCTAAATCTTAACCGATTTCAATGAAATTTTGCACACTTGACTATACTACTAATTGTACTCCTAGTGCAAAATTTCAACCAAATTCGGCCAAAAATCTGGCTTCTGGGGCCATATAAGTCCATATCGGGCGAAAGATATATATGGGAGCTATATCTAAATCTGAACCGATTTCAATCAAATTTTGTACACTTGACTATACGACTAAGTGTTATGTTTGTACACAATTTCAAGCAAATCGGTATAAAACTCTGGCTGCTGGGTCCATATTAGTGCATATCAGCGAAAGATATATATGGGAGCTATATCTAAATCTGAACCGATTTCTTCCAAAATCAATAGGGTTCTATTCTGACCCAAATTAGGAACATGTGCCAAATTTGAAGGCGATTGGACTTAAATTGCGACCTAGACTTTGATCACAAAAATGTGTTCACAGACAGACGGACGGACAGACGGATAGACGGAAATGGTTATATCGACTCAGGGACCCACCCTGAGCATTATTGCCAAAGACACCATGTGTCTATCTCGTCTCCTTCTGGGTGTTACAAACATATGCACTAACTTATAATACCCTGTTCCACAGTGTGGCGCAGGATATAAAAATCATTGGATCCATGTTTCCACTACTTCCGTATAACTAATTGCTGATCCAAAGGCTACACATAACTATCGAGCGATATTGACCAATTTTTGCATGATTAATGAGGGGCACTAACACCACGTGTCAAATTTCAAACAGATCGGATGAAGTTTGAACTTCCATGAAGCTAATGAACTATGGTGATCGGCTTATATTGGGGCTATATATAATTATGGGCCGATATGGAAAAATTTTTGCACGTTTGTTAAAGGTCATATGTTGACATCACGTAACAAACCGGATAGGAACTGGATCGGATAAAATTAGCTCCTCCAAGAGGCTCGGCCATCCAAATCTGGGAATCAGTTTATATGGGGTCTATATAATTATGGACCGATATAGAACAATGTTTGCACAGTTGCCCAGCAAAACAATTTGGAAGTTCTTCCAAAGGCACAACTTTAAAAGCACTTCCAGAAAATGCACTCTCAATGATGTTCTTTATTTTAACTACACAGGAAGTTCTTTTAATTCAATGTTTTATAACTTGGTTTTTTCGTAATTTTAATGGGTAATTTTAACTTTTTTTGTTTCAAATAGGTTAAGTGTAAGAATTCATAAAATGGTACAAATCATTTAAATTTTGTCGAGAAAATGCTAAATCCAATCTGCAAAAATTGTGCATTTTTGATAATATTTGAGGTCAAACGTTTCCGACTAGCGTTAGAATCCATTAAAAATTATAAAAAATTATTTATTTGACAAAATATCACAGAATTTTTTAATTTACATCCAAAACATTGACTTCGGATCACACGGAAGAAGTGATGCAAATTCAGTGCAACGGCTGTTGAAATGGAGGACTTCCGTCCATGTTAAATTCATCACTTCTGCATCAATTTTGCACCACTTCCGGATCCAAAAATAACATTTTCACTACTTTTTTGCTGGGTGGTAGAGGCCATCATTTCGATATTATTAGGGCTGGTGAAATTTTCGATATATAATATATGCAATCACATTTAACATAATAGTTTTGTATTATAAGTTAAATTTGGCATCAGTTTAACAATTAGATTTTTGCTATATATTCATATATTTTCTAACTATTTCTTATTTTACTTCCACCGTGCTGCCAGTTTAGGTATAGGATATATAATTTCAGAGCTCCAACATTGCTTGTTCCTTCAATTTTTGTTTTTTATTTTTTAGTTCGCTTCCTTTTTGTTTGTTGCAAATTTGGAGGGCACAGTTGGCAATATAGGGAAATTCGTCACGGTTAAAGTTTTGTATATTTTTGTTGATTGTATTATCTTGTTTAGTATACAATCTTGCTGGTCCTTCCTTTGTCCCTCGTTTGTTGCTTGTCGCGTTTTTAACTTCTTTTTGGCGAATTTCCTATTAACAATGAATTTATTATTGTCGCTTTGAGAAATTACTTTTTAAACAGCAAAAGTTCAAGTTAAAATATTACGAAAATTGTGAGCTACAATTTCGGATCAACTGAAGAAATCAGAGGAGAGAAAGGAAAAAACAACTGCAAGAAACTTTGAAGTTGCTGCTGAGAAGACATTTTTTACATCTTAATCAGTAGCTTGAAGCTGATGAAGCTATAATAAGATTTTAAATATTCGCATTTTCGTTTTGTGGCATTGGTCAAGAGGACTGACCACAAGTACAATTGAACAACTGTAATTTGGAAAATAATTTAATAATAGAATTACTTTGGAAAGTTTTGATTTTTTTTTTTTTTGAGGAAATGTTTTTAGATTTTCTTATTGCTTCGCATATAACATATTGGGGTTTCAATATCCCGGGAAATTTAACGTTTGACTAGTCATGTTATTACAGATATTTCCATTGAACTGTGAATTTTAAAATTGTAGTGGGTTTAAGCGATTTAGAAGGAACTAATGAAGCAAGAAAACGCCTTTTTCAAATGTAAATGTTAAATGTATTCAAATGTAAAAATATATTTTGAAGGCTGTATTATACCTAAATCACATAGTGGTCAGGGTATAATAACTTTAATATTGAAATATTGAGAAATATTGCAGGATTCCGTTCTCACTTATTTAACGATTTTGATGAATGTTGGTACAAAGTGTTTCTTTAGCACAAGGACGAATGATATTGCTTTTCAAAAAATCGTATCAAATTTAGATATACCTCCCTTATATATGTATCGTCAATACTATAATTCTACGAAAGACTGTCATCTACAAATTTCAACTCACTCGGATGATATTTGCTCCTCCAAGAGGCTCCAAAACCAAATCTCGGTATCGGTTTATATGGGGACTGATATGGACCATTTTTGGCATGGTTGTTAAATATCATATACTACCACCACGTACCAAATTTCAACCAGATCGGATGAATTTTGCTTCTCCCAAAGCCACCGGAGGTCAAACCTGGCGATCGGTTTATATAGGAGCTATATATAATTATGGACTGATAGGAACCAATTCCTGCATGGTTGTTGGATACCATATACTAACATCACGTACCAAATTTCAAGCGAATGGGAAGAATTTTGCTCTTCCAAGGTGCTCCGGGGGTCAAATCTGGGGATCGGTTTATATGGGGCCTATATATAATTATGGACCAATACCGACCAATTTTTGCATGGGTGTTTGAGACCATATATTAATATCACGTACCAAATTTCAACTGAATCAGATGAATTTTGGCCTTCCAAGTGGCTCCGGAGGTCAAATCTGGTGATCGGTTTATATGGGGGCTATATATAATTATGGACCGATATGAATTTTTGCATGATTGTTAGAGACCATATACTAACACCATTTACCAAATTTCAGATGGATCGGATGAAATTTGTTTCTCTTAGAGGCTCTGCAAGCCAAATCGGGGGATCGGTTTATATGGGGCTATATATAATTATGGACCGATGTGAACCAATATTTGCATGGTTGTTAGAGACCATATACTAACACCATGTACCAAATTTCAGATGGATCGGATGAAATTTGTTTCTCTTAGAGGCTCTGCAAGCCAAATCGGGGGATCGGTTTATATGGGGCTATATATAATTATGGACCGATGTGAACCAATATTTGCATGGTTGTTAGAGACCATATACTAACACCATGTACCAAATTTCAGCCGGATCGGATGAAATTTGCTTCTCTTAGAAGCTCCGCAAGCCAAATCGGGGGATCGGTTTATATGGGGGCTATATATAATTATGGACCGATGTGAACCAATTTTTGCATGGTTGTTAGAGACCATATACTAACACCATGTACCAAATTTCAGCCGGATCGGATGAAATTTGCTTCTCTTAGAGGCCTCGCAAGCCTAATTTGGGGGTCCGTTTATATGGGGGCTATACGTAAAAGTGGACCGATATAACCCATTTGCAATACCATCCGACCTACATCAATAACAACTACTTGTGCCAAGTTTCAAGTCGATAGCTTCTTTCGTTCGGAAGTTAGCGTGATTTCAACAGACGGACGGACGGACGGACATGCTCAGATCGACTCAGAATTTCACCACGACCCAGAATATATATACTTTATGGGGTCTTAGAGCAATATTTCGATGTGTTACAAACGGAATGACAAAGTTAATATACCCCCCATCCAATGGTGGAGGGTATAAAAATATAAATATTGTCTTGAGGCCAACAATTTCATGTCCTTAACCCTGGAAAGTCATCCTTATTTTTTGTACACTAACGTCATCCTTCGTCATTTTGACTACGGCTTATTTCAAGACGCTATAAGTTGCACCGTAAGCAAAAAAAGAGAACCAAAATTGAGTTTATTTTCTTATTCAGTTTGTTTTTAATTAATATAAAACAAAAATTCATAAAATGGTTGAATTGGTATAACTTAAATTAATCGATAAAAATGCATTTTATATCGAAAATGAAATTATGCGTCGGCATTTTGACGAGGGATGACTGTCTAGGATTAAAATATGAATGCGAATTTACTTAACATAGAAGACGCATTTCTCTCATATGAAGAGTGTTTCCTTGTCCAAAAGTTGATGAGTTTGTGAATAAAGTCGTTTTGTTCTTAAAGTTAAGTGATTCGACTTAAAAATGGGTACCTTGACACGAAAGAAAGTTTTGTTTGACTACCCGGCAAAAACTGGGTATGAACTAGTGATTCTTCCAGTAATACCGGTAATCAAAAACTTACTACTTGTAGTGTTACCTGGGTGTTAAAAATAATAACTTACTTGTGTACACCGAAGTTTACTATTTTTTATGAAAAATGAACTAACCCATAGTAAGAATGACCATGATTTGGCGCCAACGATTTTTCGTCTAGATAAGTTCATGATTTTCTTTTCAAGAGTAGTTCCTAGAGCCAGTAAGGATGTCAGCTTAGCATTAAACAGTAAGAATATTCCAAAAAATTGCCATTACAAGGCCTGACTACCTGCAAGTGAAAATAATTATTTTTAATAAATTGAAATTTTGGTTTTATTAAAAACGGACAAAATACCGTTTATAGAAAAACTTACCACATTGAAAAATCCATCCAGTAGGTATATTATTGGAATCATATCCATGGACTAATGGGACGTTTTTGAAATTATTCTCAGAATATATTTGAAATAAAAAATATTATAAAATTAGACATAATTTCCACTTGTCAGTATAGCATTTAGTATTTAAGGTGGATATTAAGTTCGAGTTTAGCGGCTAAAATCGCAATTTTCATGATAAGTTTTCTTTAATAATCCACTATAAAAAATAATCTTTATAATAAACTTGGTTTGGGCTATTCTCCATCAAGTTATATTTAAATTTGTATCGAAGACGTATAATTTTATACTTTTCTTAGTGATTTATTTTTAATTTTAGCGGCTAAACTCGAACTTAGTACTCATCTGTAGGAATTGCTGTAACATAAAAAATATAGATTCAAAAAAATTATTGCTTCTCAACCTGTGATCCAGATGTAGAATAAATATAAATCATCCTATTACCACTCATGTTGTATATTTTTTATGTAAATCAATTTAAAATCCGCACTAATTTTAAACTAACATATTAACAGAAATATACAGTTCCTTAATCTGTTATTTGTTTTTTAACAATAAAAAGCGTTTTTGATTCCTCTAACATCACATCATTCACTTCTGAGTTTCTAAAATGTTTTGAAATAAATGTATTTTCATTAATAAACACCAATACCGCACGTACAATTTTGCAAAATTAAATCCACGTGTGCACTTCATAAATGCATCAACATAACTGAATGCAACAATAAAACTGAAAGACACAAATAGTCATAAGGGATACATACCTGCCGTAAAGAAAAACAACTCCACACACACACACACGTTCCCTTTCTGATCTTGCTATTGCAAAAAAACAACTCTCACCACAAAAGATACCAACAACCAGGGCTGCCAATAAAATTTCAAGAAAAATCGTCACTTTTTTCGATAAAAATCGTCATAATCGGCACTTGCATTTTAAAAATCGTCAAAAAAATCGGCAATATAAATGATATTAAAATTAAACGTATTTTTTGGGTAAATATATAAAAAAATATATAAAGAAATCAGTTTTGTATACAAATAACATTACCATAAAAATCATTTTTTTGTTAAACAAAAATATTTCGTAATTTTTTTTTTATAAAAAATCTATTTTTCTAAAATAATGTTATTAATTGAGTAACATATTTAATTATATATTTTGAAATTAAAGAAAAAGTCTCATGTTTTCCAAAACAGGTGATTTTTTATGGTGGTTATTTTTTATACTGTACTAGAATTTTATCATAATTAGTAAAAGCTTCTATTGCATATTCTGTGTAAATCATTATCAATTTTGGTATTAAAACAATTTGAGTTATTTCATTTTAAGTTGTTTTAGTTTCTTGTTTTTTGCTTAAAAATGTTTACGTTTGCTGTGGAGTTTGGAAGAATCATGGTTATTTGTACGAATTTTGACAAAACTCGAAAAGCCAAAGTACTCCACGTTCTGTTTCCGATTTTTTTCCCAACATTTTTCAAATTTATTTTAATATTTTCAAAAACTTCTCCAAAATGTAAAAATTTAAGCTCGGAAAAAAATCGGAGAAAAATCGGAGTTGTCCATTTTGTGAGTAAAAAATCGTCAAAATGCCGATAAATCGGCAAAATTGGCAGCCCTGCCAACAACACACAAGGAACATTCCATTGTCTCTAGGATCAAAACAACCAACAACAGCATAAATGACGCAATAACAAACACAAACAATCATACGAGATATCAGGGATGGAAAATGCAGTACTATAGTACTTTTTTCAATACTTTTTCACCCTGGTCAGTACCGTAGTACCCCCGCGAATGATTTAGTACCTTTTGTATAGACATTTTTGAGCCTATTTCAGATTTATTGTACAAATACAAGTTTTGACAAAATTTTTTAAGATTTTGAGAAACTTTTTAACATACTTATTTGCTAATAGTATTTTAAAAATTTGGCTAAACAGACAAGTTCATGGGGGATTCTTCCCGATTTTGTAAAAGAACACTTTCGAGATGAGAAGTTATCGATCGCTTGTTAAAATAATGCGAACCAAATAATATTATTTTGCAAAAATGTATTTCTTCAGAAAGTTTTGTCAAACTTTTATTTCTACAGAAAATTTTGCCAAAATTTTATTTTATTTTTTGGCAACATGTTATTTCTATAGAAAATTTTGTCAACATTTTAATATAGAAAATTTTTAAAAAAATTTTATTTTTATAGAAAATTTTGTCAAAATGTTATATCTACAGAAAATTTTGTCAAAATTTTATATCTATAGAAAATTTTGCCAAAATTTTATTTCGGTAGAAAATTTTGTCAAAATTTTAATATAGAAAAATTTTTAAAAATTTTATATTTATAGAACATTTTGTCAAAATGTTATATCTACAGAAAATTTTGTCAACATTTTATTTCTATAGAAAATTTTGTCAAAATTTTATTTCTGTAGAAAATTTTGTCAAAATATTATTTCTATAGAAAATTTTATTTCTATAGGAAATTTTGTCAAAATTTTATTTCTATAGAAGATTTTGTCAAAATTTTATTTTTATAGATTTTTTTTCAAAAGTTAATTTTTATAGAAAATTTTGACAAGATTGTATTTTTATAGAAAACTTTTCCAAAAGTTTATTTCTATAGAAAATTGTGTCAAAATATATGAAGTACAACTGAGGCAACCGTGATTACAATACTACGATAGTCTTTGTAAGCGGATATAAAACTAAAAAAATATTTAAAATTGAGGAGATGACAAGCAAAATTTTATTTTCTTTAAAATTCAGTTTAAAGGAGCTCGTGACAATAATCTTCCAATGGAATTTTTGTTGAAATTTGGTGGAAAGTACTTTTTCGTTCAAAAAAATACCTTTTTTGTACTTTCTTAAAAATTTTATTTTCCATCCCTGCGAGATATACACAAAATGTCTCTAAATACTCCCTCGCATGATGCACTCACATTTTCCAGTAGCACGTTTATTGATTAGTAGGAATTCTATCTATAAGTTAAGGTAAAATATATACCAAATCTATGAGGAATCTATAAAAATTATATACACCTGTCAAGGATTATATTAACTAATTTTTATTCTATTTTAACTAAAATTTCAATGTGAGTAAAAACACTCCAACATATAATAAAAAGGGAAATAATCTGTAAGTAGTCATCGTACGAATCGGTAATGTCGTTAAGTTAATTTTTACTACAAAAAATTTTTTTCCATACAAAATTTTGTCTTAGTAAATTGTCCACACAGAAAAAAAAGTGTCTCGTAAATTTAAGAAGATTTTTACAATAATTTATTACAAGAATTTTCCAGAATTTTAGTTCATTTTTCGTATCTTCAACGAAAATTAACTACTCGAAAGGAAATTTTACAAATTCTAAGTAGCAATCGTTTAGTTCATGGCCTACAAAATACGATGGAAATTTCCTTAAAAAATTTCTTAACTGGTAGTTAAAAATTCGTTTGTCATGCTATAAAACTACTTGTGAAATGTAAAGTATTTTCTAAATAATAAGTACAATTTACTATAAGATTTTTTTGTATGAGAAAATATTTTTTTACGAAAAATGAACTTGAAAGTGGATAGAAATTTCTTACTGACAATTCCTATAGTTAATAATTGTTGGTAAAAAATTACCCAATGAAATATTTTTAGTTCACATGTAATTAAATTTATAGACATTTTCGTCAAAAATGGTAGATAACATTTCATGAAAATTTTGCAAATTTTAAGTTAAACGTTTCATCGTTCATAAACTGGTGTGCCTTTACGAATATTATTCTTAGAGTAAATTGTCAGCAGATGCGATGAACTAATGCATAGTACGGAGATCTTTATCGGAATAGAGGAATGTGATTAATGTAAAGATGATGTTACTTGAGTTTTGTTGTGTATACATGAGCGTGGGGTTGTTTTTATTTTTGTTCATTTAGTGGTTTGTGTGTGCGTGTGTTTGGTATTCGTTGATGGTTTTTGGCTGGATGAGGTGTTGTTTTCAATAAAGGCACATGTGTTTTTGTTGTTGTAGGAATGTTTTGGCTTTGCTTGGTTTTGTTTGGCATGTTTCAGTTGTATAGTTGGCGTTGGCGTGGGCTGTTGCATCTTTTGAGTAGGTATGCAACAAGGGAATATAAAGGCATGGAATATTTTGGATTTTTGAGACATATATTGGTGTTTGTTTATTAAACCTTTTAAATGAAAGTTATTAATATTTTATCGGTAGTTTAGAAAAAAAGTTATTAAGAATATTTAGGAAAATATATTGAAATTGAAAGTGTATTGAAATTTTTATTATTCTATGTAAAAAAATTAATATTCAATTCCAGATGAATTTGGAAAATTTTTGTTATATCTCAGCGTACAGTTTAGTCATAAATTGGTAAGTATTTTTGTAATATGGATTTCTTTTAAAAAGAATATTTTTTATGTATATTATTATTTGTTAATTAATTTTTTGGAAACCAGTTTAATGCTTTTCTTTGTTGTAAAACCAATATTTAATTTCAGAGCAACTCCACATGGATACAAATAAATTTAAAAAATAGAGAATTGGTAAGTTTTGCTAAAAATTGGCTTTCTTTCAACTAGAATATTTACGTTTTTATGACCTTTTTATCATCAAAATTACAGGTTTTTAATACCCTATGTTAGTATTTCTTTAATCAATTTTTTTGGAAACCAATGTTATATTTTTAATGTAAAAAACAAATATTTAATTTCAGAATAACCCCTTAAAAATTTGGAAAAAATTTTAGTACTCCTTTGCTTGTAATTTAATAGTGAATTGGTAAGGATTCCTTAACTTTCTTTTAACCCTGTACAGTCATCCTTATTTTTTGTACATTAACGTCATCCTTCGTCATTGTGAAAGTGAACCAAACTTGAATTTATTTTCTTATTCAATTTGGTTTTAAGTAGTATAACACAAAAATTCATAAAACGGTCGAATTAGTATAACTTAAATTTACCATTTCCCAATAGACTAAAATGCATTTTAAATCGAAAATGAAATTACGTGTCGTCATTTTGACGAATGATGACTGTCTAGGGTTAACCATAATATTTTTATGCATGTTATTATTTTTTTCATTAGATTTTTTGGAAACCTATTTAATAATTTTAATTAATGTAAAAAATATATATTAAATTTCAGATTACCCCAAATAAATTTGGACAACTTTTTATATTTCCCCTCAGCGTACAATTTAATAGAGAATTGGTAAGTTTTATATTAAAACTTTGTCTTTCTTTCAACTAGAATATTTATTTTATTATATCCTTCACATCGATAACAACACAGTTTTATGAGTTTATATAGAATACTTGATTATTTCTCTAATTGTTTCAGGTACAAATTTTATGAGATACGTTTTCCAAAGAAAAGTTGAATTCCTTACACCATTTGATAAAATGCCCCCAAATATGGTAAGTTACAAGCTAATATAAAGAATTAAAAACTTATATTTCATTACATGGTGTTAATTTTTAACAATTTTCATTATTGCTTCCATTTTTTCCAGCAAGATATGTGAAAAAATTACCTACGATGAATAAAAAAAGGATAAGTCAAAATGTCCAAACAGCGAGTTAACATAAACTACTTTCTTGTTCCACGTGGTCATAATTTTTATTCACAAAAACATTGTATTAAGAACTCTCATCATAAGTTTTTATAATAAAGTACTTTTGCTTAAAGAAAGTTTAATTTTAATGTATGAACATTTTCGTAATAGTAAAACGATTTGTTGTTCCTTTAATTATTTAATTTCTCTGTACTGTGGAAGGATTGATTTAAAAATAGTTTAGTTGTCGACATTTTAAAGAGACTGTAAACCAATTTTTATTATCGGGTTTCCCACAAAATAAGCAAGTAAACCAAAAGAATATTGACTTTTTAACTTGGTAGGGGTATATAAATCTTATGGTGTTGTAAAAATGAACTAAAATACAATGTTATAGATGAACTAAAATTGAAGAGAATTATAAACTAGACAAGTTGAAAAAAATCTTAAGGGCTAAATCATGGTCAATATTACTACAGTTTAGTTCATTTTGCAATGGAAATGGGTTCACTGTTTTTTCAGTGTGCACATTTCGTAGTAAGATTTTTATATTGCTCATGTATTTTTATAATAGAATCAACGATGCATTAACTACTGTGTTGGAAATTTATTTAAGGAAAAATCCTTCCCATTTCGTAGTTAGTGAACTAAAAAACATTTACTGAATTTTTATAAGTTTTGCTTTAGCTAAGTTAATTTTCGTTGTGGTTACGAAAAATGAACTATATTACAGTAAATTTGTTGAACTATGTGGAAGTCAAAATGGTCCTTAAATTTACAAGACACTTTTTTTTCTGTGTAGCCCCACATAAACCGATCCCGAGATTTGGTTTTGGAACCTCTTGGAGGAGCAAATTTCATCCGAGTGAGTTGAAATTTGGTACATTGTGCTAGTATATGGTCGTTAACAACCATGTCTAACTAGGTCCATATCGGTCTATAGTTATATATGGTCCTCAGATAAATCGATCCCCAATCACACAAAAATTGGTCCATATCAAGTTTATAATTGTATGTAGCCCCCATATAAGCGACCCCCATATTTCAATTCTGGCTCTCTGCGTACAAAAAGTCCATATCGATTCGTAATTATTTGTAGACTTAACTATACATAACTTTTTTGTCTAATATATACCATGTATGGACTAAATCACAATTTAGAAAACGATTGTGGATGATAGTCTTTCGTAGAAGTTTCTACGCAATCCATGGTGGTGGGTACATAAGATTCGGCCTGGCCGAACTTGTTTAGACATATATTTGTGTTTGTTTATTAAAACTTTTAAATGAAAGTTATTAATATTTTAGCGATGAGATGTACGATGGCGAAGTGATGATCGGTAGCTTAGAAAAAAGTTATTAAGAATGTTCAATATTTAGGAAAAAGTGCTGCAATGGAAAGTATATTGAAATTGTTTTATCCAATTTAATTTTTATTATTCAATATAAAAAATAAATATTCAATTTCAGAGTAACTCCAGATGAATTTGGAAAATTGTTTGTTACACCTCAGCGTATAGTTTAATGATAAATAGGTAAGAGTTCTTTTTCAATTTGGTTTTCTTTTAAAAAATAATATTCTTTATGTATATTATTATTTGCTAATTATTATTATTATTTTTTTAACAAGTTTCATGTTTTTCTTTGTTGTAAAAAAATATCTAAGTTAATAGCAACCCCAGATGGATTCGGGCAAATTTTTATATTTCTCCTCAGCGTATAATTTAATAGAGAAGTGGTAAGTTTTCTTTTAAAAATTGACTTTCTCCTCACTAGAATATTTACGTTTCAATGACATTTTTTTTTTTGTCAAAAATTACAGGTTTTTAATACCTTATTTTAGTATTACTTTAATCAAACATTTTTGGAAAATTTTTGTTACACCTCAGCATATAGTTTAATTATAAATTGGTAAGTATTCTTTTCAAAATGAGGTTTTCTTTTAAAAAGGATATTTTTATTTATATCATATTTGCTAATTATTATTATTTTTATTTTTTTTTTAACAAGTTTAATGTTTTTCTTTGTTGTAAAAAAATATTTAATTTCAGAGCAACCCCAAAATGGATTCGGGCATATTTTTATATTCCTCCTCATCGTATAATTTAATAGAGAAGTGGTAAGTTTTCTTTTAAAATTTGGCTTTCTTTTCACTAGAATATTTAAATTTTTATGACCTTTATACCCTGCGCCACACTGTGGAACAGGGTATTATAAGTTAGTGCATATGTTTGCAACACCCAGAAGGAGACGAGATAGACACATGGTGTCTTTGACAAAAATGCTTAGGGTGGGCTCCTGAGTCGATATAGCCATGTCCGTCTGTCCGTGAACACATTTTTGTAACCAAGGGTTTAGGTAGTAATTTAAGCCCAATTCGAATTTGGCACAAGTATGTGTTTTGGGTCAAAATAGAACCCTATTGATTTTGGAAGAAATCGGTTCAGATTTAGATATAGCTCCCATATATATCTTTCGCCCGATATGCACTTATACGGCCCTAGAAGCCTGAGTATTACCCCAATTTGGTTGAAATTTTGCACTAGGAGTACAATTGGTAGTATAGTCAAATGTGCACAATTTTATTGAAATCGGTTCAGATTTAGATATAGCTCCCATATATATCTTTTGCCCGATATGGACTAATACGGTCCCAGAAGCCAGAGTTTTACTCAAATTGGTTGAAATTTTGCACAGGGAGTAGAATTAGCATTGTAGCTATGCGTGCCAAATTTAGATGAAATCGGCTCAGATTTAGATATAGCTCCCATATATAGCCTTCGCCCGATATGGACTAATACGGTCCCAGAAACCAGAGTTTTACTCCAATTTGGTTGAAATTTTGCACAAGGAGTAGAATTAGCATTATAGCTAAGCGTGCCAAATTTAGTTGAAATCGGTTCAGATTTAGATATAGCTCCCATATATAGCTTTCGCCCGATTTACACTCATATGACCACAGAGACCAATTTTTTCCTCCGATTTAGTTGAAATTTTGCACGGGGAGTAGAATTAGCATTGTAGTTATGCGTGCCAAATTTGGTTGAAATCGGTTCAGATTTAGATATAGCTCCCATATATAGTTTTCGCCCGATTTACACTCATATGACCACAGAGGCCAATTTTTAACTCCGATTTAGTTGAAATTTTGCACAGGGAGTGGAATTAGCATTGTTGCTATGCGTGCCAAATTTGGTTGAAATCGGTTCAGATTTAGATATAGCTCCCATATATAGCTTTCGCCCGATTTACATTCATATGACCACAGAGGCCAATTTTTAATTCCGATTTTGTTGAAATTTTGAACAGGGAGTAGAATTAGCATTGTTGCTATGCGTGCCAAATTTGGTTGGAATCGGTTCTGATTTAGATATAGCTCCCATATATATGTTTTTCTGATTTCGACAAAAATGGTCAAAATACCAATATTTTCCTTGTAAAATCGCCACTTCTTAGTCGAAAAGTTGTAAAAATGACTCTAATTTTCCTAAACTTCTAATACATATATATTGAGTGATAAATCATAAATAAATGTTTGCGAAGTTTCCTTAAAATTGCTTCAGATTTAAATGTTTCCCATATTTTTTTTACTAACATTGTGTTCCATCCTAGTGCATTAGCAGACTTAAATTTTGATTCTATAAATTTTGTAGAAGTCTATAAAATTCTGTCCAGATTGAGTGATACGTAAATGTATGTATTTGGGACAAACCTTTATATATAGCCCCCAACACATTTGACGGATGTGATATGGTATCGAAAATTTAGATCTACAGAGTGGTGTAGGGTATAATATAGTCGGCCCCGCCCGACTTTAGACTTTCCTTACTTGTTTTATTATCAAAATTACATGTTTTTAATACCTTATTTTAGTATTACAATAATCAAATATTTTTGGAAACAAATTTAATATTTTTATTGTAAAAAACAAATATTTAATTTCAGAATAACAATTTGGAAACGTTTTTATGAATTGGTAAGCTTTCTTTAACATTCTTTTAACCAGAATATTTAGTTTTTGTTTTATGCATATTATTTCTTTAAGTAGATTTTTTGGAAACCAATTTAATGTTTTCTATTTAATGTAAAAAATAACTATTTATTTTCAGAGTATCCCCAAATGAATTTCGATAACTTTTTAACCTCAGCGTACAATTTAATAGAGGATTGGTAAGTTTTATATTAAAACTTTGGCTTTCTTTTGACAAGAATATTTATTGTATTATGTCCTTCACATCGATAAGAACACAGTTTTATGAGTTAATATATTACTTAATTCATTATTTCTCTAATTGTTTCAGGTACAAACTTTATGAGGTACGTTTATCTAAGAAAAGTTGAATTCTTTACACCATTTAATAAAATGCCCCCAAATATGGTAAGTTACAAGCTAATTTAAAGAGATTAAAAATCATATTTTATTACATGTTAATTTTTAACAATTTTCATTATTCCTTCCATTTTTTTCAGCAAGATATGTGAATATACTAACGATGAATAAAAAACTAAGGAAAAGACAAAATGTCCAAATAGAGAGTTAAAATAAACTACTTTCTTGTTCCACGTGGTCATAATTTTTATTCACAAGAACATTGTATTAACATTAACATTATTCACAAGAACATACTTTTGCTTAAAGAAAGTTGAATTTTAATGTATGAAAATTTTCATAATAGTAAAACGGCTTGTTGTTCCTTTAATTATTTAATTTCTCTGTACTGTGGAATGATTGATTTAAAAATAGTTTAGTCGTCGACATTTTAAGGAGACTGTTAACCACTTTTTATTATCGGGTTTCCCAAAAAAATAAGCAGGTAAACCAAAATAATACTGACTTTTTAACTTGGTAGGGGTATATAAATCTTATGGTGTTGTAAAAATGAAAAAAATACAATGTTATAGATTAATATATACAAAATTAACTTATAAGAGAGAATAAAATCTATAAATAAATATGAGAGCAGCAACTCACTCGCTCTATTTGAGACTATTTATGCTTGCATGCTTGCGAAGAAGTACTTATTTTTCGACTGCTGGTATGCTTGCACCGAAGCACTTTCCTACAATGTCATGCCCATGTAAAATTATTACTCCTGATATATGTACGAAGAAGTTGTTTCCTAATTTGGTGCAGGCATATTTGTACTCATACGTGGTAATAGGAGTTTTCGCTGGGTAAGGTCAACTTGGCTTTAATAATTCTGAACATTTTTTTAAGTTAGTGAAATCGTCTGTAATTTGGTTGACATTTTGTATTTTTACTACAAAGGTAAAAATCGTACAAAAATCGTGCAACACCTTATTTTAAAAACATGTTTTACTTGTAATATAGCATAATTTTTACTTGAAATCAAGTCAGAATTTGGAAATTTTAATTGTCGTTAACACATTTTTTAATTACTTTAATACACTCAAGAAAAGGCACCAAAGCCAATTATGCATTAATTCAGTTCATGGAAGATATTATGTTTTAGATAGTTGTATCTAATGTCAAAAATTTTCTTTAACTTTAATTGTTTTGAAATAAAAGAGGGAGAAACATTATACACAAGATAAGCATTAACATTTACGAAATTCGTACTTCCCACAAAATAGTTAAAAATTTCTTAAAATTTGTGAATTTTGCCCCAAATCCGCCCCTCTTGAACATGGTGCTAAAGACATTTTTACAATTATGAACTCCAATTTTTCCCTACAAACTACGAACTTTACTAGTAATCACTTCAGAATATTATTGTTAATGACCTGGCAATGACGACAAAGTTCCCAAAAACAAAACGTTAAGCATACCGTTAAACATGGAGGATGAAACCTCATGGTATGGCAAACTTGGCCGTAGGTTAATGATAAGGAATCTCGAAAAACGGAGACTACTTTAATGTTTTGACAAAAAATTTATTATTTATTTATTTAATCACAATATAAGAACAATAAGAATTATATTCTTTTATAGTTCAACATAGTAATTTAGGAATAAGTTTTTTAGCCATAAGTTTTATAGAAATTATAAATAAATATTATAGCATAGTAAAAAGACAAGATTAAATAAAAAATAAAATATAATATAATATAATGTTACAAAAAAAGCAATAGCGAAGTTAAACAATAACAAAATATATAATGACCATGGTTAGCTTAGGTTAGGTTAGGTTGCAGCCCGATGTATCAGGCTCACTTAGACTAATCAGTCCATTGTGATACCACATTGGTGAACTTCTCTCTTATCACTGAGTGCTGCCCGATTCCATGTTAAGCTCAATGACAAGGAACCTCCTTTTTATAGCCGAGTCCGAACGGCGTTCCACATTGCAGTGAAACCGCTTAGAGAAGCTTTGAAACCCTCAGAAATGTCACCAGCATTACTGAGGTGGGATAATCCACCGCTGAAAAACTTTTTGCTGTTCGTTCGAAGCAGGAATCGAACCCACGACCTTGTGTATGCAAGGCGGGCATGCTAACCATTGCACCACGGTGGCTCCTATAATGACCATCATATATTATAGAATTTAAGAAAAGTAGAGTAGAGAGAAGGGGTTGAGAGAATTTTTTTAGTATGAATGAGTACACTGAAAAAACAGTGAACCCACCAGGAAGAAAACATTAATTAATTTTAGAATATTTTTAATATTTTTAGAAAATTTTAACTAAACAGTATTACTAACGCTGGTATCACAAAAATAAATAAATATTTTTCGACAAATTCAAGAAAATTTATTAGACATAAATAACTTTTTTCACTTGTTAAAGAAAATTTTGTATTTTGACAGAAAACATTGGAGTTCAAAATTGCAAGAATGTCTTTAGTGACATACGAAGTTCATGAGGGACACATTTGTAGTAAAATTTACAAATTTAAAGAATTATTGAACTATTTAGTGAGAAGTACGAATTTATTAAAACTTTTTACTTCATTCGTGAATAATTTCTTCCCGTTTTTTAGTTCATTTAACTAACGTAAGCAAAAAATTATTAGAATAAAGGAAACTTTCTCCATATATAATAATTCCATGAACTAAAATAAAGTTAAATTGGCTTTAGTGCAATAGAGAGTTCACTTTTTTTTGAGTGTAGTTTTAGGCTGCGCTAGTTAAAAAGCTCTTTACGACTTTTTTAAATTTGTCAATATTAATTAAGCATCTAACATTGTAAGGTAAATTATTCCATAGTCTTACAGCATTACCGAAGAACATTCTACTGGAGTTCACGTATTTGGAGCGTGGTATAATAAGAGTCAAGCAGCGATTCGAGTGACCAAAGCTGAGTTTATCAAACAAGTAACAAGGCAATTTGTTCACTATAAGTCTATGAAGAAACGTTATATTCATATGTTAAGTTATATATTAAATTTCATGTAGTCTATAATGTCAATTCCCAGGACCTTGATAGGCTATAAACATATCGCGTAGCATTATTAAATGCTACATGAAACTTGTGCATCGAATATGAATCAAATCCACTATATACTTCAGCAGCATAGCTAATCACGGGAACGATAAGTTGTACTAGATTGAGATTGCGTAGTGTAAGGTAAATCCTCCCAATAACTGAGCTGACATGATCAGAACACGACATTCTAGGGTTTAGAATGAAGCCTAGGTACTTGGGCTTCATAGTAAACTCTAAACTAGTTTCTCCTAGAAGGATTCTCGGAAAGAAACCCAGATCGTATTGAGTATAGCTAATAGGGAGGACGCATGACTTAGACGGGTTCAGTTTAAGTCTATTCTTGGAAGCCCACCTATTGACACACTCAAGGGCTGAGTTAAGTTTCCACCCAACAGTTCAACAGTCCAACTCGACTCGATATATATAATTGAATATCATCGGCGTATCCATGCACATTAGCATACCTACATGCGCAGAATATGTCATTAATAAACATGCTAAATAGCAAAGGTCCAGTTACTGATCCCTGTGGAACTCCAGACTCAATATACCTAGGTTCTGATGATCTATCTCCTATGCCAACTCTTTGTGATCTGTCAGAGAGATAGCTCCGTATAACCCTGTAAGAAGGGTCGGTGAATCCAAAAAGGTGTTTTAATTTAGCACACAATATCCCATGGTCGACAGAGTCAAATGGTCTGGAGAAGTCCAGAAGACATACGAGTGTAATGTTCCCGCTGTCATACTGCAATCTTATGTCCTCATGGACCCTCATAGCTGCAGTGGAACAGCTATATGAAGGACGGAAACCGGACTGAAATGGTGACAAAAGTTCATGATCCGTTAAATGAGATCGGATCTGCCACGACAACAAAGCCTCGAATACCTTACTGAATAGTTGGAGTATACTAATTGGTCTATAATCACCTGGAGTTCGCGGATGACTTCTTTGGAACAGGAATTACCTTTGCAATCTTCCAGGGCTCGGGGAAACGGGAAGTAGTTACACAATGATTGTATATATGAGTGAGAGGACCAATTAAGACTGGAAGCAAGAGTCTCACAAATCTTATCCATATACCATCATTACCTATAGCATAGGACCTAACCGAATTAACAGCCGCAAGCACTTCCTGTTCCGAAAAATGCGAGAATATACCATTGACATAAATTATTCCTAACAACGACGGACCTAACCGGCACAAATCTGTCATACATATCACGTAAAAATGATACAAGAACTTCTAGTTTATAATCTACACTTGTTTCAAGCCAACAATCACGCAAAGGGAGAAATCCCTCACCATTATGATTCTAGACCGCTCTTCCCTAGTAAGCCTTATATCAACTGAGAAAAAAATTAAATCGTGATCTGAAACAAATGACATTTGATCAAAAAGGGGAATAAGACTTCGATCAGATAAGAATAACAAGCTCAGTAGACTAGGACTGGATGTGTTAGAGAACCTGGTAGGATGGACGTTATTAACTGAAGTCAAACCTATGCAGTCAAAGTGTTCAGTTAATTCATCGGTCCGCCGGTCATTATTAAGAAAATTAATGTTAAAGTCACCACAAGTAATGTATGCATTATACTCAATCAGTCGACTATTGAGATCAGTAAAGAAGGGTTCAAGATCACGATTTCTATTGGGATTATACGCGCAATAAACTAAAACCTTCAAAGATATATCATAACAGGTTGGCTGATAAGTCCCCGGTCTAACAAAGAAAAACACATTTTTTTTTGTCAAAATTCGTTTTTATTATTCAACATAGTTCCCTTCAAGAGCGATACAACGATTATAACGACCTTCCAATTTTTTGATAACATTTTGGTAGTACTCCTTCGGTTTTGCCTCAAAATAGGCCTCAGTTTCGGCGATCACCTCTTCATTGCAGCCAAATTTTTTCCCTGCGAGCATCCTTTTGAGGTCTGAGAACAAGAAAAAGTCTCTGGGGGCCAGATCTGGAGAATACGGTGGGTGGGCAAGCAATTCGAAGCCCAATTCATGAATTTTTGCTATCGTTCTCAATGACTTGTGGCATGGTGCGTTGTCTTGGTGGAACAACACTTTTTTCTTCTTCATATGGGGCCGTTTTGCCGCGATTTCGACCTTCAAACGCTCCAATAACGCCACATAATTGTCAATGTTGATGGTTTTTCCCTTCTCAAGATAATCGATAAAAATTATTCCATGCGCATCCCAAAAAACAGAGGCCATTACTTTGCCAGCGGACTTTTGAGTCTTTCCACGCTTCGGAGACGGTTCACTGGTCGCTGTCCACTCAGCCGACTGTCGATTGGACTCAGGAGTGTAGTGATGGAGTCATGTTTCATCCATTGTCACATATCGAAGGAAAAACTCGGGTGTATTACGAGTTAACAGCTGCAAAAACCGCTCAAAATCATCAACACGTTGTTGTTTGTGGTCAAATGTGAGCTCGCGCGGCACCCATTTTGCACAGAGCTTCCACATATCGAAATGTTGATGAATGATATGACCCACACGTTCCTTTGATATCTTTAAGGCCTCTGCTATCTCGATCAATTTCATTTAACGGTCATTCAAAATCATTTTGTGGATTTTTTGATGTTTTCGTCGGTCCTCCGTGCTCATTTCACCACGCTTGAATTTTGCATACCAATCAATTATTGTTGATTTCCCTGGGGCAGAGTCCTTCTTTTTTTCCAGTTTTTCACAATAACAAAAGTTGCTTCACAAAAGACTCTCTATCTCACAAACTAATTGATTTACAGACGTCAAATTTTGACACGAATCATTTGAAGGTTGATACTCTATAAAAATAATATGCATTTAACACTAGCGACGCCATCTATGTGTCAGACCGGGGACTTATCAGCCAACCTGTTATAATTCAACATTCACGAATTCTATATCTGAGTCTGTTGACGTACTAACAAGTCTAGATTTAATGCTAGATCTGCAATATATAGCAACTCCACCACCTCTACGTTTCGATCTATTATGGCAGTACAGTTTGTAACCCGGTATGTTGTAAAAATTTTCAGAAACATCATCTTTAAAACAAGTTTCTGTCACACAAATTACACATTTTCAAACGTATGTCTCACATGATCAAGTTTCATACCATTTAGACTACGCGCATTGAAGTGAACAATATTAAGGCCATCTCTTTGATTGTATAATATGTTAATAATAATAGAATGGTTCTCATACAAGCTATTTTCCATTGATTGCATAATTGTTCCTATTAATATTGACAAATTTGCGTTTGTGCCAGTAGAGAAGAAGGAAAAGAAATAGAAAGTGGGAAGGAATATAAGATGGTCTTACAAAAATTAATAAAATTGAGAGATAAAGTTGTAAGTAACTGAAACCAATAAACATAGTTGGATTTAAATATATATATTCTATTAAATCAATTTCTAGAATAAAAATTCTTGAGGATTGCTTCATCAGCAAGTAGTGGTTCAGAATTATTCTTCTCACGGATATAAACTTTTCCGCCAATAGTAAAAACGTTTCTAATTTTGCCCTCTCGCTTAAGTTTGAGTGAACTTTAAAACAATTTGCGGCTGTCCTTTGGCAAGCTTTCACAAATGCGAAATGTGAATCCCACTCAAAGCCGAGAGAACGCAGGCAAATGTTAGATTTAGTTTTCTTACGCTGGTCAGAAAATGCCTTTAGTACACGGTTACGATCAAATGGAGTTGTAGAATTTGTCAATTTTTGCTTCAATGGCGTTGAATTTTTCGGTAAGAGTAGAAGTCAGGCAGTCCATTCGGTTGATCATGCGTTCTTCCATTTTTCTCATTTCAGTCAACACAGACTTTAGGGTATGCGTTCGTTCCATCATCAAATTGTAATGACATAACAGCAGGAAACATAATCTTACTATTACCTCGAGGTGAAATATCTTTACGTTTTTTTGATGGAGATGTCATGACAAATCAAAAAAGAATCCAATAAGATGGTGACACTGTGATACGTTGCACTTATTTCCAAGTCAAGTTCAAATCGGTTTGCTTAGAGTTATTCCCAGTTGGGTAGTTTATTATAGCAAATATATGCGGTATAATTTTAGGCTGAGATCGAAAACTTCAATGCTGGCAATATCCCTATTGCAGTAGTCGATAACAATTGCAATTTACCTCCTTAATCGGAAAATTATCATCCATTGAAGTTTGAGGGACAAGGTCAGCTGATATTACTTAGTTTACGAAAGTGTTTGTGTACTTCCAGTCAATTTTGTGAATTTTTAATATAAAGATTCCGCTAAAAAATTAAGAAAAAATAGCACATTATACTACAAAGACTGCACCACCTCCATGCACACGCTCTGTGGTCGATATAATGTTATTTCTGTTCAGGAGCCAGCCCAATCAGTTCACGTTTGCTCATACAAATTAACATTCAACAAGGAGCTCTTCAAAAACACGTCAGCGTAACCCAAAAATAAAAACAAAATTTTTTTGCAATCAAATTTGCCTACATTTGTTGAGGTTTTTGCCTACCTTGAGGAGCAAGTTGTTTTTTAACAAGACGGCCAACCCATAAATCCCCGATTTATCCCCGATCTATTAAGAATTTATGGTGTTTAGTTAAAATGCGCTTGAGATTACACCAAAGAGCACCAAAAAATGGCGATGAGATCTGGAGCCAATTCCAGCACTATTAGTCGGACATTCCAAAAGAAATAATAGAAAATTTAGTAAAAAGTATGTCAAGACAAGCTGAAAACGTAATGATTTTCAGTGCATTGTACGTCTTTGGAGCATATTTTATTTCTCTGTGTAAGAATATACATTTTTGAAGATAAATTTTGTTTGAGATCAAAAATATTTTATTATATTTTGTTTGAGATCAAAAATAATTCTTTTCACCTACGCCTACCAAAGGTAAGGTAAATATATTAGATCTATGAACATAAAACAAAGATTTAGACAAAAAAATTCAATCACTTCTAGATTTTGCACATAATGCCCTTTTTTCTGTGTAGAGGTGTTCACGTGACACGAAATTTTTATTTTTATGGTTTTTTATTATTTGTTGATTTTCTTTTCTATTTTGTGAGATATAATTGTCCAAAATTTAAATTTTGGCTTTAAACCGCCAAATAGCGTATTTTCTAAGACTGGCCCAGAAGAAATTTACGGGAAGTAGAAAAAATTTATAGGCAATCCCGTGATGCTCCTAAAAAGAAATGTTTGTGGAACAACTTTCAATTTTTTGCTGGGTATTCAGATACCATAGTGGTGAAATTCTTTTTTATTAAAGAGCGATGGAAAGGGACCTCCTTTTATGGCCGAGCCCGAACAGCGTTTCACATGAAACCACAATCGAAACTGGTATTGAAATCGAGGTGTGAACGTGAGTTATATTTATTCAAGCTGATTATATTGACACACACAAAACAGATTATATCGACACAAAACCAGTTTACTTGGATTCAAAGATTTTGACCTTCTCTTAAGGATTTTGGTATTGAGTCCGAGCCAAAGATTCCGCTTCTTTAAAATAAATACATTTTATACCGATCTATGTAGCTTTAAATCTAGAAATTTTCATTTTTTTGCGATATATTAATAAGGATATTGCCGTATAAACAAAAGCCACTTTAAAAATCCAAATTATAACAAATACTTTGGAAAATTTGCTTCAGTTCAAAGACATGCTACTTTAATAGTAACATGTCTTTGAACTAAAACTTGTGTCCTAAATTTTAAATTTAAAAGTTATTTAAAAATTTCATTATTTTAAATAAATTTATCCTTAATATTGTGTAAAATGCGCATCCTAATTATTTTTTTCAGTGCACCATTGTATCGTATGTTACATTCAAAATTTACTTTTGACTTACGTAAATGCAGGTAATGTCGAGAATAATGTGGTAGATATAGGGTCAATCTTTGATTTGTATGATTAATTTACTCACGTGAGCATGAATCGTGACCGTTGTTTTTCGTGACTCGCTCACGAAATTACGAAATGATCACAGGGTTCAATCACAACAATTTCGTGTCACATGCACACCTCTCATTCATGACTATTATTAATAGGCCACTTGTATTTTACTTGCACCAGCTATTACAAATGGAAATGTGGTCACTAATTAATTATCTCTATTAATAGATGCAAACAACAACAATTAAAAACTATTAACTTAATTAAATATAACTGAAAAGTTTTTTGCCAAAGATTCTTCCAAAAACTAACTGCTAGTCAGTTATACATAACTGTATATGGTCCATATGGTGAACTGGACAGTGAATAGAGGAGAGAAACGAAAGAGCATGTATGAGTCCTTGTCGAAAATCTCATTTTTATTATTCTGTATGCTCTGGTTATAACCAACTACAATGAAGTCAGAACCCCCCTCTACTAAATGGCATATGAATAAAGTATATGCCATATAAATAAATGGCCTTTAGTGCAATAATAATTTTTATAGCACATTAAATTATAACAGTTTTTTATGACATTTTATTATAACACTTACGGTTTATGACAAATTCGTTGTACATATGAATGTACGTCCTTTACCTTTGGTCTGGGGTAAAACTTTATTTCTATTATTTCTTTAAATACAATACCCGCCTTTTAGTGTTTGTTATAACTAGGTTAATACATTTTTATCACATATATTCGGAGTATTGATATGTCAACAATAATGGGATAAAGGGAAAATGCTCTTAAAAGCGGTTCTTATTATTGTCGCTGTGAGTGCCATTGTAAATACTGCTTTATTGTGTCTGTATTAATTCTGGTATGATGTACGCACATGTGCCTCTTTGTATTTAGTTGGTCAAGCCCTAGTGACATTAACTTATTGCAACATAGTGATAGTTATAAAACTACTCTGCCTGTTGAAAACTGTGCGTAGATGTACGGCATATGGCCAATGAATTTAACCAGAAAATCTTACTTTGAGTGCAAGTCTTTACAAAAGCATTAGTGATGGGGGGTTTAAAAGATTTGCAGTTCCGAGAATGAAAAAGAGCACTTAGTACATAGTCTCACACAAGTTTGTCTTTGTAAAAAAAATTTTCGACCGGAGAAAACTGTATGCTGGCAATAAGCATTTAAATGGTTTTCATATGCCGCAAACATGTTCTATTATTTAAATGATAGAATTTGAGACCATTTAATGGTCGCGAAAATCATGTAACTGACTATTCAATTTTTTACTTTCTTGCAGGGAAAAAAGTATTTTTATAGGTTACGTATAGACATGTCTAGAACCATTAAATGGCCAAAAAGGCCATGTACATTGTTTTCGTGACCATTTAATTTTTTTTATAAAAACATTGACCAGGTACACATGATTTCAGGTACACCGATCTTACTCAAAGTTGGTCATACACACAAAGTTGGTCATACATCATCGGAATCGGTTCTGATTTAGCTATAGCTCTCATATATATGCATCGCCCGATTTTCCAAAATGTGGACATAATAGCCTGATTTATTAACCGATCGTACTGAAATTTAGCACAAAGTAATTTTCGGTGGTACCAACCAAACCTGCAAAATATCATCCCAATCGGTTCAGATTTAGATGTATTTCCCATATATATGTAACGCCCGATTTTGAAAACTTTCCTCTAATGACCTTATTTTGACCATCATTTATTAATTTTAGGCTTTATTTATTAACCGATCGTACTCATATTTATCACAATGTAATCTACTGTAATATTAACTAAACCTGTAAAATATCATCCAAATCGGTTCAGATTTAGATATAGCTTCCATATATATGTATCGCTCGATTTACCCAAATTTGACCATAATACTCTTATAAATTAACTACCCAGCAAAAAAAGCGTCGCCAAAAAAGCAATGAAAATGTTCTTTTTAGATCCGCAAGTGATGCAAAATTGACGCAGAAGCCATGAATTTAACATGGGCTTGTCATAGGACGGAAGTCCTCCTTTTCAACAGCCGTTGCACTGAATTTGCATCACTTCTTTAGGTGTGATCCGAATTCAATGTTTTGGATGTAAATTAAAAAATTGTGATATTTTGTCAAATAAATAATTTTTATAATTTTTTATAATTTTTAATGGATTCTGACGCTTGTCGGAGACGTTTGACCACAAATATTTTCAAAAACTCACAATTTTTTCAGATTGCATTTAGCATTGTTTTTCGAAAAAATTTAAATGATTTGTACCATTTTATGAATTCTTACTCTGTTTTTAACCTATTTAAAACAAAAAAATTACCCATTAAAAGTATGAACAACCCAAGTTATAAATAAAGAATTAAAAGAACTTCCTGGGTAGTTAAAATAAAGAACATCATTGGCAGTGCATCTTTTAAAATGTGCCTTTGGAAGAACTTCCAAATTTTTTGCTGGGCACAGAAAAAAAAGTGTCTCGTAAATTTAAGAAGATTTTTACAATAATTTATTACAAGAATTTTCCAGAATTTTAGTTCATTTTTCGTATCTTCAACGAAAATTAACTACTCGGAGGGAAATTTTACAAATTCTAAGTAGCAATCGTTTAGTTCATGGCCTACAAAATACGATGGAAATTTCCTTAAAAAATTTCTTAACTGGTAGTTAAAAATTCGTTTGTCATGCTATAAAACTACTTGTGAAATGTAAAGTATTTTCTAAATAATAAGTGCAATTTACTATAAGATTTTTTTGTGTGAGAAAATATTTTTTTACGAAAAATGAACTTGAAAGTGGATAGGAATTTCTTACTGACAATTCCTATAGTTTTTTTTTAGTTCACATGTAATTAAATTTTTTTAGTTCACATGTAATCAAATTTATAGACATTTTCGTCAAAAATGGTAGATAACATTTCAAGAAAATTTTGCAAATTTTAAGTTAAACGTTTCATCGTTCATAAACTGGTGTGCCTTTACGAATATTATTCTTAGAGTAAATTGTCAGCAGATGCGATGAACTAATGCATAGTATAGAGATCTTTATTGGCATAGTGGAATGTGATTAATGTAAAGATGATGTTACTTGAGTTTTGTTGTGTATACATGAGCGTGGGGTTGTTTTTATTTTTGTTCATTTAGTGGTTTGTGTGTGTGTGTGTTTGTTATTCGCGGATGGTTTATTTGGCTGGATGAGGTGTTGTTTTCAATAAAGGCACATGTGTTTTTGTTGTTGTAGGAATGTTTTGGCTTTGCTTGGTTTTGTTTGGCATGCTTCAGTTGTATAGTTGGCGTTGGCGTGGGCTGTTGCATCTTTTAAGCATGTATGCAACAAGGGAATATAAAGGCATGGAATATTTTGGATTTTTGAGACATATATTGGTGTTTGTTTATTAAACCTTTTAAATGAAAGTTATTAATATTTTTTCGGTAGTTTAGAAAAAAGTTATTAAGAATATTTAGGAAAATATGTTGAAATTGAAAGTGTACTGAAATTTTTATTATTCAATGTAAAAATTAATATTCAATTCCAGATGAATTTGGAAAATTTTTGTTATATCTCAGCGTATAGTTTATTCATAAATTGGTAAGTATTTTTTAATATGACTTTCTTTTAAAAAGAATATTTTTTATGTATATTATTATTTGTTAATTAATTTTTTGGAAACCAGTTTAATGTTTTTCTTTGTTGTAAAAACAATATTTAATTTCAGAACAACTCTGGATGGATTCGAACAAATTTAAAAAATAGAGAATTGGTAAGTTTTCTTTTAAAAATTGGCTTTATTTCAACTAGAATATTTATGCTTTTGTGACCTTTTTATCATCAAAATTACAGGTTTTTAATACCTTATTTTAGTATTTCTTTAATCAAATTTTTTGGAAACCAATGTAATATTATTAATGTAGAAACAAATATTTAATTTCAGAATAACCCCTTAAAAATTTGGCCAAATTTTTAGTACTCATTTGCCTGTAATTTAATAGTGAATTGGTAAGGATTCTTTAACTTTCTTTTAACCCTGGACAGTCATCCTTATTTTTTGTACATTAACGTCAGCCTTCGTCATTTTGACTACGGCTCATTTCAAGACACTATAATTTTCATCGTGAGCGAAAAAGTGAACCAAACTTTAGTTTATTTTCTTATTCAATTTGGTTTTAAGTAGTATAACACAAAAATTCATAGAACGGTCGAATTAGTATAACTTAAAATTACAATTTCCTAATAGACTAAAATGCATTTTAAATCGAAAATGAAATTACGTGTCGTCATTTTGACGAATGATGACTGTCTAGGGTTATCAAGAATATTTGGTGTTTATGCATATTATTATTTTTTTCAACAGATTTTTTGAAAACCTATTTAATAATTTTATTTAATATAAAAAATAAATATTTAATTTCAGAGTAACCCAAATAAATTTGGACACCTTTTTGTATTTCCCATCAGCGTACAATTTAATAGAGATTTGGTAAGTTTTATATTAAAACTTTGGCTTTCTTTCAAATAGAATATTTATTTTATTATATCCTTCACATCCATAACAACACAGTTTTATGAGTTTATTTAGAATACTTCATTATTTCTCTAATTGTTTCAGGTACACATTTTATGAGATACGTTTCCAAAGAAAAGTTGAATTCCTTACACCATTTGATAAAATGTCAATAATTTTAATGTATGAAATATGGTACACCGAAAAAAAAGTTTACTATTTTTTATGAAAAATGAACTAACCCATAGTAAGAATGACCATGATTTGGCGCCAAAGATTTTTTTCATCTAGATAAGTTCATGATTTTCTTATAAATTAGTTCATGTATTGCATCGTATTTTAGTTCATTATTACTATGGTGTGGGAAGAATAT
Source organism: Haematobia irritans (assembly GCF_050003625.1). NCBI lineage: Eukaryota > Metazoa > Arthropoda > Insecta > Diptera > Muscidae > Haematobia > Haematobia irritans. The sequence continues at coordinate 63,802,112 of NC_134398.1, read as the reverse complement.
ACTTAAACTCATTCAAAATATTCCTGCTATCCAGAAAAATGAACAATTTTTTGGGAAACCTGTATTAAGAAATTGGTTTGAAATAAACTGTTTGTCAGTATAATTTTCAAAAAGTAGAGAAATTGAGGAATCAAAGGTACAACAAGCCTCTATACAACTAAGAAATTTTTCGTACAAAGCAAGTCAATTTTCTATAACCACCAGTATTTTATTTCAAAAAAATTTTATAATATTACACAAAACTATGGCTTATGATATACAACAAAGGAAAAATTTTTATTCGTACGTTGGATGCAGTTACTTGTCGGTAGTTAGTAATTGCTTCTTCAAAAGAGTAATATTCTATGTTAATAGGACTAAAGTAATTAATTTAAATTTCCATGTTTTCTATCCATATGAAAGATATATGTGGCATAAGTTGCTATATTCAATTGAATTGTCCAATTTAATCGATTTTGGCTAACTTTTGTTGGGCGGATTTGTCTTTTAAACATCTGAAATTGCAAAGTTATACAAAATATAAGAAAAATATTATTAATTAATTATATCGTCCATATTGATTTTTAACTTACGGTTTTCAAGAGTATTTCTTAGAGCCAATAAGGATATCAGCTTAATTAGCATTAAACAGTAAGAATATACAAAAAATTACCATTACAAGACCTGTCTAACTGCAAGTGAAAAAAAATATTTTTAATAAATTGAAATTTTGGTTTTATTAAAAACGGACAAAATACCGTTTATAGAAAAACTTACCACATTGAAAAATCCATCCTGTAGGTATTGGAATCATATCCATGGACTAATGGGACGTTTTTGAAATTATTCTCAGAATATATTTGAAATAAAAAATATTATAAAATTAGACATAATTTCCACTTGTCAGTATAGCATTTACTATTTAAGTTGGACATTAAGTTCGAGTTTAGAGGCTAAAATCGCAATTTTCATGACAAGTTTTCTTTAATAATCCATTAAAAAAAATAATCTTTATAAAAACTTGGTTTGGGCTATTCTCCATGAAGTTATATTTAAATTTGTATCGAAGACGTACAATTTTATAATTTTCTTAGTGATTTATTTTTAATTTTAGCGGCTAAACTCGAACTTAGTACTCACCTGAGGAATTGCTGTAAAATAAAAAAACAGATTCCAAAAAATAGACTCCAACCTGTGATCCAGATGTGGAATAAATATAGATCATGCTATTACCACTCATGTTGTATATTTTTTATGTAAATCAATTAAAAATCCGCACTAATTTTAAACTATTAACAGAAATATACAGTTCCTTAATCTATTATTTGTTTTTTTTTTTTATTTTAATCAAAAAAAAAACGTTTTTGATTTCTGTAACATCACATTCACTTCTCAGTTTCTAAAATGTTTCGAATAAATGTATTTTCATTAATAAGCACCAATACCGCACGTACAATTTTGCAAAATTAAATCCACGTGTGCACTTCATAAATGCATCAACATAACTGAATGCAACAATAAAACTCAAAGACACAAATAGTCATAAAGGATACATAGCTGCCGTAAAGAAAAACAACTCCACACACACACGATCCCTTTCTGATCTCGCTATTGCAAGAAAACAACTCTCACCACAAAAGATACCAACAACACACAAGGAACATTCCATTGTCTCTAGAATCAAAACAACCAACAACAGCATAAATGACGCAATAACAAACACAAACAATCATACGAGATATACACAAAATGTCTCTAAAAACTCCCTCACTGATGCACTCACATTTTCCAGTAGCACGTTTATTGATTAGTTGGAATTCTATCTATAAGTTAAGGTTAAATATATACCAAATCTATGAGGAATCTATATAAAATTATATACACCCGTCAAGGATTATATTAACTACTTTTTATTCTACTTTATCTAAAATTTTCAATGTGAGTAAAAACACTCCAACATATAGTAAAAAGGGAAATAATCTGTAGGTAGCCATCGTACGAATCGGTAATATCGATAAGTTAATTTTTACTACAAAAATTTTTTTTCCATACAAAATTTTTTCTTAGTAAATTGTCCACATTTCGTAGTAAGATTTTTATATTGCCCATGTATATTTATAATAGAATCAACGATGCATTAACTACTGTGTTGGAAATTTATTTAAGGAAAAATCCTTCCCATTTCGTAGTTAGTGAACTAAAAAACATTTACTGAATTTTTATAAGTTTTCCTTTAGCTAAGTTAATTTTCGTTTTGGTTACGAAAAATGAACTATATTAGAGTAAATTTGTTGAACTATGTGGAAGTTAAAATGGTACTTAAATTTACAAGACACTTTTTTTTCTGTGTAAGTTACAAGCTAAAATGAAGTATTAAAAATTATATTTCATTACATGGTGTTAATTTTTAACAATTTTCATTTTTGTTTCCATTTTTTCCAGCAAGATATGTGAAAAAACTACCTACGATGAATAAAAAAAGGATAAGTCAAAATATCCAAACAGTGAGTTCAAATGAACTACTCTCTGTTCCACGTGGTCATAATTTTTATTCACAAAAAACATTGTATTAAGAACTTTCATCATAAGTTTTTATAATAAAGTACTTTTGCTTAAAGAAAGTTTAATTTGAATGTATGAACATTTTCATAATAGTAAAACGGTTTGTTGTTCCTTTAATTATTTAATTTCTCTGTACTGTGGAATGATTGATTTAAAAATAGTTAATTTTTATTATCGGGTTTCCCACAAAATAAGCAAGTAAACCAAAATAATACTGACTTTTTAACTTTGTAGGGGTATATAAATCTTATGGTGTTGTAAAAATGAACTAAACTACAATGTTATAGATGAACTAAAATTTAAGAAAATTATAAACTAGACAAGTTGAAAAAATCTTAAGGGCTAAACCATGGTCAATATTACTACAGTTTAGTTCATTTTGCAATGGAAAAGGGTTCACTGTTTTTTCAGTGGGTAATGCCACTCAAATTTCAAATTTTGATGTATTAGCCGATCGTAGTTAAACTTACATGTAGCTCTTACATAAATATTTTTCCCGATTTTCACCAATTTGAGTGATTTCCTCTCTTTTTAATAATGGACTCAATAATGGTGGTTACTAACACTGTGGATACAAAATCTACTATAGCTCCTAATATCAGACATTTCTGTTTAGATTGTGATACAACTTCCATTAACATGTACCCCTTAATGTTCTTAAATATGGAAATGCGGTTTATATTCCAAACCTATACCAATGATACCCCACAAATGGTTATGTTTAGTAATTCAGTAGGGGTGGTTTAAGGTATGATATAGTCGGCCCCGCCCGAGTTTCTACTTTAATCACCTGTTTTTTCAGCCAAAATTTTGGGTCGCCACGCCCACTCTTTTAGGCGGTAGAGAATGTTGCCTGTGTGCAATTGTGGCTATAAAATAGTTTGTTTTGTAATAATAGACGTATTAGCTTTATCGGATTTTTTTAAAATTTGTTGTTATTTTTACACTGTTTACACTTGGATGCGCGTGTGTGTACTGACGCACGCCATGTGGGTAGGAATTCACGCTCAAATTCACGAAATGAAAAGTACTACTCGCGCACGCTCACTCACGATTACTGCTTATGCCTCACGCTCCCGCACGATTCAAGACAATTTTTGTAATTCATTCAGGCAATCTCGTGGTTCTCGAATATTTTCGGAACACGACAATTTTCATGGCTCAATAAAATTCTCGTAATTCACGACATTTCTCGCGACTCACGACAATATTCTTGATTCACGGAAATATTCGTGGCACAAAAATTAGCATTCACGACATATATAATGACTCGCTGCAAGTACTGATGAGTAATTAGCATTCATAACTCACGACGAAACCATTAGCACAATTAAAATATGTTGTACAATCAAACAATCGGCGCAATTGAAATCTTAAGCGTGATAAAATATGTGAAGGTGATTAAAATCGGTGAGATTGAATTTAATGGTGAACGTTAATTTGTTCGTGAGTGTGATTTTTTGTGTCTCTCTTTAACCATGAGTATGAATTTTATCGTGAACGTGTATTTTATCGTGAACATGAATTTTATCGTGAACGCGAATTATATCGTGCATTGGATCCTGAACGTGAATTTTCATCGTGAGCGTGATTTCGGGGAAATATTACTCACGCACAATCACGAACACAATTTGATTTTTACTGACGCTCACGCACGACATATTTTTGGTTAGACCCGTTCACGCACATTCACGAGATTTAGTTTAAATTTCATTCACGGCTTCGCGTGAATCACGCGTGTTGCCAAGAAGGCCGATATCTATGACTTACTCCTTTTTTATGATTCCTTACACAGAAACAAATTTCACGAAAAATTTTCCAATTAAAATTTTAATTGAGTTTTAAAAAATATTCAATTAAAAATTTAATTGAATCAACAAATTTTTTAATTGAAACAAAAATCAATCACAACAATTAATAGTATCAATTAATTTTTTAATTGGATCAATTAATTTTTTAATTGACCTTCAATTAACTTTTTAATTGATACTATTATTTCTGTGATTGAAGACATTTCAATTAAAAAATTAATTGGATCAATTAATTTCGTGATTGAATAAGAAAAAAATTTTTGTGTGTACAAATTACTCCCCAGCACCGCAGATATGTCTTCCACATCATCGCCGCATTCCTCGTCACTGGAACATCCCAATCGAAGTTCAAAATTTGTTCAATATCATTTTTATTCAAACCTCGTTTCTCTAGGCCACATGTCCAAAAATATGTACTTTGTAACGACATATTTTCAACACTATTAGCAAGGATAGACTCAGCGGGATCCAGAGCCGTTACAAACCATTTATTTTTCTTAGACTTCCAAAGAAACACAATTCTTTCCAACACAGATACGACTATTTATTTAACAAATGGTTTATATCACACATTAATTACAAATATACAATCACTTGACCAGTTGCACATGGAATCACTCTCCACAGGTCTGGGGATGGACGGCCGGGACTCAGGGTATTTCGGGAACACAGGACATCCGGAACATCGCACGACTAACGGCGATTTCACATCACATGAGCGGGGAATGGATTTCGGCTGACGAAGATTATACTTCGCAGACGTGAAGGAAGGAGTATGTCTCACGAAGATTATACTTCGCAGAGGGAAGTGTGACAGACGAAGATTATACTTCGCTGCACGAGGATGGTGAGGAGAGGGGTGACAGGCAAAGATTATACTTCGCTGCACAAGGATTGGGAGGAGAGGGGTGTCAAACGAAAATTATACTTCGCTGCACTGGAGGGGGTGGAGAGGGGGGAAAGACGAAGATTATACTTCGCTGAACCAGGAGGGGTTGGAAAGGGGTGTCAACCGAAGATTATACGTCGCTGCACAAGGAGGGGGAGGAGAGGGGTGTCAGATGAAGATTTGATTTCGCTGGCCGGACTGCGCTGGGTGGAAGATCCTCTTTTGAGGTTGGTATTAATTTTATTTGAAGCTGAGATTTACTCCGCATCAACTAAAATTAGTTCTTACTTCTTTGTCGATCGCCAACCAACTGCCCCGTTCTCTTTCAGTTTCGTTTTATATAGCCATATTTTCTTAAAACTAGATTTACAATGTTTGTTTTTATAACATTTCTGATATTTTTGTTACAAACGTCTTAGCATGAATATTTAATATTCATTTTTCTAGAAATACAATTTTAATTGTAGTATTAAGTTGTTTGTGAAGATTAGACCACTTATATTATTTAAATGCCAATGTGACTTTGAGTCATTTTATTATAATATTTCCCGTTAAAAAAGGCAAAAATCGGGAACAAATTTTTATGTTCTTGTCTGTTAGTTAACTATGATACTATTTACACTATATACATATACATATATAATAAAATAAAAATTAAAGAAAATCAAAATTCAAGGGATTTAAAGGAACGTATTTACACTAAAACAAATAAATAGAGAATAAGAAATCAAAAAAATTACCAATAAAATATTTTTTTGAAGTTGGGACTTACGACAAGGTCATTGTGCTAAGCTGTACGTGTCACTCAAAGAGTTCAATGACCCGAGTCTTCTATTAAAGATAACCAAACTACCTTCCCCATCAAATAGTATATTGTCCTCATCAATGTATTGGAGGCATATAGGAGTGAGATGGCCGCCCATCTCCACAATCCTCTGATATATTTCTATGGTGGTACAACTATTCCTAACTAAGCTGTTAGGATGTGTCCTGTTCCTAGCATACTGTCCATCCTTTAGAGTACCCCGTAGACCATGGCAATGCCTCAAAATCTTCCTCTAAAAAATTCTAACCCTTTCATTCTGTGCGGAGGACACGTTGCACCATATCGGAAATCCATAAGACATAACTGTCCTAACGGCAACCTTGTAGACCATCATCTTCACTCACGGAGTGAGGCCCCTTCTATGTCCCATGATCCCATTCAATATCTGATATACCGCCCTACCCTTTCTGATAGTCTCATCCACCTGCCAGACAAAGGATAAATCCTCCTGAAACCTTATGCCAAGATATTTCAGCTCCTCACTGTTCTGAATGACATCGTCGAAGCCTAACACTAGGGACGGAACGCCTCGCATTCCTGTATAATGAACCTCTCCTGCCGTTCAGAATGTCGTCAGCGTACGTCACTAATAACTCATTCCCCTGGGGCCGCGGTATATCGGCCAAATACAAATTATATAAAGTAGGCCCAAGGACCGAGCCCTGTGGCACCCCAGCCAAAACCCCCCTGGTATCCGACACCTCACTCTGTACTTTCACAGAAAACGATCTCACTGAGAGATAGATGCAAACTAATCCCATACGACCCCATCTTCAGCGCATGCTCCATAGAGGTCTCTGCCCTGAAGCCAAATTGAAAATCGCCCAACATATGATTGTCCTCAATCTGGTCACTTAACCTTTCCAATATCAATACCTCAAATAGCTTACCAAGATTCGATACAAAAGAAATTGGCCTATATGATGAGTGATCCTTCGGATCCTTTCCCTGTTTCAAAATTGGCACAACTAAAGGCCTCTTCCACCTCGCCGGAAAGTACGAACAATTGAGACACTGGTTAAAAACAATTGCCAAATGTGTCCAGATCCTGCAATCCATTTTCCTCAAAACAAAGTTCGGAATGCCATCCTCCCCTGAGCTTTTCTTATTGCATAGACCCTTCAACCTAGCACCTATATCATATTAAGGCCTGACAAACCTAACAGTTTCCGTCCGAGCATTATCCCCATGCGCGAGCATCCGGATCCCAAAATCCATCACCGGTGGCGGAGGACCACCCGAATGCCATATAGCAGCAGCACTCACCTGTCCGTGAACGCTAGAAAAGGTCGAAGCCAGTAACTCAGCCTTTTCGCTTCCAGAGAAAATAATGCCCATTTACCACCTTGGAGCCTGTAAATTTTTTCAAATTCCTAAAAAGATCACTGCCTCGTCCTAACTTATATAACTTTCCCATGCACTGTTCCTCTTCAAACAGCGTTATCCTTTTCCTAATTATCCTATCCAGAAGCCGGATCTGCTCCCTCAAATTCCTTACCTCATGAAAATCATGTACCGTAAACATTCGCCTCCTCAGACCCTTCTTTTGGGATATCAATGAAATGATGTCCCCAGCAAGTCGGGTCATTCTACCAGCCCTAGGTATCAATTTCGGGATGCTACTGTCCATGGCCACCCCTATGGAACCAGCAAGGAATTCTACATGTTCATCTATCCCGCCAATCGTCAAATTCCGGTCAGCAGGTGGGGTATTAGTGGACAAAATTCCACATAAAGTATCATTAAATAATCGATTATTCATCCTACCGTATAAATAAATCTCCCCCGGGACATGCACCTCCAGATCGCCGAGCATAACGCCTATCTCTACCGCCCTATGGTCCGAGTCATAGTCAAGTGTTCTTAGTCCGTCTAATGTCTGTCCACCATTTGGTTCATCATTAAGTCGTATTCCAGTTGTCGTGATAAAAATATCAATAAATGATCTCCTTGTCGTGGGGCCATTTGTTGGTCTAATTACCAACTTAGGGCCCATATCAAGCCAATGTTTCACAGTTCTAGCTCTAGTATGATCAAGGCAATCGCACCAATATTTGTGCCTTGCATTAAGGTCACCACCGATCACCGCCATATATATATATATAGCCCTCCAACTCATAAACATGCCTATCCTTAAGCTTATGCTCAGCGATCAATAATACATCAGGTCTGTCTGGCCTTACAAATAAGTTCAAATAGTGCCTCCTACTGTGAGACACTATTTAACGCTGTCAATTTTCCCGGAAGCTCCACAGCAAACCCATCATGGCCTGCATCCTCTCATCATCATTCCTAAGACAACAGTACTCAGCACGGAATTGGTCCATACGCCTCATGCATGTCAAAAAGTACTGGCCCATAACACTCTTCACCTCATTATTGAAGCCGGCCATCGCCATCTCACTATTGTCATTCCGAATCTCCTGCCTTCTCTCAGGGCCAATAAATAAACCAGAAGACGGTATCGCCTGTGACCCCCGAGCAACATTCGCATATGTCACATTCCCAGCCCCAAGAGTACCATGCCTCGGGTTCGGAACACAACGACCAGTCGCGTACGTATACTTCGCCGCCCTAGCGGCCAATTCTTTTACATTGGCATTATAGATTTTAATTACTGGTAGTCTAATCTTACCTGTTTTCTTGTTATTGTTGTTGTTGTAGCTATTTCCATTTTCTACTCTAGTATTTCTTCCTCCAGTCTCAATCCGATTCCTCTTTGGAATGGCTCCTCGGCTGGTATCAGTTTGTTCTTCATTTACCAGAATTGCAAATCGGTTGGTTGGGACTGGTGTCTCAAAATTAGTGGGAGTCACTTGCATTTCGACTTCATCATTCCCACACGCCATATCGAAGCCTCCGGCTGCTTCAATAGCTTCATTATTATTAATGTTCTGTTGTCCAGCTACTCCTTTTATAGCCGCAGCCGGTCACCACTAGCTAGGTAATCACATCTCATTACAATTTACATTACCAGGAGTAAGGCTGTAATTACACAGTGCATTACATTGCAGTGAGTTATAACGTCTATCTTGTAATGACAATAATAAATACTTCTCGGAATTCATATTCTCAAAATGTAATGCATTTGGCTGTTAATGACTTAATAAAATAGAATAAACGATGAGCATTTACTTAAAAACAAAACTAAAAGAATATTTTATGTAACGGTAATTCTGAAGATTTTTCCGTTAAGGAATATTCTTCACGAATATTTTATAATAATTGTGTTTTAAATTAATGACATTACCATACTATGTTTTAAATAAATGCAATTATACCTCATTCACATTACACTTTCAAAATCGACTTCACTAGATTTCAACTGTCATGTGGCTTATAAAAAGGTTAGGAGTATATAAAATCCATTTTTAGTAGATTTTGAACATAATGTGAATGGGCTATTATGTATATTATAACGTAATTCACGAATCCAACTCCCTTAGGCAACAACATTTATTTCTATTTTAAGTGTGAATTAATGTGCGTGTAATCTTATTTAGATGATTTGTTACATTTTTGTTTATTTCTAAAATATTCTTTTCTATTCAAGTAATGTTCATTTTACAGCATTATTCGCCATATTTTTATACATTTTAATCGGCTAGATTTGGTTGCCTGATACAATAAGTGGCTATTTTGCAAACTTTGGTACATCTACGAATAAGTGAGTACATATTAGGTAATTATATGCTTTAAAAGCACTACTTATTTCATGGCCACAGGTATGCCTGGGGAGAAGTACTTTCCTCCTAGAACATGCATATGTAAATGTAATCCGGAGCGATGCCAATTAATAAGTGGTTATTAATTTTTAAACAGGTTTACCTACAAGATTACCGGGTAATGAGAGTTTTTGCTGGGTACATATCTCCTTGATAATGCGAAAATTACTCAAAAAGACAGATGCGGAAAAGAACCTACTGCAGAGAAAAGTGTTGATGAAGATAATGTCCAACGAAAGTAACAAAAGCTGCGTTGTTTGCCAGGTTGTAATCCAATAGATTTTTTACCTTGCAAACACTTAATCGTAAAGGCATCATGGTGTGTATAAATGTCCTTGTTGTCGTTATGTAGTCCAGGATGTAATGCAAGTTTCGCTGAAAGCGATTTTTTTCATTAATACATTTACTAAATTGTTTATTATTGATTGCTATATTTGCACTTATCATAATAAAACGATAAAACCCGACAAAACTATGATTATTTTGATTTCAAAACCATTTTGAGTAATTTTTGAAGCTTTAAAATTCAAACGACTTCTAAAATGAAATAACTATGCGATATGCATTTGTTAAGTTCAAGGTTTGAAAATGGGCGCCATATCAAATGAAAACAGGCCCCAAAGAAATTTTAGGGCCCATTTTCATTGGGAAATTTTAGGGTTCATTTTCATTATGCAGCAGAACCCCAAAAAAATAAATGAAACACAACCCCAAAAATGAACAAAATTTCGTGTTGTTGTATGACATTCGGGTTCGTTTTCTTTAGACATAGCGCCTATATCGACAACAGGGGTCGTGATTAATTTGCACTGTTTCAATTTAAATACTGCATGCTGTAACAATGAGTATGAGTATCACGATGCATATTGAGTTGTAAATGACATGGAAAAAGGAAAGACGGCTTGCCTACCGCAGCTAAAATTTTTGTCCCCCTTACCCATCATCGAAAATTTTGTAGAGAACCCAGAAGTTAAAAATGTCTCAAAAGGCCGTCTGCACGTAAAATTTATGTTTGAAACATGTTTTCGTTCAAGTAAATCTTTATATTCTATGTTACTTTGCTGGCTTCACTGCAAAGTAGTGAACCCTTCACTGAAAAGTAGTGAAATTTGTTGTTAATTTTAGAAAAATTAGAATAATTTTTTGAACATTTTTAATAAACTGTATTAGAAACGCAGATGTCACGCCGATTTCATAAAAATAAGTAAATAATTTTCGACAAATTCACTAAAATTTATTAGAAAAAATTATTATTTTTCACTTATTAAAGAACATTTCGTACACGCAAAAAAAATAATTCTTTCCTCCCAAACGAAATTTTAGACAAACAAAGTTCGTTTCTCATTTGCTTTTCGCTGTAAGGAAGTGTATTTGGGAGAAAAGTATATACTTTTTGTAATAAACGTTTATTCTTTTCCAGGATGTAAAACAATTTCATAAGGACAAACTCAAAAAAAAAAACATTGTTTTCTTGCTAATTGCATTTTCCCTCACATCTTTCTCACATCCACGATGTTTTTTAGTTCTTAACAACTTTTCCTGTAATACCAACAATGAAGAAGAAATTATACGATTTTATAAATTTTTAAATTTATTTTACCTTTCGCCTGGACGGAGAATCGAACCGCGGACCATGCACTTTGTAAGCCAACACACTAACCACTGAGCTATGTACCTGTCATGGTCATCAATAGATAAATATCCATATACGTTATATTTATATAGCATAGCTTGCGGCGCCCACGAACCGAATAAACAAAGTTTATTTAACAGAAACAAACATTTAGTTTGGCACCGTGGTGCAGTTGTTGCTACGTCCGACTTGCATGCCAAGGGTCGTTGGTTCGATCCCTGCTTCGACCAAAGTTTTTTTTGTTTTTTTTTTTAACATATATTCCAGATATGTTAGGAAGATTCCGAAAAAAATGTTCAACATTACATTGTAGTATATTAAATTTTGAACTGTAAAATGTGTCTTATTAAAGACCTAAAATCAGAAAAGAACAGTGTTTGATATAAACGAAATGGACTCTGTTGTTGTTTCAAAAATAACTTTTTTTATTGAAAAAATAAAAATTTTGTAACAAACGAATTTTTTTGGTGATAAAAGTTTAAAATTTTCGAAGCTATTCAAAAAACTCTAACAAAAGAAAAACGTTTTCGGTACACGTTTTTTTTTCTTTGCGTGTAGTTCGAAGGAAAAAAATGGAGTTAAAATTTGTAAAAATGTGTTTAGTGTCATATGAAGTTCAAGATGGGCGCATTACAAAATAAAATAAAGTCCTTTCTTTGAGAGCAACTAAACCCCAATTTATTAGAAATGTTGTGACCACACGCAAAGAAAAAGAACGTTTGGAAAACGTGTACCGAAAACGTTTTTCTTTTGTTAGAGTTGTTAGAGTTTTTTGAATTGCTTCGAAAAGAATACACTTTTATCACCAAAAAAATTCGTTTGTTACAAAATCTTAATTTTTTTAATAAAAAAAGTTATTTTTGAATCAACAACACAGTCCATTTCGTTTATATCAAACACTGTTCTTTTCTGACTTTAAGTCTTTAATAATACACATTTTACAGTTCAAAATTTAATATACTACAATGTAATGTTGAACATTTTTTCGGAATCTTCCTAACATATCTGGAATATATGTAAAAAGAAAAAAAAAACAAAAAAAAAAACTTTGGTCGAAGCAGGGATCGAACCCACGACCCTTGGCATGCAAGTCAGACGTAGCAACCACTGCTCCATGGTGCCCAACTAAATGTATTTTTCTGTGAAATAAACTTTGTTTAATCGGTTCGTGGGCGCCGCAAGCTATGCTATATAAATATAACTTATATGGGTAATTGTCTATTGATGACAATAACGGCTACATAGCTCAGTGGATAGTGTGTTGGCTTACAAATTGCATGGTCTGCGGTTCGATTCTCCGTCCAGGCGAAAGGTAAAAAAAATTTATAAAATTGTATAATTTCTGCTACATTGTTTGTATTACAGAAAAAGGTGCTAAGAACTAAAAAAATCGTGGAAGTGAGAAAGATGGGAGGAAAAATGCAATTAGCCAGAAATTTTTTTTTTTGATTTAGGCTTTATGAAATTGTTGTTACATCCTGGAAAAGAATAAACGTTTATCCCAAAAAGTATATACTTTTCTTCCAAATACACTTCCTTTCAACGAAAAGCAAATGAGAAACGAACTTTGTTTGCATTGTCTAAAATCAATAGTCAAAAGAAAATTTTGTTTGCCTAAGATGTCGCTTCTCCGAAGAGAAAAAAAAAATATTTCAATATGTACAATGCCCTGAAGACGTATAGTCCGACATCTACCATCGGTAAACTAGTATTTTCATATAAAATAAATGAAGACATCACTTTGAAAGGGAGCCCCTTTAGGCAATATTGTTTTCTATAACTCTGGAAATACAACATGAATTTACTTTTAGTATGTTTTAATATGTTGATTCTATTACAATAAATTGTTAGTTCTTTGTTTTTTTTTAGAACAAAATCAACGTTTAACTGGTTTTGAGTAAAATAAAAAAACGAAAACCGGTTTAAACAAGTAAGGAACGTCTAAAGTCGGGCGGGGACGACTATATTATACCCTTCACCACTTTGTAAGTCCACATTTTCGATACCATATCAAATCCGTCCAATGTGTTGGATGCTATATGAATCCATACACATATATTCTGTATATCTGAGCAGATCTGTACAGAGTTTTGCAATACTTATAGATTTTACATTTAAGTCGGCTAATGCGCTGAGGTGGAACACAATGTTAGTAAAAAAAAATATAGGAAACATTTAAATATGAACCAATTTTGAGGCAACTTCGCAAAAGGGCTATTACACATCTATCGGTCGATAGATGTGTAATAGAGTAATAGGAAAATGTGAGTCATTTTGATAAGTTTTCGACTTAGCAGTGGCGATTTGATAAGGAAAATGTAGGTATTTCGGCCAGTTTTGCCTAAATAGGAAAAATATATATATGGAATCTATATCGACATCTCAACCTATTGCAATCAAATTTCACATGCATAGTTACTATGTTGAATCTACTCCCTGTGCAAAATTTCACGTAAATCGGATAACAACTTTGACCTCTGTGGTCATATGACGGAAAATCGGACGAAAGATATATATAGGAGTTATATCAAAATCTGAACCGATTTCAACCAAAATAAACACGCATATGCAGAACCTTAATTCTACTGCCTGTGCAAAGTGCCAAATTCAATTCTACTCCCTCTGCAAAATTTCATGTAAATCAGAGTAGCACTTTTGCCTCTGTGGGCATATTAGTCCAAATCGGGCGAATGATATATATGGGAGCTATATCTAAATCTGAACCGACTTCAACTAAATTTTGCACAATTAACGATAATATAAAACGTACTCCTTGTGCAAAATTTCAAGCAACTCAGGGCAAAACTCTGGCTTTTGAGGCCATATAAATCCAAACCGGACGAAAGATATATATGGGAGCTATATCTAAATCGGAACCGATTTCAACTAAATTTGGCACAATTAACGATACTATTAAACGTACTCCTTGTACAAAATTTTAATCAAATCAGGGCAAAACTCTGGTTTTTGAAGCCATATAAGTCAAAATCGGGCGAATGATATATATGGGAGCTATATCTAAATCTGAACCGACTTCAACTAAATTTTGCACAATTAACGATAATATAAAACGTACTCCTTGTGCAAAATTTCAAGCAAATCAGGGCAAAACTCTGGCTTTTGAGGCCATATAAATCCAAACCGGACGAAAGATATATATGGGAGCTATATCTAAATCTGAACCGATTTCAACTAAATTTGGCACAATTAACGATACTATTAAACGTACTCCTTGTACAAAATTTTAATCAAATCAGGGCAAAACTCTGGTTTTTGAAGCCATATAAGTCAAAATCGGACGAAAGATATATAGGGGAGCTATATCTAAATCTGAACCGATTTCAACTAAATTTGGCACAATTAACGATACTATTAAACGTACTCGTTGTGCAAAATTTGAAGCAAATCAGGGCAAAACTCTTGCTTTTGGGGCCATATAAGTCCAAATCGGACGAAAGATATATATGGGAGCTATATCTAAATCTGAACCGATTTCAACTAAATTTGGCACAATTAACGATACTATTAAACGTACTCCTTGTACAAAATTTTAATCAAATCTGGGCAAAACTCTCACTTTTGGGGCCATATAAGCCCAAATCGGATGAAAGATATATATATGGGAGCTATATATAAATCTGAACCGATTTAGCTGATATTTGGCAGTTTTTACGGGACTGACAAAACATTCAGATGTACAAAATTTGAAGAACGTCGGTTCATAAATACGTGAATTATGATCAAATCGGTGATAACTATATATGGCAAAATCAATAGCGATGGTCTTCGATTGTCTGTCCGAAGAAAGAAAATTTGAGGACGATCGGACTTAAACTGCGACCTGTACTTTGTGCACAAAATTACATATACAGACAGACGGACGGACAGACAGACGGACATCGCTAAATCGACTCAGAATTTAATTCTAAGCCGATCGGTATAGTAAAAGATGGGTCTATGACAATTATTTCTTGGCGTTACATACAAATGCACAAACTTATTATACCCTGTACCACAGTAGTGGTGAAGGGTATAAAAATTGGGTTTTCGGATAAACATAAAACCGACCGTAACACAGATTGTTTGGATTACCTACCTTCTGCTTTATTATCTTTAAACCAAATATTCAATGTCTTCAATGTACTATAAAAAAAAGAAAATATGAAATATGAATATGAAAGAAAAAATTAAAAGCAATCATTATAAACTTTCTTAAAATTAAATTGTATGTTTTAAGTAGTTTGTACTTATTTATTTATTAAACTTATAGTAAATATAAGAATAATAGAGAGAAAATCTAGCATTAGCTACTTAGGCTATCAGCTAAGTTTGTACTTAATTTTGTGTCAATTTAGGTTACAAATTGTTTCATAGTAACAATTAGTATATTTGGCATATCTTTTTATGAGGGATAATTTTAGAAAGCCTCCGCAAATGAACTTCAATTTTCTTGCTGCTGCACACTTTCTCTCTCACTTTTTCTTTCGTCCACACATATACACATGTAGTATGCACAAATACATCAGTGGTACATTCACATTTGAGTTCATGCTCATAACTATAAAACTGAATGTTGTCCGTTATGATTGGTAATAAAATATCCTTTTAAGCATACATTATATCCTGAAAATGAAATAGTAAGCCATTGCAATTGCTTAAATTTAGCTGTAGCCAGAAATGTGCCGGCTAGGACATACACAGTTATACAACAATAAAACAGGGAATGTTAAAATATATGCGATAGTAAAATCATAAACTTTACGTATTTGAACAGATTAAAGACCAATGCTTTGTTTATTAAATTTATTAACAATTGCATTTCATATAATCTTCTAGCGCGTAAGGCATATGGAATAATTCAGTATTTAGGCATTTTGTCTGAAATTATTTTCGCTTGAATTTTGCAAATGTTTCACGAATTAAAAAAGATTTTCTCTCATTCTGCCATGATTGCCCACTTTAGTACTTTGAGTGTTGTATATCTCTTGAATTTGACAAATATAAGCTACACACAGAGTGGAATATAATCACCCCAACCTGTTTCAAGAGCAAAATGTTATTTTTGAACGGTGAACATGGAGCAAAAGTTCTATACAAGTGAAGTACAACATTTGTATACAACTTTTTTTCTCATTTTTAGTTAACGCCATTAAGGTAAGTAAAAATAATTAAAATAAGAAAAATGTTCACACATTTTGCAAAAATGAGCTAAAATCAACAAATTTTCATGAAATAAAATAAAGTTAAATCGGCTATAAAAAATTGTGTCCGTTTTTTCTGAGACTACTTTTATGGAACGTCACAAAATCTAGCGATTATTAAAAAATAATACATAGTAGTTCGTACTGTTTGGAAAAATATAAATAAAATATGTATATAAAATATTTTTTGTTTTAAATTAGGGAGTAAATTTTGGTATTTTTGAAAACTATTGAAAATCAATAACCAAACAATATAAGTCGATCAATGTGCGCGATGATGCATAATGAAACCTTCTAGAAACAAAACAGAGAATGAAGCCGCCGAGTCGCACCCCCGATTATATCGACTTATCTCGACTCTAAATTAGCCGCTAATTAATCAAAAATATTGATTTATATCAGAAAAGTTGTATTTTTTTTAATTTCTAACTTTCCCCGTGAAATTGCTATTTTTTCGCGCTTTCCCGGGAATGAAGTACGGGAATTCCCGGGAATTTATTTTTTTACAACATTTTATATATAATAGAGGGTTTTAAAATTCAAATAACAGTTGAAATCTAGTTAAAGTGGATTTTGGAAGTGTAATTTGAATGACTATGACACAACAGATTGTTTAGAAAACGGTAATAGAAAATTGTTCCCCGTAACATACAGTTTATTACAACGACTAAAATTTTAAAATTTCAACAATATCAAAGTCTGTAAAACCATATTAAAATGAATTGTACGGAATGTCGGTATTCACAACCAACTGGTTGTGTTAGTAACCAAATAACTCTATTTCTAAAAAAATTTATTTCTATTATGTTAGTTACCCCAACTTCGGAAAGTGCTGCTTTCGAACCATGTATTGGTTGTACCAATTGAATGACAATTGGTAACATTAATACTGTTCATTAAATTGGTACCCACAATCAACTTACTGTGAACAGAATTGTTTCAAGTTAATTTGATATTCAGAACCAAATATTTACTGAGGCAACAAAAAAGATGGCTATGATTTGTAGGGACATTTAAAATTTTAAATTGAATTAAAATTTTAATTAATTGTTTACAGAAAAATCTGTTGAAGCAATTCACCGGGACGGTTAGTAGTATTTTTTATGAATTATATAATATCAAAAGATCCAGAAGTTTATTTTAACAAAAATATATATTTTTATAAAATATTGCGTTCTTAGAGCAAAAATATAGTTTTAACCACGCTACTATCCTTCAATATTGATGGTATCCGGTTGAAATGTATCATTGCTTATGTCACTTCTTGATTGCGATTTTCCAGTTTTTGCATAAGGATTAAAATTGTCCTTATGTACTTTTCCAGTAAAACGCCATTTCAATATAAAGGGAAATATAGTATTTAAAGACGAATATCTATCATCGATACCAGATGATATATTGGTTGATTACATAGACCAATATCGCAAAATACCTGGTTGGTATCTTGAAGCTTTTGACATTAATCCAGTTATGTATAAACGTTTTCGGCCATTTGAATGTAGCTCTGTTAGTGTTACGTTAGCAAACTTTTAAACCGTACTATGGACATACTGTCATCTTGCCTATATATTCCATATGCCAGTTAGGAACTTAACTGCTGAAAAATTTTCAGTTAAAGTTAACTGGAGAGAAAACATTCGCAATTTACTTTCTGTTACAGAAACATTTGAGAATGTAATTGAATATGAACTAGAAGAAATAGAACCAGTTGCGAAAATTGTTAATGACCACATATGTACTGAATCTAAAGTACCTGTACTGACCTCTTCTCAGGAGGATTTTAATAATGTGAATATTCAAATTGTGGTGGCCAATGAGGAGTATGAAACCAAAATTTCAATAAGGAGGTAAAGGAATTTACGTTTAGTACAGAATTTTGTAATTTTGTGTAATTCTTTCTTAGGTTTTGGAAAATTTTGAAGATCTGTTTTTAATTTTTCAGCATATGCCATTTTTTATAGGTGACTTAGTAAATCCATGTCCTCAGTGGGATCTTTTAACTACGCTGTGGGAAATAATTCGTATAGTATTTAAGAAACAAGTTCCTTTTAATATAGATTTATATTTACAAACGTTAATTACAGATCGCAATAAGCTATACTTATCCGTTTCTGGCAAAGAATTAAAACCAAAATTTCATTTTCTATTACACTTTCCTAAATTAATTAAAAATATGGGTCCTCTTGTCCACATTAATTCTATAAGGTTCGAAAGCAAACACCAAGATTTGAAAAAAACAGCATACGTTTCAAATAATAGAATAAATGTGTTGAAAACATTGAGTATAAACAAGTAAGCAAAGTCTAAAGTCGGGCGGGACCGACTATATTATACCCTACACCACTTTGTAAATCCACATTTTCGATACTATATCAAATCCGTCAAATGTGTTGGGTGCTATATATAAAGGGTTTTGTCCCAAATACCTACATTTAAATCTGACTCCATCTGAACAAAATTTATAATCTATAGACTTAAAATTGAAGTCGGCTAATGCCATGGGATGGTACACTATGTTAGTAAAAAACAAGTATATACAGTAGTAAGTTCGGCCGGGCCGAATCTTAAATACCCACCACCATGAACCAAATATTAGGGTTTCCTTTGAAATTGCAGGAGGGCTTGAGGACTTGAGGACACTTCCCGAAGATAAATTTAAAGATTTCACCTATGAGGACTCTATCAGATTCTGGATTTATAAGAACCATTTTTGTTTGAGGTTTAGAGGAATCATTAACATCTCTTGTAAGTGTGCAAGAAAATTATAAAATAACGTCTTGATTTGAAATCTTAAATCTGTAGAAGTAAAATCTGGAAATTTTACATTGAGTTTCAAGCAATTTTCATTATCAGTGCGCCTTCTACACCCTCAAGAAGTGAAGTCGGTCTATATGGAGGCATTACCAAATGGACCGATAAAAACTTAATCCGATACATGTTTTTGTGAGCCTAAAATACCAGAATATTTACAATTTCAGGCAAATAGGATAAAAACTTCGGATTCTAGAAGCCCAAGAAGTAAAATTGGGAAATCGATCTATATGGTGGCTGTACCAAAATATGGACCAATACTCACCATTTTCGGCACACCTCTTTATGGTCCTAAAATACCTCTAGATTTCCAATTTCAGACAAATTGGATAAAAACTACGGTTTCTATAAGCCCAAGACCCCAAATCGGGAGATCGGTCTATATGGGGGCTATACCAAAATATGGACCGATAATCACAATTTTTGGCACACGTATTTGTTGTCCTACAATACCTCTATATTTCCAATTTCAGGTAAATTGAATAAAAACTGCGATTTCTATAAGCCCAAGAAGTAAAATCGGGAGATCGGTCTATATGGGGGCTATACCAAAATATGGACCGATACTCACAATTTTTGGCACACATATTTGTGGTCCTACAATACCTCTAGATTTCCAATTTCAGGTAAATTGAATAAAAACTGCGGTTTCTATAAGCCCAAGAAGTAAAATCGGGAGATCGGTCTATATGGGGGCTATACCAAAACGTGGACCGATACTCACCATTTTTGGCACACCTCTTTATGGTCATAAAATACCTCCAGATTTCAAATTTCAGGCAAATTGGATAAAACCTACGATTTCTATAAGCCAAAGACCCCAAATCGGGAGGTCGGTTTATATGGGGACTATATCAAAACCTGGACCGATATAGCCCATCTTCGAACTTGACCTGCCTGCAGACAAAAGACGAGCTTGTGCAAAATTTCAGCGCGATTGCTTCATTATTGAAGACTGTAGCGTGATTACAACAGACAGACAGACAGACAGACGGACAGACGGACATCGTTATATCGTCTTAGAATTTCTCCCTGATCAAGAATATATATACTTTATATAGTCGGAAATCGATATTTCGATGTGTTACAAACGGAATGACAAACTTATTATACCCCCGTCACCATTCTATGGTGGTGGGTATAACAATGGGAAACGTTTTAATGTGAACCAATTTTGAGGTAGCTTCGCAAATGTGTATTTATGATTTATCGGTCGATAGATATGTATTGCAAATAAGGAAAAATTTAAGTCACTTTTACAAGTTTTCGACTTAGCAGTGGCGATTTTATAAGGAAAATGTGGATATAGAAATCTGATCCGATTTCAACCAAATTTGACATGCATACTTAGAATTTAATTCTCTGGCTTCTGGGTACATATAAGTGCATATCGGGCGAAAGATATATATGGGAGCTATATCTAAATCTGAACCGATTTCTTCCAAAACTAATAGGGTTCTATTCTGACCCATAACAGGAAGGCCAATTTTGAAGGCGATTGGAATTAAACTGTGACCTTTACTTTGATCACAAAAATGTGTTCACAGACAGACGAACGGACGAACAGACGGACATGGCTAGATCGACTCAGGGACCCACCCAGAGCATTATTGCCAAAGACACCATGTGTCTATCTCGTCTCCTTCTGGGTGTTGCAAACATATTCACTAAATTATAATACCCTGTTCCACAGTGTGTTGCAGGGTATAGAAACCAGTTTAGTAAAGCGAAGTTACTAATAGACAATGATTTTGATCCTCACACTTTCATTAATTCGAATATAAAAGCAGACACAATATATGGTAATCGTTTTAGTAGTTCTGCACAACAATTATCCTGGTTGACTTACAAAGATTTAATTTAAAAAAAAATTAATGGTTGTTTGTCATCATGTGTTTGTCATCATTCAAGATGGAGAATGATTTTATTTATGTGTTAAATTATTAGAAACCTGGTACTTCGATCGACATTATTTTGCATATCGTATTAAAACAACGTCTAATATTGCTATTGTAAACTTAAAATAATTAACTGTAAGATATACATCATACGTATCATTGTCACCTAATGGGGATGAATTTATTATATGGGACTACTAATATAATATACCGACATGCACTATAATTATAAGTTACTATTACATGTATGACATCGCTAAATAAAATTAAATAAAAATAAACAATTTATAGATATAACTGCACTTCTTTCATTAAAAAAAATGATAAATTACAAATTGGATGTGGGTACCGATAATTAGACAGCGGGACAAATTTGGTTCTGTAATTCGGTTGTAGATACTCCAAAGTTGATTGACACAACTGAATGCTGAAAGTACTTACGGCAGAATTAATTGGTTGACGAAACCAACTCTTTATGTCATATAAGTCTCCCTTGCCAACGTTCGATTGTCAGGACCGAATTATTTGGGAGACACAACTACCAACTGATATATAGCTGCAACTACCAAAAGGAGGTTGGCAATAAACCAATCTGTATTTTCTGTGTAGTTGCCTTGTGGGACATACATAGTCGTGAGTTTTAGCCCAGATTCTAACGGGCTCCCAATTGTTAAAAAGAAGATTGCACTTCCTAATTTATGATTGTCATATTTTTGTAACCCGAGA
Source organism: Haematobia irritans (assembly GCF_050003625.1). Lineage (NCBI taxonomy): Eukaryota > Metazoa > Arthropoda > Insecta > Diptera > Muscidae > Haematobia > Haematobia irritans. The sequence continues at coordinate 63,780,051 of NC_134398.1, read as the reverse complement.
TTCCCATAGAAATAAAATTCCAACCTTTATTAAGATAAAGGTCATACGGTCAAAATTTGGTCAATATAAACTAGACGTATTTCCTTCAATTTTGCATTTAAAAAACCTGAACACCCCTCATTTTGAAGGTGTGTGTGTGTAGAATGTTGCTCCTATTTTGATTTTGGAATTCACTCTTCAGTTGTCAAAACGCCGTCCAAGCAAGAAGAGTAGCGTATCAAAATCTTGCTCGCGCATCGCGAAAATCCGAGCTACTCGCACGCAAAGCTGGTAAAATCGCTAAAAGTTAGGGAAATCGAAAACCGGAAGGAAAGAGAGTTGCCGGTAGTTTCAAGCGAAACCCTAACCTCTCTCTCCGAGATGCCGCAAATAAGCTGGGTGTATCGTCTACAACCGTGCATAGAGCCAAAAACGAGCCGGACTATCGACTTACAAGAAGGTAGTGACTCCAAATCGCGATGATAAACAAAATACGACGGCCAAAGCGCGATCCTGGAGGCTGTACACGACGATGCTGACGAAGTTTGACTGCGTGGTAATGGACGACGAAACCTACGTCAAAGCCGACTACAAGCAGCTTTCGGGACAGGAGTTTTATACGGCAAAAGGAAGGGGAAAGGTAGCAGATATTTTAAAGCAAATAAAACTGTCAAAGTTCGCAAAGAAATATCTGGTTTGGCAAGCCATCTGTACTTGTGGCTTGAAAAGCAGCATTTTCATAGCTTCCGGGACTGTCATCCAAAAAATTTACGTGAAAGAGTGTTTGAATAAACGTCTGATGCCTTTCCTGAAGAAACACGGTTGTTCCGTACTGTTTTGGCCGGATTTGGCATCTTGCCATTACGGTAAAAACGCCATGGAGTGGTACGCCGCCAACAACGTGCAGGTGGTTCCCAAGGACAAGAACCCTCCCAACACGCCAGAGCTCCACCCAATTGAGGAATACTGGGCTATTGTCAAGCGGAACCTAAAGAAGACCAAAAAAACTGCTAAGGACGAGCAGCAGTTCAAGGCAAACTGGCTTTCTGCGGCGAAGAAGGTGGACAAGGTGGCTGTACAAAATCTGATGGCAGGTGTCAAGCGTGAGGTCCGGCAATTCGGATTTGGAAAAGCGAAAGCCTTACTGAATATTTTTCCAGAATTTTATACTAATTGAACTTGAACAAGTATATACGGCCGTAAGTTCGCCCAGGCCGAAGCTTATGTACCCTCCATCATGGATTGCGTAGAAACTTCTTCTAAACGCTGCCATCCACAATCGAATTACTTAAGTTGCGGTAACGCTTGCCGATGGCAAGGTATCTTAAAACCTCCTAACACCATCTTCTAAATTGTATGTAAGTCCATACGTGGTATATATTAAATCAAAAAAGATCGATCCAATACGTATAAAATCAAAATACGTATAAAATTAAATCAAAAAAGATCGATCCAATACGTTTGACAAAGTAGACATAAAATTTTGACAAAATTTTCTACAGAAATAAAATTTTAACAAAATTTTCTATAGAAATAAAATTTTCACACAATTTTCTGTAGAAATAAAAATTTTGACGAAATTTTCTATAGAAAGAAAATTTTAACAAAAATTTCTACAGAAATAAAATTTTAACAAAATTTTCTATAGAAATAAACTTGACAAAATTTTCTATAGAAATAAAATTTTGACAATGATGAAAATTTTATTATGAACCGAATAAAATTTTAACAAAATTTTAACAAAATTTTCTATAGAAATAAACTTTTGACAAAATTTTCTATAGAAATAAAATCTTGGTAGATAATTTTTGGCTCGAGTGGCAACCATGATTATGAACCGAATAAAATTTTAACAAAATTTTCTATAGAAATAAAGTTTTAACAAAATTATCTATAGAAATAAAATTTTGACAATGATGAAAATTTTATTATGAACCGAATAAAATTTTAACAAAATTTTGACAACATTTTCTATAGAAATAAAATTTTGACAAAATTTTCTATAGAAATAAAATTTCTATAGAAATAAAATGTTGGTAGATTATTTTTGGCTCTAGTGGCAACCATGATTATGAACCGATATGGACCAATTTTTGTGTGATTGGACCAATTTTGGTATGGTTGTTAGCGACCATATACTAACACCACGTTCCTAATTTGAACCGGATCGGATGAATTTTGCTCCTCCAAGAGGCTCCGGAGGTCAAATCTGGAGAATGTTTTATATGGGGGCTATATATAATTATGGAATTTGCTTCTCTTGGGGACTTCGCAAGTCAAATCTGGGGATCGGTTTATATGGGGCTATATATATAATTATGAACCGATGTGGACCAATTTTTGCATGGTTGTTAGATACCATATACCAATATCATGTACCAAATTTCAGGCGGATCGGATGAAATTTGCTTCTTTTTGAGGCTCCGCAACCAAAATCTGGGAATCGGTTTATATCGGCGCTATATATAATTATGGACCGATGTGAACCAATTTTTGTATGGTTGTTGCAGACCATATACCAACATCATGTACCAAATTTCAGCCGGATCGGATGAAATTTGCTTCTCTTTGAGGCTCCTCAAGCCAAATCTGGGGATCGGTTTATATGGGGGCTATATATAATTATGGACCGATGTGGACCAATTTTTGCATGATTAATAGAGACCATATACCAACACCATATACTAAATTTCAGCCGGATCGGATGAAATATGCTTCTGTTAGAGGCTCCACAAGCCAAATCTGAGGGTACCTTTATATGGGGGCTATACGTAAAAGTGGACCGATATGGCCCATTTTCAATACCATCCAACCTACATCGATAACAACTACTTGTGCCAAGTTTCAAGTCGATAGCTTGTTTCGTTCGGAAGTTAGCGTGATTTCAACAGACGGACGGACGGACATGCTTAGATCGACTCAGAATTTCACCACGACCCAGAATATATATACTTAATGGGGTCTTAGAGTAATATTTCGATGTGTTACAAACGGAATGACAAAGTTAATATACCCCCATCCTATGATGGAGGGTATAAAAAGAAATTTAATTTGATTTTTTAAATAAACGATTTCACCGATTTACACGCGTTTTCCCTTGACCAAATTTTGACCGTATCACCCTTTAGTTACTTTAATGTAAAATGTATATCTTATACACTAGAGGTCTGCATCGAATAACTTTTCACTGCATGTATGCAATTCGCTGTCGAATATAGTACATACTCTGTCTTTCTCTCAGAGCGCAAGTAGTGAAGTGAAGAGAACACTTGCTTGTCAAATACCACCAAGTACTTATCCGAAACAATATGTGTTCCGAAAAAAAGGAACAATAAAAATGTAAGTACTTGAGAAAAAGTACAACATGGATTCTCTTCACTTCACGTGGTACCACAAGTATTTCTCAGTATGTGCGAAGCAAAACTTTCCATTATTATTAATCATAGATATGTATGTATATCACATATTTCATATATTTATGTATGTCACACACTTACCTCAACGTTTGCCCCTCTTTATAACAAACCAAAACATATATTATGGAGACTAACTGTTTTTTTGTATTTCTGAAACTGCATGTGGTACATGTAGTACTCTATGAAGTTTTGTTCTCGCAACATACTCGACGTGATCACTCTGAGTACACTTCAATAAGAGAGAAAGAGGAATATGTGTTTGTTGGTAGTGAAGTCATCAGAGTAGCAACAAGAAGTTACTCGTTGCTTTTGGTGTTCATCAAAATGTGTACCAATTGTTTTGCGAATCTCTCAAATAGATGTACTCATGTAGCAAGTACACGTGTACTCTGCATTTACAAATGGAATTGTGCAGACCTCTATTATACACATTAGGCTCGACATCTATTAAGGGATTTTAAATCCCTTATTTGTAAAGTAAATGACAATTGAAATCTAGATAAAGTGGATTTTGGAAGTGTAATGTGAATGACTACCACGTAGTGTTTCCCGTTTGGGAATATTGACCGAATATTAAATATTGACCGTTTTACGATGGTGAAATCGAAATAAGTTTCCTTCATTTCCAAACAGTTTTTTAATGTTGCAAAAAATCCCACTATATTAATAGTGTTCTTCCGAAAACTATACCAAGAGACTGTCTTAACCATTGTAAAAATGTTTTGTATTAAAAGCGATCAACATAATATATATTGTTACTTGCACAGATAGCGCCTTATAACCGTACATTTAGGCGATTTCTAATTTATTCAAATGTCTAAATATATTCCACACCAAAGCAGGTTTCCCTTTGACCAAGATCCCGCGCTTTCCCGGGAATGCAAAAAGTCCGGTAAAAATAAAACCCTACTTTCCATCCCAAATCAATCAGTATCAAGTTTTTATAACAATTTTGCAATTTTAACTCAGCAAATTTGAATGAAGTGTAAATAAGATTGTAAGATTGGTTGTACAACGAATTTCATTACCATTCGGATAACTTTAAATTGAATTTATAATTAAGATAAAATAATTCCTATGCAGTATTACAAAAAAAAAATCAAGTACACCCAGATGCCAGTTTTGTTTAAAAATTGAATGTTAGTAAACAAAATATATTAAATATTTTAAATTTGTTTTGTTTATATTCTAATGTTAGTAGCCAATAGTAACCTATGTAACCACCCAGCAAAAAAAATTGGAAGTCCTTCCAATGGCACAACTTTAAAAGACTTCCAGAAGATGCACTCCCAATGATGTTCTTTATTTTAACTACCCAGGAAGTTTTTTTAATTCAAATACAAATTATTTCAATTGTGTCGAAAAAAATGCTAAATCCAATCTGAAAAAATGGTGAATTTTTGAAAATATTTGAGGTCAAACTTTTCCAACAAGCGTTAGAATCCATTAAAAATTATAACAAGTAAATACGGCCGTAAGTTCGGCCAGGCCGAATCTTATGTACCCTTCACCATGGATTGCGTAGAAACTTCTACGAAAGACTGTCATCCACAATCGAAATATTTGGGTATATAGTTAAGTCTACAAATAATTACGAATCGATATGGACTTTTTGCACGGTACGTAGAGAGCCAGAATTGAAATATGGGACCCCCGCTTATATACAATTATGAACCTGATATGGACCAATTTTTGTGTGATTGGAAATCGATTTATCTGAGGGATATGTATAACTATAGACCGATATGTACCTAGTTAGGCATGGTTGTTAACGACCATATACTAGCACAATGTTCCAAATTTCAACTCACTCGGATGAAATTCGCTCCTCCAAGAGGCTCCAAAACCAAATCTCGGGATCGGTTTATATGGGGCTATATATGAATATGGACTGATATGGACCACTTTTGGCATGGTTGTTAAGTATCATATACGATCACCACGTATCAAATTTCAAGCATATCGGATGAATTTTCCTTCTCTAAAAGGCACCGGAGGTCAAATCTGGGGATCGGTTTATATGGGAGCTATATATAATTATGGGCTGATAGGAACTAATTCCTGCATGGTTATTGGATACCATATACTAACACCACGTACCAAATTTCAACTGAATCAGATGAATTTTGGTCTTCCAAGAGGCTCCATAGGTCAAATCTGGTGATCGGTTTATATGGGGTCTATATATAATTATGGACCGATGTGGACCAATTTTTTCATGGTTGTTAGAGACCATATACTAACACCATGTACCAAATTTCAGCCGGATCGGATGAAATTTGCTTCTCTTCGAGGCCTCGCAGGCCAAATCGGGGGATCGGTTTATATGGGGGCTATATATAATTATGGACCGATGTGGACCAATTTTTGCTTGGTTGTTAGAGACCATATACTAACACCATGTACCAAATTTCAGCCGGATCGGATGAAATTTGCTTCTCTTAGAGGCCTCGCAAGCCAAATCGGGGGATCGGTTTATATGGGGGCTATATATAATTATGGACCGATGTGGACCAATTTTTGCATGGCTGTTGGAGACCATAGACTAACACCATGTACCAAATTTCAGCCGGATCGGATGAAATTTGCTTCTCTTAGAGGCCTCGCAAACCAAATTTGGGGGTCCGTTTATATGGGGGCTATACGTAAAAGTGGACCGATATGGCCCATTTGCAATACCATCCGACCTACGTCAATAACAACTATTTGTGCCAAGTTTCAAGTCGATAGCTTGTTTCGTTCGGAAGTTAGCGTGATTTCAACAGACGGAAGAACGGACATGCTCAGATCGACTCAGAATTTCACCACGACCCAGAATATATATACTTTATGGGGTCTTAGAGCAATATTTCGATGTGTTACAAACGGAATGACAAAGTTAATATACCCCCCATCCTATGGTGGAGGGTATAAAAAAATATAAAAATTATTTATTTGACAAAATATCACAGAATTTTTTAATTACATCCAAAACATTGAATTCAGATTACACCTAAAAAAGTGAGGCAAATTCAGTGCAACGACTGTTGAAATGGAGGACTTCCGTCCTTTGACAAGCCCATGTTAAATTCATCACTTCTGCGTCAATTTTGCACCACTTCCGGATCCAAAAAGAACATTTTCATTACTTTTTGGCGACGCTTTTTTTGCAGGGCAAGAGTTACGAGACTTTTTTGTCAATAGTAACCTGTGGCATGTCCGCTGCGGAATAGACAAAAATATATCGGCTTAGCCGTCAAGCCGCCGCCAACAAACCGAGGTCGGCCTCATTCTCTGGTTCAAAATTGCCATACGAAGTTCAAGATGGGCGTATTTGTAGTACACTTCACAAATTTATTGAAATAATGAACTATTTTGTGAGAAGTACGAATTTAGAAAATGTTTAGCTTCATTTGTGTATAATTTTTCCCCATTTTTTAGTTCACTTAACTAACGTACGCAAAAAATTATTAGAGTAAAGGAAATTTACTCCAAACTTAATAATTCAATGAACTAAATTAAAGCTAAATTGGGTTTAGAATGTTCAACGCAAATATTATGTCTTTTTTGTTCTTCAAAAACTGCGTATTAAGCTCCAAAATTTTTGTTTTAACCCTGGGAAAGGAATTTTATTACACCCTCCACCATTAGATGGGGGTTTATTATCTTTGTCATACCGTTTTCAAACACATAGAAATATTGCACTGAAAAAAATATAGTCGTGAGTCCAAAAATATCCTTAAAATACGAACACACAAAAAAATAATACATTTATTTTATGAATAGTGTTCACAAAAATTTTTCAAACACGTAATTCGTAAATTGTATGAAAAAAATCCTAAAAAAAATAAAATACTGATTTTAAAAAATACTGGTTTTTATTGACTACGAATGTATATATAATATTAATGAAATTTTTAATATTATAAATGAAGTATACATTTTCGACATTGAAAACAAGTAAGGAAAGTCTAAAGTCGGGCGGGGCGGACTTTATTATACCCTGCACCACTTTATAGATCTAAATTTTCGATACCATATCACATCTGTCAAATGTGTTGGGTGCTATATATAAAGGTTTGTCCCAAATACATACATTTAAATATCACTCGATTTGGACAGAATTTGATAGACTTTTACAAAATCTATAGACTCAAAATTTAAGTCGGCTAATGGACTAGGGTGGAACACAATGTTAGTAAAAAAATATGGGAAACATTTAAATCTGAAGCAATCTTAAGGAAACTTCGCAAAAGTTTATTTATGATTTATCGCTCGATATATATGTAGTGGCGATTTTACAAGGAAAATGTTGGTATTTTGACCATTTTTGTCGAAATCAGAAAAACATATATATGGGAGCTATATCTAAATGTGAACCGATTTCAACCAAATTTGGCACGCATAGCAACAATGCTAATTCTACTCCCTGTGCAAAATTTCAACTAAATCGGAGCAAAAAATTAGCCTCTGTGGTCATATGAGTGTAAATCGGGCGAAAGCTATATATGGGAGCTATATCTAAATCTGAACCGATTTCAACCAAATTTGGCACGCATAGCTATAATGCTAATTCTACTCCCTGTGCAAAATTCCAAATAATCGGAGCAAAAAATTGGCCTCTGTGGACAAAGGAGTGTAAATCGGACGAAAGCTATATATGGGAGCTATATCTAAATCAGAACCGATTTGGATGATATTTTGCAAGTTTTTCGAGACTTATAAAATATTGGGATGTTCGGAATTTGAGGAAGATCGGTTGATATACACGCCAATTATGACCAGATCGGTGAAAAATATATATGGCAGCTATATCTAAATCTGAACCGATTGTTTCCAAAATCAATAGGGATCGTCTTTGAGCCGAAACAGGACCCCATACCAAATTTTAGGACAATCGGACTAAAACTGCGAACTGTACTTTGCACACAAAAATACATCAACAGACAGACAGACGGACAGACAGACGGACAGACAGACGGACATCGCTAAATCGACTCAGAATTTAATTCTAAGACGATCGGTATACTAAACGATGGGTCTCAGACTTTTCCTTCTTGGCGTTACATACAAATGCACAAACTTATTATACCCTGTACCACAGTAGTGGTGAAGGGTATAAATATGTACTTTTACATAATATATACTAAAAACGTCGTGCATTAAATATAACTTTCCTTTTCGTTTTTTTTTTTTCAAATGAATGTATGAACCCATTTATTAAAAACCGCATTAAACTGCAATAAGTAAAGAATATAATAACGCTTCCAGTTACTTACTTAATAAATACTTCGTCAACATTTTCCAGCAATAAATAATCTTCGAATCACGACGGCGATGCAAACTTAACTGAAAAATAAGTAAGGAAAGTCTAAAGTCGGGCGGGGCCGACAATATTATACCCTTTACCACACGCAGAAAAGAAACATGATTGTCACAATCATATTCGAAGAGCAAAATAATCTGATAGGAGCTATTTTCGCGGCGACCATGTCACATTTTCACCTGGAACCATGTTGGTTCAGTGAACATGGTTCTAAGAAAAATAAAATTGTCCTCATCTAAAATGTTATTATATTAATACAAATAATTTTGTTGGAATCAAAAGAAAATGGTCACGATCTAAAATTATAAAGTTGTGGTCTTCGCCAAAAATGGTTTTCTTCCCGTTAAAAGAACAGGGTCATAATCTAAAATGTTTTAATCTTTATGAAAAAAACTTTTTTCGTCGTCGAGAAAAGGACGCCACTTGAGAAAAGAAAACACAAAATTAATTTTATTTATTGATTTTTATTTATTTATAAATTAAATCATTGTTCATTTGTATTTATAATGTCGTGCACGCAAACATTATATATTTTTACACACTCTATTTTGGTTTAATTTCAATAACGAGAAATCATTCAATATTTACTTGTGCCCATCAAATGTATCAACGCAGACATCATGTAACTACAAATAAAAATAAATTATACCATATATCAAAATGCAGAACAAAAACCAGGTACATTTTTTCATTTACACTTTCTTTTTTTGTATTCACATAAATCCACGGGCCACTTCTGAATAAATAAATAAACACAAAACACACCAATTCCGTATTCTTCGTCCATTCCAAGAAACAATCAACACACGACTTTCACAAAAATTCTAGACTCAAACTTTAAATTGGTTAATAACCAGGACGGACCCCAATTTTAGTAAAAAAATATTGGAAATATTTAAATTGCATAAAATTTCCCAAATCTTAATTTATGATTTATAGGTAGATATATACCAATTAGAGTATAGGTAAATTTGAATCATTTTTGTGAGTTTTCGACTTAACAGTGACGATTTTACAAGGAACATCTGGGTATTTTGGAAGAACTATAAAATTTGGCACACATTGCTAAAATTTTAATTGAAATCTCAGTACAAAACTTCAAAATTTCCGGAATTATACTTTGGCCTCCGTGATCATATGAATCTAAATCGGGCGAATATATTTGAGAGTTATATCTAAATTGAACCGATTTTGACCAAATTTGTCATGCGAGCTAAAAATTTTGTCCTATTCTGTATGCAAAGCCTCAAGTAAATCGGAGTGAAACTTTGACCTCTGGGGCTATATAAGTGCGATGTATATGGACGAAAGATATATATGGCAGCTATATCTAAATCGGAACCAATTTCAACTAAATTTGGCATGCATAGTACAAATGTTACTTCCATTCACTGTGCACAATTGTAAGTAAATCGGAAGGGTTTACAGTAGATTTTGATCTATGGTAGTCATATGACTGCAAATCGGACGAGACATATACATGAGAGCTATATCTAAATCTGAACCGATTTCAACCAAATTCGGTATGTATATTTAACGTAACTCGGGGTAAAACTTTGGCCTCTGGGCCAAACTTCCCTTCAGAAAACAGTATTTTATCAAAACACGAAATTCCTTTTTCCCATTTTTTTCACAATAACAAAAGTTGATTCACAAAAGACGCTCTATCTCACAATCTAATTGACTTACAGACGTCAAATTTTGACACGAATCATTTGAAGGTTGGTACTATTTAAAAATAATATGCATTCAGTACTAGCGACGCCATCTATGTGTCAGACCGGGGACTTATCAGCCAACCTGTTAGAAGTGTAAATTGGGCGAAAGCTATATATGGGAGCTATATCGAAATCTGAACCGATTTCAACCAAATTCGGTACGCATATTTAGAATGTTAATTAATCGTAAATCGGAACAAAATATTGGAGATCAAAATATACGGTAAACCCCTCCGATTTACTTACAACTGTGCACAGTGAATGGAAATAACATTTGTACAATGCATGCCAAATTTAGTTGAAATTGGTTCCGATTTAGATATAGCTGCCATATATATCTTCCGTCCATATATATCGCACTTATATAGCCCCAGAAGTCAAAATTTCACTCCGATTTACTTGAGGTTTTGCACACAGAATATACTGGTATAAAAGGTTTCGTTTATATGATGAATTCCTACGTTGTATTAACGAAATTCTTCATTAAAAGTCAGCCAACGTAGCATTTCATTATAACAACGTAATTTTACGTTATATTTACGAAACCCTTTATGGAATACATTTCGTAGTACTAACGAATAATTACGTTGCTATAACGTAGCCTTTTCGTTGTATTAACGAAAATTATTCGTTGTGTGAATGAAGCTTATTCATTGAATGGATGCAGTTTATACGTTGTATGATTTAAAATTATTCATTGTCTGAATGAAAGACGAACGTTGTTTTAATGAATTCGCCCACGATCTATGTTTATAATTCATAACGAAACTCTAATGAGCCTGTGTACTCTTCAGCAAAAAGAATGTAAATGTTGTATAATACAAACGACCAAATGAAGGTTTGCCCATCAGACAATTTTTCAGTTGAACTTTTTGCCGTTTCAAGATGCACACGGAAACATGTGCTTATTGTCATGTATACATGTGTATGTACTAGAGTTGTGCACGTGACACGAAATTGTCGTGACTCACGAAAATTTTCGTGACTCACGCATGAGTCGTGAGTCATTATTTACGAAAATATATATAAGGTATACTTACATCTATTTTATGGAGGAGTCCATAATTTTTTTAAATGTAAAAAATTTTTATGTACAAAATTAATGAAATCATCTTTAAATTTTTTGACTTTTTATATCTTGACTACAAAGCAAAAAGCGTTCGAAAATAAGCGTTTTTCAACACTTTATTTTAAGCCGTTTTTACTTAAAACATAGTATAATTTCTAGTTGAAGTCGTCCATTAATTTGGTAATACGAGTATAAGTTGTCGTTAACACTTTGAAAGGAGAAAAACGAATAACTAAAAATTTGTTTCTAACATCCAAACGAAACAAAAGCTTGGCACAAGAAGTTTTTATTGATATAGGACAGATGATATTGCAAATGGACCACTTTTAGGAATAGCTCCCATATAAATAAACTGGCCCCAGCTGTGGCTTGCGGAGCCTTTTGGAGGAGCAAGTCCCTCTAACAACCAACAAAATGGACCACTTTTAGCATCGGTTCATAATTATATATGGACCTTATATAAAACTGTTCCCAGATTCAGATTGCGGATCCTCTTGGAGGAGCAAATTTCTTGGAAGTACAAATTTTGTCGGAATCGGTTGAAATTTGATACGTGATGTTAATATATGGTCATTATTATTAGTTTTGTGTATGAAGTGGGGGTATATAAAAACTTTAAAATCGTTCATCGCTTTATCAAAAAATCGCTTGAATTACACTTTAACACATTTTTTTTATTCGTGTTTTCTTGTTTTTTGAGATAATGTGAAGCATCGAAGCAAACCATTTAATCATTGTTGTGGTCAATAACTTTATCAACAAATGAGGCTAATGAACGCATCAAGCAGCAGTATAATGAGATTGTTTGGATTCTTTCTTTGCATTAAAACCTCTTCTCAACTGCCGGATATTTTTCAGTACTAATTACCAGGACCAACTTTACCTTTTATTTGAATATTTCCACATTTTTTTCTGTTGTTTCAAAGTTATTCCTATGGGTTTTTCCATTTCAGTTTTTGTTTTGCTTCAGAGATCCTTTGTCTTGTCCTACATCTCTATTAATTTCAAATGGTTGAATATTTTGCATTTGCCACTGCATGTCTCGGGAATACTAAGGAAGATCCGACACGCAAAACACTCCTCCCCTTCGGGTCTCTTCTGACTGACATTCCGTTAACATGAGTAAAGGCAGAGCAGAATCAACTCGCCATAACTAGAACTGCGAAAAACTTTAACTCCAATTAAAAGTCCTGAGAAAAAAGAAGCGAAACGCTTCCTAATAAACTTATGTGGCTTGAACGGAATTTAAATTGGCTTATTACATGTTTTTCTGTGTTAAAGTAAAAATTAGATTGATGGACAATAAAACATTGGTTGGCAAATTTGTGAGTGATCACGGATTAAATGGCAAATGTGATGCTTTAAAAGTCTGAAATTGTTAGAGGAGTATAATGGAATGATAATACAATAGCACATAGTTGTTAACCATGTGTCTATTAAAAAATTTAACAAATCCTTGTCTAAGAAAAAATTTAAAATGATTCATTGTTTAGGGTGTGATATAGTCGACGCCGCCCGACTTTCATTTTACCCGCTAAAACCTAAAATAGAGTTATTTCGTTCTATGAAAAGTCCATATAAAATTCAATGGAGATAATCTAAATTTGCACTACTTCTGAATCACAAGATAGGGATCCAAAGTACTTTCAAACTTTTGGCAACAGCCAAGAGAAGAGCAAAGGATTATACTCCCAGAGAAGGAATATGATCACCCCATCAATTTTTTTTGAATGGATACCATGCAACATGTTTGTCGTAATGTCCCAGCAAAAAAAAAGCGTCGCCAAAAAAGTAGTGAAAATGTTCTTTTTGGATCCGGAAGTGGTGCCAAATTGACGCAGAAGCGATGAATTTATTTATTTATTTTTTTATTGTGTATTTTAATAACCTGCACAGCAAGAATTAATTCTTATAATTACACTACAGGCATTTAGTGTCCAACAATAACATCCTTATATTATTAATTTAAAATTATTAAATTAAAATAAAATAATTTGAACATAAAAAAACAAAAAAAATTAATATATAAAAAGAAAAATTAAGATAAATAACAATTATTAAAAAAAATATAAATGAAACTGATTTTTATTTACTATATTTATTGTACATTTTAATTATGCTCAAATAAACCCTCCACCATAGGATAGGGGGTATATTAACTTTGTCATTCCGTTTGTAACACATCGAAATATTGCTCTAAGACCCCATAAAGTATATATATTCTGGGTCGTGGTGAAATTCTGAGTCGATCTGAGCATGTCCGTCGGTCCGTCTGTCCGTCCGTCTGTTGAAATCACGCTACCTTCCGAACGAAAGAAGCTATCCCCCGATTTGACCTCCGGAGCACCTTGGAAGAGCAAAATTCTTCCCATTCGGTTGAAATTTGGTACGTGATGTTAGTAGTATCCAACAACCATGCAGGAATTGGTTCCTATCGGTCCATAATAATATATAGCTCCCATATAAACCGATCCCCAGATTTGACCTCCGGTGCCGTTTGGAGAAGCAAAATTCATCCGATCTGGTTGAAATTTGATACGTGGTGGTAGTATGTGACATTTTACAACCATGTGAGTTAAAATTTGTGGATGACAGTCTTTCGTAGAAGTTTCTACGCAATCCATGGTGGAGGGTACATAAGATTCGGCCTGGCCGAACTTACGGCCGTATATACTTGTTTAAATTGCATTGTGTTGCTTGTCAGTTGAATGGCATGAGGTAATATATTCCAGAGGCGTACTGCATTTATGTAGAAATGCCAATCTGAAACATGACTTTGACACCGAATTGGAACAATAATTTTTCCTCTGTTAGACCAAGCAAACCGTATCCTATCATATAAATAAAATGGTTTGTGTGAGTAAATTATCCGATGGAGAAACAACATAAGCCTAAAATCAAACAAACCGTCAAGATCCAACCCATATAAACTCCTGCGGAACTGAGATACATGATCAAATCGCCTCAAACCATAAACGTACCTAATTATGTTATTGAATGCCAAATTAAGCTTACGTTTGCATGCAGCATCACAGCTAACAAAAAGCTCACAACCATACAATAAAACAGGCATCAAGTAACTTTTTGCCAAAGGTACCCTTATAGGCAAGGGCGTCAACATCTGTGTAGACCAAAGATTCCTGAGTCTTGCATAAATCTGACCACTAATATAGTTAACGTGATCAGTCCAACTAAATAAGCTGTTCAGCATGATGCCAAGGTTCTTAGCCGACGTTACAATACTAATTCGTTGATCATTTATCTTAATCTGGAGATCAATGTTAACCGTTATACTACGCCTATGTATCATCAGAAATTCGGACTTTTCAGGGTTAAGACATAGTCCATTCGCCTTTGCCCAATTGTGGACAATGTCAAGATCATCATTGAGCCTATCAATACATTCATACAAAGTGTCTATATTGCCACTACGATATATCTGCACGTCACCAGCATACATATGTATCTTGCTGTCCCTAATAAATCTTGGCAGATCGTTTATATAAATAGAAAAAAGAATAGGGCCAAGTGTGGATCCCTGAGAATTTAACATGGGCTTGTCATATCCACCATATCAACAGCCGTTGCACTGAATTTGCATCTCTTCTTAAGGTGTAATTCGAGTTCAGTGTTTTGGATGTCAATTAAAAAATTTTGTAATAATTTGCCAAATAAATAATTTTTATATTTTTTTATTATACCCTCCACCATAGGATGGGGGTATATTAACTTTGTCATTCCGTTTGTAACACATCGAAATATTGCTCTAAGACCCCATAAAGTATATATATTCTGGGTCGTGGTGAAATTCTGAGTCGATCTGAGCATGTCCGTCCGTCCGTCTGTTGAAATCACGCTAACTTCCGAACGAAACAAGCTATCGACTTGAAACTTGGCACAAGTAGTTGTTATTGATGTAGGTCGGATAGTATTGCAAATGGGCCATATCGGTCCACTTTTACGTATAGCCCCCATATAAACGGACACCCAAATTTGGCTTTTAGACCCTCTACGAGAAGCAAATTTCATCCGATCCGTCTGAAATTTTGTACATGGTGTTAATATATGGTCTCTAACAACCATGCAAGAATTGGTCCATATCGGTCCACTTTTAAGTATAGCCCCCATATAAACGGACCCCCCAATTTGGCTTGCGATTGCTCTAAAAGAAGCAAATTTCATCCGAACAGGCTGAAATTTGGTACATGGTGTTACTATATGGTCTTTAACAACCATGCAAAAATTGGTCCACATCGGTCCATAATTATATATAGCCCCCATATAAACCGATCCCCCGATTTGGCTTGCGGAGCCTCTAAGAGAAGCAAATTTCATCCGATCCGGCTGAAATTTGGTACATGGTGTTGGTATATGTTCTCTAATGACCATGCAAAAATTGGTCCACATCGACCCATAATTATATATAGCCCCCATATAAGCCGATCCCCAGATTTGACCTCCGGAGCCTCTTAGAGGAGCAAAATTCATCCGATCCGGTTGAAATTTGGTACGTGGTGTTAGTATATGGTCTCTAACAACCATGCAAGAATTGGTCCTTATCGGTCCATAATTATACATAGCCCCCATATAACTCGATCCCCAGATTTGTCCTCCAGAGCCTCTTGGAGGAGTAAAATTCATCCGATCCGGTTGAATTTTGGAACATGGTGTTAGAATGTGGTCTCTAACAAATACGCAAGAAGTGGTCCATATCGGTCCATAATTATATATAGCCCCCATATAAACCGTTCCCCAGATTTGATCTCCGGAGCCTCTTGGAGAAGCAAAATTCATCCGATCCGGTTGAAATTTGCAACGTGGTGTTAGTCTACGGCCGCTAATAACCATGCCAAAATTGGTTCATATCGGTCTATAGTTATATATAGCCGATCCCCAATCACACAAAAATTGGTCCATATCAGTTCATAATGATGGTTGCCACTCGATCCAAAAATAATCTACCGAAATTTTATTTTTATAGAAAACATTGTCAAAATTTAATTTCTATAGAAAATTTTGACAAAATTTTATTTCTATAGAAAATTTTGTCAAAATTTTATTTCTATCGAAAATTTTTTCCAAATTTTATTTCTATAGAAAATTTAGTCAAAACTTTACTTCTATAGAAAATGTTGTCAAAATTTTATTTTGTCAAAATTGTATTTCTATAGAAACTTTAAACTTAATTATATACGTATTTAATCGGCCCTTTTGTAACCATGCCAAAATTGGTTCATATCGGTCTATAGTTATATATAGCCGATCCCCAATCACACAAAAATTGGTCCATATCAGTTCATAATGATGGTTGCCACTCGATCCAAAAATAATCTACCGAAATTTTATTTTTATAGAAAACATTGTCAAAATTTAATTTCTATAGAAAATTTTGACAAAATTTTATTTCTATAGAAAATTTTGTCAAAATTTTATTTCTATCGAAAATTTTTTTCCAAATTTTATTTCTATACAAAATTTAGTCAAAACTTTACTTCTATAGAAAATGTTGTCAAAATTTTATTTTGTCAAAATTGTATTTCTATAGAAACTTTAAACTTAATTATATACGTATTTAATCGGCCCTTTTGTAGTTTAATATATACCACGTATGGACTATGTGGTATATATTACGTTGTTAGGAAGTTTTATGACACCTTGCCAGCGGCTTCAGTAGACTCAATCCATGGTGGAGGGTACATAAGCTTCGGCCTGGCCGAACTTACGGCCGTATATACTTGTTTTTTTAATGCATTCTACCGCTTGTCTGAATCGTTTGGCCCCAAATATTTTCAAAACTTTACAATTTTTCTAGAATGGCTTTACAATTTTTTTTTTTTCGAAAAAATCTAAATAATTTGTACCATTTAATTAATTCTTGCTCTGTTTTTAACCCATGTGAAAAAAAATTGTAACTACCTTTAAAAATATGAAAAAACAGTTATGAAAAATTTAATTAAAAGAACTTCCTGAGTAGTTAAAATAAAGAATATCTTTTGGGTGGACATTTTTGGAAGTGCTTTTAAAGTCGTTCCTTTAGAAGTACTTCCATTTTTGTTTTGCTGGGGTATCACTGTATTACCAATTAAGTTGAGTGTGTTTTTAAAATTTTTATTTATGTTTCTAAATCAATAAATAAAAATTATCGATAAAATGATATTTTTAGAATTTCTAGTCTGTAAGGAATGTATTCCATAGACTGAATAAATAATCTAATCTATAGTACTTCTCTGTAATCTGAAACCAAAATTGGAAATCTAATTTTTCCCGAAAATTCTAAAACCAACAAATTGTAATGTAATATTTACTAGAGATGAAAGAAATGTCGGTAAAAAATTTGTGTACACTAATAGAAAAAATTACGTTCCATAGTCGTGAACGGACGGTGACAAAATGAAACGGAAACGTTCACAAAAAATCAAAACGGAATGTTCCCAATTTCGTCCACGGGCGTTCACGATTTCATGAACGGCATTCGTTTTTCTTTGGCCATGAAAAGTCATAAAATAATCGTTAGACGTTATTATGGCAACTCCTCGGTGGTGCAATGTGCTAAGGCGACTGTTAGCGCGTATGGCGCAGAAAACACTGGTTCGAGTCACGCCAGCGGAAATCTTTTTTTTTTTTAATTTTGTTTATAAAGTCGTAACCATAACGTTTTCAGATCATGAACGCTGGTTGTTGTTTTGACAACGCATGGTGTCATTTTATCGTTGTCAGATTGACACCGCCTGTTCTCAGTTTGACACCACATGTGTGTTGATTCACTTTCATGAACGAATCGTTTTGAAATGAGCACGCCGTGCATGATTTTTTCTATGAGTGTAGGGTAAAAATATATCTACTTGTTATTCTCTACTAAAATCATTTTTTTTTTTTTTTTGAAAAAGTGTTCTATGCAGTTGTTCTTTTTTACCACTTTGCATATTAACATATATATTATTTTCAAAAGAATCGGTGTTCTTGTGCATTTAATGGTTAAATTTGAGTTTTGCGTACATGATACAAGGAAACAAATTTAAATTTTTTCGTTTTTCTTGTTTTATTCTCTATGAGCTATCAAACCGTGTTACCGACAACTTAAATTTACAAATTCAGACTTTCCTTCAATACTACGTTTCAATTTAAAAAAGGCTTTAAAATAAAGTCTTGAATGACACCTCCTATTTTGGAACGCTTTTTAGCTTTTGTAGTCATCACATAAAATTTCAACAAATTTAATGACGATATCATTAATTTTGAAAATGTTTTCAGAACTATTAAAGCTAAGTTGACCTTTGTCAAACAAAATTTTCTTTCATGTAAAGATATCCATTTTTAAGTCGAATCACTTAACTATAAGAACAAAACGATTTGATTGAAAAGTTTATCGACTCTTGGACAAGGAAAAAAACTTTAAACAGAGAAATGCGTCTTCTATACTAAGAAAAATTCGCATTCGCAGTTGGCCTCATGACAATAGCATTGCGAAATATTTTTTTAGAGGAAAAATTGCTGTACGATAATATGGGATAGCGATAAACACATTGAATGGATTGGAGTGATATATACACTAGATAGGGTCACGAAAAATAGTTGGTGCGGTCACCCCCCAGTTTTGTAGCATATTCGAAGACAATTTCAGAACACCAAAACTTTTTTTTTCGTGCACCCTATAGGGTCGTATACGACCCCCCGAAATACAATTTATTGTGCTGTGTCGTCATTTGAAGTCCGATCGAAAAGAAACGCATATCGCTGTTCGTGGTTGATCAGGGGCTATATTTCGTGCATTGGTCATTTTTGACTCCGACGTCAAATTTGATTTTTACTTTTTATATTTCGCTTCGTATACGCCTATGATATCCATTTCTGAATACCATTATAAAGATCTTAACAAAATATGAAACTCTTGCTTTTGAAGTATTTACTTATATTCATAAACAAAAAAGTTACAAAGATTTTAAAAAGTCAATAGGTCACCCTACACACCACCAAATAGTTTTTTTCTGTGTTGTCATTATGTCCGATCGAAACCACATGCACATCGTTATTCACATCTACGAAATTGATTTATAAGGCATTTAGAACACAAAACCTGTTTATCTGCAAATTTCTAACGGTACCTTTGTATACATACTCGTTGTTTGCACTACGACATTTTCTGCTTTATGTAAAGTACATGTGTTTTTGCTAGAACAATTTGAGAGCCTACTGTTTTAAAATTCTAACAATCACTTTCGCTTTCGGGTGGTCGTAGGGTGTACGGAAAAAAGTTTTGGTGTTCTGAAATTGTCTTCGAATATGCTACAAAACTGGGGGGTGACCGCATAAACTTTTTTTCCTTTAGGCCGTGACCCTATCTAATATACACTTCAATACTTAAGGGAAGGTCAACTATTTTGACATTCCTTTGAGGATTATTGCATTGATTCCGAGCCAAAGATGCAGCTTCTTTAAAATAAGGCCTATTAGTGAGCTTTCAATCTAGGCTGTATAAATTTAAAATTGGGATACAGATCTGATTTATCGAATTTTCATTCCATTTCGATACTTCAAAGTAAACAATATGCAAAATCCTCAAAATATATTTGTAAACTTTTTTACCTTTAATCCAAAGTTTCAATGTCTCAGTTAATTTAAAGATTATTTATTTAAACCTTACTTTAGGGAAAATTTGTCTTACTTCAAAGGCATACGCTAATTTCAACGATTAGTGTCTTTAATTTAAAGAAAAAATGTTAAATCAATGAATCTTTCAATTAAAATTTTCTTATATTAAATAAATATGTGTTTAATATTGTGTAAGGTACTTGTCCTAAAATGTTTTTTTTTTTTGAGAGTATCTTGAAATAATAATTACTTATTTTGGTATTGCATTCCTAATGACATTTAATACATTTAACGTTAACCTAAATATTTTTATGTAAATAGTCTTCAGCAGAATAAATCTATTTTTACTTCTTACACTAAATCTTCGACCCTCTGTGAATTTTTTTACGAGTACTAAATTGGCTACAACAAAGCGTGATGTATTGACTAACTTTAGTCAAACAATGTAAAAAATTCCCCTTTTAGAACATAAACAAAGTTTTTTTATTTATATTTTGATATATCTTTGAGTTGATAGAAATATACAAAATTAAGTTCTCATAAACTTCGACAGCAACTTTTTATGATTTTATTGCAGTTTGTACAGTGTTATGTACGCATTAGATTCTACTGGTGAGTGGGGAACTCGTAAGCATTTCCAAAACTCCCAATAAAAAATACACCAAAAGGGCAAAACATTTTTCATCTGATTACCGGGGAAAAATGAAATTGTTATATGTGCGGTGAAATATGTACATATATATCATAACGGCTGTAAGCACATCTCTATAGAAGGAAAAAAGCAACGACTATAATAGAATGCATTTCTACTAATTTTTGATAATATGTGAAATACAAGAAAAGAAATCATTCGTTCAATGAAAAAATATATATATATTTCAATTCTGTTAAACAATTAGGAAACAAATAACAAGAACAAAACAAAATAACTATCGGAACTACTAGTAAAGCTTCTTTGTCAAAAATACAACTTGATTTTGATGCCATAAAGTACATTTATTTTATGGCTTCAAAATCACGAGAAGTAAGATCTCGTAATTGATCCGCTTACATAATTCTACAGCTATTGAACGGATAAAGATATCGACATGATTATGAAGCGATTTCGATTCGCATTTTGAAATTTTCGACTCAAAAATTTGAAAAAACATTATGTGAATAATTTAAGGAGAAATGTTCTAAAATTTTTACGAAAATGAGCAAAAGCATTGTCATTTATACCACTACCAAGGAATTTTATTGGACATTATTATTTTTGGTTTTACTTGTTAATGAACATCCCGTAGTTTGAAGGAAAACTCTTGGATTTCATAGTAGAAATTCGGAGCTATTTGGTGGGAAATACAAATTTAGTAAATCTTTATAATATTTAACTTGCCCACCTCTTTTTAAATAATATTGCTAACGAACACAAAAAATTATTAAAGTCAAGGAAACTTTCTCATATTGGAGAAATTTTTACAAACATAAAACATTATAATTGCCTTGACCTAAAATAGAGTTAAATTGGCTTTAGTTCACTTGTTTTAGTGGTGAAGTTTTCCCTAAAGAAGGGTATTAACCCTCTGTAGCTGAGCTGGTCTAATTTTAACTATATAACTGACATGGGGTCCAGCAGACCTCATTTCTAAACTGATATCCTACGTTAACATTTCTGATCAAAAAGTTTTTGACCATATTTTCCATAAAAATATATAGTTATTAAGCAAACAAATCTAACAAATTTTAAATAAAGAGAAAATGTACTGAGAGCGGAGAGATCGATGCTTCATACTTTAGGAAGATACGCACGAAAATTTATTTTGTGATGTCTGTCAGACTACCACGTCAGCTACAGAGGGTTAAGTTCGAGTTTAGCTGCTAAAATAAAAAATGAATCAGTGAAAACAATTATTACACAGAAAATAATATTATAATTTTTGAGCTAACAATAAATTGTTGTTACAAAAAATTTTTAAGGTCAACAAAATTTTTGTTAATATAACAAAATGTATGTTGATATAACAAAATTGGTTGCTAAAGTGACTAAAATCGTAATTTTATTTACAAAGTACGTTGTTAGCTCAAATTTAAACATAATTTTAATTATATTGACAATCAAATTAATTGATATTTTTTGTGTGTATAACTTTGAAGGGAAATGAGGTATTAATTTAATAATTTGATTTCTTGTAATATGAATATTTCTATGAAATATTAAGGAAAAGTACCCATAAAAATTATTATTTTCGCCCGATACATCTAACTTAATACCGGCCGTTTTTAAAATTTTTAACATATTTTCAATTACTTCTGGTCTATAGGTTGCTATTATTGCCCGATTTTTCTAAATGTTTAATATTTTTTCAGTCTGAAAGATACATATTTCAATAACGTACTTCAGTACGTTTTTTCGCAAAATTCGTTTTTGAGACTGTTATGCAACTTTTTCATAATTTCGCATGGCCGAGAAATGTAAAATAGTGTGATTTGTTTTGCAGTATTCATCAAAGTTGTAGCTCTTGACTCGGCCAACAAAAATTCTGAATATATTAAGTCGAAAAAATTAAATCTTCATGCTCAAAACCCTAAAAATGTGGAAAAAATACATTTGTCACCGATTTTTTCCGTTTTTCGACTATCACTTTAACTATTGAACATTGTACAAAACAATCATTGGAAGAAATGTAGCCAATAAAATTATAAAAAAAAAAAACTTTTTAGTACATATCAAACCTCTGCAACGAATACACAAGCAATTACTTCAAGCACACGCCACACAATTCGAATAGTAACTTCATTAACCATTTCTAAAACGAGGAAAACATAAACCTTGCAAATGATGACACAGAACAAATAGAACCCTATAAAGCAATCACCAAAAATTTTCTGAAGTATTCGAATGTAATCGGAATTCCAATTCCCTTCGTTTCATAATTTCCATTGCTGTGTAGATGAAGTTATTTCGTTCTCTCAACTATAAGAGTATGAAACACACACTCCCATTCCTATTTTGTTGTTGTTGTTGGCACATATAATAAAAAGCATAGACCCGCTCACAGCTTGCATTCACTGACTTTTGCCAATCAACTGATCGACGATTGTGAAACCAAAATATTGAAAGGAACTGCACAACGATTCCTTTTGAATGTGATGTCTCTGCAATGCTTGACACTGTAATTGCTTTACAGTGTTTCTGTTCTATTTATTAATCGAAATATTCGAAGTATTCGTGGAGTACATTGCCTTCACTAGAACATCCATTACTTCGAATAGGCTTGTGCACGACAAAAAGCAAATATAAGAAAATTGAAAAAAGTGCTCCGAATCGAATTGGGCGAAAAAACTATAAAGGCTCCTATTTCTACCACATTCAATAAATAACTTTTCTTCTCTCATCGAGTCCTTTCGACTGGGATAAGTGACTTTTTGTTTGAAAATTTTTTGTTATGCAATATAAATAAAGGATTTCACATATATAATGTTATATATATTATAATAATGCTCGAATTCAAAGTTATAACGACTAAAAAATTTGCGCACCCTCTTCTGGGTAGATGCGGATGTTGCTTTCACTACCGATGTCCACTAGGAGGACATTGGAAAACGACAACAAACTCTATTTCCTCACTTAGTTTCGATTTATTTCCCGACGTTATTTTAAAGTAGAGGCTTTAATCCAAATAAGCTATAAATATTTCCCATATTGGTGAGCACTAAAATGCATTTGTATGAACTTCTTTAACAATAAACGAAAAATACGAAATTTTGACTCTTTTTCCATTGTATGTCTGTGGTAAATGGACATTTCTACAAGAACTATAGACCATATTTTGTCGGACTCTTTTCTGTTTTCTCACACTTCGATATTTATAATAGGACAAACGGCGGCTATTTTCGTAAGACCATTTGGTATTAATTCCAGAATCAAGTTTTTAGAAAAAACTTATATAGGTCATGAACTAATTGATGTGGGTCATCATCATAGGTTGTCTATATGCTGTTAGTACAATTAAAAGCAGAAGAAAAATTAAAGCGTTTTGCATTAGGTTTATTTCGGTAGTGAAAGGGTTAATATAAATTCTTAAAATTTTAATAATAAATGTGGCAAAATTTTACATGTGGAATCAATTAGATTCTAATTTGCAAAGAACCGATTACTATGCCGATCTCTTTTACGAAAATCCCCATGGGTCCACTAACTACATTAAAAAAAGCATGTCCAGTTGCAAAGATTTTGCCTTTACACTAATGATTTTGGTATTGATTCCGAGCCAAAAGAAGCGGAGAACTGAAGCAGAAACAAATTTAAGACACAATTCTCTTTTAAATTAAAGTTTTACGTACTTGATTCTAGGAAATATATTTGAAATTCGTTTTTTCTGCTTGTTTTCTTTATATGCTTTCACAGGAGACGACTACAAGTAGAAATTATGTTTTGTTTCAGGTAAAAATGTTTTTAAAATAAAGTGTTGAAAAAATCTCCTATTTGTAAACGCTTTTGTGCTTTGTAATCAAGATGCATAAATGCCACAAATTGGAGACAATTTGATTAATTTTACAGAATTATTAAAGCCAAGTTGATGTACAATACGACTTCATTGTTTATCGACTGTTCGACAAGGAAAAAAAACTTTATATCAGAGATATGCTTCTCCTGTAATGTGCTTTTGTCGCCGGCTGAGGTAGAACAGTGGTCGACCTTAAATTAAGAACACACGATTTGGTGGTATTTATATAATAATAATACGAACTTTATTATTTGACCTTCTATACGTATAATGCTTACGTTTGCAATGAATGCTGGGAAGTCGGTGATTTATTATGTAGCCTCTTTGTAAAGATGTCGGCGGATCGGTTGTTGACGGTTTGGTTCGGCTAAAGTCGTTGGTATGGTGTCGGTTCGGATCCCGTTGATGGGTTCTTCGGCAATGATGGTTCGAGATTGTCGTCGACGATTCGGCGTCGTTGACTATTCGGTTGATGATCGATTGGTGATTCGGTTGATAATTCGATGGTGGTGATGGTGGTTTGTTGGTAAGCTAATAGCCGAAGCTATTAGTGCGGAAGCAAGCTAATCGCCGAAACAATTAGTGCGGAAGCAAGCTAAGAGCCGAAGCTATTAGTGCGGATGAAAGCTAATCGTCGGGAAACGATTAGTGCGGAAGCAAGCTAATAGCCGAAGCTATTAGTGCGGAAGCAAGCTAATAGCCGAAGCTATTAGTGCGGAATCGTCGGCAAGCTAATTGCCGAAACAAGTAGTGCTGAAGCAAGCTAATCTTCGGGAAAAGATTAGTGTGGAAGCAAGCTAATTGCCGAAACAATGAGTGCGGAAGCAAGCTAATAGCCGAAGCTATTAGTGCGGAAGCAAGCTAATCGCCGAAGAACGATTAGTGTGGAAGCAAGCTAATTGCCGAAACAATTAGTGCGGAAGCAAGCTAATCGTCGGGAAGCAAGCTAATTGCCGAAACAAATGCAAAGTTTTAATATATGTTCCCACTCTAGCATTTTTAATACGAACTTTGGGAAAGGTATATTTAATAATATTTCTTAGAACAATAAAAGTTGTAATGGTATCATATGGAATTGAAGCCCTGTGCCACGCAAAAAATAATTCTTTCCTCCCAAACAAAATTTTTGACAAACAAACATCGTGTCTCATTTGCTTTTCTATGCAAGGAAATTTATTTGAAAGAGAAGTATATACTTTTTGTGATAAACGTTTATTCTTTTCCAGGATGTAAAAACAATTTCATAAAGACTAACTCAAAAAACAATATTTTCTGGCTAAAACGAAATGGACTGTACTGGACTGGACTGTGCTTGATATAAACGAAATGGACTGTGGTGTTGGTTCAAAAATAATTTTTTTTTTTTTATTAAAAAAAAAATAAAAATTTTGTAACAAATTTTGTTTGGTGATAAAATTTTAAAACTTTCGAAGAAGTTCAAAAAACTCTAACAAAAGAAAAACGTTTTCGGTACACGTTTTCAAAACTTTTTTCTTTGCGTGTATAACCTATCTTAATTTGGATGATTTCATTTAACAACTGTTCCCTAAAATTCCATATATTGTATAGATGTTTTCGTTGTCTCTTATTTGGATTGAAACATTGTCCAATATTGTGATAGCAAAGATTTTGTTTTGGCAATTTGTATGGTACATTATAATTGTTTCCATTACTACATCCATTTTATAACTTTAAAGAATAGTACATCTCTTTATATAACGCATGGGTTACACAATGCACAACTGCCTAAGCTCAACTTCGAATGTTATAATTTTTCAAGTCATCAACTATTTGGGCATAGTTCTTCACACTTATATGCCAAAGATACCACAAGTATGGCTGTGATATTTCACACATCTCAAAGAACGAATGAACAACTTTCAAAAGTTGATTTCCCAACATAAGTACCTACTTCAACTCATCATCGTTTCTGTGCGAATACAAAAAGAGATTCTGGCAGACAAGCTGTAGAAATTACAGCAATGAGGTGGGGGGATAGAGATATATGTGCACCCTTCTAACCACTACACAGCACAGACATATGAATAGACGGAGTTTTCACACCAGAGACAACTGTTACTGACTTGTGGCACACAAAGTTCGTTTGTAGATTTTCCAAATTGACACTGATTGATGACTAGTGATGAGTCTGCGATGACTTTGATAATTGAAAGGGAAAATCTAATGTATCTGTATTGGTCTTGAATTCAACCCCATACAGGACCACTTGCCTTATAGCTTTGCTTGATTTGAAATTATTGTCGGTATCCTTTCTGATGACAGAACCAAAGCAAATGCAGCCATTTCACTCTTGTCATATCATACATATATTTAAATACCCTACAATATAGGATGCGTTACATACATTATCATTTTGTTTGTATCGTTTCGAAATATTGGTTTCAGTCTCCATAAAGTATAAATATTCTTGATTGTGGGGAAATAGGAAGTAGAGATACGCAGCGCTATGAATATGGGCCCCATGAAAATTAGACATAGGATTCCAAAAAAATTATATGGAAAATAACAACCCCAAACTTTATTTTATTTTTGGGCCAGTTTGTATTATGAAAATAAACCTCAATATTTCAAATGAAAATAAATCCTAATTTCCTGTTTGGGATTGTGATTCGTCTTAAAGTGGGGCCTATTTTGGCATTCTAGGATTTGACAATGGTCGCAACGGCGCTATGCATATGGGCCCCATGAAAATTGGCCAAAAACCTAAATGAGGTAGGACCCCAAACAATTACATCGAAAACAACAACACCAAATTTTTATGTTTTTTGGGGAGTAATTTCATTTTATTTTCGGGGTCCGTTTGCGTTATGAAAAAATACCCCAATATTTCAAAAAATAAACCCCAATTTCCTTTTTGCAATTGTGCTTCATTTTGCAGTGGGACATATTTTCACACACTGGGATTTGACAATAATGGGAACTATACACTTTTGTTGTTCTGAATAGCATTGTATTGCGTCAAATTTGTTTTTTGAGTAGACGGGGCTTAAGACTTTCTTCTATACACAGAGTCCAAAGTGGGCTAACGTAATTCCCAAAAAAACTTCATATTGTTTCCCTCAGTTAAGGTTAACATTCACACGGTCTATTAAATCAAAATTGAAAATGAGCCCTAAGTTTATATTGGGTCGATTTTCTCACTCCAGTTACATTTTGTTGGAGCTCATTTTCATATGGTTCATATTCAACCATTAATCCACGGCGGCCAACTAAATGTATGCTTCTGTTAAATAAAGTTATTTTACATCGGCCCAAAACTATGCTATATAAATAGTTGCCTGTTTACGTTACTCGTGTGTTGATAATTACAGCGATAATTGTCTGCTGATGACAATAACAGTTATGTAGCCCACTGGACAGTGTGTTGGCCTACAAACTGTATGGTCTCTGTTCAGGCGAAATGTAAATTTAACAACATTTCAAAATATAATAATTTATTCTACATTATTTTTATTACAGAAAAATTTGCTAAGTATTAAAAACCTTGTGGAATTGAGACAGATAAGAGGGAAGATGCAATTAGCCAGAAAAGAAAAAAAATGAGTTAGTCTTTATGAAATTGTTTTTACACCCTGTAAAAGAATAAACGTTTATCACAAAACGTATATACTTTTCTTCCAAACAAACTTCCTTACAGCGAAAAAGAAATGGGAAACGATATCTGAAATTTTGTTTGGGAGAAAAGAAATATAATTAAATATTATCATTTTTCGGATCAATTTATAACTAATCATATCAAATAGATCTCTCAATTTTTACTCGGGTATTTTTGTTACTTTAGCTCATTTGAAAATGTCGTGAGTCTCATGAATGAGGCCACGTGAATTTGTAGTAAGTCGTGATTGACCGTGAGACTCTAAAAATTGTTCGTGCATGAGAATGGGTTTAATTTCTTCAACGTAAGTGAGTGTGCGTGTCTACCACACATATCGTGCTTGCGCACAAAGAAAATTCATTTAAAATTTGAGCCTACGAAATTCTTTTTAAGTTTTGATTAAGTCAAAATATTCAATGAGTTCTGTCAGATTCTATGTTTAGCTCAATGTCAAGGAACCTTCTTTTTATAGCCGAGTCCGCACGGCTTTTCACATTAGGGTGAAACCGTTTAAGAAACTTTGAAACACTCAGAAATGTCACCAGCTTTACTGAGAGGCGATAATCCACATGAGCCAGCATGGCTCCTCACATTGAAAAAAATATTGTGGAGAGGCCGAAGATTTCATGTCCTTAAAATACGAATGCCAAATTGTGCAAAAGTTGATACACTTTTCAATGAAGTCGTTTTGTCATTATAGTTGACGTACTCATAATCCGACTTTGGTATCGTAACATGAAAGAAATTTGGCTTCACTTCTCCGCTTCTCTGGTTCGGAATCAATATCAATATCAATATCATTAGTGTACAGACAAAATCTTTGGAACCGGGCATGCTTTTTTTTCAGTGCATATAACCTGATCTCCAGATTTGACTTTTTGAGCCTCGTGAATTTACATGTCATGTCAGTATCTCATCACACATAAAAAAAATGTTAAGTGAGTACAAAGATTTCCTGTCCTCCAAAATTGAAAATAAATCTTCAAAATTATTGAAGTCGCCCTTGAATTCGATGATTTTTTGTGTCTTGACTTTAAAGCTAAACGTATTAAGGAAGATGGGAATGGTTGTCAAATTTACCGGGATCCCGCTCAAAAACTTCCTTTAATATGGTATTAATTTTAGACAAATTATAAATAGCATAAGGAGTATGTTCTAAGGATGTATATGGAAACCACAGCATGTATTTCATTTAAAAACCTTACATCAACCAGAAAACCTCACCAAAAGAGTCCACATTTTAATAAATTACACAAATTAAAATATTTTTGAATAAAAATACATAGAGTCAGGAAAGTTTCATCGTGTATAGAGTTTTTATGCATTTCAAAAGAGCATTAAGTTATACTGGGATTTTTGTACAAATACAAATTTATTTCGATATTAAAAAACATGTCAATATTTATGTTGTTGCACGCTCGTAAAATGGAGTCGGATATAGTGAATTTCACAATATTTTAATAA
Organism: Haematobia irritans; assembly: GCF_050003625.1. Classification (NCBI taxonomy): domain Eukaryota; kingdom Metazoa; phylum Arthropoda; class Insecta; order Diptera; family Muscidae; genus Haematobia; species Haematobia irritans. The sequence continues at coordinate 63,750,405 of NC_134398.1, read as the reverse complement.
TTATTGCAGGGATGTTTTTATGAAATATGGAAATAACATTCTTCGTGATGTAGTAAAGATTTGTTTCTGGCGCCTCTTGGAGGAGCAAATTTTTTGTGATCCGAATAAAATTTGGTACGTTATATTAGTATATGGTCCCTAATGTAAAAATTTGTCCATATCCATATAAACCGATCAATAACCAAAGTGGCTAATATACACTGAAAAACTATTATCGTCGTATTAAAGATTACGTAACTTAATTATAGGATACGCAGTTTACGCAATATAAGGATAAATTTCTTTACAATAATGAGACTTTAATTTAAAGAAAGTTTATAATCAATATTTAAAAAAAATTAAATTTAATTTAGGACACTTTTTGGAAATGTCGCAAGCCTTTGAACTAAAGCCCATTTTCTTTAAAGTAAAGACATACATTTTTGATTTAAAGAAATCGTCCTTAAAAAATTGAAATATTGCATAATTAGATTTAAGATTAAAACACTTCAAATATAAGCTAAGACTTATTTTGAGGATTTTTCATCTTCGGTTTAAAGTTTTTTTGTTTTTTTTTTTTTTTGAAATAAATGAGAATTGCATTTCAATTTTATTGATAGTAGATTTAAAGCCAGATAGGTGGCTACAAAATGTCTTTATTTTAAAGAGACACATCTTTGGCTCAAAATCCTTAAAAGAAAATCAAAATCTATGAGTCCAAGTAAACTTTTTTGAGTGCAGGTATTAAATCGGCTATAGGTTCCATATGAATTCACTTATATGAACAATATTAAAAACTGTGCCATAGGCAACTCTTACCACAACCAACACTGAAAAAAATAATGTCGTGAGGTCAACGATTTCATGTCTTTAAAATACGAATGCAAAGTTTGCTTAGCATAGAAGACGCATTTCTCTTTCTTTTTCCTTGTCCAAAAGTCGATAAACTTTTTAATGAAGTCGTATTGTCCTTATAATTAAAGTGATTTCACTTAAAAGTGGGTATCATAACATGAAAGAAAAAATGTTTGGGCTAAGGTCAACTTGACTTTAGTAATTCAGAAAATTCTTTAAATTTAATGAAATTGTCTTTAAATTTGTTGTCTTTTTGCATCTTGACTACAAAGCAAAAAATCGTTCAAATATAGGACATGTTTTTCAACACTTTATTTTAAAGACATTTTCACTTGAAAAATAGCATAATTTCTACTAGAAGTCGATTCTGAATTTGAAAAAAAAAAATGTGGTTAACTCGTTTTTAAAGGACTTTGATAGCACATGAACAAAAAGCTGAAAAAGCGAGCAATTAAAATTTGCTTCCTAAAAGCAAGAACACAAAACCCAAATTTAAAAGAGAATTGTGTTTTAAAAGTATCCTTACTTGTATTCTCCGCTTATTTGGCTCGGAATCAATACCAACAATTTTAAAGTAAAGACAAAATCTTTAAAACCGGACATGCTTTTTTCAGTGCAAGTAATACGATAGTGAATGACAGCCCTTAATAGAACTTTGCAATCAATGGTGGATAGTACATTAGATTCGGCCTGGACGTCCGTTCTTGTTTGGTATAAAACTAAGCGAAGGGGAAAGTCTTTAAATGATTTTTGCTATCGATAAAATGATCCTAATGGATTGTTAGTACGATGATATATGTTAACACACATACTCGATGTTTAGTTGATTTCTGAAATGGTATCAAACCATTCTTCTATGGTTGAAATGAAAACCAATTTAAAATCAAATAAATGGCATTTAACTGACTTAAATTATACAGCAAAAGATAAGACTCAAAAATGACACTATAATTGCGGCTATACTAGAAATAGTACATATCAGAAATAAATCACTCGTCAAATTTTAATTGCCTATTTGAGATCTGTAATAAGAACAATATGATATGCGAAGAGTCGAATGAAAACTATTATCCAGAACGTTGTGACCTTTGTACACCTGGAAATCCGTTAATACACAGCAATTAAGATGGCACAAAAATGTTTATGTCAAATATTTATGAATGCTTATGTTTTTATACCCTTCACCACTACTGTGGTATAATAAGTTTGTGCAGTTGTATGTAACGCCAAGAAGGAAAAGTCTGAGACCCATAGTTTAGTATACCGATCGTGTTAGAATTAAATTCGATGTCGATTTAGTGATGTCCGTCTGTCTGTCCGTCCGTCTGTCTGTATATGTAATTTTGTGTGCAAAGTACAGCTCGTAGTTCAAGTCTGATCGTCCTCAAATTTGGCACAGAGTTTTACTTACTTTTTAGGCTAAAAGACAATCGCTATTAATTTTGAAAAAATCGGTTCAGATTTAGTTATAGCTGCCATATATATTTATCACAGATCTATTCATATTTGACGTATTTATCACAGTATTTTTTAAAATTTCGGACAGCCAAATGTTTTGGGGCTCTCGTCAAATATGCAAAATATCAGCCAAATCGGTTAAGATTTAGATATAGCTCCCATATATATCTTTCGTCCGATTGGGACTCATATGGCCTCAAACGCCATAGATTTGCCCTAATTTCCTTCCAATTTTGCATAAGTTGTACGATTAATAGTATCGTTAATTGTGCCATATTTGGTTGAAATCTGTTCAGACTTAGATAGAGTTCCCACATATATCTTTCGTCCGATTTCTCCTGACTTGCTCCAAATGCTGCACAAGGAGTACGTTCAATAGTATCGTTAATTGTGCCAAATTTAGTTGCAATCGGTTCGGGATATAGACCCAATATATACCATTTCATGTCTTTAAAATACGAATGCAAATTTTGCTTAGCATAGAATACGCATTTCTCCAATATAAAGTTTTTTTCCTTGTCAAAAAATCGATAAACTTTTCAATGAAGTCGTATTGTCCTTATACTTAAAAATGAGTATCATAACATGAAGGAAAAAATGTTTGGGCTAAGGTAAACTTGAATTAAATAATATAGAAAAATTCTTTAAATTTAATGAAATTGTCTTTACATTTGTTGTCTTTTTGCATCTTGACTACAAAGCAAAAAATCGTTCAAATATAGGACAAGTTTTTCAAAACTTTATATTAAAGGCATTTTTTACTTGAAACATAACGTAATTTCTACTGGAAGTCGAGTCCTAATTTGGGAAATAAATTTTTAGTTAACTCGTTTTTAAAGGACTTTGATAGCATATGAAGAGAAAAAGTTGAAAAATTAAAATTTGGTTCCTAGAAGCAAGTACACAAAACCCAAATTTAAAAGAGAATTGTGTCTTAAAAGTATCCTTAGTTGTATTCTCCGCTTCTTTGGTTCGGAATCAATACCAAAATTTTTAAAGTAAAGACAAAATCAAAATCTCAGTGTATGTTAGGTGGGAGCCTGATGTATCAGGCTCACTTAGACTATTCAGTCCATTGTTATAACACATTGGTGAACTTCTCCCTTATCACTGAGTGCTGCCCGATTCCATGTTAAGCTCAATGACAAGGGACCTCCTTTTTAAAGCCGAGTCCGAACGGCGTTCCACATTATGCAAGGCGGGCATGCTAACCATTGCACCACTGTGGCTCCCACCTACAGAGTCAGTAGGCCACTAATATTTAGTTCATTATTAAAAAAATAGGAAATCGCTCAATTAGTGTGGATAATGTAGCAACATTTCTGAAAATCTGGCAAATATATATATATATATATATATATATATATATATATATATATATATATATATATATATATATATATATATATATATATATATATATATATATATATATATATATATATATATATATATATATATATATATATATATATATATATATATATATATATATAAGTCTAAGTTCGATCGGCAAATACATCTAAATTTGAATAACATTTGTCAATAAATAAGAGAATTATAGACAAATTTGGGAAATCGACCTGTGCATATATATGGGATCTATATCTAAATGTGAATCGATTTGAATGATATTTTGCAGGTTTGATTCATACCAGAGAAGGTTACCTTGTGGTAAGTTTGAGTAAGATCGGTTAATAAATAAGGCCACTATGGTCAAAATTATTGTTATTAGGGGCAATTTTTTGAAAATTGGGCGATACATATATATGGGACCTATATGTAAATTTGAACCGATTTGGATCATATTTTGCAGGTTTAGTTGATATCACTTGAGGTTATATTGTGCTAAATTTGAGTAGGCTCGGTCAATAAACAAGGCTATTATGGTCAGAAATAAAGTTATTAGGGGTAATTTTTTGAAAAACTGGCGATATATTATATGGGGGCTATATCTAAATTTGAAGCGATTTGGATTATATTTTGCAGGTTTGGTTGATATTGCAGTAGAATACCATTTGCTTAATTTGAGTAAGATCGGTTAATAAATGAGGCCACTATTGTCAAAAATAAAGTTATTAAGGATACAGTTTTGAAAATCGGGCGCTACATATATATGGGAGCTATATAAAAATCTGAAGCGATTTCGATGATATTTTGCAGGTTTGGTTGATACCACAGAAGGTTACTTTGTGCTAAATTTTAGTAAGAACGGTTGATAAATATGGCCAAACTTGGGAAGATCGGGCGACACATATATATGGGAGCTATAGCCAAATATAAATCGATCACGATCATTTTTTGCACATATTGCTAGTAGTACAAAATATTACAGTAAGCCAAGTTTGAGTAAGATCGGTTGATAAATAAGGGTTTTATGGCCACATTTGACAAAATCGGGCGATACATATATATTAGAGCTATATCTAAATCTGAATCGATTTCGATGAAATTTTACAGACTGAAAAGTGATGAAAAATATTACTTTGTGCCAAATTTAAAGGCGATCGGTGAGTAATAATGCGCAACGTGACCCCATTTGTCGAAATCGGGCGATACATATATATGGGAGCTATATCTAAATTTGATCCGATTTCTTCCAAATTCAATAGCGATCGTTCTTATGCCCAAAAACACGCTGTACCAAATTTCATCAACAGCGGTTAATAACTGCGACCGGGATCCTGCAAACCACAAATACATGGACAGACGGACGGGCACCAAGCACTAGATAGACTCAGGAGGTGATTTTGAGTCGATCGGTATACTTTTATGGGGTTTAAAATCAATATTTCTGGTAGGCACACTTTTTGGCAGATCAAAGCTATTATACCCTGACCACTATGGTTTAGGGTGTAAAAACGAATTATATAAATTGAATTAAAACACTTCCTGTGTAGTGTCCTTGTAACTTCTTTGTGAGGACATTTTTGGAAGTGTTTTTAAAGTTGTGCCTTTATAACAACTCCCAATTGTTTTTTTTTTTTTTTGCTGGAAAAGTGTGGAACTACTTTTAGTTGCTTTATTATAAATTAATTGTTAGTTAAGTTTAAGTCTGATTTCTTATTTATTTTTATACAATAAAACATTAATTGAACCTATAGGTTAGGTTAAAGTGGCAGCCCGATTAAGATTCAGGCTCACTTAGACTATTCAGTCCATTGTGATACCACATTAACTAAAAGTACCTATTACATATGGACACTTCTAGTTTTAACCGTTGAACCTTCTCGATTATTTTCTTCTGTTGAACCAACCAGATTGTTCCAACAACATTAGCAGACTACTTAAGTTAACGTTTTCCAGGTCCGCCAGTAATCTGAAACTATGTGCCCCTAGAATTTGCTTACGCCTTACACAAAATGCAGGACACTCACACAAGAGGTGTTTTATTGATTCCTTTTCCTCCGCATCATGACAGCTCATACAATAGTCATTATACTTCGCACCAATAGTTTTTGCAAAATCGCCTATCAGGCAGCGACCCGTTATAACAGATATCAGGAGTGATATCTGGCGGTTTAAGTTTAAATGGGGCCATATTTGCTTGGTGTCGTTACAACCCTTACAATTCACCCATCGAACATTTGCCATCATGACAGCCTTCTCACGCAGTAAGAGCTTGCAGGTAGCCAGAGGCATACCAACAGATTCGAGTTCCCCTGGAATATGTAAGGTAGTTCCTAGCCTTGCTAGCTCATCTGCTTCACAGTTCCCCGGTATGTTCCTATGGCCAGGCACCCATATTAGGTGAATATAGTGCTGCTCAGCCATCTCATTGAGAGATTTGCGGCAGTCGATGGCCGTTTTCAAGTTGAGGAACACAGAGTCCAAGGATTTTATTGCAGGTTGACTGTCTGGACGTCTCCTCACTGGACGTTGTCCAATTGCCCTCCGATGTTTTAATGAAACCTGGAGCGGAGCTCGTGGATGCTAGAACCTTCCGTAGTCTGGAAGCCTCGGACGCATTCTCAATGCTGCTGCAGTAATCATTCCAAGAGTTATGCTGAGCCTTTCTCAGTTCTCGCTTGTATCCTCTCAGATTCTTCTTGTAAGCGTCCCAATCCACAGGAGCTCTGGTGGACTTTGCTTTGTTAAAGAGCTTCCTGCACGATTTCCTCATATTACCTAACTCCGTAGACCACCATGGTGGTCGATTTTTCCCCCTTGGCTTCCCTTTAGGGCATGCAGCTTTCAGTGAAATGTTGAAGGCCTTAGTAATCCTCTCCACTGCGTGTTCGATAACTTGCACAGTGCTCATATTTGACTCTGGTATTTCCGGTATCATCATATTGAATGATTCCCTATACCTATTCCAGTCAGCTTTCCTAACATTTGGCGGAAATAGGGTCTTGGTGGTATGAACATCAAATTTGAAACTGATGTAGCGATGATCTGAGAAGCAGTGTTCACTTAAAACCTGCCACTCAGATATCAATTCATTCAGTTCTTGCGAGGCCAAGGTGATGTCCAAAACCTCTTGCCTGTTTTTAGTGACAAAGGTTGGGGCATCTCCCTTGCACGCACAGAAAAAACATGTTTGGACATGGTTGCCGCATCCATTTAATGCTTATTTAGAGTATGTAATTGTCGCGAAAACCATGTATTTTGTCTTTGTAAAAATAATTTTCGAGCGGAGAAAAATATATGTTGGCAATAAGCATTTAAATGGTTCTCAAATGCCGCAAACATGTTCTATTATTTAAATGATAGCATTTGAGACCATTATATGGTCAGGAAAATCATGTATCTGACCATTCAATTTTTTTACTTTTTTGCAGAGAAAAAAGTATTTTTATAGTTTACGTATAGACATATCTACAACCATTACATAGCCATAAAGACCATGTACATTGTTTTCGTGACCATTTAATTTTTTTATTTTTTTGCAGCGACAAGAATTTTATAAAAACATTGAGCAGGTACACACGATTTTCATTTTGCGCGTCAGTCGTGTGTTGATTGTTTCTTGGAATGGACGGAGAATACGGAATTATTGTGTTTTGTGTTAATTTATTTATTCAGAAATGGCACGTGGTTTTATGTGAATACAAAAAAGGAAAGTGTAATTGAAAAAAATATACCTGGTTTTCGTTCTGCAATTTGATATATGGTATAATTTATTTTTATTTGCAGTTATGCAGTCTGATGTCTGCGTTTGTACATTTGATGGCCACGAAGTAAATATGGAATGATTACTTATTGTTGAAATTGAACCAAACTAGAGTGTGTAAAAATATGTGAAGTTTGCTTGCACGACATTATAAATACAAATAAACAATGAATTAGTTTATAAATAAATAAAAACAAATAAATAAAGTTGATTTTGTGTTTTATTTTCTCAAGTGGCGTCCTTTTTTCGACGACGAAAAAAGTTTTTTCATAAAAATCAAAACATTTTAGGTTGTGACCATGTTCTTTTAACTAGAAGAAAAACATTTTTGACGAATAACATAACATTTTAGATCGTGACCATTGTCTTTTAATGGAAACAAAATTCTTTTTATCAATATAATAACATTTTAGATGAGGACAATTGTATTTTTCTTAGAACCATGTTCACTGGGCCAACATGGTTGCAGGTTAAAATGTTACATGGTCGCCGCAAAAATAGCTGCTATCATATTATTTTGCTCTTCGAATATGATTGTGGCAATCATGTTTCTTCTCTACGTGTGTTGAAAACTACCAGATTAGTGTGCAAAATAAACTCTATTAGCGACTCTCCCCTTGCATTAGTATCACTACTTCCCCATATAATATGATGCGCATTCGCATCGCATCCCATAAGGAGTTTCGTCTTTGTTTTCAGTGACTCCTCAACTAAGGTCTTAACGGCGCATGGAGGCATCTCCCTGTCATGTCCCATATAGACCGAAGATACCCAATATCTGCATTTGGCTATTTCTAAATTGGCAACGACAGTGTCTGCATTGCACATTGAAGGAAGCAGAAACAAGTGAAGCTCGTTTTTAGCAATTATACAGGCTCGAATTACATCATTACCAGCATACTGCAATAGTTTGAACCCCGAAGTACTTAATTCACATATTTTGTTTCTATAAACATATGTCTATGTCCTATGTCTATGTCCCCTTTCATCAGGAGAACTTTTAAGGCAGCACATGCATCCTTACAATGATGAAGATTTATCTGGAGGATCCGTAGGACCATCGAGATTTTCAACAACCGTTACATCAGCCGCTTCGATCGAGTCATCAAGAATGTCCTCTTCAGAGATCTCGGTGACTCTCGCAATAACCATAGGTTCAACTTTGGTGAGTTCTGAGGCAGTAGAAGCCTCCTCACGCATACGGTATCTATCCATGTCTTCAACTTTGGTTTCTCCCTCGACTTCGCAAGAGGATCCGCTTACTTCTGATTCAGACAGAGGCGTGTCCATTTCTGAATCCTTCAGCTGATCGTTTTTATACACCTTCATTTGGATATAATGAAAGCCATAACATACACGGCCCTGGGACTTTGCCAGATGTGGCAAAGACTGAGTGTTCAATATAAACACTGCATGCCGTCTTGGTCCATCCACTTCATCCAAACGGCCAACCTTCCAATCAGCTGTTGGAAGATCTGGATTGCATTGTTTCAGTCTATTTAAAATAGATTCAGGGTCAGGAGGGTTTGCAGGTATCCACGCATGTTCTCTAGGTCTAGCCGGTATGTCTTTCTTCTCGACTAACTCTAGAGCAGCTCCTTCCCAAACTTCACCAATTAGTATCAGAGCAGCTTTAAAACATTCTATAGACCTTTGGTCCTCAAATGCTACTAGCTTAAATCGTCCTTGATACCAACCAGCCTCTTGGTGTCGAGGATCTGGGCCGGGAAACTTTTCCAGCACCTGTGAGTAGACGCCAGACAAAGCATTCTCAATTTCCCCCCATTTTTGCTTTGGAACCATACCGTCCAAAGCTCCTTTATTTATGATAGCCATCACAAGGCTGTCTTTAGCAACTGAGGCAAACGATCGTTGATCCTTTTTGGAGGATGGCAGCTCATCCGGTGATCGTTCCCTTTTTCCAGCCTCAAGAATTCCTTGAGCCCATTTTAAGGAATCGCTTTGTTTAGCCGACAACGTGCTTGGGTCGACTGATCCTAATTTCTTTAGGATAAACAAAGCATTTCTGCGTTCCTTGAATCTTTTTCGTGAGGGATTACCTCCTTTTGATGCCGTTACCTTGGAAAAGGTTCGACTTGTCAAATTGTCGCCACCTGTCGACCCGTCTACAGGTCGACTAATTAGGCCTAACTCTTGGTCATTGCCCAAATTTGTAACTCCAGTCGATACCCGTCCACTGGGCCCTGAAGTTAGCAACCCAGTGGATGTCTTTGAATTTCTCTGCATGGTGGCCTAATATCCCACCACACTTGACATTCGTAGTAGGTACTTATTACGAAGATTTTATCCGCTATTAAAAAACACGTCCGTTCCGTTCGACGGTTGAATAGAGATCCTAATAATTGAACCCATAACTTCAGTCCATTAATTTTTAGCTAGGGGGCTATAGCCCACCCTGGGAAAATTGTCTAGCTACGCTTATGCTCGCAGTTTAAGTCCGATCGTCCTCAAATTTAGCATAGGGTCCTTTTATGGCTCAAAGACTCCCTATTGATTTTGGAAAAATCTGTTCAGATTTAAATATGCCTGCAATATATTTTTATAACCGATCTGGTCATAAATTACATATTTATAAATCGATCTCCTTTCAATTTCATATAATCCAATATTTTGCGAGTCTCGTAAATTTTGCAGAATATCAGTCAAATCGGTTCAGATTCAGATATAGCTCTCACATATAGCTACCGCCCAACTTACACTCCTATGGTCCCAGAGGCCAATATTTTGTTCCGATTTACGTGAAATTTTTCACAGGGAGTAGAATTACCATTCTAAATATGCGTACTGAATTTGGTTGAAATCGGTTCAGATTTTGATATAGCTCCGCAGAGGCCAAAGTTTTACCTCGAGTTACTTAAAATTTTTCATAATTTGGTTGAAATCGGTTCAAATGTAGATATAGCTCTCATGTCTATCAGATTTGCAGTAGTAGATCAAAATCTACGGTAAATCCTTCCGATTTATTTATAATTGTGCACAGGGAATGGAAATAATATTTTTACTTTGCATGCCTAATTTAGTTGAAATTGATTCGTATTTAGATATAGCTGCCATATATATCTTTCGTCCGAAACGCACTTATATGGCCGCAGAGGTCAAAATTTCGCTCCGATTTACTTGAGGTTTTGCACACAGAGTAGGACAAACATTGCTACGCATGCCAAATTTGGTTAAAATCGGTTCAGATTTAGATATAACTCTCATATATATTGTTCCGATTTAGATTCATATGACCACGGAGGCCAAAAATTAATTTCGAAAATTTTGAAGTTTTGCAGTGAGAGTTCAATTAAAATTTTAGAAATGTGTGCCAAATGTTATCAAAATCGGCTCAGAATTAGATTAAGCCCCCATATATAGCTCTTCCAAAATACCCACATGTCCCTTGTAAAATCGTCACTGTTAAGTCGAAAACTCACAAAAATGATTCAAATTTACCTATACTCTAATGTATATACACGCAGATAAGAAACATAATTGTCACAATCATAATCGAAGAGCAAAATAATATGATAGGAGCTATTTTTGCGGCGACCATGTAACATTTTCTCCTGCAACCATGTTTGCTCAGTGAATAAATAAAAATAATTTTGTTTGAATCAAAAGATAATGTTCACGATCTAAAATGTTATGGTATTCGTCAAAAATGTTTTTCTTCCAGTTAAAAGAACATGGTCACAACCTAAAATGTTTTGATTAAAAAAAAAACTTTTTTGTCGTCGAAAAAAGGACGCCACTTGAGAAAAGAAAACACCAAAATTACCTTTATTTATTTGTTTTTATTTATTTATAAACTAATTCTTTGTTTATTTGTATTTATAATATCGTGTAAGCAAACCTATTTTTACAAAGTCTATTTTGGTTCAATTTCAATAATAAATAATCATTCAATATTTACTTCATTCCCATCAAATGTACCAACGCAGACATCATGAAACTGCAAATAAAAATAAATTATACCATATATAAAAATGTAGAACAAAAAAAAGACAGGTAAATTTTCAATTACACTTTCATTTTTTTTGTGTTCACATAAAACCATGTGCCACTTCTGAATAAATAAATTTACACAAAACACAGCAATTCCTTATTCTCCGTCCATTCCAAGAAGCAATCGACACACGACTGATGGTTAGGTTAGGTTAGGTTAAAGTGGCAGCCCGATTAAGTTTCAGGCTCACTTAGAATATTCAGTCCATTGTGATACCACATTTAACTAAAAGTACCTATTACATATGGGCACTTCTAGTTTTAACTACTGAACCTTCTCTATTATTTTCTTTTGTTGAATCAACCAGATTGTTCCAAAAACATTAACAGACTGTGCTGCTCAGCCATCTCGTTGAGAGATTTGCGGCAGTCGATGGCCGTTTTCGAGTTAAGGAACACAGAGTCCAAGGATTTTATTGCAGGTTGACTGTCTGAGTATTTATGTTATTAATGCCAACAATTTTTGGAACTCTTCTCAGCCAATTCGCCAACTCTTTTATTGCTAATATTTCAGCCTGAAAACCCCTACAGTGATTAGGTAGTCTTTTCGCTATTCGAAGTACCAGATCTTTAAAATAGACTCCGAAACCCACTTGTCCATCCAATTTGGAGCCATCATTGTAGAAATCTATATATATTTTATTCCCCGGGGTCTGTGCACACCACGCCTCACTGTTGGGAATTAGAGTTTCAAACATTTTGTCGAAAAGTGGTTTCGCCAGAGTGTAATCCACTACGTAAAGCACATCTGACATTATTTTGAGGACCGAACTGTGGCCGTACATTTTTTTCCGACCACAGCGATAGCTCGCGCAACCGCACAGCCGTACTGATGCAACTGATGCGCAAAATGAAAATCGTGTGAAAATTGTGTTTACGACAAAATTTGTTGACATTTTGTTGTGTGCAAAACATGAATCGTGCATCACATATTATAGTATTGCCAAAAAGATAATACCTACAAAATCATCCTGTACTTAAGTGGACTAATTTTTGGATGGTTTTAGAAGGCATATACTGACATCACGTACCAAATATTAAGAAGATCGGATAATATTACGTATACTTTTTGCGGTCTGAGATTAATATTTCGATGCTATTTATAAAAACGTCTGCTCAGCTAAATGTTTAAATGATAAAAATATATGTGCAGTTCCAAAGAATTTGTCTTTACACTAATGATTACCCTGCGCCACACTGTGGAACAGGGTATTAGAAGTTAGTGCATATGTTTGCAACACCCAGAAGAAGACGAGTAGACATATGAAGACTTTGGCAATATTGCTCAAGGCCTGCCCCTGAGTCGATCTAGCCATGTTCGTCTGTCTGTTAATACATTTTTGTGATCAAAGTCGAGGTCTCAATTTAAGTCCAATCGACTTCAAATTTGGCACAAGTATGTGTTTTGGGTCAGAATAGAACCCTATTGGTTTTGGAAGAAATTGGTTCAGTTTTAGATATTGCTCCCATATATATCTTTCGCCCGATATCTACTAATATGGCCCCAGAAGCCAGAATTTCAGCCATATTTGATTCAAATTTTGCAAAAGGAGTGCAAGTGATAGTGTCGTAAAGTATGCAGAATTTAGTATAATTAATATTATAGCTATGCATGCCAAATTTGTTTGAAATCGGTTCAGGTTTAGATATAGGTTTGTGATATCGGTAAAATTGGCCAAAATACCTTCCTTGTAAAAACGCCACTGCTAAGTCGAAAACTTGTCAAAATGACTCCAACTTTCCTATATTTCTAATACATATCTATCGACTGATAAATCATAAATACACGTTTGCAAAGTTGCCTAAAAGTTGCTTCAGATTTAAATGTTTCCCATATTTTTATACCCACCACCATAGAATGGTGACGGGGGTATAATAAGTTTGTCATTCCGTTTGTAACGCATCGAAATATCGATTTCCGACTATATAAAGTATATATATTCTTGATCAGGGAGAAATTCTAAGACGATATAACGATGTCCGTCTGTCCGTCTGTCTGTCTGTCTGTCTGTCTGTCTGTTGTAATCACGCTACAGACTTCAATAATGAAGCAATCGTGCTGAAATTTTGCACAAGCTCGTCTTTTGTCTGCAGGCAGGTCAAGTTCGAAGATGGGCTATATCGGTCCAGGTTTTGATATAGTCCCCATATAAACCGACCTCCCGATTTGGGGTCTTGGGCTTATAGAAATCGTAATTTTTATCCAATTTGCCTGAAATTTGAAATCTGGAGGTATTTTATGACCATAAAGAGATGTGCCAAAAATGGTGAGTATCGGTCCACGTTTTGGTATAGCCCCCATATAGACCGATCTCCCGATTTTATTTCTTGGGCTTATAGAAACCGCAGTTTTTATTCAATTTACCTGAAATTTGAAATCTAGAGGTATTGTAGGACCTCAAATACGTGTGCCAAAAATTGTGAGTATCGGTCCATATTTTGGTATAGCCCCCATATAGACCGATCTCCCGATTTTACTTCTTGGGCTTATAGAAAACGCAGTTTTTATTCAATTTACCTGAAATTGGAAATCTAGAGGTATTGTAGGACCACAAATACATGTGCCAAAAATTGTGAGTATCGGTCCATATTTTGGTATAGCCCCCATATAGACCGATCTCCCGATTTTACTTCTTGGGCTTATAGAAACCGCAGTTTTTATTCAATTTACCTGAAATAGGAAATCTAGAGGTATTGTAGGACCACAAATACGTGTGCCAAAAATTGTGAGTATCGGTCCATATTTTGGGATAGCCCCCATATAGACCGATCTCCCGATTTGGGGTCTTGGGAAACCGTAGTTTTTATCCAATTTGTCTGAAATTGGAAATCTAGATGTATTTTAGGACCATAAAGAGGTGTGCCGAAAATGGTGAGTATCGATCCATATTTTGGTATAGCCCCCATATAGACCGATTTCCCAATTTCACTTCTTGGGCTTCTAGAATCCGAAGTTTTTATCCTATTTGCCTGAAATTGGAAATCTAGAGGTATTTTCGGGTCACAAAGAGGTGTGCCGAAAATGGTGCGTATCGGTCCATATTTTAGTATAGCCCCCATAAGAACGATCTCCCGATTTAACTCCTTGGGTTTCTAGAAACCGTAGTTTTTATCTGATATGCCTGAAATTGTAAATATTCTGGTATTTTAGGCTCACAAAAACGTGTATCGGATTAAGTTTTTATCGGTCCATTTGGTAATGCCTCCATATAGACCGACTTCACTTCTTGAGGGTGTAGAAGGCGCACTGATCATGAAAATTGTTTGAAACTCAATGTAAAATTTCCAGATTTTACTTCTACAGATTTAAGATTTCAAATCAAGACGTTATTTTATAATTTTCTTGCACACTTACAAGAGATGTTAATGATTCCTCTAAACCTCAAACAAAAATGGTTCTTATAAATCCAGAATCTGATATAGTCCTCATAGGTGAAATCTTTAAATTTATCTTCGGGTTGTGTCCTCAAGTCCTCAGCCCTCCTGAAATTTCAAAGGAAACCCTAATATTTGGTTCATGGTGGTGGGTATTTAAGATTCGGCCCGGCCGAACTTACTGCTGTATATACTTGTTTTACTAACATTTTGTTCCACCGGAGGGCATTAGCCGATTTAAATTTTAAGTCTACAGAAGTCTAACAAATTTTGTCCAGATCGATATGTATATGTATACGGAAACATAATCTTTATAAAGGGTGATTCTTTTGAGGTTAGGATTTTCATGCATTAGTATTTGACAGATCACGTGGGATTTCAGACATGGTGTCAAAGAGAAAGATGCTCAGTATGCTTTGACATTTCATCATGAATAGACTTACTAACGAGCAACGCTTGCAAATCATTGAATTTTATTACCAAAATCAGTGGCAGAAAATCCGCTTTTTTATCGACAAATTTTGTTCAGCGATGAGGCTCATTTCTGGTTGAATGGCTACGTAAATAAGCAAAATTGCCGCATTTGGAGTGAAGAGCAACCAGAAGCCGTTCAAGAACTGCCCATGCATCCCGAAAAATGCACTGTTTGGTGTGGTTTGTACGCTGGTGGAATCATTGGACCGTATTTTTTCAAAGATGCTGTTGGACGCAACGTTACGGTGAATGGCGATCGCTATCGTTCGATGCTAACAAACTTTTTGTTGCCAAAAATGGAAGAACTGAACTTGGTTGACATGTGGTTTCAACAAGATGGCGCTACATGCCACACAGCTCGCGATTCTATGGCCATTTTGAGGGAAAACTTCGGAGAACAATTCATCTCAAGAAATGGACCGGTAAGTTGGCCACCAAGATCATGCGATTTGACGCCTTTAGACTATTTTTTGTGGGGCTACGTCAAGTCTAAAGTCTACAGAAATAAGCCAGCAACTATTCCAGCTTTGGAAGACAACATTTCCGAAGAAATTCGGGCTATTCCGGCCGAAATGCTCGAAAAAGTTGCCCAAAATTGGACTTTCCGAATGGATCACCTAAGACGCAGCCGCGGTCAACATTTAAATGAAATTATCTTCAAAAAGTAAATGTCATGGACCAATCTAACGTTTCAAATAAAGAACCGACGAGATTTTGCAAATTTTATGCGTTTTTTTTTTTTAAAAAGTTATCAAGCTCTTAACAAATCACCCTTTATATAACACCTAATACATTTGACGGCTTTGATATGGTATCGAAAATGTGGATCTACAAAGTGGTGCAGGGTATAATATAGTCGGCCCCGCCCGACTTTAGACTTTCCGTACTTGTTTTGGTGTTAATTCCGAGCCAAATTGGCGGAGAATTGAAGTAAAGATTGCTGCACCTGTAGCAAAAAAAATCGCTTCTGCAACATATGGTATATAACCAAACATATTCTGCTTCAAGCATATATTCAGGATTGGTCCAAACAAAATATTGTTCAAACATATTGTGTTTCACCTTAGGCAAACACTGATAGAAAGAAATCTTAATGAAATTTTCTTTGTGTGTATATACAGTGCCACACATAAGTATTGGCACAGTACCCTAAACCACATAGAGTTCAGGGTATCTGCGAAAAAATGTACTTACCAGAAATATTGATTTTATCCTCCATAAAATATATACCGATCGAATCATTATCGTCTCCTGACGGACACCAAGGGGCTAAACCGACGCTTGGTGTCCGTCCGCCTGACCATGTATTTGTTATTCGCAGTATTCACGCCACTAAAATGTGCCTTTTTAATTTTTTATAATTTAAATACTGAAAGAACAAAAAAATTTCTAAAATAAACAAGTATATACGGCCGTAAGTTCGGCCAGGCCGAAGCTTATGTACCCTCCATCATGGATTGCGTAGAAACTTCTTCTAAACACTGCCATCCACAATCGAATTACTTAAGTTGCGGTAACGCTTGCCGATGGCAAGGTATCTTAAAACCTCCTAACACCATCTTCTAAATTGTATGTAAGTCTATACGTGGTATATATTAAATCAAAAAAGATCGATCCAATACGTATATAATTCAGTTTGACAAAGTATACATACAATTTTGACAAAATTTTCTATAGAAATAAAATTTTAACAAAATTTTCTATAGAAATAAAATTTTCACAAAATTTTCTATAGAAATAAAAATTTTGACAAAATTTCTCTTTTAGGCTCCGCAAGCCAAATCTGGGGATCGGTTTATATGGGGGCTATATATAATTATGGACCGATGTGGACCAATTTTTGCATGGTTGTTAGAGACCATATACCAAATTTCAGCCGGATCGGATGAAATAGGCTTCTGTTAGAGGCTCCACAAACCAAATCTGAGGGTCCCTTTATATGGGGGCTATACGTAAAAGTGGACCGATATGGCCCATTTTCAACACCATCCGACCTACATCGATAAGAACTACTTGTGCCAAGTTTCAAGTCGATAGCTTGTTTCGTTCGGAAGTTAGCGTGATTTCAATATATAATATATATACTTTATGGGGTCTTAGAGCAATATTTCGATGTGTTACAAACGGAATGACAAAGTTATTTATTTATTTATTTACAAAATTAGACTTATAGTATAATATAAGAATAATATTACAATAGTAGCATTGGCTACAGAGGCCATCAGCTAAATGACAAAGTTAATATACCCGCATCCTATGATGGAGGGTATAAAAATGATCTAGATTCTTAATGCAGTTACAATCCAAATTAAAATATTTTTAATTTAAATTAACTTCATATTACTTTTAACATATGGGTTTTGAACAAAATTGTTTGGTGTGCCAATATTTATGTGCGTCACTGTATTTTTAAGGCGACAATTGGTTACTTACATTTTTTAATTGCATCATGCTCTCTCAGTCTCTCTTTCTAAACACATAAATGTTTATAGTCAATTTCTAAATTAGTACCTATATGTCTGCATCCACACATATTATATTTTAAAAAAATGTTATGTCCCAAACATAATATATTGTAACATATTATAAACTATATGCTTGCACTTAAAAATAATGCGCTAAAAATATATATACATATACTATAATTTTGGCACCCAAACATATGAAAAACAGTCTTTTTCGTCCATGTAGAAGGTAAGGAAAGGTACAACAAGAAAACAAATTTAAAGACAATTTCATTAATTTTGAAGAATTTTTCTGAATTATTAAAGCCAAGTTGACCTTAGTCAAACAAAAATTTCTTTCATGTAAAGATAGCTAGTTTTAAGTCAAATTCGTATTTTAAGGCCATGAAATCTTTGTACTCAAGACAATATTTTTTAATGTATATTCAACTCCGCATTTTGACAGCTGATTCAATAGTCGTTAGACTTCAACCCCGTTTTTGCTCATGACCTTGTTCATATATTCAGTTCATTGACCACCAATAAATATAACATAAAAACCATTTTATTTTATGAAGTCATATTTCAAAACTCTACAATCACCACTATCCATGCAATTTCCCAATGACTACAATATAAAGCAAATGCATTAAGTAATAGCATGTACTAAATTAAATATGTAGTACTTTTAACATATTGTCATATAATATATCACTACTACAAACACTGGGTGATTTATATTACAATATAATGAACCTGTTACACATAATGACTTTCAGCAAAACTAGTCCCTTTCATAACCTCAGGAATGACAGATTTGTAGAGTTCTATTAGGAAGTAGTTGTAAAGTAAAAAATGTCGTGAATTATAAGAAGATAAACAGCGTCAAAATAATGGCTAAGGGGTGGGTGTCAAGAACAGTAGTATGAGCATTTACCATGATGACATGATGAAATATATTCCGGTTAACAAATTTATTACACCATCACAATGTCTAATAGACTTGGTTACCGGGCACAGCAATCATCGCCATGTTGGGTGCAAAATAAACAAAAACCCAGAAATGTAACTAAACAATTAACAAGAAACAGTATGCTGACTTTTATAGGAACATACGCTTGTGCTTTTGCGCCCATTAGAAATAAGTCATGTTATGGGACAATGGGAGGCATAGCATGGAGCGAAGCTCACCACCCAGTTGTGGTCACGCTTGACAGAGGAAAAAAAGGTTGTCACATAAATCCTTAACAAGACTATAAAATAGGTCTTCACATAAATCTAGGTTGGCATGTAAAATAATGAAAAACTATTGCTGGAGGAAGGCCTCATTGTGTTCAATGCTACTTTTTGCTAAAGACCTCCTTTTTGCTAAAGAGCAACTATGTTCTATGTTTGGGTCCTATGTACAACAATTTTACATTTTATTCCTTTGCAAAATGTTTGGTTTTATTCAATTTAACATTTATTCAGTATGATGCCTCAAACAAATCATCAGCAATTAACTTTTTGACATTATACACAGTGAAAAGAGATTGGTTCTACAGCTACTATCTGTTAGGTGATGCGTCACCCGATTAATTCGATTGCTTCAATCGAAATTTATGGTAAAATCAATTTTTTCTAAATATATGAAACAAAATTCTTTATATTATTACAATATTTATTCACAGAAAAAAAAGTGTCTCGTAAATTTAAGAAGATTTTTACAATAATTTATTACAAGAATTTTCCAGAATTTTAGTTCATTTTTCGTATCTTCAACGAAAATTAACTACTCGAAAGGAAATTTTACAAATTCTAAGTAGCAATCGTTTAGTTCATGGCCTACAAAGTACGATGGAAATTTCCTTAAAAAATTTCTTAACTGGTAGTTAAAAATTCGTTTGTCATGCTATAAAACTAATTGTGAAATGTAAAGTATTTTCTAAATAATAAGTGCAATTTACTATAAGATTTTTTTGTATGAGAAAATATTTTTTTACGAAAAATAAACTTGAAAATGAATAGCAATTTCTTACTGACAATTCCTATAGTTAATAATTGTTGGTAAAAAATTACCCAATGAAATATTTTTAGTTCACATGTAATTAAATTTATGGACATTTTCGCCAAAAATGGCAGATAACATTTCATGAAAATTTTGCAAATTTTAAGTTAATCGTTTCATCGTTCATAAACTGGTGTGCCTTAACGAATATTATTCTTATAGTAAATTGTCAGCAGATGCGAAGAACTAATGCATAGTACAGAGATCTTTATCGGAATAGTGGAATGTGATTAATGTAAAGATTATGTTACTTGAGTTTTGTTGTGTATACATGAGCGTGGGGTTGTTTTTATTTTTGTTCATTTAGTGGTTTGTTTGTGTGTGTTTGTTATTCGTTGATGGTTTTTGGCTGGATGAGGTGTTGTTTTCAATAAAGCACATGTGTTTTTGTTGTTGTAGGGATGGTTTGGCTTTGCTTGGTTTTGTTTGGCATGCTTCAGTTGTACAGTTGGCGTTGGCGTGGGTTGTTGCATCTTTTAAGCAGGTATGCAACAAGGGAATATAAAGGCATGGAATATTTTGGATTTTTGAGACATATATTGGTGTTTGTTTATTAAACCTTTTAAATGAAAGTTATTAATATTTTATCGGTAGTTTAGAAAAAAGTTATTAAGAATATTTAGTAAAATATGTTGAAATTGAAGGTGTATTGAAATTTTCATTATTCAATGTAAAAAATTAATATTCAATTCCAGATAAATTTGGAAAATTTTTGTTATATCTCAGTGTACAGTTTAGTCATAAATTGGTAAGTATTTTTTTAATATGGATTTCTTTTAAAAATAATATTTTTTATGTATATTATTATTTGTTAATTAATTTTCTTGGATACCAGTTTAATGTTTTTCTTTGTTGTAAAAGCAATATTTAATTTCAGAGCAACTCCAGATGGGCTCGAACAAATTTAAAAAATAGAAAATTGGTAAGTTTTCTTTTAAAATTTGGCTTTCTTTCAACAAGAATATTTACGTTTTTATGACCTTTTTATCATCAAAATTACAGGTTTTTAACACCTTATTTTAGTATTTCTTTAATCAATTTTTTTTTGGAAACCAATGTAATATTTTTAATGTAAAAGAAACAAATATTTAATTTCAGAATAACCCCTTAAAAATTTGGAAAAATTTTTAGTACTCCTTTGCTTGTAATTTAATAGTGAATTGGTAAGGATTCCTTAACTTTCTTTTAACCCTGTACAGTCATCCTTATTTTTTGTACATTAACGTCATCCTTCGTCATTTTGACTACGGCTCATTCCAAGATGCTATAATTTTCATCGTGAGCGAAAAAGTGAACCAAACTTGATTATTTTCTTATTCAATTTGGTTTTAGGTAGTATAACACAAAAATTCATAAAACGCTCGAATTAGTATAACTTAAATTTACCATTTCCCAATAGACTAAAATGCATTTTAAATCGAAAATGAAATTACGTGTCGTCATTTTGACGAATGATGACTGTCTAGGGTTAACCATAATATTATTATGCATATTATTATTTTTTTCATTAGATTTTTTGGAAACCTATTTAATAATTTTAATTAATGTAAAAAATATATATTTAATTTCAGAGTAACCCAAATAAATTTGGACAACTTTTTATATTTCCCCTCAGCCTACAATTTAATAGAGAATTGGTAAGTTTTATATTAAAACTTTGTCTTTCTTTCAACTAGAATATTTATTTTATTATATCCTTCACATCGATATCAACACCGTTTTATGAGTTTATATAGAATACTTCATTATTTCTCTAATTGTTTCAGGTACAAATTTTATGAGATACGTTTTCCCAAGAAAAGTTGAATTCCTTACACCATTTGATAAATGCCCCTAAATATGGTAAGTTACAAGCTAAAATGAATGATTAAAAAAATATTTTTCATTACATGGTGTTAATTTTTAACAATTTTCATTATTGCTTCCATTTTTTTCCAGCAAGATATGTGAAAAAATTACCTACGATGAATAAAACAAGGATAAGTCAAAATGTCCAAACAGCGAGTTCAAATGAACTACTCTCTGTTCCACGTGGTCATAATTTTTATTCACAAAAAACATTGTATTAAGAACTTTCATCATAAGTTTTTATAATAAAGTACTTTTGCTTAAAGAAAGTTTAATTTTAATGTATGAACATTTTCATAATAGTAAAACGATTTATTGTTCCTTTAATTATTTAATTTCTCTGTACTGTGGAAGGATTGATTTAAAAATAGTTTAGTTGTCGACATTTTAAAGAGACTGTAAACCAATTTTCATTATCGGGTTTCCCACAAAATAAGCAAGTAAACCAAAATAATATTGACCTTTTAACTTGGTAGGGGTATATAAATCTTATGGTGTTGTAAAAATGAACTAAAATACAATGTTATAGATGAACTAAAATTTAAGAAAATTATAAACTAGACAAGTTGAAAAAAATCTTAAGGGCTAAATCATGGTCAATATTACTACAGTTTAGTTCATTTTGCAATGGAAATGGGTTCACTGTTTTTTCAGTGTTCGAGCTTATTGCATTTATATATATCTGAATATGTTTATCTAAATATTAACCGATTTGGCTGAAATTTTGCAAGTTTTCCTTGACTTACAAAATATTCGAATGTACGGAATTTTACGAAGATCGATTTACAAATACACCAATTATGACCAGAACGGTGATAATTATATATGACAGTTATATATAAATTTGAACCGATTTTTCCAAAATCAATAGCGACTGCCTTGAATCCAAAATGCGACCCTATGGGACTTAACTGAGCTGTACTTTGCATACAGAAATACATGAACAGACAGGCGGACATCGTTATATCGACTCAGAATTTAATTCCAAGACGATTGGTATAATAAACGATGGGTCTCATATTGTTACTTCTTGGCATTACATACAAATGCACAAACTTATTATACCCTGTACCACAGTAGTGGAGAAGGGTATAAATAATTCACTCCCAAATACAT
This sequence comes from Haematobia irritans, assembly GCF_050003625.1. Lineage (NCBI taxonomy): Eukaryota > Metazoa > Arthropoda > Insecta > Diptera > Muscidae > Haematobia > Haematobia irritans. The sequence goes on along the minus strand of NC_134398.1, from coordinate 63,727,685 downwards.
TTATGTGAACAATTATTGTTTGGGGTTAACAAAAATGTACTTTTGAATATTTATCGGTAAAAACTATACGATTTAATGAAAAAGTATTAATGTTTATACTCGACTTGCGACAAATAATTTTATTGTTTGTTTCGCTTATACTCAAAATATATATGCTTAAAAATGTGCATAAATTAAGTCATTGATATAAAGAGATAATTCTTTATATTCCAATTTCTTAATACCATTTTGGTAGTATTCCTTCGGTTTTACCTCAAAATAGGCCTCAGTTTCGGCGATCACCTCTTCATTGCAGCCAAATTTTTTCCCTGCGAGCATCCTTTTGAGGTCTGAGAACAAGAAAACGTCGCTGGTGGCCAGATTTGGTGGGTGGAGAAGCAATTCGAAGCCCAATTCATGAATTTTTGCCATCGTTCTCAATGACTTGTGGCACGGGGCGTTGTCTTGGTGGAACAACACTTTTTATACCCTCCATCATCGGATGGGGGTATATTAACTTTGTCATTCCGTTTGTAACACATCGCAATATTGCTCTAAGACCCCATAAAGTATATACAGTATGTCAAGAAAGTCTTTTGACATTGCCAACTATTTCAACTTCTAGAAATAATTGAAATATTAAATATTTTATTAAATTTTTAATTCTGTGTACGTATGTATACTTTGCAAAATACATAATAAAATATTTTTTTAAAATTTCATTATATTTAATTTTGGAACAAAACATAATTTTTATCCCATTGTCAAAACACTTTCTTGACAAACTGTATATTCTGGGTCGTGGTGAAATTCTGAGTCGATCTAAGCATGTCCGTCCGTTCGTCCGTCCGTCTGTTGAAATCACGCTAACTTCCGAACGAAACAAGCTATCGACTTGTAGTTATTATCGATGTAGGTCGGATGGTATTGAAAATGGGCCATATCGGTCCACTTTTACGTATAGCCCCCATATAAAGGGACCCTCAGATTTGGTTTGTGGAGCCTCTAACAGAAGCATATTTCATCCGATCCGGCTGAAATTTGGTACATGGTGTTGGCATATGGTCTCTAACAATCATACAAAAATTGGTCCACATCGGTCCATAATTATATATAACCCCCATATAAACCGATCCCCAGATTTGGCTTGCGGAGCCTAAAACAGAAGCAAATTTCATCCGATCCGGCTGAAATTTGGTACATGGTGTTGGTATATGGTCTCTAACAACCGTGCAAAAATTGGTCCACATCGGTTCATAATTATATATAGCCCCCATATAAACCGATCCCCAGATTTGGCTTGCGGAGCCTAAAACAGAAGAAAGTTTCATCCGATCCGGCTGAAATTTGGTACATGGTGTTGGTATACGGTCTCTAACAACCATGCAAAAATTGGTCCACATCGGTCCATAATTATATATAGCCCCCATATAAACCGATCCCCAGATTTGGCTTGCGGAGCCTAAAAGAGAAGCAAATTTCATCCGATCCGGCTGAAATTTGGTACATGGTGTTGGTATATGGTCTCTAACAATCATAAAAAATTGGTCCACATCGGTCCATAATTATATATAACCCCCATATAGACCGATCCCCAGATTTGGCTTGCGGAGCCTCAAAGAGAAGCAAATTTCATCCGATCCGGCTGAAGTTTGGTACATGGTGTTGCTATATGGTCTCTCACAACCATGCAAAAATTGATCCACATCGGTCCATAATTATATATAGCCCCCATATAAACCGATCCCCAGATTTGGCTTGCGGAGCCTCAAAGAGAAGCATATTTCATCCGATCCGGCCGAAATTTGGTACATGATGTTGGTATATGGTCTCTAACAACCATGCAAAAATTGGTCCACATCGGTTCATAATTATGTATAGCCCCCATATAAACCGATCCCCAGATTTGGCTTGCGAAGTCTCCAAGAGAAGCAAATTTCATTCAAGCCGGTTGTAATTTGGAACATGGTGTTAGTATATGATCTTTAACAACCGTGCCAGAATTGGTCCATATCGGTCCATAATTATATATAGCCCCCATATAAAACGTTCTCCAGATTTGACCTCCGGAGCCTCTTGGAAGAGCAAACTTCATCCGATCCGGTTCAAATTAGGAACGTGGTGTTAGTATATGGTCGCTAACAACCATACTGGTCCAATCACACAAACAATTGGTCCATATCGGTTCATAATCATGGTTGCCACTAGAGCCAAAAATAATCTACCAAAATTTTAGATTTATAGAAAATTTTGTCAAAATTTTATTTCTATAGAAAACTTTGTCAAAATTTTATTTCTAGAGAAAATTTTGTTAAAATTTTATTCGGTTCATAATAAAACGTTCATCATTTTCAAAATTTTATTTCTATAGAAAATTTTGTCAAAATTTTATTTCTATAGAAAATTTTGTTCAAATTTTATTCGGTTCATAATCATGGTTGCCACTCGAGCCACAAATAATCTACCAAGATTTTATTTCTATAGAAAATTTTGTCAAAAGTTTATTTCTATAGAAAATTTTTTTAAAATGTTATTTCTGTATAAATTTTTGTCAACATTTTCTTTCTATAGAATATTTGGTCAAAATTTTTATATCTATAGAAAATTTTGCGAAAATTTTATTTCTATAGAAAATTTTGTTAAAATTTTATTTCTGTAGAAAATTTTGTCAAAATTGTATGTCTACTTTGTCAAACTGAATTATATACGTATTGGATCGATCTTTTTTGATTTAATATATACCACGTATGGACTTACATACAATTTAGAAGATGGTGTTAGGAGGTTTTAAGATACCTTGCCATCGGCAAGCGTTACCGCAACTTAAGTAATTCGATTGTGGATGGCAGTGTTTAGAAAAAGTTTCTACGCAATCCATGATGGTGGGTACATAAGCTTCGGCCTGGCCGAACTTACGGCCGTATATACTTGTTTCTTCTTCATATGGGGCCGTTTTGCCGCGATTTCGACCTTCAAACGCTCCAATAACGCCATATAATAGTCACTGTTGATGGTTTTTGCCTTCTCAAGATAATCGATAAAAATTATTCCATGCGCATCCCAAAAAACAGAGGCCATTACTTTGCCAGCGGACTTTTGAGTGTTTCCACGCTTCGGAGACGGTTCACCGGTCGCTGTCCACTCAGCCGACTGTCGGTTGGACTCAGGAGTGTAGTGATGGAGCCATGTTTCATCCATTGTCACATATCGACGGAAAAACTCGGGTGTATTACGAGTTAACAGCTGCAAACACCGCTCAGAATCATCAACACGTTGTTGTTTTTGGTCAAATGTGAGCTCGCGCGGCACCCATTTTGCACAGAGCTTCCGCATATCCAAATATTGATGACCAACACATTCCTTTGATATCTTTAAGGCCTCTGCTATCTCGATCAACTTCATTTTACGGTCATTCAAAATCATTTTGTGGATTTTTTTGATGTTTTCGTCGGTAACCACCTCTTTCGGGCGTCCACTGCGTTCACCGTTCTCCGTGCTCATTTCACCACGCTTGAATTTTGCATACCAATCAATTATTGTTGATTTCCCTGGGGCAGAGTGCGGAAACTCATTATGAAGCCAAGTTTTTGCTTCCACCGTATTTTTCCCTTCAGAAAACAGTATTTTATCAAAACACGAAATTCCTTTTTTCCATTTGTTTCACAATAACAAAAGTTGCTTCACAAAAGACGCTCTATCTCACAAACTAATTGACTTACGGACGTCAAATTTTGACACGAATCATTTGAAGGTTGGTACTATATAAAAATAATATGCATTTAATACTACCGACGACATCTATGTGTCAGACCGGGGACTTATCAGCCAACCTGTTAATAAAGGGTGATTCTTTTGAGGTTAGGATTTTCATGCATTAGTATTTGACAGATCACGTGGGATTTCAGACATGGTGTCAAAGAGAAAGATGCTCAGTATGCTTTGACATTTCATCATGAATAGACTTACTAACGAGCAACGCTTGCAAATCATTGAATTTTATTACCAAAATTAGTGGCAGAAAATCCGCTTTTTTATCGACAAATTTTGTTCAGCGATGAGGCTCATTTCTGGTTGAATGGCTACGTAAATAAGCAAAATTGCCGCATTTGGAGTGAAGAGCAACCAGAAGCCGTTCAAGAACTGCCCATGCATCCCGAAAAATGCACTGTTTGGTGTGGTTTGTACGCTGGTGGAATCATTGGACCGTATTTTTTCAAAGATGCTGTTGGACGCAACGTTACGGTGAATGGCGATCGCTATCGTTCGATGCTAACAAACTTTTTGTTGCCAAAAATGGAAGAACTGAACTTGGTTGACATGTGGTTTCAACAAGATGGCGCTACATGCCACACAGCTCGCGATTCTATGGCCATTTTGAGGGAAAACTTCGGAGAACAATTCATCTCAAGAAATGGACCGGTAAGTTGGCCACCAAGATCATGCGCCTTTAGACTATTTTTTGTGGGGCTACGTCAAGTCTAAAGTCTACAGAAATAAGCCAGCAACTATTCCAGCTTTGGAAGACAACATTTCCGAAGAAATTCGGGCTATTCCGGCCGAAATGCTCGAAAAAGTTGCCCAAAATTGGACTTTCCGAATGGACCACCTAAGACGCAGCCGCGGTCAACATTTAAATGAAATTATCTTCAAAAAGTAAATGTCATGGACCAATCTAACGTTTCAAATAAAGAACCGATGAGATTTTGCAAATTTTATGCGTTTTTTAAAAAAAAAAAGTTATCAAGCTCTTAACAAATCACCCTTTATCTTCCATTTTCGCATGTTTGTTAGTGTCCATATATTTACAAAAAATAAAAACCTTAAACTGAATCGGATGAAATTTTGCTCCTCAAAAAGGCTCCAAAAACAAATCTGGGGATTGGTTTATGTGGGGGCTATATATGATTATGGACCGATATGGACTAATTTGTGCATGGTTGTTAGAGACCACATACTAACACCACGTACAAAATATCAACCAGATCGGATGAAGTTTGCTCCTGCAAGAGTCTCCGGATGTCAAATCTGGACATCGGTTTATATGGGGCTATATATAAATATGGACCGATATGGACCGATTTTTACATGGTTGTTAGAGAACAAATACTAACACCACGTACCACATTAGAACCGGATCGGATGAATTTTGCTTCTCTAAGAGGCTCCGCAAACTAAATCTGTGGGTCGGTTTATATGGGGCTATACGTAAAAGTGGCCCATTTGCAATACCATCCGACCTAAATCAATAACAAATATAAGTACTTGTGCCATGTTTCAAGTCGATAGTTTATTTCGTTCGTGCAATGTGGAGGACAATATAATTTCCTTAACTAATAATGGGTCTTCATCGCGGAAAATAGCCAAGGAACTAAATATAAGTCAGGCTGTGGGCATTCGCGTCCAAAAAACGACGAAATGCTACTCCCAAAGAGCTAACAAGAGGCCACCGAAAACTGTTGACCGAAGCGGACGCTCGCCTTATGATGACTAATGAGGCAGAACAAGTCCGTAACGCCGAAAAATACTACTGTTCCCAAAAATAAAAAAGTTAGTGAATGGACAGCAAGACGAGCGCTCCACAACATTGGTCATGTTTCAGAAATAAACATTATCCGAAAAGGCGCGAATGAATTTTGCAAGAGAGTATAAAAATTGGACGACAGATGACTGGAAACGTTTTATCTGGTCAGATGAATCAAAATTTAACCGTTTCCAATCGGACCGAAGCAATATTGCTGACGTCGTCCTGGTGATACCATTCAACGCTACCATGTTAAACAAACTGTGAAACATGGTGGTGGAAGCATAATGGTTTGGGGCTACTTGGTGGGACATTGGGCCATTGCAGAAAATTGATGGTATAATGAAGAAGGTAGACTACCTCGCCATTTTGCAGACTCACCTTCCCGAGTTTTTTGACAAGAGTGTCTATCCTGAAGATGAAGTCGTATTTCAACAGGATGGTGATCCGAAGCATAGTGAAAAAATGGCTTAGTGAGCAAAAATTTCAAGTGATGAATTGGCCACCGCAAAGCTACGACCTCTACCCGTTTGAGAATTTATGGTCAATCGTGGGAAGACGGCTGGGATTGTACAAATCAGCTCCATCAAAATTAGAAGACCTGTGGGAAAGAGTACAGCTTGAGTGGCAGAATATACCAGATGAAATTACACAGGAATTGGTTGAAAGTATGCCAAAATGTATAAATATGGTATTAAAAAATAAAGGGTTATGGACCAAGTACTAGAAGATGTTTCTACTGTACCGGTATAGAATAGTGCAAAATTGAGTACATGCGAGTATTCTTTACTTTTTGCTTCTTTCAAAAATATTGAGCATATGTTTTACTATTTAAGTTTAAGTTATAAAGAACCAGAAAAATATTGAGTTTTATTGACAAACATTATCAATAAAATTGAAAGTTTTTAATGTTTTTACATAAATTAGTTTTGAAAAATCTTTAATTATTTATATGTATTTACATTTAACAAATACAATACTTGAATTACAATAAATACAATAACAATATTTTTACTTAGATTTTAAATTATATCTTTAAATCTTTATACCGCATTTTGTTTAATACACTGAAAAAACAGTGAACCCTTTTCCATTGCAAACTGAACTAAACTGTAGTAATATTGATCATGATTTAGCCCTTAAGATTTTTTTCAACTTGTCTAGTTTATAAATCTCTTAAATGTTAGTTCATATATAACATTGTATTTTAGTTCATTTTTACAACACCATAAGATTTATATAACCCTACCAAGTTAAAAAGTCAGTATTATTTTGGTTTACTTGCTTATTTTTTTGGGAAACCGTTTATGGGGAAGAAATTACATTTGTCGATAGGCACAAATTTTTAGGCGTAACTTTTGATGAAAAACTCACATTCCAACATCACATCCGAAATATAAAAGCTAAGGCAAACGCAAAACTTAACATAATAAAAATGCTAAGATGCTCCAAATTTGGATCCGATCAGCAATCACTTCTTTGGATATTAACATGCGTAGTATTGCCAACTATAGACTATGCTTCCATAATATATTCATCCGCCTCGGATTATCATTTAAAAGATCTTAACCCCATACTGAATACAGGAATACGTTTAGCCACAGGAGCTTTTAGAACTAGTCCAGCAGTAAGCCTACCATTAGCGTAGCTAGACAATTTTCCTAGGGGGCGCTATAGCCGATTTCAAAAGATATATCAAGAAATACATTATTGACCAGTGGAATGATATATGGACAAATGATAATCAAACAAAACTATTTAAAATCCAAAACCACATCTCTCAAGGTTACAAACAAGCCAGTTTACCAAGAAATGACTTAATCAAATTTAATAGATTAAGAATTGGGCATTGTTTATTAACACATAGATATATTATTGAGAAATTACCACCTCCTCAATGTATATGTGGGCAAACTTTAACAATATTTCATATATTTAATCAATGTTTGAACTATGAAGACAAAAGGAATCGTTATAAAATCAATGATATTTCGGTACTCGCAAATGAAAATAACTATAAGAATATAAAACAATTTTTGGTGGATATTGATGTGTATAAGTCGATTTGAAAGTAAATTCAAAATAATTTTGAACTGTATATAATTATCTGGATATCTGAACTATTTTAAGAACTTTATATGTAGTTGCGGGTCTATATAACCTATTTGTGTTGGGCCCTTTTAAATCATAAATAAATAATAAATAAATAATAATTAAAATTAAACTTTCTTTAAGCAAAAGTACTTTATTATAAAAACTTATGATGAAAGTTCTTAATACAATGTTTTTTGTGAATAAAAATTATGACCACGTGGAACAGAGAGTAGTTCATTTGAACCCGCTGTTTGGACATTTTGACTTATCCTTTTTTTATTCATTGTATGTAATTTTTTCACATATCTTGCTGGAAAAAATGGAAACAATAATGAAAATTGTTAAAAATTAACACCATGTAATGAAATATAATTTTTAATTCTTCATTTTAGCTTGTAACTTACCATATTTGGGGGCATTTTATCAAATGGTGTAGGGAATTTAACCTTTCTTTGGAAAACGTATCTCATAAAATTTGTACCTGAAACAATTAGAGAAATAATGAAGTATTCTAAATAAACTCATAAAACTGTGTTGTTATCGATGTGAAGGATATAATAAAATAAATATTCTATTTGAAAGAAAGCCAAAGTTTTAATATAAAACATACCAATTCTCTATTAAATTGTACGCTGAGGGGAAATATAAAAGTTGTCCAAATTTATTTGGGTTACTCTGAAATTAAATATTTATTTTTTACATTAAATAAAATTATTAAATAGGTTTTAAAAAAATCCAATGAAAAAAATAATAACATGCTTAAAAAACCAAATATTCTTGATAACCTTAGACAGTCATCATTCGTCAAAATGGCGACACGTAATTTCATTTTCGATTTAAAATGCATTTTAGTCTATTGGGAAATGGTAAATTTAAGTTATGCTAATTCGACCGTTTTATGAATTTTGTTTTATACTACTTAAAACCAAATTTTTCATCGCTCACGATGAAAATTATAGCGTCTTGAAATCAGCCGTAGTCAAAATGACGAAGGATGATATTAATGTACAAAAAATAAGGATGACTGTCGAGGGTTAAAAGAAAGTTAAAGAATCCTTACCATTTCACTATTAAATTACAGGCAAAGGAGTACTAAAAATTTGTCCAAATTTTAAAGGGGTTATTCTGAAATTAAATATTTGTTTTTACATTAAAAATATTACATTGGTTTCCAAAAAATTTGATTAAAAAAATACTAAAATAAGGTATTAAAAACCTGTAATTATGATGATAAAAAAGGTCACAAAAACGTAAATATTCTAGTTGAAATAAAGCCAGTTTTTAAAAGAAAACTTACCAATTCTCTATTTTTTAAATTTGTTCGAAACCACCTGGAGTTGCTCTGAAATTAAATATTGTTTTTACAACAAAGAAAAACAATAAACTGGTTTCCAAAAACATTAATTAACAAATAATAATATACATAAAAATATTCTTTTTAAACGAAAGTCATATTAAAAAATACTTACCAATTTATGAATAAACTATACGCTGAGATATAACAAACATTTTCAAAATTCATCTGGAATTGAATATTAATTTTTTACATAGAATAATAAAAAATTCAATACACTTTCAATTTCAACATATTTTCCTAAATATTCTTAATAACTTTTTTCTAAACTACCGATAAAATATTAATAACTTTCATTTAAAAGGTTTAATAAACAAACACCAATATAAGTCTCAAAAATCCAAAATATTCCATGCCTTTATATTCCCTTGTTGCATACCTACTTAAAAGATGCAACAGCCCACGCCAACGCCAACTATACAACTGAAGCATGCCAGACAAAACCAAGCAAAGCCAAAACATTCCTATAACAACAAAACCACATGTGCCTTTATCAGCGGTGCCAACTCTGACGATTTTTCGTCATTTTGACGATTTTTGATGGTAAATTTTGCCTTTGACGATTTGACGACGATTTTAAACAACGTAGTTATGAGTTGACGATTTTTTAAAATGATCGACACAAGTGTTTCTTTTTAAAGTTATTTATGACGATTTGACGATTTTTCAAAGTGATGTAGTTATAAGTTGACGAATTTCATAAGGTGTAATGTAAACAAGCTTTTTTAATCTCAAAATATGACAATTTATATGTAGCTTGCTCCCAACCGTCTCCAATGTAGAAAGAAATTTCAAAGCAATCAAAAGCTTAGTTAAATTCACTTTATTCATTACCGTAATAGATATAATAAAAATTATACACGAGCCAGTAATAAGGATTTAAATTCGCTTGGAGAATAGGACATTTTTCTGTCAAGAAAATTTTGTTAAACAATGTAGTATATGCCCTGCCAGCATTTCAAAGTTCCATTTCATCCTCATCACTACCACAGACTCGTAAATGTCACCACAACCATCGCGAACTGTGATGGGGGAAGCATATCAAAAAGTACAAAATGTACATGAAAGTATCACTACTGTTAGAAGAGCCATTTTATTTTTTGTGAAACGCCAAGCGCAACCAGCTGTTATATCTTATTTAAATAAAAACGAAAATAAAGTTCTGAAAACATAGATATTACGCTTAAAATTGTGAAAGGTATATGGTGAACAATTTTCGACTTTCCAAATAGAATAAAGTGATCGTTTTTCAAATATTTTTCCAGGCACGCTGTCTCCATCGAAAATAAACAAACTGGCTGATAGACGCTGCAATATGTAACTTGCTACTTATAACTCAACATCATTCTTTTATTAATGCAAAAAATTATGTCAAATGTGACGAGATAAACCCAAAAATGTTATATTTATAAGAAATTATAAATGTTTTATCAAATCAATAAACATCTACACAATCGTGTTTTACTTGACCACAATGATTCTTCTACAATTACCTTAAAATTCACTTTTTCTGATAGTTTGCAGGGGTTCTTATTGGCGTCCTTCGAAATTGATCTAAATAGGCACCTAATAATTGCACTGATGAGAAACTTTTTCGTAGTAACTTGGCGTGGTACAACTTCTCAATAGTGACGGCGCTTTTCCGACGAGTTTTTGATGTCGTATATGACTGTTTTCGACGTAGTGGGATTCTCAGAAGCGCCCCCAAATTAAAAAAATGTTGGCAGGGTGTAGTCACAATCAGAAATATTACTTTTAATTAATTAAAAATTTAATTTAATTAATCTTCGTTTAAAAAACAGAAAACTAGATGACTTAATTAGAGGGTTAAACGGAATTATTAATGTTTTTTTAATAAAGCTTTTAATTTGTTCCTTTTTCACCTATTTTATGGGTGACGATTTTTTGGGACAAATTGACGATTTTGACGAAAAATATTTTAAAAATTGACGATTTTCAGCCCAAAACAGTTGGCACCACTGGCCTTTATTGAAAACAACACCTCATCCAGCAACAACAACACACACACAAACCACTAAATGAACAAAAATGAAAACAACCCCACGCTCATGTACACACAACAAAACTCAAGTAACATCATCTTTACATTAATCACATTCCACTATGCCGATAAAGATCTCTGTACTATGCATTAGTTCATCGCATCTGCTGACAATTTACTCTAAGAATAATATTCGTAAAGGCACACCAGTTTATGAACGATGAAACGTTTAACTTAAAATTTGCAAATTTTTCATGAAATGTTATCTACCATTTTTGACGAAAATGTCTATAAAGTTAATTACATGTGAACTAAAAATATTTCATTGGGTAATTTTCTACCAACAATTATTAACTATAGGAATTGCCAGTAAGAAATTGCTATCCACTTTCAAGTTCATTTTTCGTAAAAAAATATTTTCTCATACAAAAAAATCTTATAGTAAATTGCACTTATTATTTAGAAAGTACTTTACATTTCACAAGTAGTTTTATAGCATGACAAACGAATTTTTAACTACCAGCTAAGAAATTTTTTAAAGAAATTTCCATCGTATTTTGTAGGCCATGAACTAAACGATTGCTACTTAGAATTTGTAAAATTTCCTTTCGAGTAGTTAATTTTCGTTGAAGATACGAAAAATGAACTAAAATTCTGGAAAATTCTTGTAATAAATTATTGTAAAAATCTTCTTAAATTTACGAGACACCTTATTTTTCTGTGTATATGTTGGTATTCCAATATCATTCATGTTGGTTTTCCAACTTTAATTATTTGCTTGCGTACTTTTTTGATGCAATATTTTGATAATAATAAGAAATATGATATTAAATTGTGATTTTTTTAAATTATATTTTTTTTCATGTATTTTAAAAGTAGTATTTCAATATTTTTTGTTGATTTACATATTATTTTTGTTGTAGCTTCAAATTTGTACTCTGTTTTTATTCTGTCGAAACAGTGTTCTCCTCGTTTTTGCAGACATTGAGAAAATGTTCTGGCAAATTGAGGTTTACCTGGAGCACAGAAAATATCAGCAGGTGCTATGGCGTTTCAATCCATGATGATATTGGTATTTATGAATTGAATACAGTGACATATGGCACAACACCAGCCCCTTTCCTCTCCATTCGTGTCCTGCAGCAAATTTCTAAAGACTATAGACATTGTTATCCCACTGCAACGAAAGTATTGCTCGAAGACACCTATGTCGACAACGTAATGTCTGGAGCAGATTCTCTAGATGAAGCATTGGGGCTATACAAGAATTTGTGTTTACTATTGAGAAATTGAGGTTTCAATCTACGTATGTCTAAAGTCTAAAGTCAAGTCTAAAGTCTACAGAAATAAGCCAGCAACTATTCCAGCTTTGGAAGACAACATTTCCGAAGAAATTCGGGCTATTCCGGCCGAAATGCTCGAAAAAGTTGCCCAAAATTGGACTTTCCGAATGGACCACCTAAGACGCAGCCGCGGTCAACATTTAAATGAAATTATCTTCAAAAAGTAAATGTCATGGACCAATCTAACGTTTCAAATAAAGAACCGATGAGATTTTGCAAATTTTATGCGTTTTTTTAAAAAAAAAAGTTATCAAGCTCTTAACAAATCACCCTTTAATTCTAGAAAACTGAGTGGGACAGAGAGTCTTCTGCACATTGAGTGTTCATCGGGACAACGTATTTAAAACCCACTGGTTTCGAAACGTACAATTTTGTCCGAATCGGTAAGATTGTTTGACCCTTTGGGATGGCTGACACCAACAACCATAGTGGCGAACAACTTTTGGAGCATGGTGTCGATTGGGATGAAGAGATTCCACTTGAAATTAGACTCGTTGGCTAAGTCATAGACATTCACTTTCACAATTGTCCCGATTGGCCATTCCAAGATGGATTCATTGTACTAAGAATTCCAGGCTTGATTTACACTGCTTTTGTGATGCGTGGACCGCTGCCTATGCTGCAGTTGTTTACGGCAGAGTTACAACATCCGATGGTATATATGTGAACATTTTACAGGAAAAATCTAAGGTATCACCTATCAAAACCATTTCTATACCAAGGCTTGAACTCTGTGCCCAATTGGCACACAATGTAAAGGAATAACTCAGGGAACACAACATACGAGATATTTTCTACACTCAAAAAAAAAAGTTTACTTGGATCCAAAGATTTTGACCTTCCTTTAAGGATTTTGTATTGATTCCGAGCCAAAGATGCGGCTTCTTTAAAATAAAGACATTTTTTACGGACCTCCCTGGCTTTAAATCTAGGATTGATAAAATTAAAATTGGATACAGATCTCATTCATCGAATTTTTATTCTCTGTTGGCGATATATAAGGTATTCCTGTGCAAACAAATTCCAGTTTCAAAATCCAAATTATGCCAAGTACTTCAAAGTAAAAACTGTTTTCTTAATGCTAAAAAAACTTTAAACCAAAGATGCAAATCCTTAAAATAAGTCTCAGCCTATATTTGAAGCATTTTTATCTTAAATTTAAAAATTCAATATGTCAGTTGAGTTAAAAACGATTTTTAAAATTAAAAATGTTTTTCTTTATTTTAAGGAACATTTGCCTTACTTCAAAGATCTACAACTTCAACAGAGGGGCGCAAAATTTCAAGATTTGTGTCCTAAATTTAATGAAAAAAATTTTGAAGCAAGTATTATAAACTTTCTTTTAATTAAAATGTCATTATTTTAAAGAATTTTGTCCTTAGCATTGCGTAAATTTCGAGTCCTAAAATTTAAGTTGCATAATCTTCCATATTAGGTCAATATTTTTTCAGTGTAGCTTCACCCACCTATGCTGGATTCGTAAGTCCCCTTCGAATTGGACTGTTTATGTGGCTGATATACAACGACTTTACAATCCAATTCAATGGAGATACGTTCCCTCTCAACTAAATCCAGCTGATTGTGCATCAAGAGGAATTTCGGCTGAAGAATTAGTTGATCACAAATCTTGGCGGTAGATTTCTCAAATGAAATTGCATGTATTTCTGCCAAGAAATCTCTTAATCGTAGACCCATTTTAAAACATCTTCCTTTTCTGGACGAGAATGGCCTCTTACGTATAGGAGGACAGAATTCGGACTTTTAATACGACTTAAAACACCCTTTAATTCTTTCCAAGAGTAACCCTTTGTCACATCTCATCATTGTGGACTCACATGAAAAACCTTACACGGTGGGGTCACTTTAACCATGTCTCTCGTTAACCGTCGGTTTTGGATTGTATCAGGCAACAAGCTTGCTAAGGGTGTAATCCATAAGTGCATCAGGTGCTATAGACACACTGCGACGACAGCCCAGCTGGTAACAAGGCCTTTTTAACGCAGTGGCGTTGATTACGACGGACCGATACTAATTAAATTTTGCCATTCGTTCATCTGCTTTCTCAAAGGGATATGCTTGTCTCGTCATTTGTATGGTCACAAAAGCTATACACTTGGAAGATTTTTTGGCTGCTTTCAAACGTTTCATATCCTGAAGAGGTATATGTACGCATATTTGTTCTGACTCCGGCACAAATTTTGTGGGTGCTTCAAAGGAGCTTAAAATCCTAAGTAACAGGAGCTCAAAAACATTGCCTGATGAGCTTAGGCATTACTTAAGACTTATATGTACTACATGGTACTTTAATCCACTAGCTTCCCCATACCTTGGTGGCCTCTGGGAAGCTGGATTACTAATGACCGGAATCTCACATTTGAGCAATTAACTACCCTTCTCTGACAGATAGAAAGTTTCCTCAACTCACGGCCCCTTTGTCCCTCCATCAAACTTGGAGCCACTAACTCCTGCACACTTCCTAGTTGGAGACCCAACAACTTGTATACCGGAGGAATACATCTTTTTTGGAAAAGATGGCATAACGAATATTTAAATCGTCTCCATTCGCGGCCTAAATGGCTAAAAGGTAATGCTGATCCAAAAGTTGGCGATTTAGTTTTGGTGGCAAATGAACGGTGTAAACCTGGACAATGGATGCTTGGCCGCAAATTCCCATCAAGTACCTAACATTTCAAATTACAAAAGACCGAATAAATCAAACTTATGGATATTGCCTACTAAATGTTATAAACGCTGTGAGTCGGAGCATAGCGGAGGCGTTGCCTCGACTAAAACTTCTCCTTTGGTGGGAAAATGTTGCCGGAAAACTACAATTCCTACACCTTTTTTATATCGTTTAAGAATCATAAAATATTTTTTGCATTAACTGAAAACTAATCTACTACATCACTACTTTTAATGATTTACAATCATATTATGTATATATTAAAATAGTTCATAGTATACTTATGCTATGGTCACACTTGGCAAATATTTGACAGAAATCAAAAAAGAATCCGTCGCCACAGCCAAACTAGCAAACACTTTTAGCTCATATTGGATGTATATCATCATGGTAGGATTATTTTCCAAAGCCGGTTTCCAGATATTTGGAAAATGGTTCTGAAGAAATGTTTGACACTCATTTTGGTCAAATATTTGCCTAGTGTGACCATAGCCTTAAACGTTTTATTTGTGACAACTTCCTCATGATTATTCTCATCTCTTGGCTGAGATTCTCTTTTTTAATTGTTGCTTTTCTCTTCCTATTCAAATTATCTGCAACGGATTTTTTCGGGAGTGAAGAACAGCAACAGGTCGACTAAAATACAGGTAACTTACGCTATGGTCACACTGGGCAAATATTTGACAGAAATCAAAAAAGAAACCGTCGCCACAGCCAAACCAGAAAACATATTTAGCTCATATTGGATATATAACATCATGGTAGGGTTATTTTCCAAAAACCGTATCCAGATATTTGGAAAATGGTTCTGGAAAAATGTTTGACACTCATTTTGGTCAAATATTTGCCTAGTGTGACCATAGCCTTAAGCTTATTGCATTGCAGGTGTTAGCACAAACCTACATACATATATTTACTTTTATTAATGTATAATGACTGTTATGTTTACATCAAACCTGTATGATCAGACGATAGCTTAACTCTCATCATTCAAATAAGAACGAAAAGATTTTTTTATGACTTATTGGCAAGAATCTAAGAATAAGGGTTATCTTAGCCAAATCATTTTTGATGCCTATTATGCTATACAGTTGTGAACTTTTTGCTAAGTGCGATGCTCTAAGCATGCAGAGACTAAATAGGACGTTCAATAGCATTACTCGCTACGTATATACTCGCAAAGAAAAAAAAAACGTTTTTCTTTTGTTAGAGTTTTTTGAATTGCTTCGAAAATTTTAAACTTTTATAACCAAAAAAATTTGTTTGTTACAAAATTTTTATTTTTTCATTAAAAAATGTTATTTTTCAAACAACAACACAGTCAATTTCGTTTATATCAAACACTGTTCTTTTCGGATTTTAGGTATTTAATAAGACACATTTTACAGTTCAAAATTAAATATATTTACTACAATGTAATATTGAACATTTTTTCGGAACATTCCGAACATATCTGGAATATATGTAAAAAAAAACTTTGGTCGGAGCAAGGATCGAACCCACGACCCTTGGCATGCAAGTCGGACGTAGCAACCACTGCTCCACGGTGCCAAACTAAACGTTTGTTTCTGTTAAATAAACTTTGTTTATTCGGTTCGTGGGTGCCGCAAGCTATGCTATATAAATATAACATAAATGGATATTTATCTATTGATGACCATAACAGGTACATAGCTCAGTGGTTAGTGTGTTGGCTTACAAAGTGCATGGTCCGCGGTTCGATTCTCCGTCCAGGCGAAAGGTAAAAAAAATTTATTTTATTTTTATTTATATTATTTTAATTTATAAAATCGTATAATTTCTTCTACATTGTTGGTATTACAGGAAAAGGTGTTAAGAACTAAAAAACCTCGTGGATGTGAGAAAGATGTGAGGGAAAATGCAATTAGCAAGAAAATTATGTTTTTTTTTTTAGTTTGTCTTTATGAAATTGTTTTTACATCCTGGAAAAGAATAAACGTTTATCACAAAAAGTATATAAAGGGTGATTTGTTAAGAGCTTGATAACTTTTTTTTTTTTAAAAAACGCATAAAATTTGCAAAATCTCATCGGTTCTTTATTTGAAACGATAGATTGGTCCATGACATTTACTTTTTGAAGATAATTTTATTTAAATGTTGACCGCGGCTGCGTCTTAGGTGGTCCATTCGGAAAGTCCAATTTTGGGCAACTTTTTCGAGCATTTCGGCCGGAATAGCCCGAATTTCTTCGGAAATGTTGTCTTCCAAAGCTGGAATAGTTGCTGGCTTATTTCTGTAGACTTTAGACTTGACGTAGCCCCACAAAAAATAGTCTAAAGGCGTCAAATCGCATGATCTTGGTGGCCAACTTACCGGTCCATTTCTTGAGATGAATTGTTCTCCGAAGTTTTCCCTCAAAATGGCCATAGAATCGCGAGCTGTGTGGCATGTAGCGCCATCTTGTTGAAACCACATGTCAACCAAGTTCAGTTCTTCCATTTTTGGCAACAAAAAGTTTGTTAGCATCGAACGATAGCGATCGCCATTCACCGTAACGTTGCGTCCAACAGCATCTTTGAAAAAATACGGTCCAATGATTCCACCAGCGTACAAACCACACCAAACAGTGCATTTTTCGGGATGCATGGGCAGTTCTTGAACGGCTTCTGGTTGCTCTTCACTCCAAATGCGGCAATTTTGCTTATTTACGTAGCCATTCAACCAGAAATGAGCCTCATCGCTGAACAAAATTTGTCGATAAAAAAGCGGATTTTCTGCCAACTTTTCTAGGGCCCATTCACTGAAAATTCGACGTTGTGGCTCGTTAGTAAGTCTATTCATGATGAAATGTCAAAGCATACTGAGCATCTTTCTCTTTGACACCATGTCTGAAATCCCACGTGATCTGTCAAATACTAATGCATGAAAATCCTAACCTCAAAAGAATCACCCTTTACTTTTCTTCCAAATACACTTCCTTACAGCGAAAAGCAAATGAGAAACGAACTTTGTTTGTCTAAAATTTCGTTTGGGAGGAGAATTATTTTTTTGCGTGTGGTATACGAAGATATGATAGTATTTCAGCTTTCTCCGAATGTTTATATAATATGACTTTTCACAATCTTAAGTTAAGAGTCCTTATTTTCCTGCATAGGATTATTTATAGTGGTCACCCTGTGCATTTATTTCAACGTTGCGTTTCTCAATATTTAATAGGGGAAAAAGATTAATTTTACTTCGTCATAGTTGTTTGGTCTCAGAGTGGCAATTTTTTATTAACTCCATCCGTCTGTGGAACTCACATACTCATAATATTCAATGTATAAATAACGCTGTTGATTTTAAGAATAATGTTATCTCGTTATGTTATTTTGCTTATAGATTTTCTTTAGATTAAATAATTTAAGTTAACTTTAAATTGTAGTTATATAATATTTATTTAATTGTACATTATGATCTTAAACTTCTCATGCTGGAATATGAGACCTTCGTGATCTTGTGCATGGGAAAGCAAATAAAGAACAACAATAATAATAATAATAATAATAATAATAATAATAATAATAATAATAATAATAATAATAATAATAATAATAATAATAATAATAATAATAATAATAATAATAATAATAATAATAATAATAATAATAATAATAATAATAATAATAATAATAATAATAATAATAATAATAATAATAATAATAATAATAATAATAATAATAATAATAATAATAATAATAATAATAATAATAATAATAATAATAATAATAATAATAATAATAATAATAATAATAATAATAATAATAATAATAATAATAATAATAATAATAATAATAATAATAATAATAATAATAATAATAATAATAATAATAATAATAATAATAATAATAATAATAATAATAATAATAATAATAATAATAATAATAATAATAATAATAATAATAATAATAATAATAATAATAATAATAATAATAATAATAATAATAATAATAATAATAATAATAATAATAATAATAATAATAATAATAATAATAATAATAATAATAATAATAATAATAATAATAATAATAATAATAATAATAATAATAATAATAATAATAATAATAATAATAATAATAATAATAATAATAATAATAATAATAATAATAATAATAATAATAATAATAATAATAATAATAATAATAATAATAATAATAATAATAATAATAATAATAATAATAATAATAATAATAATAATAATAATAATAATAATAATAATAATAATAATAATAATAATAATAATAATAATAATAATAATAATAATAATAATAATAATAATAATAATAATAATAATAATAATAATAATAATAATAATAATAATAATAATAATAATAATAATAATAATAATAATAATAATAATAATAATAATAATAATAATAATAATAATAATAATAATAATAATAATAATAATAATAATAATAATAATAATAATAATAATAATAATAATAATAATAATAATAATAATAATAATAATAATAATAATAATAATAATAATAATAATAATAATAATAATAATAATAATAATAATAATAATAATAATAATAATAATAATAATAATAATAATAATAATAATAATAATAATAATAATAATAATAATAATAATAATAATAATAATAATAATAATAATAATAATAATAATAATAATAATAATAATAATAATAATAATAATAATAATAATAATAATAATAATAATAATAATAATAATAATAATAATAATAATAATAATAATAATAATAATAATAATAATAATAATAATAATAATAATAATAATAATAATAATAATAATAATAATAATAATAATAATAATAATAATAATAATAATAATAATAATAATAATAATAATAATAATAATAATAATAATAATAATAATAATAATAATAATAATAATAATAATAATAATAATAATAATAATAATAATAATAATAATAATAATAATAATAATAATAATAATAATAATAATAATAATAATAATAATAATAATAATAATAATAATAATAATAATAATAATAATAATAATAATAATAATAATAATAATAATAATAATAATAATAATAATAATAATAATAATAATAATAATAATAATAATAATAATAATAATAATAATAATAATAATAATAATAATAATAATAATAATAATAATAATAATAATAATAATAATAATAATAATAATAATAATAATAATAATAATAATAATAATAATAATAATAATAATAATAATAATAATAATAATAATAATAATAATAATAATAATAATAATAATAATAATAATAATAATAATAATAATAATAATAATAATAATAATAATAATAATAATAATAATAATAATAATAATAATAATAATAATAATAATAATAATAATAATAATAATAATAATAATAATAATAATAATAATAATAATAATAATAATAATAATAATAATAATAATAATAATAATAATAATAATAATAATAATAATAATAATAATAATAATAATAATAATAATAATAATAATAATAATAATAATAATAATAATAATAATAATAATAATAATAATAATAATAATAATAATAATAATAATAATAATAATAATAATAATAATAATAATAATAATAATAATAATAATAATAATAATAATAATAATAATAATAATAATAATAATAATAATAATAATAATAATAATAATAATAATAATAATAATAATAATAATAATAATAATAATAATAATAATAATAATAATAATAATAATAATAATAATAATAATAATAATAATAATAATAATAATAATAATAATAATAATAATAATAATAATAATAATAATAATAATAATAATAATAATAATAATAATAATAATAATAATAATAATAATAATAATAATAATAATAATAATAATAATAATAATAATAATAATAATAATAATAATAATAATAATAATAATAATAATAATAATAATAATAATAATAATAATAATAATAATAATAATAATAATAATAATAATAATAGTAATAATAATAATAATAATAATAATAATAATAGTAATAATAATAATAATAATAATAATAATAATAATAATAATAATAATAATAATAATAATAATAATAATAATAATAATAATAATAATAATAATTTAATTTTAAGAGCTCTCTCTCTCTATTAGCGACAGTCACACAGCAACACTAAGAATCAATTGCCTAAGCTGATATAATTTTTTAAATTTTTTTATTAAACCTACAGTTTAATAAACAATTGTACAACACATTCTACTACGAACCTAATTTTTGAGACATTTTTTCCTAATCTTTTTTTATTTTGTGAAAATTCTAAACAGTAAGAGCAATTCAGTTTTAATAATAAGGCATGATGACATAAGTTGGTTAGGTTAGCACACACAAATATTTTACTTTTGAATATTATATTTCTGCAAAAATTGCTTTTGATTCTTTTGCCTTGGAATTTCTCTATTTTTTCATGCGTATTGGCCACCACGAGTTTTATACTAGTACTGACTTCGTTCAACAACCAGTTTGCCAAATTCACCACGTGGATCAGGCTTCAGTGCATAACATATATATGACCCTCAAAGTTTAAATAAATATTTCTTATCTATACTTTGTCAACCACACATACAAGTAAAACAATTTTAATAAAATTTTTTCTTAATTATATCCAAAACCACATAGTGGTCAGGGTATACTAACTTTGATCTGCCATAATATGAACCTACCAGAAATATTGATTTTAGACCCCATAAAATATATACCGATCGACTCTGAGTCGATTTAGGCCTTGGTGTCCGTCCGTATGTCCATGTATTTGTTGTCCGGTCGTAATTATTAACCGTTTTTGATCAAATTTGGTATATGGCATTTTTTGGCAAATGGACGAACACTATTGAATTTGGAAAATATCGGATCAAATTTAGACATACACCCATAGAAAAAATCATGAACGGCGTGGTCATTTAAAAACGATCCATTCATGAAAGTGAATCAAACTGAAAACATATGGGGTCAATCTGACAACGTTAAAATAACATCATGCGTTGTCAAAACAACAACCAGAGTTCATGATCTGAAAACGTAATGGTTACGAATTTAAAAACAAATTAAAAAAAGATTTCCGTTACCGTGACTCGAACCTGTGTCGTCTGCACCATACGCGTTAACAGTCGCCTTAGCACATTGCACCACCGGCGGAGTTGCCATAACAACGTCTACGGATTATTTTAAGAATTTTCATGGGCAAAGAAAAAGGAATGCCGTTCATGAAACCGTGAACGCCCGTGGACGAAATCGTGAACATTCCGTTTTGATTTTTTTGTCAACGTTTCCGTTTCATTTTGTCACCGTTTTTTCACGATTGCGGAATGCAAATTGCATTTTTTAGTGTAGCTCCCATATATATGTATCGCCGGATTTCGACAAATTGGGTTACAGTGCACTTTTTTACTAACCTATCGTCGTCAAATTTGGCAAAAGGTAATCCTTTTCATCACCCTTCAAGTCTGCAAAATTGCATCTATATCGGTTCAGAGTTAGATATAGCTCCCATATATATGTATCGCCCGATTTTCCCAAATTTGGCCGTATGTATCGCCCGATTTTCCCAAATTTGGCAGTAAAAAACTTATTTATCAACCGATCGTACTCAAAGTTGGCAATTCCATCAATGTTCTACCTCTTTGAAGTTGACATGATTCTATTGTGAATGATTCATTTCAAATATAGAAAACAAAACAATTTTTATTAAAAACATTGATCACTTTAAAGTTCTTTTTTGGCGTTCTGCCTAAACCAAAACATTTAGTTGACATTCAACATAGATAGTAAATCCATATTAATTTAAATCAAATTTAGCAAAACAAACATTAAATCAATTGTTTTTTTCGAATTTGGTGTTTCGATAACTTAGACGATAGTTTGGAAATGTAAAATCTAATATTTGATCCCATTGTTTATTTATAAAGTCGTTTTTATTCATTGTCATTATACCAGTATTAAAACCTAACTTTTTCCTAGTATTCACATTTGAACAAATAATGGTATTGTGGTTGCAAAAGCTGATTAATTTTCAAAAAAAAAAAAAATTGAAACAATCCAGCAGGCCGGGCCAGGCCGAAGCTTATGTACCCTCCACCATGGATTGCTTAGGGCGTTTTCATTTCGCAAAAAAATATGTTGCCCTGGTGTTACACTACTTCGCTCAAATGATTGTGTCATTCCAAAGTTATTGTTAACTCATAATATTGTGAGAGATACAGGATCAAAAATCTATGAAGGACAACTTCATAGTTTGCAATCATTTTGGAGAATGTTGCACCTTTCTTCCCAATCGAAATCACCATTAGAAACTTCTTCTAAACACTGCCATCCACAATCAATTACTTATAGAAATAAAATTTTGGCAAAATTATCTATAGAAATAAAGTTTTGACAAAATTTTCTATAGAAATGAAATTTTAACAAAATTTTCTATAAAAAAATGTTAACAAATTTTCTATAGAAATAAAATTTTGACAAAATTTTCTATAGAAATAAAATTTTGGTAGATTATTTTTGGCTCGAGTGGCAACCATGATTATGAACCGATATGGACCAATTTTTGTGTGATTGGGGATCGGCTATATATAACTATAGACCGATATGGACCAATTTTGGAATGGTTGTTAGCGGCCATATATTAACACCACGTTCCAAATTTGAACCGGATCGGATGAATTTTGCTCCTCCAAGAGGCTCCGGAGGTCAAATCTGGAGAACGGTTTATATGGAGGCTATATATAATTATGGACTGATATGGACCAATTCTGGCACGGTTGTTAGAGACCATATACTAACACCATGTTCCAAATTTCAACCGGATCGGATGAAATTTGCTTCTCTTAGAGGCTCCGTAAGCCAAATCTGGGAATCGGTTTATATGGAGGCTATATATAATTATGAACCTATGTGGACCAATTTTTGCATGGATTTTAGAGACTATATACTAACACCACGTTCCACATTTGAACCGGATCGTATGAATTTTGCTCCTCCAAGAGGCTCCGGAGGTCAAATCTGGAGAACGGTTTATATGGGGGCTATATATAATTATGGACCGATATGGACCAATGCTGGCACTGTTAGAGACTATATACCAACATCATGCACCAAATTTCAGCCGGATCGGATGAAATTTGTTTCTCTTTGAGCCTCCGCAAGCCAAATCTGGGGATCGGTTTATATGGGGGCTATACATAACTATGCACCGATGTGGAGCAATTTTAGCATAGTTGTTAGAGACCATATACCAACACCATGTATCAAATTTCAGTCGGATAGAATTACATTTTTTTCTCTTTGAGGCTCCGCAAGCCAAATCTGAGGGTCGGTTTATATGGGGGCTATATATAATTAAGGACCGATATGGACTAATTTTTGCATGGTTGTTAGAGACCATATACCAACATCATGTACCAAATTTCAACCGGATCGGATGAAATATGCTTCTGTTAGAGGCTCCACAAGCCAAATCTGAGGGTCCCTTTATATGGGGGCTATACGTAAAAGTGGACCGATATGGCCCATTTTCAATACCATCCGACCTACATCGATAACAACTACTTGTGCCAAGTTTCAAGTCGATAGCTTGGTGTGTTCGGAAGTTAGCGTGATTTCAACAGACGGACGGACGGACATTTTTAGATCGACTCAGAATTTCACCACGACCTAGAATATATATATTTTATGGGGTCTTAGAGCAATATTTCGATGTGTTACAAACGGAATGACAAAGTTAATATACCGCCCATGCTATGGTGGAGGGAATAATAGGACGGATACATTGCAATTTTGATAGGAAATTGAGTTTATAATTTTGTATCTTTTTTTAATACCACAAGCATTGCCACTTCGTTGGTTTTATAGTCTACTAAACTAATAAAAGGACATAGAAAACTGTTTGACAGAGTGTAAAAGTGGTGTTTTTGCATTAACGGCTACCACCAACAATAGAAAGGACGCAATGGCTTTGGCAACAACCCCAACGACAAAGATTTAATTGAATTTGTTCAAAAAAAGAGAAAAATATTTTTCTTAATACAACTAACGCTAACAATTGAAAAGATCACATATGACAAAACCAAAAAGGGACATATACCGAAACAAGATTATTATGTTTTTCATATTAGCATTCATATATCTCCAGATATGAACAGGTTAGTGGCCTCTAGAATGAGCAAACATGGGTTGCGAGAAGCGTACACGCAAAAAAATAATTCTTTCCTCCCAAACGAAATTTTATACAAACAAAGTTCGTTTCTCATTTGCTTTTCGTTGAGAGGAAGTGTATTTGGAAGAAAAGTATATATAAACGTTTATTCTTTTCCAGGATGTAAAAACAATTTCATAAAGACTAACTCAAAAAAATTTTTTCTGGCTAATTGCATTTTCCCTCACATCTTTCTCACTTCCACGAAGTTTTTTAGTTCTTAGCACCTTTTTCTGAAATAAAAACAATGTCGGTTAGGTTAGGCTAGGTTATGTGGCAGCCCCATGTATCAGGCTCACTTAGACTATTCAGTCCATTGTGATACCACAGTGGTGAACTTCTCTCTTATCACTGAGTGCTGTCCGATTCCATGTTAAGCTCAATGACAAGGGACCTCCTTTTTATAGCCGAGTCCGAACGGCGTTCCACATTGCAGTGAAACCACTTAGAGAAGCTTTGAAACCCTCAAAATGTCACCAGCATAAAAAACAAAACAAAACTAGAAGTGAGGAAAAACTATACACAAATGAAGCATAAAGATTAACTAAATTCGTGTCTTCCACAAAATAGTTCAGTATTTCTTTAAATTTGTACATTTTACTACAAATGCTCTCATCATGAACTTCGAATGTCACTAAAGACATTCTTGCAATTTTGAACTCCAATTTTTCCTTCAAACTACAAATTTTTCTTTAACATGCCAAAAAACTTAATTATGTCTAATAAATTTTTTTGAATTTGTCGAAGAATATTTACTTATTTTTATGACATCGACGTGATACCAGCATTTGTAATACTGTTTAGCTAAAATTTTCTAAAAATATTCAATTTATCCTTTTAAAATGGCCACTGCTAAGTAGCAAAAATTGTAAAAACTACACAAATTGTCCTATATCTCGATGCTATTTTGTACAATTTTGTACAAATTTTCTAAAAATATTAAATTTATCCTTTTAAAATGGCCACTGCTAAGTAGCAAAAATTGTAAAAACTACACAAATTGTCCTATATCTCGATGCTATTTTGTACAGTTGCATTAAAATTGCTGTAGCTTTATATTTCCCATATTTATACCCTTCACCACTAATGTGGTACAGGGTATAATAAGTTTGTGCATTTATATGTAACGCCGATAAGGAGTAGTCATAGACCCATCGTTTAGTATACCGATCGGCTTAGACATAAATTCTGAGTTGATTTAGCGATGTCCGTCTGTCTGTTGATGTATTTTTGTGTGCAAAGTCCAGCTCGTCCTCAAATTTGGCATAGGGTCTATTTTCGGTTCAAACACGATCCCTATATGTATAACCGATGTGGTCATAAATGACGTATTTATCAACCGATCTGCTTCCAATTTCTCATAATCTAATATTTTGTGATTCTCGTAAATTTTGCAGAATATCAATCAAATCGGTTCAGATTCAGATATAGCTCTCATATATAGCTTTCGCCCGATTTACACTCGTATGGCCCTAGAGGTCAATGTTTTGTTCCGATTTACGTGATTTTTTGCACAGGGAGTAGAATTACCAATATAAAAATGCATACCGAATTTGGTTAAAATCGGTTCAGATTTAGATATAGCTTCCATATATATTTCTCATCCGATTTACAATTATATGACCACCGTAGGTCAAAATTTCACTCCGATTTTCTTAAAATTAGGCATAGGGAATGGAATTAACATTTTTACTATGCATGCCAAATTTAGTTGAAATTGGTTCAGATTTAGATATAGCTGCATTATATATCTTTCGTCCGATATATGGTTCCAGAAGTCAAAATTTCACCCCGATTTACTTGAAGTTTTGCGCAGAGAGTACGAATAATACTCTTTCGATTTAGATTTATATGACCACGGAGGCCAAAGTTTCATTTCGGAAATTTTGAAGTTTTGCACTGAGAGTTCAATTAAAATTTTGACAATGTGTGCCATATTCTTATCAAAATCGGCTCAGAACTAGACAAAGCCCCCATATATGTTATATATATATATATATATATATATATATATATATATATATATATATATATATATATATATATATATATATATATATATATATATATATATATATATATATATATATATATATATATATATATATATATATATATATATATATATATATATATATATATATATATATATATATATATATATATATATATATATATATATATATATATATATATATATATATATATTCTTCTGATTTTAGCAAATATAGCCAAAATACCCACATTTTCCTTGTAAAGTCGTTACTGTTAAGTCGAAACTCGCAAAAATTATTCATTTCATTTCAAAAATAGCTTTTTATTTCCATTAACTTACAGACTAATACAAAAGGTAGCTTACTTTTAAATTTCTACACAACCCTATACAGTACTCTACTAGTTCCTGTATCTAAATACAACATATACTTAAATTCTAATTCAGCATTGTGGCTGATATTTCTGCTTCTAACTATTTAATACTTCGATATAAAAAGAGCAACTTCAATTTGTTTTGTGAACTAAATGAATAAATAAAACTTAAAATTAAAACTATATACAATATTTACAGGGCATATAAATGTATATTCACTATACGCGCTCTCTTGACACTGTGTCGTGCGGTACACAGTGTTCGTCGCATCTAACGTACCATGCCTCCTATGATTGAACAGCAGGGTCTCACCATCATATAACCAACCTAAGAAGCGCCGCCGGTGGCAGGAGCCTCCTGCCCGACAGCGTCATAACGTCATCCCCACAGGTCAAGTATTCCGAAACGAGCCTATTGTCGACATCCCTACAACCGCGCAGAAACCCGTAGGCAAGTCCGAGTACAAAACGATCAAACCTATCGCTAGCATATATGTTATACAACATAGGACCAATCAGAGACTCCTGTGCCACCACTGCCCGTACGGGTCGCTCCGCAGAAAATTCCTCGCCCACCTTGACATTGAATCAGCGTCCCCTGAGGAAACTTGCAACTAGCCTGCACGTCTGCTCGTCAAAGCCGAAAGACTTCATCTTGAAATACAATCCATTATGCCAAACCGAATCGAAGGCCTTGGAGAAACACAAACCGACAGTAATAATGCCTCCTATCGAGGCCACGGACAACAAAACCGGACAAGACAGAGAGGGCGTGAATGGAAGAGAGCCCCGACCTAAATCCAAATTGCGAATCGCAAAAAACGCCCCCCCCCCCCACTAACAAGAATCACGGTTCCGCCCCCCTATCCCGCCTGAAAACCCTATATCGATCGACCTCACACCTATGACGCGCCATAAGGTGATGTTCCGCAATAAGCAAAACATCTGGCTTATGTTGCTCAACGGAAATACAAGAATTGACATTACCAAAGATACAGAATAAATCGCGCAGAAGACCCGTCAAGGCCCCATTCTCCCCCTTCTCAGCAACCAATCTCCCGAAAGTTGGCGTGAGCAGTCTCATCCTAACAAAAATGCTGACGAAATCTTCGCCGAAAACCCTCTGGCAACTCTCCAACATGTCGATCTGACCCGATGTGGCCCCAGCCGGAGCCCCACGCCCCGGTACCACTCCGCGGGTAAGAGGTCGAACTCCAGAACTGGCTGCCCTGCAATCCGATCTGACCTAGCATTCCCTTTAACCCTACGCCCTTAAAGAGCCACCCCATCTACTTCTTCTTCTCCCCTTCTTCTGCCAAAAGTTTCGACCCCGTTGCCGCCGCTGCTGCTGCTAAGGTTGATGCCTTCGGCCCCACTCCCGGTTGCGTGGGCTTCTTGCTCGCAACCCCAGGTGAAAACTCGCAAAAATGATTCAAATTTACCTATGTTTAGGTTAGGTTAGGTTAGGTTAGGTTAGGTGGCAGCCCGATGTATCAGGCTCACATAGACTATTCAGTCCATTGTGATACCACATTGGTGAACTTCTCTCTTATCACTGAGTGCTTCCCTATTCCATGTTAAGCTCAATGATAAGGGACCTCCTTTTTATAGCCGAGTCCGAACGGCGTTCCACATTACAGTGAAACCACTTAGAGAAGCTTTGAAACCCTCAGAAATGTCACCAGCATTACTGAGGTGGGAGAATCCACCGCTGAAAAAATTTTTGGTGTTCGGTCGAAGCAGGAATCGAAAATTGTATGCAAGGCGGGCATGCTGACCATTGCACCACGGTGGCTACCTATACTCCTATTCGTATGTATCGACCGATAAGTCATAAATGCACATTTGCGAAATCTTATGCATTTTACATATTTCCAATATTTTTTAATTACATTGTGGTCCTTCTTGGTCATTAATCAATTTAAATTTAAATTCTAGTGAGTTTGTGAAAGTTTGAAAAATTTTGTCCAATCGGTTCATATTTAAATATTTTTACATGGGATATAATATAGCTCCTAACAAATTTGAAGGTGTTAAGATGGTATCAAAAATGTCGGTATACATAGTGGTGAAGGGTATAATATAGTCGGCCTCGCCCGAATTTAGACTTTCCTTACTTGTTTTTTTACTAACATTGTGTTTCATCCCAGGACGTTAACCGTTTTAAATTTTAATTTTAGGGATTTTGTAGAAGTATGAAAAATTGTCTCGAAATCGGCTAGATGTAAATATTTATATATGGGAATATAAACATTCATAATAACTCCCAACAAGTTGGAAGGAGATGAGATGATAACACAAATTTTGGGGTGAAAGGTATAATATAGTCGGCCCCGCCCGACTTTAGACTTTACTTATTTGTTTTTATTGTAGTTTTTTATGTTAAAAATTAATACCACATTAAAAACTTTATTTCCTTAATTTTTTCTTGCACTGAAGAAAAGCATGACCGGTTCCAAAGATTTTGTACACAATGACTTTGGTATTGATTCTGCGTCAAATTTGAATTCATTCGTTTTTTTCGGCTCCTTCTTCATGAGCTATCGAAGTGCTTTAAAAACGTGCTAACGACAATTTCAATTTTCAAATTCAGACTCGACTTCAAGTAGAAAAGATTCTGTGTATCAAGTAAAATACGTGTTTAAAATAAAGTGTTGAAAAACATCTTCTATTTTTGAATGCTTTTTTGGTTTGTGGTCAAGATACAAAAACTCCACAAATTTAAAGACTATTTCATTAATTTTAAGAACTTTTTAGAATTGACCCTATCGTAACAAAATTTTCTTTCATGTAAAGACACCCATTTTTAAGTTGAATCACTTAAATATTTTGTTCAGTGTAGAAAGCAATTCACATCTACTATTTTAACTTAGTAATAACATAATAACTTGAGAATATTATAATAACATAAAAAGGACACCATAAACGAGTCAAATGCTAATATTCCTAATAACTTACTAAGGAATTTGTATGGTAATAGTAGATTTAAAGTTTACGTTAACTTTTATGAATATGAATAATTTATAATAATTTATACTAATTTATATTAAAACATAATTAAATGATTACCAAATTTTGATAAAAATTAAAATATGTTTAAAATTAAATTGAAATGTTTAATAAATTGTAAAATGTTTTGAACATTTGTGTGTTTATAACAAAGTAATTATAAAAGTTAAAGTATCAAGAAAATAAATACAAAACAAAACAGTTAAAATATGATATGTATAAACGATTGATAACTCGATTAATTAGTTTGCAAAGACTGGTAATGAGCAAAAATTATATCTTTAAATTTAATTGTGTAAAGTAACAACAACAAAACTATTAGGTAGATTATTCCAGAGACGTGTGGTGTAAACAAAGAAATGTCACCCAGAGGCTTCGATACCGCATTGGAAAAATTTTTTACCCCTGGTCTATTAAAACGAAGCTTCTCATATAAATACCGTGGTTGACCAGAGTTGATTATTTTGTGAAGGAATACAAGTGAACTTATATTAATCATATCATCAAATGATACCCCAAATATCAAGGATCTATATCGTGAAATAGGATCATAACGCCTCAATCCGTATACGTATCTTACTACACCATTAAGTTTACGTTTGCTTGCCGCGTCACAACCAGCAAACAATTCGCATCCGTATAACAAAGATGGCATGACATATGTCTTAGCAAGCAGAATCTTAGTCCTCAATGGGGTCAACCTTACTATTCATGAAACTTCCTATTCATGAAATGCCAAGGTTCCGACAGAAAAATATCCTCCCAATTAAGTGAAACGCGAAGATTCTCCAGTTCATTGTAATCAATCCGTGAAAAATCCCTATAAGAAAAAGTCTCGACGGATCGCTGTACTGGGATATCGTACACCATAAAAATAAGATCATGTCTAGAGAAAATTGAGGCCGAGATCTGGTCATACAACAATACATCTGCAGCGTCGCTAACGAAAAATAAATCAAGTAGTGTACTATTCGTTGAAGTGTAGTGAGTCGGTGTCGTAGTATTAATGCAAGATAACCCCATAGATGACATCTCATGCAGTAAACCACTCCCGGTCAATATGTTTGAATTAAAATCACATGCTACAATCACATGACTAAATGCAACAGCATAGACCAAGGAAGGTATAGATATCTCAAGTGAATTCACAGCGCTGTAGTTTGTCTGCACACCGTAGATGGTGTGCAATTGAGTGATTTTTTAATTTGGCTTTAATTTGTTTTCTTTCCTTTGTTCTCTCGTTGAAACACCAAATATTGCGAAAGTTTATAAAATACTATTCATCCACACCTTTTTTGTAATGCAAATTGACTAATTTATACGGTTATTCTCGTTTTCCAAAAATAAATTGAGTCACTTGACTGCGCAATTGAGTGGAATGACTGCGCACTGCAAATAAACAAAACCATGGTGAATTATCAAAGTATGTCTCTATATTTTCTTGGTCTATGGCAACAGTCACCTCCGCTAAGTCTGTAAGAAAGTCACCAAAAGCAATATCACTATGAGGACGATAGACACAGGCTACACACACATTTCCTCTGACAGATTCTATAGTCACTGAAATCATCTCTATGGGGTCAGTTTGCGTCGACTTCGAACAAACACTTGCTCTCAAGTTGTCCCTAACATAAATTGCAAAACCGCATCCTCGACGTATTCTATCTTTCCTGTATAATTCATAGCCATGAACGTGCATAATGGCGGGAATCATTATTAATGTTTCAATTGAGCTTTGGAATATGTGGAAACCCTTATTCGGGCAGCAAGGCTTAGATGAAAACCCCGTTTTATCCATATTTCAATAGAAACATGTCGAAAATAAAAAAGATAAAAATAGTTAAAACTTTCGTGAAAAAAAAGCCAGAAAAAAGCTAAAAAACGACTTCAAAAAAAAAAACCAAATCTAATTAAGTTAAAAGGTAATCAAACGTCACTTAATGGAAAGATAAAACTCGACAAGTTCCGGATTGGGAAAATGGATTTTGATTGAGAAAATGTTTAAACAAAATTATAGGCCTGTTTTGTTTTAGCTCGGGATGCAAGATTTGCATGAATTATCAACAACATCAGGGCTGTTTTCTTTTAGCACTGGATACCCTAAGTCTTGAAGGACTAAAAGAAAACAGAGTACTCGTTTATCCAGGACATCTCCAAAAATATACAACACTGTCATCAGCTGTTTAAAAACAATCACGTAAAAGAAGTGAAATCTTGCATTTTTAATGTATGAAATGCTCCAATTAGTAGTAAATATTTACTGCTGCGATTATTTATGACACTGTATCACTTTGAATTTCATGTTTTTCGATAAAATAGTCACAATAAATTGCTATTGTGAGTCGAAGAAGCGTCACTTTATCAAAATACAATCTGGCAACATCGGCGCGACTTGCACTGATGAGATGTTCTGGATAGAACATCAGTGCAACGATGTTCTGGATAGCCCATACAAATGTTGTATCCAGTGCAAAAAGAAAACAGCCCTATCGTTGACTTAGGTTGGGTTAGGTATAGTGGGAGCCCGATATTTCAGACTCACTTAGACTATTCAGTTCGTTGTGATACCACCATAAGCGTAGGAAGGCCTCTGGGGAGGGGGCTTGGACCCCCCCAGAAAAATTGTAGCCCCCCCAGAATTTGAAACTCTATTTATGATTTTCCATTTTTCAATAAATGTCAATAGCTTTTTAATTTTTACAAAAATTAAACAAGTATATACAATCGCACAAAGTTCCTCTAAAGACTTTCATGAACAATCGAATTACTTGGGTTGTGGTAGCAGTTGCCGATGGCAATGTTTGAAGTCAGATATTTATGAAATAAAGCTGTGGTTGAACTTATGATTGATTTAGTTTAGTCAATTTAATTAAAAAAATAGTAATTGATATTAAAACTATTCTTTCATAAATTAATATCTTAATAATGCTGCGAAAAAGCGTTGCCAAAAAAGTAGTGAAAATGTTCTTTTTGGGTCTAGAAGTGGTGCAAAATTGGCGGAGAAGCAATGAATGTAATATGAGCTTGTCATAGGATAAATGTCCACCGTTTCAACAGCCGTTGCAATGAATTTGCATCACTTAAGGTAAGATCCGAATTCAGTGTTTTCAATGTGAATTAAAAAATTTTGTGATATTTTCCCAAATAAATAATTTTTATATTGTTTTTATGACTTTTAATGCACTCTGACGCTTGTTTGAAACGGTTTTCCTCGAATAATTTCCAAATTTATTGATTTTTCTATAATGGATTTAGCAGTTTTGTGGCAAAATTTGAATAATTTGTACCAATTTATTTATTCTTACTCTTTTTTAAACTATTTGAAAAAAAGAAAACAAAAAATTACACATTAAAATATGAAAAAAATTAAGTAAAAAAACTTCCTGTGTAGTTAAAATAATTGAGGACATTTTTGGAAGTGCCTTAAGAACAACTCACAATTTTTTTGTTGGCAACTACTTTTAGTTGCTTTATTATAAATTAATTGTCGAGTTATTTTGATGTCTAATTTTTAATCAATTTTATGAAACAAAACATTAATTGAACCTATAAGTTCAGTCTATAAATTTTTAGCTAGGGGGGCTATAGCCCTCCCTAGGAAAATTGTCTAGCTACGCTAATGGATACCACAGTAGTGAACTTCTCTCTTATCACTGACACACAAAAAATTTTTTCTCTGATTCAATCACCAAATTAATTGATCCAATTAATTTTTTAATTGAAATGTCTTCAATCACGAAAATGATAGTATCAATCACAGTTTTAATTGGGCATAGAAAAAATTCTTGATTAAAAAATTAATTGATTTTTTCAGCAAAATTCAATTAATTTTTTAATTGATTCAATTAAAAATTTAATTGATGTTGATTGCAAAACGCAATTAGTTAGATTGGCTTAGAGTTTTTATTTGGATTAACAAATGATTGTTTGAAATACATTTTTAATTAAAAAAGTAAAAAAAAAATCAGCACTTTTTTTAACTGAATTAGTCTTCCGAATTTGATTAAAAAGTTAATTGTATCAACTAATTTTTTAATTAAACATTTTAAAAATTTCAATCATTGACTTAATTAACTTAATGTTTCTATTATGATTAAAAAGTTAATTGTATCAATTAATGTATTAATTGAAAAAATTTTCAACTTCAATTAACTTTTTAATTGGAAATATTTTGGTGATATTTTTTTCTGTGGAGTGCTGCCCGATGCTATGTTAAGCTCAATGAAAATCCAATCCACATTGCATTGAAACCACTTAGAGAAGCTTTGAAACCCTCAGAAATCGTTGACTTGGTACTTAAAAAAAACTTTCTCAAACCGAAAGATTTCTTTTTGTACACCATGGGAAGGGATATGATTACTTCCTACACAGAAAAAAATATCACCAAAATATTTCCAATTTAATTGAATTTGGAAATTGTATCAATTAATAAATTAATTGATACAATTAACTTTTTAATCAAAATAGATTAATTAAGTCAATGATTGAAATTTTTTAATTAAAAATTAATTAATTGTATGAATTAATTTTTTAATTAAAAATTTTCAAATCTTCAATCATTGGCTTAATTAACTTAATGTTTCTATTCTATACTTTTTAATCACACTCGGAAGACTAAGTCAATTAAAATAAAGTGATGGGAAATTTTTCAACTTTTAACTAAAAATTTATTTCAAACAATCAACTTTTTAACCAAACTAAAAACTCAAAGTCAGTTAAGAAAGTAATTGGAAATTGAATTAAATTTTTAATTGAAGCAATTAAAAAAATAATTGAAATTTGGTAATGTAATCAATTAATTTTTATACCCTCCACCATATGATGGGGGGTATATTAACTTTGTCATTCAGTTTGCAACACATCGAAACATTGGTCTAGTATATATATATTCTGAGTCGTGGTGAAATGTTAAGTCGATCTAGCTATGTCCGTCCGTCTGTCAATTTAATTGAATTTGGAAATTGTATCAATTAATAAATTAATTGATACAATTAACTTTTTAATCAAAATAGATTAATTAAGTCAATGATTGAAATTTTTTAATTAAAAATTAATTAATTGTATGAATTAATTTTTTAATTAAAAATTTTCAAATCTTCAATCATTGGCTTAATTAACTTAATGTTTCTATTCTATACTTTTTAATCACACTCGGAAGACTAAGTCAATTAAAATAAAGTGATGGGAAATTTTTCAACTTTTAACTAAAAATTTATTTCAAACAATCAACTTTTTAACCAAACTAAAAACTCAAAGTCAGTTAAGAAAGTAATTGGAAATTGAATTAAATTTTT
Source organism: Haematobia irritans (assembly GCF_050003625.1). Classification (NCBI taxonomy): domain Eukaryota; kingdom Metazoa; phylum Arthropoda; class Insecta; order Diptera; family Muscidae; genus Haematobia; species Haematobia irritans. The sequence continues at coordinate 63,691,815 of NC_134398.1, read as the reverse complement.
AATTGAAGCAATTAAAAAAATAATTGAAATTTGGTAATGTAATCAATTAATTTTTATACCCTCCACCATATGATGGGGGGTATATTAACTTTGTCATTCAGTTTGCAACACATCGAAACATTGGTCTAGTATATATATATTCTGAGTCGTGGTGAAATGTTAAGTCGATCTAGCTATGTCCGTCCGTCTGTCAATTTAATTGAATTTGGAAATTGTATCAATTAATAAATTAATTGATACAATTAACTTTTTAATCAAAATAGATTAATTAAGTCAATGATTGAAATTTTTTAATTAAAAATTAATTAATTGTATGAATTAATTTTTTAATTAAAAATTTTCAAATCTTCAATCATTGGCTTAATTAACTTAATGTTTCTATTCTATACTTTTTAATCACACTCGGAAGACTAAGTCAATTAAAATAAAGTGATGGGAAATTTTTCAACTTTTAACTAAAAATTTATTTCAAACAATCAACTTTTTAACCAAACTAAAAACTCAAAGTCAGTTAAGAAAGTAATTGGAAATTGAATTAAATTTTTAATTGAAGCAATTAAAAAAATAATTGAAATTTGGTAATGTAATCAATTAATTTTTATACCCTCCACCATATGATGGGGGGTATATTAACTTTGTCATTCAGTTTGCAACACATCGAAACATTGGTCTAGTATATATATTCTGAGTCGTGGTGAAATGTTAAGTCGATCTAGCTATGTCCGTCCGTCTGTCCGGTTGTCCGTCCGTCTGTGGAAATTACGCTAACTTCCGATTCTGTTAAAATTGTCATCCGATTCTGTTAAAATTTTGTAAGATATATTGGTATTTGGTATCTAACAATTTCGCAAAAATTGGTCCATATTGGTCCATAATTATATATAGCCTCCATATAAACCGATTCGATCAGATTTGACCTCGGGAGCCTCTTGGAAGAAAAAATTTTTGGAGTAGCAAATTTCAAGCAAATTTCCGATTCGGCTGAAATTTGTACGTTGTGTTAGTATATGGTCGCTAACAACCATGCCAAAAGTGGTACGTATCGGTCCATAGTTATATACAGCCCCCATATAAACCGAACTCAAGAACTCAATTATATAATCTGCCTTTTTTTGCCTAATATATACTCCGTATGGACTAACATCCAATTTATACGACGTTGTTAAGAAGTTTTAAGATACCTTGTCATCGGTAAGTTTTACCACAACCCAAGTATTTCGATTGTAAGATTCGGCCTGGTCGAACTTACGGCCGTATAGACTTGTTTAATCTAGTATTTTTTTAATGTCCAATTAAAAGTGTGATTGATGCTATTTTCGTGATTGAAAACATTTCAAATCAATTAATTTCATGACTGAATCAGAAAATATTTTTTTGTGTCCAGAGCAAAATGTTATATTTGGATGGTGAGCATATAACATGTTTGTCGCAACCACGTTATTTCCCCGGACATTATGACAACCATTTTATGTTTGGTGAGAAAACAACATTAGCGCGGCAAAAATGTTTCATGTTCCCCATCCAAAAATAAAAATTTGCTCTACGAGGTGATCATATTCCTTGTCTGCGTGTATATTATTCATTAATTTAACGAAATTTTTATAGATTTTACGAAGAAGTTTTTGCGAATATGAATACCAAATGTCTATGATATATTCTAATATCATTCTGCCTTAAAAACTCTTTATAATAAGCACGAAAAATTTTCTTTGAAATTACGAAGAAATTTCCGGACACTGGTAATCAATATTTTTTGTGAATGGTAACCCATTATTTTACAAACTTTGATAATGCTGAACATAGTACTCTACATATGTCATGTTTCGGGCACACAAAACAGCAGTTGGGAGAAGCTTGCGAAGGAATAAAGGGTGATACGGTCAAAATTTGGGCAAGGGAAAACGCGTGTAAATCGGTGAAATCGTTTATTTAAAAAATTAAATTAAATTTCTTTTTCAAGTTCAATTAGTATAAAATTCTGGAAAAATATTCAGTAAGGCTTTCGCTTTTCCAAATCCGAATTGCCGGACCTCACGCTTGACACCTGCCATCAGATTTTGTACAGCCACCTTGTCCACCTTCTTCGCCGCAGAAAGCCAGTTTGCCTTGAACTGCTGCTCGTCCTTAGCAGTTTTTTTGGTCTTCTTTAGGTTCCGCTTGACAATAGCCCAGTATTCCTCAATTGGGTGGAGCTCTGGCGTGTTGGGAGGGTTCTTGTCCTTGGGAACCACCTGCACGTTGTTGGCGGCGTACCACTCCATGGCGTTTTTACCGTAATGGCAAGATGCCAAATCCGGCCAAAACAGTACGGAACAACCGTGTTTCTTCAGGAAAGGAAGCAGACGTTTATTCAAACACTCTTTCACGTAAATTTCTTGGTTGACAGTCCCGGAAGCTATGAAAATGCTGTTTTGCAAGCCACAGGTACAGATGGCTTGCCAAACCAGATATTTCTTTGCGAACTTTGACAGTTTTATGTGCTTGAAAATATCTGCTACCTTTCCCCTTTCTTTTGCCGTATAAAACTCCTGTCCCGGAAGCTGCTTGTAGTGGGCTTTGACGTAGGTTTCGTCGTCCATTACCACGCAGTCAAGCTTCGTCAGCATTGTCATGTACAGCCTCCTGGATTGCGCTTTGACCGTCGTATTTTGTTTATCATCGCGATTTGGAGTCACTACCTTCTTGTAAGTCGATAGTCCGGCTCGTTTTTTGGCTCGATGCACGGTTGTAGACGATACACCCAGCTTATTTGCGGCATCTCGGAGAGAGAGGTTAGGGTTTCGCTTGAAACTACCGGCAACTCTCTTTGTCGACTCAGCGGCTTCCGGTCTTTGATTATGTTGAAAGTGATCTTGTAACATAATAACGGTCGGACACATACATTTTATACGTTGTTCGAAAACACTCAGTTGTTATCCAGACATTGATTCTTCTGATAACCACTTGTTCCGATCGATGACACATCTCCTTACACTTATGACAATGTAAATTTGGTACAAATAGTTGTTATAGATGTAGGTCGGTGTAGTGGATGGCCCAAGTGGATCGGACCACTTTTAGGTATAGCCCCCATATAAACCGACTCCCTATGTGGTCATACTCTATGGACTCTAACCAAAAAAATTGGTCCATATCGGTCCGTAATTATACATAGACCGCATATATACCGATCTCCAGATTTTACCAATCCGGTTCAAATTCGTCTCTCTTATTACCATTCGTTTCAAAATTATTTATATGCTTCTCCATATAACCCGATGAAGAACTGAATTGGCTTACATTGAAAAGAAGCAAGCCCTGTTCCAAAGATTTTGGTATTGATTCCGAGCCAAAGAAGCTGAGAGTTGAAGTAACGATGCTTTTAAGATAGAATTGTCTTTTAAAATTAATTTTAAATTTTGCGTACTTGATTCTAGATGGCAAATTTGAATTTATTAGTTTTTTTATGTTTTTTTTTTTCTTCATGTGCAGTTAACGTCCTTTAAAAACGTGTTAACTACAACTTAAATTTTAAAATCCAGACTCGACTTCAAGTAGAAATTATGCTACTTTTCAAGTAAAAATCGTCTTTAAAATAAAGTGTTGAAAAACATCTGCTATTTTAAAACGCTTTTTGCTTTGTTTTCAAGATGCAAAAAACAACAAATTTAAAGACAATTTCATTATTTTGAAGAAATTTTCACAATTATTAAAGACAAGTTGACCTTAGTCAAACAAAATTTTCGATCATTTTAAGATATCAATTTTTAAGTTGAATCCCTTAATTATAAGGAAAAAACTACTTTATAGGAAAGGTTATCGTCTTTTGGACAAGGAAAAAATATTTTATATCAGAGAAATGCGTTTTCTATAATAAACAATAAGCTCGTTCGTATTTTAAGAACATGAAATCTTTGGTCTCACGACAATATATTTTCAGTGTATATAAATATCTGCCTTTTTGTCTAACAAGGCATTATATGGGATAACTTACAATTTAGAGGATAATGTTAGGAAGTTCTAAGATACTTTGCCACCGGCTAGTGTTTCCACAGCGTAATTAATTCGATTGTGGGTGATAGTATTTAGTCGAACTTTCTACGCTATTATTAGTGGAGGATGCATACGATTTGGCCTGCCTAAAATTACGTCAATATATAATTGTTAAAATTATTAATTTTTTTTTGGAACTTGGATTACTCAAACATAATATTTTGTTTAGACCAATATGCTTTCAAGCATATTATATATTGGAAGAAATCAAAAATATAAATTTTTAGGAAGTGCCCAAACATATACTCCCAAAGTTTTTTTGGGAGTATATGCTACCGAACCGATTTTTTGAGGGTGCACCAAACAGTTTGTAATTGTTAATTATTTGAGAGCACCCTACTTTAAGTAGAAGTTTCATAACTTGCATGGCAACTTACGAGATTTTCATAAATTTCTGGAAATTGATGAACTAAAGTCAAGTTCAAAAAAAACTTACAAAACACGAGCTCCATTTTTTTCGTGTTCATGAATACCTACACACAAAGAAAATTTCATTAAAATTGAGCAAACGAAAATTTTTCAACGAAACATTTTCATTCATATATTGAAAATATTCGTTGATAGTACGAAACGTTTCGTTGACTAACAGAAATTTCGTTATAATAACGAAAAATTTCGTTATATCAATGAATTTGTTTCATTGGCTCAATTTTAATGACACATTTCATTAATATAACGAAACTTTTTCTACCAGTGTATGTTAATACAACGCAAGAAGTGAATGCAATTTCGATAATTGATATCTGTACCCTAATATTAATTTTATACACCCTCAAAAAAATCGCTTCTGTAACATATACCCCAAACACATTTTGCTTCAAACATATATATTTTAAGGATTGGTCCAAACAAAATATTGTTTGTATTGTTTAAACATATTATGTTTCACCTCAGTGCATACACTGGTAGTAAAAAATTTTTAATGAAATTTTTTTGGGTATATTTTTAAGGCGCCAATTGGTTACTTCCATTATTTTACTTGCAGCATACTCTCTAACATAGGCCTCTCTTTCTAAACACTTCCCAGCAAAAAATACTTCATCAGTAAGAGGTTAGTTGCGCTTTTTGTATACAATAAAGTAGACAGTCCATCCAATCTGCATGTATCGGTGGCAATATCGTAAACGAGTAATCAAACTAGTTTATGGTCATTCGTTTACGTTATTGCAACCAATTCATGCAGTATAGATGCATGAAAGGTAGTGTTGTTTTCCTTCATATCAACAATGCTATAAAATATACTGTTATAAAATGTTTTTCATATGTTTTTCATAAACAAAATGTGTTTCGTGTACAATTTTTAAACACAATATATTTAAGTGGAGCCACCGTGGTGCAATGGTTACCATGCCCGCCTTGCATACACAAGGTCGTGGGTTCGATTCCTGCTATGACAGAACACCAAAAAGTTTTGCAGCGGTGGATTATCCCACCTCAGTAATGCTGGTGACATTTCTGAGGGTTTCAAAGCTTCTCTAAGTGGTTTCACTGGAATGTGGAACGCCGTTCGGACTCGGCTATAAAAAGGAGGTCCCTTGTCATTGAGCTTAACATGGAATCGGGCAGCACTCAGTGATAAGAGAGAAGTTCACCAATGTGGTATCACAATGGACTGAATAGTCTAAGTGAGCCTGATACATCGGGCTGCCACCTAACCTAACCTAACCTAACCTAAGTGCAAACTTGTAATGTTCCTAAAATTAGCACTAAGTGTAAACATATATATTCTGTGGTATTTTATTCAGAGAGCGACAGAGAGAGATCAACACAGCGAGAGAATCAAAAGAGAGCAATTTCTGTGTAACTGTTGTTTCGGAAAACTGTTTTATGATAAGGCCAAAAATTTGATATGATAAGTCTAAATATTATTTAATTTGAATATTAGAATGAATATTCGGAGTAAAGGGAATTGACATTTGAAAAAAAACAGCACGTGTTTTCGCCTTGAGAGCAGCATTTTATGTATGTGTTTTGTTTATAATTTTGGCATTATGGCCACAATTTTTTTCTTGGTTCGTTAAAAGAAATCGGAACGTGCGACAAGTAAGTCAAAATATTCAGGCAAAGGAAATTAAAAAATAAACAGTGGAAAATATACAAAAATTACAAAGGGATCTTCATAAAAATAACGAAAGGGCACTATACTCTTTTTAGAGTTGGGATAGTAAAATGATAAAAGGAGGAAACAGTGAAAAATTAAACAGTAAAATGTATAAAAACAAAGTTTAGTTCCTCTTTATTAATACGTAGTCCAAGAGGAGTTGACGGACACCTTCAAAAATAAAAGCGGGCATTAAGTTCGAGTTTTGCAGCTAAAATAATTTTTAATTTAGCGGCAAAACTCGAATCTCTAAAAACAGAATAACGTTATAACTTTTTTGGGAAATTATAGTATAACTTGGTGGGGAATGATCCAAAGCAACAATTAATTAATTATTAAAGAAACGTAAAAGGCAAAACCTTGTCATTTTAGAGCGATAATGCCAACTTAAACCGGCCTTAAAAGTAAAAGTGAAATTAAGTACACAACACGATAAGTTTTAAATTCATTTAAAATGGTGTTAAATGCTAGTAAAAACTGTTCACGCCTAAATAAATTTATCCGCATATTATAAAATTATTTATATGTGTTTATACTCGAGTCCACGTTCTTTTGTTAGAGTTTTTGAATTCCTTCCAAAATTTCAAACTTTCATGCCAAAAACAGTTTTTTGTTACAAAAATTGTTATTTTTGCGATAAAAAAAACTTCTATGAAAGACTGTGATTTAGTCCATACATGGTATATATTAGACAAAAAAGTTATGTATAGTTAAGTCTACAAATAATTACGAATCGATATGGACATTTTGTACGTAGAGAGCCAGAATTGAAATATGGGGGTCGCTTATATGGGGGCTATATACAATTATGAACTTGATATGGACCAATTTTTGTGTGATTGGGAATCTATTTATCTAAGGGCTATATATAACTATAGACCGATATGGACCTAGTTAGGCATGGTTGTTAACGGCGATATACTAGCACAATGTACTCGGATGAAATTTGCTCCTCCAAGAGGTTCCAAAACCAAATCTCGGGATCGGTTTATATGGGGCTATGTACGATTATGGACTGATATGGACCACTTTTGGCATGTACCAAATTTCAACCAGATCGGATGAATTTTGCTTCTCCAAAAGGCACCGGAGGTCAAATCTGCGGATCGGTTTATATGGGAGCTATATATAATTATGGACTGATAGGAACCAATTCCTGCATGGTTGTTGGATACCATATACTAACATCACGTACCAAATTTCAACCGAATGGCAAGAATTTTGCTCTTCCAAAGGGCTCTGGAGGTCAAATCTGGGGATCGGTTTATATGGGGCCTATATATAATTATGGACCGATATTGACCAATTTTTGCATGGGAATTTGAGGCCGTATATTAACACCACATACCAAATTTTAACTGAATCAGATGAATTTTGGTCTTCCAAGAGGTTCCGGAGTTCAAATCTGGTGATCGGTTTATATGGGGGCTATATATAATTATGAACCGATGTGGACCAATTTTTGCATGGTTGTTATAGACCATATACTAACATCACGTACAAAATTTCAGCCAGATCGGATGAAATTTGCTTCTCTTAGCGGCCTCGCAAGCCAAATCGGGGGATCGGTTTATATGGGGGCTATATATAATTATGGACCGATGTCGACCAATTTTTGCATGGTTGTTAGAGACCATATACTAACACCATGTACCAAATTTCAGCCAGATCGGATGAAATTTGCTTCTCTTAGCGGCCTCGCAAGCCAAATCGGGGGATCGGTTTATATGGGGGCTATATATAATTATGGACCGATGTCGACCAATTTTTGCATGGTTGTTAGAGACCATATACTAACACCATGTACCAAATTTCAGCCGGATCGGATGAAATTTGCTTCTCTTAGAGGCCTCGCAAGCCAAATCGGGGGATCGGTTTATATGGGGGCTATATATAATTATGGACCGATTTCAACAGACGGACGGACGGACGGACGGACATGCTCAGATCGACTCAGAATTTCACCACGACCCAGAATATATATACTTTATGGGGTCTTAGAGCAATATTTCGATGTGTTACAAACGGAATGACAAAGTTAATATACCCCCCATCCTATGGTGGTGGGTATAAAAATGTGTAAATTAAAAAAAAATTGGTTCGGTCGGAGCAGGGATTGAACCCACGACCCTTTGCATGCAAGGCAGACATGCTAACCACTGCTCCACGTCGTCAACAAATGTATGTTTCTGTTAAATAATGTTTTGTTTGCATGGGCTCGTGGGCGCTGCAAACTATGCTATATAAATATAACTTACAACGATAATTGCCTATTGATGACCATAACAGCTACGTAGCCCAGTGGATAGTGTGTTGGCTTACAAACTGTATGGTCCTCGGTTCGCCGTCCAGGAGAAAGGTAAAATTTAAAAAATTATAAAATTGAATAATTCCCTCAACATTATTTGTATTACGGAAAAAGGTGCCAAAAACTAAAAAATTTCGTGGATGAGCACAATCCTCTATGGTGAAAATTCTTCCACGCATATAATATTTGTGGGCTCAAAATGCTTCCAAACATATTATATGTTCACATAAAACAAATATAATAATGTTTCGGCAGTATCCATGACATTTACTTTTTGAAGATAATTTCATTTAAATGTTGACCGCGGCTGCGTCTTAGGTGGTCCATTCGGAAAGTCCAATTTTGGGCAACTTTTTCGAGCATTTCGGCCGGAATAGCCCGAATTTCTTCGGAAATGTTGTCTTCCAAAGCTGGAATAGTTGCTGGCTTATTTCTGTAGACTTTAGACTTGACGTAGCCCCACAAAAAATAGTCTAAAGGCGTCAAATCGCATGATCTTGGTGGCCAACTTACCGGTCCATTTCTTGAGATGAATTGTTCTCCGAAGTTTTCCCTCAAAATGGCCATAGAATCGCGAGCTGTGTGGCATGTAGCGCCATCTTGTTGAAACCACATGTCAACCAAGTTCAGTTCTTCCATTTTTGGCAACAAAAAGTTTGTTAGCATCGAACGATAGCGATCGCCATTCACCGTAACGTTGCGTCCAACAGCATCTTTGAAAAAATACGGTCCAATGATTCCACCAGCGTACAAACCACACCAAACAGTGCATTTTTCGGGATGCATGGGCAGTTCTTGAACGGCTTCTGGTTGCTCTTCACTCCAAATGCGGCAATTTTGCTTATTTACGTAGCCATTCAACCAGAAATGAGCCTCATCGCTGAACAAAATTTGTCGATAAAAAAGCGGATTTTCTGCCACTGATTTTGGTAATAAAATTCAATGATTTGCAAGCGTTGCTCGTTAGTAAGTCTATTCATGATGAAATGTCAAAGCATACTGAGCATCTTTCTCTTTGACACCATGTCTGAAATCCCACGTGATCTGTCAAATACTAATGCATGAAAATCCTAACCTCAAAAGAATCACCCTTTATGTTTATAGGCTATTTCCAAATTAATATATGTTTGCATCTAAGCTTATTATATTTACAAAAATTTTATGTCCCAAACATAATAAGTTCTAACATATATGTCCCAAACATGTAATGCTCGTTCATGAACATTATGCTTGCACTTAAAAATATTGTGTTAAAAAATTTGAGTTCCAAACATACAATTTTTACACCCAAACATACGAAAGACAGTCTTTTTCGCCCGTGCAGAGCCCAGACTTAAAGTTATGCCGCTTCCTAAATTATTCGGTCACACTGGGAAAATATTTGACAGAAATGAAAAAAGAATTCGTCGAATCAATCAAAACAGTAAATGCTTTAATACCACGGTAAGAAATGGAATCCATACTATCAAAAAATCGCATCTGCAACATATTCTCTCAAACATATTGTGCTTTAAGCACATGTATTTTTACAAAAAAAATTGTTTGCACTATGCAAAAAAAATAAGTTTCAGACTTCATCTTCTTTTAAGGCCCTAAAGATTAATTGTGTTGGAATATAAATAAAAACCGTTCTCCATATAAACCGATCCCCAGATTTGACCTCCGGAACCTCTTGAAGGAGCAAAATTTATCCGATTCGGTTGAAATTTAGTATATTGCGCTAGTATATGGCCGCTAAGAACCATTCTCCCAGATAAACCGATCCCCAATCACACAAAAATTGGTCCATATCGGTTCATAATCACGTATTTAAAGTTGGGGTTATGGGGGGATTGGTGACGGCAACTGTTGTTAGTGTGAGGGAGAGAGAGTAGTGGACACCAATTCCTGGAGTAGAGTGTGTGGACTGTATAACAGATTGTGGAGGAGGCACTAGGAGAATTGTGGTAGATCAGTATGTGGTATAAATTCTCAGTGGATGAGAAAATATACCATCAAGTTTAGCAACGCAGAGATAGGGAAAGATTTGGAAATGAAAAGACAGGAGTTACAATTTTGAAGTATGATAGGTTTATTTGGGGGCATGCTCACCGTTCGAGATATAGAGAAGAATAGACTTATTTCAATTGATTAAACAATCCAAGAAAACTTTTAGACCAAAAGTAACAATTCACAATAGCCGACTATTCAAAAATATCGATTAATCTTAAAATTGTTTTAAAGCTATTTCATGGATTTATCATTAACAATAATTCATAATAGTTTAGTTCAGATACAAAAATTCAATAATTCATAATAGTTCAGTACAGAGGCAAATTTGATTAAATAGGAAATTCAATAGATAAATATAAGTCTAAACATTGGTTTAGACATCAAATAAAAATAATTTACCGAAATTTTTTGTCAACATTTTTTTTCTATAGGAAATTTTGTCAAAATTTTATTTCTATAGGAAATTTTGTCAAAATTGTTTTTCTAAGAAAATTTTGTCAAAATTGTTTTTCAATAGAAAATTTTGTTAAAATTTTCTTCTTGTAGAAAATATTCTCAAAATTTTGTTTCTATAGAAAATGTTGTCAAAATTGTATTTCTATAGAAAATTTTGTCAAAATTTTATTTCTGTAGAAGATTTATGAAGTTCCTCTTAGGTGGAGATGAATATTTTGCAAAATCTGTCAAAACATCGAGAATTCAACCAATCTAGAAAACAGTAAAAAATCTGCCATTTTTGGTAGAATTCTATCAACTGTGGCCACCAAGTTCATAATTTTACATAGCCCCCATATAATGGATGGATCTCTAATTAGCGCGCAAAAGCTCATATCGGTTCGTAATTATTTGTAGACTTCCCCATATATACCGGTCAAGAACTGAATTATATGCGTATTTAATCGGCCTTTCTTATTTAATATATTTCCCGTATGGACTAATTTACAATTAAGAATAAGATGTTAAGAAGTTTTAAGATACCATGCCATCGGCAAGTGTTACCGCAAGCCAAGTAATTTTATATTGGATGACAATCTTTAGTAGAAGTTTATACGCAATCCATGGTAGAGGTTACATAAGATTCGGCCTGGCCGAGCTTACGGCCGCATACTGAAAAAATATTGACCTAATATGGAAGATTATGCAACTTAAATTTTAGGACTCGAAATTTACGCAATGCTAAGTACAAAACTCTTTAAAATAATGACATTTTAATTAAAAGAAAGTTTATAATCCTTGCTTCAAATTTTTTTTTTCATTAAATTTAGGACACAAATCTTGAAATTTTGCGTACCTCTGTTGAAGTTGTAGATCTTTGAAGTAAGGAAAATATTCCTTAAAATAAATAAAAACATTTTAAATTTAAAGAAATCGTCTTTAACTCAACTGACATATCGAATTTTTAAATTTAAGATAAAAATGCTTCAAATATAGGCTAAGACTTATTTTAAGGATTTGCATCTTTGGTTTAAAGTTTTTTAGCATTAAGAAAACAGTTTTTACTTTGATAATTTGGATTTTGAAACTGTTTGTACATGAATACCTTTATTAATATATCGCAAACAGAGAATAAAAATTCGATGAATGAGATCTGTATCCAATTTTAATTTTATCGATCCTAGATTTAAAGCCAGGGAGGTCCCTAAAAAATGTCTTTATTTTAAAGAAGCCGCATCTTTGGCTCGGAATCAATACCAAAATCTTTAAAGGAAGGTCAAAATCTTTGGATCCAAGTAAACTTTTTTTTGAGTGTATATACTTCCCAGCAAAAAAAAATTGGAAGTTATTCCACAAACATTTCTTTTAAAGCCCATCCCAGAACCCCCCATCGAGTTTTTCCAACTTCCGATGCAGTCCTTTTGGACAAGTCCACAAACATTTCTTCTAAAGAGCATCGCGGCATCCCTCAATGATTTTTTTCCACTTCCGATGCAGTCCTTTTGGACAAGTATTAGAAAGAACGCAATCAGGCTATTTTATGTGCAAATTTTGGACAATTCAATTTTACAAAATAATATAAAACTAATAAAAAAATAGAAAATAAATGAAAAAGTAAAAAAATAATAAAAATAAAAAATAAAAAATAAATTTCATCCCCGCTGGGATTTGAACCTGTGCCATTTGACTTTTTCGCTTCCATAGAAGTTCTTTTGAGAACGTTTTGCAAATTACGAGAATTTTTATTTTTGTTGTTGATTTTTAATGGAAAAAATATATTTATACGAAAATATATGCCGAAAATAAAAAAAAAAAACGATGCATAACAAAAAAAAAAATATTTTTTTAGAAAAATATTTGATAAAAAATTGCCGCTGGTGAGATTTGAACCTGCGTTTCTTATTTTTTTCGTTCATACTAATAAAGAACATCTTGAGTAGCAATTAGAATGTTATTCCTTGGTGTCGTATTACGATCATATCACAGACATTTGAATTGACCTTTCGACGCTTTATGTTCAATGGCGTTTGTGGCTGAGTGTGCTAATGCGTTCTGTTATGGTGCCAATAAACCCAGGTTCAATCCCTAGTCGGAGCGAAAAAGTTTTTCAAATTGTAAAAATTAGATAATAGGAAAATAATAGTGTAATAAAACATATGGATGAAAAAAAGTGAAATTGGCTGAAAAAAAAAATTTTTTCGCTTTTTAAATTTCTTCATTCAAATTAACTTCCAGAGCACAACTTCTAAAGTAATGCAAAGTATCCAAAAAGGGAGTACTTCCGTCCTATGACAAGCCCATGTAAAATTCATTGGAGATGATCCAAGTTTGCACTACTTCCGGATCACAGATTGGGGATCCAAACTACTTTTTTGGAAGCTCTTTTTTTGCTGGGCTTGTTATTATTATTATGTTAATTAAAACATATATGTTTAAAACATCTTATACTAGATTATGAACATTATACGTTTGAACTTCAAAGTAATGTGCTAATATTTTTAGTTCAAAACATTTAATTTTTACACCGAAACATATGAAAAGTAGTTTTGTTTGTTTATATGTGACAACTGCTTACTTGTCTATTTTACGATAATTGTTTCGATTATTGTGAAATCAGTTGATTTATCTAAGTGATGACGAAATTGTTAAACCCAATTTCATTTTAGCTCTCTTTTACAAAATTTCCGTTTTCAAACGAACAAACAATAGACTATCTGTGTGATGTAGCATACAAGAACATTCTTTCATTCTGGCCAAACGAGGGACTATAAACCACTAACATATTCTATTGCGATGTGGCTTAAACCTCATTTCAATCTAGGAATACTTTTTGTGGTCGACACACGTTTTAGTCAGGATTTCACATTGAAAAGGGTATATGCGGCATATGTATTTGAAAAAATCCGTTGTTGAATAAAAACCATTCTTAACACAATGAACACACAGTCCACAATTGTTTTGTTAGTTTTAATTTATCATAAATTTTATATGTGTCAGAAAAATAGTTTTTGTGTGGCAATATTTATAGAAAAAAGACATCAGAATATTATTTATGGTTGTCTTTAAGGTTGAAATGGGTAAAAGCATATACAAAAGGTCTACAAACTCATAGGAAAAAGCGTTGAAAATTCCGATTAATTTTATTTCCTTACCAACTCATAAAGAATGTAACTTTTTTAGTTTGTCATTTTTGTTATTCAAAGATGTTTTAAATTTTAGGCCGTATGAGAACAAAACTAAAATTCTAAAAATTGTATGCATTCTTGCTGAACCGCATGAATCTACATGGCGTATATGGCTAGATCGACTCTGAATTTTACCATGACAGTGGTACACAACTTTTTGCTTGCCAGTTGCCTTTCAAAAAATAAGGACCAAAATAGTCAATTTGATGGGTCAAACGTCAATTTGATGGGTCACCGCCGTATAATCCAGACTTGGTACCGATTGATTTCTTTTTATTCGCGTACGTAAACAAATTAGAGGTCAACTTTTTTAACCGCATCAAGAAGCGGTTGATGCGTTTTTCGAAACATTGATTCGACATTTGGGGCATATTTTGAAAAATAATAAAGCTATTTTCAACATTTAATATTAATATTTGTTAATTTGTCTTATTTGACTCGCTAAATATCACTCTTACATATTGCCGTCTTGATTCATAAAGTATTTCGTATGATATTGCTCGGTTTCGTGCATCAGGTACTTCAGTGAAATAAATATATGTGCAAAAATTGTTTCGTTTCTCTTTTGGATGAAAATAACGGTACTTAAATTTTTACTTTTTAACGATGTTTATCACCCTCTATGCTATGATTATCATTAGTGATTTTGTCGCTAGACACAAATTCGATGTACCGTTGTACGAAAAATAGAATGAAACTTAGAAGTTCAATAGCAAATAGTTATATATGCATTGTACATCATTTACATTTTTTCGCCGAAGAGTGTCGTTTAATCGGGCTCAAATTTTGGTTATCCCAATATCTGGAAAGGGGATTCGTTTTGTGGGGTTAAGGCGAACAAGATTCCGACATTTTTTCCCCATATAAGTTGCAGTCACTCTAGTGTACAGGCTCATTACAGTTTCGTTGTGAATAATAAATATAGATTGTGGGTGAGTTACATTTGTGTTCTTTTTATGTATTCAGAAGAAATTTGGTGCAAATTTTTAATCTTTTGTAAAAAATGCCTCGAAGAAGTGAACTTTCAGAGGAAGAACGCGGAAAAATTATCGGAATGGACCTACCTTGCAAAAAAATTGGAGAAATTGTATCGGCGACAAATCGACACCGCAACACGATTAGCAATTGTTTAAAAGATCCCATAAACTATGGTTGTGCTAAACGCAGTGGGCGCATTCCATCCGTTGACCAAAGGACAAAGCGATATATTCGCCAAGTTGCTGCCAATGAAAATATGAGCTGCAGATAAATAAAAGCAGAATTGGGTCTGAATGTGACTAGACAACGAATACAGCAAATTATCAAGTACGATATAGGACTAAAATACAAAAATAAAATTCCTCAACCGTGGTTAGCACAACACCATAAAAATGCTCGTATTTCTTTTGCAGAAAAATACAAGTGCTGGGGCGAAGAGTTCGAAAGGAAGATATTTAGCGACGAAAAGAAATTCAATTTGGATGGTCCTGATGGCCATCACAAATATTGGCGAGATTCTCGGTACCCTCGTCAAGCTTGCTATAAACGCACCCACGGGGGTGGATCTCTTATGGTATGGGCAGCTTTTGGAGCCGAGGAAAATCTAAAATATGTTATGTAGTTTAGTAATGTACAAAAGTGTAGTTTAGTAAAAAAATTTAGCTTAGTAATGTACAAAAGTGTAAACAAAATAGGAAAAAAATGTTTTCAATAAAAGTTTTTTATAAGACTAGAACATAAATTTACACGTTGCACATATAATTTTTTTATGGGGGAATAATGCACCATTTATTTTCTTAACAAATCAATTTACATATGTTTTTTCGTATATTTCAATTATGGTATCGATAGTTCGCAATAAGTATTTTTCAAATATAATATTTTTATATATTTACATACATCTTTTTTACAAAATAATATGGTTTTAGTTTTGCCAGAATCGTCTGTTTCCTTCTTCTTGAAATTGGTCCTTTTTCTTTTCTTTCTATTTGTGACTCACAACGAAAATTTGAAATTTAAATCTCTTTATTTTAAATATTTTTTCCGTTAAAATTTTTCGCCATGGGTCGTGTAAGAACCAAGACTATCAAGAAGGCCGCTAAGGTCATCATTGAGAAATACTACCCAACCAAGCCCTTGAGAAAGATTGCCGGCTATGTTACCCATTTGATGGGTCGTAGCTTTTGCATTGGTAGCTTTTATAGTGCTTCTGGCAGATCTTCACTCCAAAATCGACAATTCTGTTTATTTACGTACCCATTGAGCCAAAAATGAGCTTCACGGCAGAACAAAATTTTTCGATAAAAAAGTGAATCTTCGGCCAACTTTCAAAAATCACCCATTATACCACCGATAAACATGCAATAATTCTATAAGTCATTTCTTGCATTTCCCCGGAAAACGAAACGTCTTTCACTTGAAAGAGTTGCTAAAATGATGGAATGTTTGGGAATTCATTTGACTATAGCATAACATTCATTTCCCTGTATTTTTAACCGATAGTTAGCCTGGCAACTCTATTTCAACCCTAAGCAATGCACTACTGGACCATGTCATTTCTAATATGGCATTCAAAGGAAAGTTCTCCAAGGGGTACACGTAAATACCTTGTATATATTATGAACATGTCCCTAGTGGCTGTGTGAATCCGCGAATGTGCCACTACGTGAATATGCATGTTCTTATATGTCCTCTTTTGATATTTGCCAAATGTGGGATTTTGAGTGTACATGGTCGTGCGTGTAAATACATTTGTTGAATTGCCTTGATGACATTTTGTTAAAATTTACTGTTCCACTTTAAATGTTTTATTTATACGCGTACACAAATTCACAAGCTTGTGCAGCGATTTCAGTGCTCTGGTCCCTCTTTGGGTCCCTCGGTTGAAATGTCTATGAATGCAAATGGGTGGCTTATGGAATTGAAGTATATTTCAATTGTAACCTTATTCAAATTTAACAACGTTGAAGTTTGAAGGAATTAATGCAGGGAATTTAAGGAATAAACGAAAATGTTATGTATTTCAACGAAGCCATCGCATTCTATTGGCGAAAGTCAAATATAAAGAACTAGAGTTTATATGGATGAACATGTTGTACCCGCCACCATAGGATGTATGAGTTTGACTAGGACTAAGCCATTCCACCTATCACGAATTCAAATTTGACATGAGTTTTAACATAGTCTCACAAAAAATAATCTGAAAGCATTAAATCGTACGATCTAGGCGGCCATTTGAACGGTCCCGAACGTAAAATAAAATGTTCACCGAACCCACATCTCAATAACGTCATTATTATTCGTACTGTATAGCATGTGGCACCATCTTGTTGAAACCACATCTCAAGCTCTTGAGAATTGGGTAAAAAAAAGTTGGATATAATCTCATGTGCGCTGAGCATTCACTGTTATGTTACGACTCGCACCATATTTGATGAAATACGGTCCAATGAAGCAGCAAAACTGTGACCTTTTCTGGATGAATTGGTGGCTTTTGCAATGTTTTCGGCTGATCTTCACTCTAAAATTATTATTATTTACGTACATATAGGACCCAAAATGAGCTTCGTCGATGAACACAAGAAGCGCGCGATGAACTTTCTTAATAGAGTACGCTAGCTTTGCTCGTTTGTGCATCTGCTGTTTAAACCAAACGTAATAACTAAAACAGCCTTTTATTTACGACTATGTTTCATTCATGATAGTTTTATGTATAGGCCCCATATAAGCCAACTGGAGCCTTTTGTAGATCAACTTTCATCTGATCCGGCCAAAGATTTCTTGCCATTTAAAAAACGAATACGAATTTTGCTTAGCATGCACTGTTAGAAAAATATGTTTTTCATATGTTCCGATATAAACAAAATGTGTTTTGGACACAATTTCTAAACACAATATATTTAAGTGCAAACATGTAATGTTCCTAAACTAACACTAAATGTTTGGGACACATATGTTAATATGTTAGAATATATTATGTTTGGGGCATGACTATTTTACAAAAATAATATGTGTGAATGTAAACATACACAGAAAAAAATATCACCAACATATTTCCAATTAAAAAGTTAATTGAAGTTGAAAATGTTTTCAATTAATAAATTAATTGATACAATTAACAATTTAATCATGGTAGAAACATTAAGTTAATTAAGTCAATGATTGAAAATTTTAAAATTTTTAATAAAAAAAATAAATTGATACAATTAACTTTTTAATCAAATTCGGAAGACTAATTCAGTTAAAAAAGTGCTGATTTTCTTTTAATTTTTAATTAAAAATGTATTTCAAACAATCATTTGTTAATCCAAATAAAAACTCTAAGTCAATTCAGAAAGTAATTAAAAGTAGTTACCTTTTTTAATTAATAAATTAACTGAGTTTTGCAATCAACATCAATTAAATTTTTAATTGAATCAATTAAAAAATTAATTGAAATTTGCTGAAAAAATCAATTAATTTTTTAATCAAGAATTTGTTCTATGCCCAATTAAAACTGTGATTGATACTATCATTTTCGTGATTGAAGACATTTCAATTAAAAAATTAATTGGATCAATTAATTTGGTGATTGAATCAGAAAAAAATTTTTTTGTGTGTATATACATTTACAAATTTCGAGTAAACATATATATGTTGTTATATTTTATTCAGAGAGCGACAGAGAGAGAGAGAGAGAGTATAGAGAAAGAAATAGATATGGGCGGGAGGGTTGACGAAAGATATAAACATAACACAGCAAGAGAATCAAAACAATTTCTGTGAAATCGCTTGTATGTTGTTTCGGAAAACTGTTTTATGATAAGGCCAAAAATTTGATATGCTTAAGTCTAAATATTAAAATTAAATAACTTTTAATATTAGTATGAGTATTCGGCGTAAAGAGAATAGACATACGGAACCAAGAGAATAGACATTTGAAAAAAAAAACAGCGTGTGTTTTCGTCTTGAGAGCAGCATTTTATGTATGTGTGGACATGTGTTTTGTTTATCATTTTGGCATTATGGGCACACTTTTTTTTCTTGGTTCGTTAAAAGAAATCGGAACGTATGTTAACCACTGCTCCACATGGCCAACAAATGTATGTTTCTGTTAAATAATGTTATGTTTGCATGGGCTCGTGGGCGCTGCAAACTATGCTATATAAATGTAACTTATAACGATAATTGTCTATTGGTGACTATAACAGGTACGTAGTCCAGTGGTAGTGTATTGGCTTACAAATTGCATGGTTCGCGGTTCGATTCTCCGTCCAGGCGAGAGGTAAAATTTAAAAAAATATAAAATTAAATAATTTCTTCAACATTATTTGTATTACAGAAAAAGGTGCCAAGAACTAAAAATTTCGTGGAAGTGAAAATTATGTGAGGGAATGAGCACAATCTTCTTGGGGAGAATATTCTTCCAAGCATATAATATTTTTGGGCTCAAAATGCTTCCAAACATATAATATGTTCACATAAAACAAATATAATAATGTTTCGGCAATATCCACTAATATATGTGCTTCCTGCAAAATATGTTTGGAACATATGTTAGAGAAGCAATTTTTTTTGAGGGTGTGGAAAACGCATTTATATACGTCTGAGAGACGTATGCGTTTTTTAGTTTTTCGCTCTCCCTCATGAAAATAAGTACCGAAAATGTGATTTTTTTTGTTACACAATAAATAAAAGTTTAGCCAAAAACGGATTTAAATGATAAGGATTTGTATGTAGAATCGGTGTAAGTACAAACATTTAAAACAAAATCCACAAATTTTGTCCGCATTATGACAAACTATGATACGTCCCACGGACGTATGATTAGATTATCCGTGACATTCAGTAAGATAAGCTTTCTAGACTTAAATGAAGTTTATAGCAAATGAGGAAAAAATGCGCAAAACCCGAATAAACTATTTTTTTTTTTTGACAGGGAATTTTGTTTGACTAAGGTCAACTGGGCATTAATAATTATGAAAACTTCTTTTAATTTGTTGATATAGCAGCTTGACTACAAAATAAAAAACCAAGTATATACGGAGATATGTTCGCCAGGCCGAATCTTATGTACCCTCCCATGGAATGTGTACACCCTCAAAAAAAAATCGCTTCTGTAACATATACTCCCAAATATATTTTGCTTCAAGCATATAAATTTTTGGGTATTGCCCAAACATTTATATGTTTGATTTCTTCCAATATATAATATGTTTGAAAGCATATTGGTCTAAACAAAATAATATGTTTGGGTAGTCTAAGTTCCAAAGATTTTGTATTTTTCCATCCAAATTCAATAATGTTGTCTTCCAAAAAACTATATATTCTTATGTGAACATATAATATGTTCGGAAACATTTTGAACCCAAAAATATTATATGCTTAGAAGAATTTTCTCCCAAAAAAGACTGTGCTCATTTTTTTCTGCCTAATTGTATATTCCCTCACATTTTTCTCACTTCCACGAGGTTTTTAGTTTTTAGCACCTTTTTCTGTAATACAAACATTTTAGAAGAAATTATTATTATATTTCATGTTAGCCTGATAATGAAACAGGCAATTGACGTCCAAATGCATTATATCTAATTATACAATTATTTTTCGAGCTTTATGGACAGATATAGATTAAGGAACATGGTTAATAGAGCCATTGAAAAGAAAACGCCAGACACCAATCTATACCCGCCTGGACTGTACATGTTTCGGTTCGGGCGAATGAACCTTTCCACAGCCTTTAGTATAGATCTGCACGCTCACAAAAAATCGCTTCTGTAACATATACTCCCAAACATATTTTGCTTCAAGCATATACATTTTTGGCTATTGCCCAAACATTTATATGTTTGATCTCTTCCAATATATAATATGTTTGAAAGCATATTGGTCTAAACAATATATGTTTGGGTAGTCAATTTCCAAACATTTTGTATTTTTGCATCCAAATTCAATAATGTTGTCTTCCAAAAAACAATATGTTATTATGTGAACATATAATATGTTTGGAAGCATTTTGCACCCAAAAATATTATATGCTTAAAAAAAATTCTCCCAAACAATATTGTGCTCAAAATTTTATTTATTTATTTATATATTTACAATCATAATGAATTATGAAAATAAACAGGTAATATAGGTGCTAACAACATAGGTTTTCGACCTGAATGCTCAAAATTTTGTTTCTGCCCAATTGTATATTCCCCGACATCTTTCTCACTTCCACGAGATTTTTTAGTTCTTAGCACCTTTTTCTGTAATACAAACATTGTAGAAGAAATTATTCAATTTTATGATTTTTTTTTATTTTAATTTTACCTTTTGTCGGACGGGGATTCGAACAGCGGACCACACAGTTTGTAAGGATCAAAGAAGTAGCTGATCAATTGCCCAAGGAAAAATAAAACGTTAATTTTGTAATAACAAGCAACAACCACCAACTTAATTCAATATCGCTCCCTGTTAAATAGCGCTCCAAGCTACTAAACACATATATGTTTATAGGCTATTTCTAAATTAATATATGTTTGCATCCAAGCATATTATATTTACAAACATTTTATGTCCCAAACATAATATGTTCTAACATATTAACATATATGTCCCAAACATGTTATGCTAGTTTATGAACATTATATGCTTGCACTCAAAAATATTGTGTTTAAAAATTTGTGTTCCTAACATATAATGTTTATAGCCAAACATATGAAAAACAGTCTTTTTCATCCGTGTGGCTGGGAGAGATAACTCAATTTTGGGCCCTTTATGCTAACTCCTTATGGAGAAAACATTTGGGAAATTTCCTCTTACAAATTGAATAATCTTTTCTCCCACTGTACATCATCTTTTCATATAACTTACAAGTCCCTTAATCTTATTTTTATTTCGTTTTGTTACATAGTAATGCAACAACACGAAATTTATTTTTAGAAAGCTAATTTGTTAGAATTCACCTAAGTGGTGAACAGTCGAACAATGCTTATTGTTTCTACAGTCAACTACAACATATGACAATTAACAGAAACTGGTTTCCAGGATACAACAACAATTCTAACGCGTACATTAGTCGTGTTTTTCCTAGTTTTACGACGGGCTCATCGTTGCTTATTATATTTCATGTTAGCCTGATAATGAAACAGGCAATTGACGTCCAAATGTATAATATAATATAATGCATTTGGACGTCAATTGCCTGTTTCATTATCAGGCTAACATGAAATATAATAAGCAACGATGAGCCCGTCGTAAAACTAGGAAAAACACGACTAATGTACGCGTTAGAATTGTTGTTGTATCCTGGAAACCAGTTTCTGTTAATTGTCATATGTTGTAGTTGACTGTAGAAACAATAAGCATTGTTCGACTGTTCACCACTTAGGTGAATTCTAACAAATTAGCTTTCTAAAAATAAATTTCGTGTTGTTGCATTACTATGTAACAAAACGAAATAAAAATAAGATTAAGGGACTTGTAAGTTATATGAAAAGATGATGTACAGTGGGAGAAAAGATTATTCAATTTGTAAGAGGAAATTTCCCAAATGTTTTCTCCATAAGGAGTTAGCATAAAGGGCCCAAAATTGAGTTATCTCTCCCAGCCAGATCTATACTAAAGGCTGTGGAAAGGTTCATTCGCCCGAACCGAAACATGTACAGTCCAGGCGTGTATAGATTGGTATCTGGCGTTTTCTTTTCAATGGCTCTATTAACCATGTTCCTTAATCTATATCTGTCCATAAAGCTCGAATAATAATTGTATAATTAGAAATTATTATATTTTATATTTTTTTTTAATTTTACCTTCTGCCGGACGGGGATTCGAACAGCGGACCAACACAGTTTGTAAGCCAGCACACTAACCACTGGCCTACGGAGCTGTTATGGTCATCAAGAGATAATTATCGTTATAAGTTATATTTATATAGCAATGCTTGTGGCGCCCACGAGCCGATGCAAACATAACATTGTTTAACAACATAACATTGTTAAACATACATTTGTTGGCAGCGTGGAGCAGTGGTTGGTCGTCCGCCTTGCGTGACAGGGGACCTGGGTTCGATCCCTGCTTCGACCAACACCATTTGTTTATTTGTTTATTTTTATACCCTCCATCATAGGATGGGGGTATATTAACTTTGTCATTCCGTTTGTAACACAACAAAATATTGATCGAAGACCCCATAAAGTATATATATTCCGGGTCGTGGTGAAATTCTGAGTCGCTCTAAGCATGTCCGTCCGTCCGTCCGTCCGTCCGTCCGTCCGTCTGTTGAAATCACGCTAACTTCCGAACGAAACAAGCTATCGACTTGAAACTTGGCACAAGTAGTTGTTATCAATGTAGGTCGAATGGTATTGAAAATGGGCCATATCGGTCCACTTTTACGTATAGCCCCCATATAAAGGGTCCCTCAGATTTAGCTTGTGGAGCCTCTAATTGAAGCATATTTCATCCGATGCGGCTGAAATTTGGTACATGGTGTTGGTATATGGTCTTTAATAATCATACAAAAATTGGTCCACATCGGTCCATAATTACATATAGCCCCCATATAAACCGATCCCCAGATTTGGCTTGTGGAGCCTCTAAGAGAAGCATATTTCATCCGATGCGGCTGAAATTTCGTACATGGTGTTGGTATATGGTCTTTAATAATCATACAAAAATTGGTCCACATCGGTCCATAATTATATATAGCCCCCATATAAACCGATCCCCAGATTTGGCTTGTGGAGCCTCTAAGAGAAGCATATTTCATCCGATGCGGCTGAAATTTGGTATATGGTGTTGGTATATGGTATCTAACAACCATGCAAAAATTGGTCCACATCGGTCGATAATTATATATAGCCCCCATATAAACCGATCTCCAGATTTGGCTTGCGGAGCCTAAAAGAGAAGCAAATTTCATCCGATCTGGCTGAAATTTGGTACATGGTGTTGGTATAAGGTCTCTAACAACCATGCAAAAATTGGTTCACATCGGTCCATAATTATATATAGCCCCCATATAAACCGATCCCCAGATTTGGCTTGTGGAGCCTCTAAGAGAAGCATATTTGAAATTTGGTATATGGTGTTGGTATATGGTATCTAACAACCATGCAAAAATTGGTCCACATCGGTCGATAATTATATATAGCCCCCATATAAACCGATCTCCAGATTTGGCTTGCGGAGCCTAAAAGAGAAGCAAATTTCATCCGATCTGGCTGAAATTTGGTACATGGTGTTGGTATAAGGTCTCTAACAACCATGCAAAAATTGGTTCACATCGGTCCATAATTATATATAGCCCCCATATAAACCGATCCCCAGATTTGGCTTGTGGAGCCTCTAAGAGAAGCATATTTCATCCGATGCGGCTGAAATTTGGTACATGGTGTTGGTATATGGTCTTTAATAATCATACAAAAATTGGTCCACATCGGTCCATAATTACATATAGCCCCCATATAAACCGATCCCCAGATTTGGTTTGCGAAGCCTCAAAGAGGAGCAAATTGCATCCGATCCGGCTGAAATTTGGTACATGGTATTGGTATATGGTCTCTAACAACCGTGCAAAAATTGGTCCACATCCGTCCATAATTATATATGACGCCCATATAAACCGATCCCCAGATTTGGGTTGCGGAGCCTCAAAGAGAAGCAAATTTCATCTGATCCGCCTGAAATTTGGTACATGATATTGGTATATGGTCTCTAACAACCGTGCAAAAATTCGTCCACATCGGTTCATAATTATATATAGCCCCCATATAAACCGATCCCCAGATTTGGCTTGCGAAGTCTCCAAGAGAAGCAAATTTCATATAATCCGGTTTATTTTGGAACATGGTGTTAGTATATGATCTTTAACAACCGTGCCAGAATTGGTCCATATTGGTCCATAATTATATATAGCCCCCATATAAAACATTCTCCAGATTTGACCTCCGGAGCCTCTTGGAGGAGCAAAATTCATCCGATCCGGTTCAAATTAGGCACGTGGTGTTAGAATATGGTCGCTAACAACCATACCAAAATTGGTCCATATCGGTTCATAATCATGGTTGCCACTCGAGCCAAAAATAATCTACCAAGATTTTATTTCTATAGAAAATTTTGTCAAAAGTTTATTTCTATAGAAAATTTTGTTAAAATTTTATTTCTGTAGAAAAATTTGTCAAAATTTTATGTCCACTTTGTCAAACTGAATTATATACGTATTGGATCGATCTTTTTTGATTTAATATATATCACGTATGGACTTACATACAATTTAGAAGATGGTGTTGGGAGGTATCTTGCCATCGGCAAGCGTTACCGCAACTTAAGTAATTCGATAGTGGACGGCAGTGTTTAGATGAAGTTTCTAAGCAATCCATGATGGAGGGTACATAAGCTTCGGCCTGGCCGAACTTACGGCCGTATATACTTGTTTTTTTTTTTTTTAAATATATTTTTTAACATATATTCCAGATACGTTCGGAAGTTCCCGAAAAGGTGTTCAGCATTACATACTATTATATTAAATTTTTACTACGAAATTGTAAAGTGTGTTTTATAAAAGACTTAAAGTCAGAAAAGAAAAGTGCTTGATATAAACGAAATGTACTGAGTTCAAATCAAATATTATTTTTTTATTGCAACAATAAAAATTGTTTAACAAATAAAGGTTTTTGTATACAAGTTTAAAATTTTCGACGAGATTCAAAAACTCTTACAAAAGAAGAACGTGAAGTCGAGTATATATAAATATTTTTCAATCGAATCCTATGGTTAACGATAACCATTCAAAAGCACATTATATTTAAATTCTAAACGGTAATTTTAAAACAGCACATAAATTTATTTTGGTGTGAACAATTGTTTGCTAGCATGTAACACCATTAATTTAGAAATACAAATAAATATGAACTTTTATTAACGAATAATTTTGTATTTAATTTTATTCTTAAGGCCGGTATAAATTGGAATTATCGCGTTAAAATGGCCATGTTTACCCTTTTACTTTTCTTTAATAATTTCTTTTAAAGAAAATAAACTTATTCAATTGTTTCTTTGGATCTTTCCCCACCATGTTATAATACAATTTACCGGAAAAAGTTGTAATGTTATTCTGGTTTTGCCGCTAAAATGAGAAATAATTTTAGCGGCAAAACTTGAACTCAATGCCCGCTTTTATTTTCGAAAAAAATCCGTCAACTTCTCTTGGACTACTCATTAATAAAGAGGAACTAATCTTTGTTTTTCTAGATCTTCAAAGGTCGATACTTTCAATGAAGTCGTGTTGTTGTTATAATTAAGTGATTTGACTTAAAAATGGATATCATAACATGAAAGAACAAATTTTGGACTAAGGTCAACTTGACTTTAATAATTCAGAAAAATTCTTTAAAATTAATGAAACTGTCTTTAAATTTGTTGCATTTTTGCATCTTGACTACAAGGCAAAGATCATTCAAAAATAGGACATGTTTTTCAAAACTTTGTTTTAAAGACATTTTTTTACTTGAAACATAGCATAATTTCTACTGGAAGTCTTGTTTTTAACGGACAGTTTATAGCATATGAAAAAAAGGTGAAAAAACGAAAAATTGAAATGTGCTTCGTAGAGTCAAGTACACAAAACCCCATTTAAAAGAGAATTGTGTCTTAAAAGCATCCTTACTTGTATTCTCCGCTTCTTTGGTTGGAATCAAATCAAAATTGTTAAAGTGGAGACACAATCTTTGGAACCGTTTCGTTAGTTTTTATGAAGATCCCTTTAATTACCTTTGTTTGAATATTTTGACTTACTCGTCCTACGTTCCGATTTGTTTTGACGAAACAAAAAAATTGTGCCCGTAATGCGAAAATGATAAACAAAACTCATGCTCTTTTTTCAAATATATTTTATCTTGGTTCCGAATGAATTTTCTCTCCGAATACTCATTTTAATATTTTACTTAAGCATATACAATTTTTGGCGAAGTCTTATATCACAACATATATATGTTTACTCATAATATGTAAATTTATACTTGTTTATATTCACACATAGTATTTTTCCTATATTTAATGAAATTTTCTTTGTGTATACATATTTGTAATGCGCCAATTACTTTCATTATTTTACTTCCAGCATACACTTTGTCTCTCTTTGTAAACACATATATGTTTATGGGTTATTTCTAAATTAATATATGTTTACATTCAAGCATATTATATTTACAAACATTTTATGTCCCAAACATAATATGTTCTAACATATTAACATATATGTCCCAAACATATTATGCTAGTTTATGAACATTATTTGTTTGCACTCAAAAATATTGTGTTTAAAATTTTGATTTCCAAACATATAATGTTTATACCCAAACATATTTTCATAGTCTTTTTCGTCCGTGTAGAAACTTCCACTAAAGGCTGTAATCCACAATCGAATTACTTTAGTTGTGGTAACACTTGCCGATGCCAAGATATCTAGAACTTCTTAACATCGTCTTCTAAATTGTAAGTTTGTCCATACATTAGACAAAAACGACAAATTAAATGCCTATATAATTCAGTTATTGGCCGGTAAAAGTTAAATTGGCAGCCCGATTAATTTTCAGGCTCATTTAGACTATTCAGTCCATTGTGACCGGTATATACGAGGGGTGTATAAATAATTTTCATCCGATATACCAATTTTTGCACGGTACGTAGAGAGCCAGAAGTAAAATTGTGGGGTCGGTATATATAGAGGTTATATAATATAAACCGATATGGACCAATTTTCGCGAGATTATTAACAAATTTTAGCAGGATCATGGTTGTGGGACGCCTTTTATTAACACGATATACAAAATTTCATCCGAATCGGATAAAAATTGCTCCACCAAGAGGCTTCGAAAGCCAAATCTGGGAATCGGTTTATATAGGCGCTATATATAACTATGGACCGATATAATAAATTTTTGCTTGGTTGTTAGATGCCATATACTAATACCACCTACACACAAAGAAAATTTCATTAAAAGTCAGCCAACGAAAATTTTTCATTGATATAACGAAACATTTTCATAAATACAATGAAAATATTCGTTAATAGTACGAATCATTACGTTGATTGACAGAAAATTCGTTATAATAACGAAAAATTTCGTTGTATTAACGAATTTGTTTCATTGGCTGAGTTTTAAAAACACATTTCGTTAATATAACGAAACTTTTTCTATTACTGTACCAAATTTCAACCCGATTTAATGAAATTTGCTCCTCCAAGAGGCTCTGCAAGCCAAATTTGGAGGTTTCTTTATACGAGGGCGGTTTGGAAACTTCTTAGCCTATCAATGAAAGAGATTAGTTAGTTTTTCAAAAATATTTTTATTTTTCAATATAATCTCCTGAAACTTCAATACACTTAGTGCAATGCTTTTCTAGCAATTCTATCCCTTAATTAAAATAGTTTTCCTCAAGGTCTTCAAAATAGTGGTTTACAACTGTAATTGCATCTTCATTTGAGGTAAAACGCTTGCCAGCAAGGAATTTTTTTAGATTTGGGAACAAGTCACTGGGAGCTAAATCAGGAGAATAAGGTGGGTGGTCAAGCAACTCGTACTTTAATTCGTTGATTTTAGCCATTGTTAAAACACTCTTGTGCGCTGGTGCGTTGTCTTGATGAAAAATTTTTTTTTGTGTTGTAAGCCAGGACGTTTTTCTCGAATTTGTACATTTAATTGAACCAAAAGTTTGCAATAGTACTCTGAATTTATTGTTTTACCCTTTTGCAGATAGTCAATTAATAAAATACCTTTGAAGTCCAAAAAAAAAAACAAGTATATACGGCCGTAAGTTCGGCCAGGCCGAAGCTTATGTACCCTCCATCATGGATTGTGTAGAAACTTCTTCTAAACACTGCCATCCACAATCGAATTACTTAAATTGCGGTAACGCTTTCCGATGGCAAGGTATCTTAAAACCTCCTAACACCATCTTCTAAATTGTATGTAAGTCCATACGTGGTATATATTAAATCAAAAAAAAACAGATCGATCCAATACGTATATAATTCAGTTTGACAAAGTAGACATAAAATTTTGACAAAATTTTCTACAGAAATAAAATTTTAAAAAAATTTTCTATAGAAATAAAATTTTCTATAGAAATAAAAATTTTGACAAAATTTTCTATAGAAAGAAAACTTTGACAAAAATTTCTACAGAAATAAAATTTTAACAAAATTTTCTATAGAAATAGACTTTTGACAAAATATTCTATAGAAATAAAATCTTGGTAGGTTATTTTTGGTTCGAGTGGCAACCATGATTATGAACCGAATAAAATTTGAACAAAATTGTCTATAGAAATACAATTTTGACAATGATGAAAATTTTATTATGAACCGAATAAAATTTTAACAAAATTTTCTCTAGAAATAAAATTTTGACAAAATTTTCTATAGAAATAAAATTTTGACAAAATTTTCTATATAATAAAATTTTGGTAGATTATTTTTGGCTCTAGTGACAACTATGATTATGAACCGATATGGACCATTTTTTGTGTGATTGGACCAATTGTTGTATGGTTGTTAGCGACCATATACTAACACCACGTTCCTAATTTGAACCGGATCGGATGAATTTTGCTCCTCCAAGAGGCTCCGGAGGTCAAATCTGGAGAACGTTTTATATGGGGGCTATATAATTATGGACCGATATGGACCAATTCTGGCACGGTTGTTAAAGATCATATACTAACACTATGTTCAAAATTACAACCGGATTGGATGAAATTTGCTTCTCTTGGAGACTTCGCAAGCCAAATCTGGGGATCGGCTTATATGGGCGCTATATATAATTATGAACCGATGTGGACCAATTTTTGCATGGTTATTAGAGACCATATAACAATATCATGTACCACATTTCAGGCGGATCGGATGAAATTTGCTTCTCTTTGAGGCTCCGCAACCCAAATCTGGGGATCGGTTTATATGGGCGCTATATATAATTATGGACCGATGTGGAACAATTTTTGCACAGTTGTTAGAGACCATATACCAATACCATGTACAAAATTTCAGCCGGATCGGATGCAATTTGCTTCTCTTTGAGGCTTCACAAGCCAAATCTGGAGATCGGTTTATATGGGGTCCATAAAAAATTATGGACCGATGTGGACCAATTTTTGCATGGTTGTTAGAGACCATATACCAACATCGTGTACCAAATTTCAGCCGGATCGGATGCAATTTGCTTCTCTTTGAGGCTTTGCAAGCCAAATCTGGAGATCGGTTTATATGGGGGCTATATATAATTATGGACCGATGTGGACCAATTTTTGCATGCTTGTTAGAGACCATATACCAATATCATGTACCAAATTTCAGCCGGATCGGATGAAATTTGCTTCTCTTTGAGGCTCCGCAAGCCAAATCTGAGGATCGGTTTATATGGGGGCTATATATAATTATGGACCGATGTGGACCAATTTTTGCATGATTGTTAGAGACCATCTACCAACACCATGTACCAAATTTCAGCTGGATCGGATGAAATATGTTTCTCTTAGAGGCTCCACAAGCCAAATCTGGGGATCGGTTTATATGGGGGCTATATATAATTATGGACCGATGTGGACCAATTTTTGCATGATTGTTAGAGACCATCTACCAACACCATGTACCAAATTTCAGCCGGATCGGATGAAATATGCTTCTCTTAGAGGCTCCACAAGCCAAATCTGGGGATCGGTTTATATGGGGGCTATATATAATTATGGACCGATGTGGACCAATTTTGGCATGGTAGTTAGAGACCATATACCAACACCATATACCAAATTTCAGGTCGATCGGATGAAATATGCTTCTGTTAGAGGCTCCACAAGCCAAATCTGAGGGTCCCTTTATATGGGGGCTATACGTAAAAGTGGACCGATATGGCCCATTTTCAATACCATCCGACCTACGTCGATAACAACTACTTGTGCCAAGTTTCAAGTCGATAGCTTGTTTCGTTCGGAAGTTAGCGTGATTTCAACAGACGGACGGACGGACGGACGGACATGCTTAGATCGACTCAGAATTTCACCACGACCCAGAATATATATACTTTATGGGGTCTTAGAGCAATATTTCGATGTGTTACAAACGGAATGACAAAGTTAACATACCCCCATCCTATGATGGAGGGTATAAAAACCGTTGCCATAACCTTACAGCCGATTAATTTGTTTTTGCCTTCATTGGGCACTTCCTCCAGCTTCAGCTCATTGTTTGATCCATTTTATTTCCATTTTATTTCGCTTAAAACAATCCAAACAAGCTTGTGAAATGTTTTTGATCGACTGTTAACAAATGCGGCACCCATCTTGCAGAAACCTTTTTCATCTGTAGTTCTTCATGCAAAATTAAATGGACTCTATCATTTGAGATGCCCATGATATTAGCAATTTCACGCACTTTTATTTGTTGATCATTTAATACCATATCATGCACTTTGGCTACAATTTCTGTTGTTGTTGCTGTTTTTGGACGTCCACTACGTGGTTCATCTTCAATGCTTGTACGACCACTTTTAAATTCAGCAACCCAATTTTTTGCCGTGGCATATGAAGGAGCTGTTTCATCTAACACATTCACCATATCATGAATGAATTTCTTGTCTCGATAAACTTTTTTTTTTTTTAATTTTTTTATTTCTAATTTCTCCATTGTAACAAAATTGCGGATGCGTCTTTTTTGAACACCTGATTCTATATGTTTGTTTCGAACTACAGATCGAAACAAAATTTAACATGTGTTCATAACAGAGATGGATGTTTCCAAAACACTTAACTTTTTTCTGTTTATACCGCGCTTTTTGTGCTAGGCGAAGAAGTTTCCGAACTGCCCTCGTATGTTTCCCATATGGCCCAATTGCAATACCAATTAAAACTACTTGGTGCCAAGTTTTAAGTCGATAGCTTGTTTCGTTCGGAAGTTAGCGTGATTTCAACAGAAGGACGGACATCGTCAGATCGGCTCAGAATTTCACCACGACATAGAATATATACTTTATGGGGTCTTAGATCAGTATTTCGATGTGTTACAAACAGAATGACAAAGTTAATATACCCCTCATCCTATGGTGGAGGGTATAAAAAGCGTTAAAAAATCGGAGATGACTTCAACACTTTGTTTTAAAGACGTTGTTTACTTGAGAACGAAAGCATTTCTTCTTGAAGTCGAGTCTAAATTTTAAAATTGCCGTTAACACGTTTTAAAGGACTTTTATATAAGATATGAAAAAGAAAACATTAATATTTTTTTTAGATGTTTCCTTTTTTTGTAAAAAATGCCCACTTGTTTGCATTTTGCCCGCAATATGACCCTGTAAGGTTATTTTCTTAAAAAGCAGGCAAAAGAGCGAAGGTTTCGAATTCTGTTGTCAAAGTAGAGACAAATTGCGGGCATTTTCAGCACTGCCGACAAACGAGAGTGCTGTGATTGCCCTCAGAAGCAGTGTTACATATGCTATTTGTTCCCTTGAATTATGTTCTGTCCTCTGAAATGATTCCATTTTTTAGGTTGCTGGCAACATTTTAGAAGACTTTTCCAAAGGCGTAGTCCATTCTGGCTATAGTTACAACGGTTTATTTATTCTGCACAAATTTGTTTTCTAGTATCAAGTACGCAAAATCCAAATTTAAAAGGGAATTGTGTCTTAAATTCCCCGCTTCTTTGGCTTGGATACAATACACAGAAAAAAATTTCCGTATATGTATTTATGGGGTCTCGACCCATATTTATGTGCAATACAAATTGCTCAACAAAGTTTGTATACCTGGCATCCCATACTTATGTCTCCAACAAAACATTTGGCTTTGAAGAATGAGTAACGAATATTTTTAAAATACAATTTCATACTAATTTCGATGAGAACTATCTAAGAGCTAGGATTTAGGTAAACGTGGCAAAAATAAAAGAAAATCAATAAAATTCACTTTATTTCCCAATTAAAAATATAATACAATGGCTAAGAATAGAATGTGCTCCAAGTCGGTGACTTCTATACACCGAATAGATAGGAACGGTGGAAACCAATTTCTTGCAATTTATCTCTATAATCCAGACAAAAACGAAAAAAATAAACCTTGCCTGGAACGAAAAGAGTAATGGAGAACAAAAAATGTGATAGGAGACAAAGGGCGAAGTAGAAGATAGCCCGTATACCGGCACTGCTTCGTTTCCAACAACAGAACAGTTAGACTTATTACAAAACCGGCATTATGTAATTTTATTCTGTCATGGCAACAAGTCAGCAAATTTTAATTAAAAGATTGACTGATTTAATCGAACATAAGATAATTCTTAAGTAAAACCTTGAGAATGCTTGCTTGCCGTTTGCAACATAGGGGAAGTAGCGATAACGATGGGAAAATCAGCAGAAAACTGAAAGAGGACGAGACACATACCCAACATCAATGACAAAGATGTCATCTAAGCTAAGACGATGAATGTTCGCTCGTTCAGTTGAACAACGTAATGAGTAGGAAGCACTAACAATTACACAAACGAGTTTTAACTACCACCTACTTAGGGATTCCAAAAGAAAATCCTTTAAATCTGATAGAAAAAAAGTGAAACTCAATTAATAGAAAATAAACCAAATTGTACAAAAAGAACTAAAACGGTTGGTGCTTAGAACTTTCTTTTGTCATCTCAATTGTTTTCTTTAAGGTTTTAAAATCCACATTTGGCAATAGTTATATGATTAGCTATGAATTCCTATTCAACCGTCGAACGGAACGGACGTGTTTTTTTCAATAGCGGATAAACTCATAGTAATAGGTACCTACTACGAATTTCAAGTGTGGTGGGATATTAAGCCACCATGCAGCGAAATTCCAAGTCATCCACTGGGTTGCTAACTTCAGGGCCCAGTGGACGGGTATCGACTGGAGTTATAAATCTGGGCAATGACCAAGAGTTAGGCCCAATTAGTCGACCTGTAGACGGGTCGACAGGTGGCGACACACTGACAAGTCGAACTTTTTCTAAGGTAACGACATCAAAAGGAGGTAATCCCTCACGAAAGAGATTCAAGGAACGCAGAAATGCTTTGTTTATCCTAAAGAAGTTAGGATCAGTCGACCCAAGCACGTTGTCGGCTAAACAAAGCGATTCCTTAAAATGGGCTCAAGGAATTCTTGAGACTGGAAAAAGGGAACGATCGCCGGATGAGCTGCCATCCTCCAAAAGGGATCAAAGATCGTTTGCCTCAGTTGCTAAAGATAGCCTTGTGATGGCTATCATTAATAAAGGAGCATTGGACGGTATGGTTCCAAAGCAAAAATGGGGGGAAATTGAGAATGCTCTATCTGTCGTCTACTCACAGGTACTGGAAAAGTTTCCCGGCCCAGATCCTCGACACCAAGAGGCTGGTTGGTATCAAGGACGATTTAAGCTAGTCGCATTTGAGGACCAGAGGTCTATAGAATGTTTTAAAGCTGCTCTGATACTAATTGGTGAAGTTTGGGAAGGAGCTGCTCTAGAGTTAGTCGAGAAGAAAGACATACCGGCTAGACCTAGAGCACATGCCTGGATACCTGCAAACCCTTCTGACCCTGAATCTATTTTAAATAGACTGAAACGATGCAATCCAGATCTTCCAACAGCTGATTGGAAGGTTGGCCGTTTGGATGAAGTGGATGGACCAAGACGGCATGCAGTGTTTATATTGAACACTCAGTCTTTGCCACATCTGGCAAAGTCCCAGGGCCGTGTATGTTATGGCTTTCATTATATCCAAATGAAGGTGTATAAAAACGATCAGCTAAAGGATTCAGAAATGGACAAGCCTCTGTCTGAATCAGAAGTAAGCGGATCCTCTTGCGAAGTCGAGGGAGATACCAAAGTTGAAGACATGGATAGATACCGTATGCGTGAGGAGGCTTCTATTGCCTCAGAACTCACCAAAGTCGAACCTATGGTTATTGCGAGAGTCACCGATATCTCTGAAGAGGACATTCTTGATGACTCGATCGAAGCGGCTGATGTGACGGTTGTTGAAAATCTCGATGGTCCTACGGATCCTCCAGATAAATCTTCATCATTGTAAGGCTGCATGTGCTGCCTTAAAAGTTCTCCTGATGAAAGGGGACATAGATATAGTTCTTATTCAAGAACCATATGTTTACAAAAACAAAATATGTGAATTAAGTACTCCGGGGTTCAAACTATTGCAGTATACTGGTAATGATGTAAATCGAGCCTGTATAATTGCTAAAAACGAGCTCAATTTGTTTCTGCTTCCCTCAATGTGCAATACAGACACTGTCGTTGCAAGTTTAGAAATAGCCAAATGCAAATATTGGGTATCTTCGGTCTACATGGGACATGACAGGGAGATGCCTCCATATGCCGTTAAGACCTTAGTGGAGGAGTCACTGAAAACAAAGGCGAAACTCATTATGGGATGCGATGCGAATGCACATCATAGTATATGGGGAAGTAGTGATACTAATGCAAGGGGAGAGTCGCTAATAGAGTTTATTTTGCGTACTAATCTGGTAGTTTGCAACAAGGGAGATGTCCCAACCTTTGTCACTAAAAACAGGCAAGAGGTTTTGGACATCACCTTGGCCTCGCAAGAACTAAATGAAATGATATCTGAGTGGCAGGTTTTAAGAGAACACAGCTTCTCAGATCATCGCTACATCAGTTTCAAATTTGATGTTCATATCACCAAGATCATATTTCCGCCAAATGTTAGGAAAGCTGACTGGAATAGGTATAGGGAATCGTTCAATATGATGATACCGGAAATAACAGAGACAAATATGAGAAATGTGCAAGATATCGAACACGCAGTGGAGCGGATTACTAAGGCCTTCAACATCTCACTGAAAGCTGCATGCCCTAGAGGAAAGCCAAGGGGGAAACATCGACCACCATGGTGGTCTACGGAATTAAGTAATATGAGGAAATCCTGCAGGAAGCTCTTTAACAAGGCAAAGTCCACCAGAGCCCCTGAGGACTGGGACGCTTACAAGAAGAATCTGAGAGGATACAAGCGAGAACTGAGAAAGGCTCAGCATAACTCTTGGAATGCTTACTGCAGCAGTATTGAGAATACGTCCGAGGCTTCCAGACTACGGAAGGTTCTAGCATCCACCAACTCCGCTCCAGGTTTCATTAAAACATCGGAGGGCAATTGGACAACGTCCAGTAAGGAGACGCTGGAGGTACTATTGGACACACATTTTCCTGGAAATCAGACGGTTGAACCATGTACTGGCGGTGCCACAGTTGCTCAGCGGTCGTTTCCTGTCGAGGAAATTGTATCGGAAACTAGAATAAGATGGGCGCTAAATAGCTTTGGACCATTCAAATCCCCTGGACCTGATGGAATTACTCCGGCGGAGTTACAAGCTGTAACTGACAAAATTATCCCCTGGTTGTCGGTGATATATAAAGGATGTATCAACTTATCATATATCCCAGGAAAGTGGAGGGAAACAAAAGTCGTTTTCATACCTAAAGCGGGAAAAGCCTCTCACTCGAGGGCGAAGGATTTCCGACCAATCAGCTTATCCTCATTCCTACTTAAGACTCTGGAGAGGATGATAGATATTTATCTTAGAACTAGCATCGATTCAAGTTTGTTCTCGAAACGACAGCATGCATACTCGAAGGGCAGGTCTACTGAGACCGCACTACATGAACTAGTCAGCTTTATTGAAAGCTCACTATCTGTCAAAGAATACACAATCGTGGCGTTTCTAGACATCGAAGGGGCGTTCAATAATGTCCATCCGAGCTCGATATTAAATGGACTGACAACTCTGAATGTTGATCCATGTATACTCAGGCTGTTAGACGAACTGCTAATGAAGAGACGTATTTCAGCCACACTAGGACAAGCAAACATACAAAGGTATGTGAACAGAGGCACTCCCCAAGGAGGAGTCCTATCACCTCTTCTTTGGAATGTTGCTATAAATAGCCTTCTGGTTACTCTAGAAAAAGAAAGGATAAAAGTGGTGGCATACGCAGATGATGTGGCTCTGGCAGTCAGGGGAAAATTCCCATCCACAATCAGAGATATTATTCAGAGGGCCCTCCGGATGACTGAGAAATGGGCGAAAGACAATGGTCTTGGGGTAAATCCTGCAAAGACAGAATTAGTCATGTACTGCAACGATCGCAAAACTCCCACGGTTAGGCCTATTTCCTTAGGGGGTATTGAAATTCCCTTTGGTGAATGTGCAAAATACCTTGGCGTTATTTTGGACAGGAAGCTGAACTTTAAGCTTAATATTGAAGAAAGGGCGAGAAAGGCAACTGTAGCTTTGTACTCGTGCAAAAAGGCAATAGGAAAAAAGTGGGGACTGAAACCAAAAATTGTGCATTGGCTATACACGGCAGTGGTTAGACCTATAATGCTATATGGTGTTGTAGTCTGGTGGCCGGCACTTCAGAAACCGACTTGTTTAGATAAAGTTCAGCGTATGGCGTGTTTGTGTATTTCAGGCGCATTCAGCAAGACAGGAACAAATTCCCTTAATGTCGTGCTGCATCTATTGCCTTTAGACATTTTGGCCAAACAGTCAGCTGCAACAACGGCTGTGCGGTTGCGCGAACTATCGCTGTGGTCGGAAAAAGGTTACGGTCACAGTTCTGTCCTCAAAACAATGCCAGATGTGCCTAACGTAGTGGATTACACTTTGGCGAGTCCACTTTTCGACAAAAAGTTTGAGACTCTAATCCCCAACAGTGAGGCGTGGTGCACACAGACCCCGGGGAATAAAGAATATATAGATTTCTACACTGATGGCTCCAAATTGGATGGACAAGTGGGGTTCGGAGTATATTCTAATGATCTGGAACTTCGAATAGCGAAAAGATTACCTAATCACTGTAGTGTTTTTCAGGCTGAAATATTAGCAATAAGAGAGGTGGCGAATTGGCTGAGAAGTAATGTTCCAAAAAATGTGGGCATTAATATATACTCAGGCAGTCAACCTGCAATAAAATCCTTGGACTCTGTGTTCCTCAACTCGAAAACGGCCATCGACTGCCGCAAATCTCTCAATGAGATGGCTGAGCAGTACAATATTCACCTAATATGGGTGCCTGGCCATAGGAACATACCGGGGAACTGCGAAGCGGATGAGTTGGCAAGGCTAGGGACTACCTTACATATTACAGGGGAACTAGAATTTGTTGGTATGCCCCTAGCTACCTGCAAGCTCATGCTGCGTGAGAAGGCTGTTATGATGGCAAATGTTCGATGGGAGAATTGCAAGGGTTGTAACGACACCAAGCAAATATGGCCCCATTTCAACTTAAACCGCACACTAGATATGCTAATGTTCTCGAGACGTCAGATATCACTCCTGATATCTGCTATAACGGGTCGCTGCCTGATAGGCGATTTTGCAAAAACTATTGGCGCGAAGTATAATGACTATTGTATGAGCTGTCATGATGCGGAGGAAAAAGAATCAATTAAACACCTCTTGTGTGAGTGTCCTGCATTTTGTGTAAAGCGCAAGCAACTTTTAGGAGCATATAGCTTCAGATTACTGGCGGATCTGGAAAACGTTAACTTAAGCAGTCTGCTACTGTTTTTGGAACAATCTGGTTGGTTCAACAAAGAAAAATAATCAAGAAGGTTCAGCGGTTAAAACTAGAAGTGCCCATATGTAATAGGTACTTTTAGTTAATGTGGTATCACAATGGACTGAATAGTCTAAGTGAGCCTGAATCTTAATCGGGCTGCCACTTTAACCTAACCTTAACCTAACCTATATGATTAGCTAAATACCATATCATTCTATATTCTCAATCAAGATAGATTGTACAATAAGTTTGTCGTTGTGTCTGCAAGACATTAATCCAAAACATTAATCCTTAATCCAAAGACTTTTGGACAAGGGAAAATACTTCATATCAGAGAAATGTGCTGTCTATGTAAGTAAAATTCTTGCGTTGTAAGGACAAGACATCTTTGGTCTCACTATAATATTTTGTTGAGTGTTAAAACAACATGTGGACTAAGCTACAAGAGTGGAAAATATGTATTTGCCAAATTGATTAGTGCAAAATCATTTAGACTGTGAGACGGTCAGTCTAAATGGGAGGTGAAATTTAAGTCGATCCGTGCTGCTAGTTTATTTCTTCACTGAAAAAACAGTGAACCCTTTTCCATAGCAAAATGAACTAAACTGTAGTAATATTGACCATGATTTAGCCCTTAAGATTTTTTTCAACTTGTCTAGTTTATAATTCTATTAAATTTTAGTTCATCTATAACATTGTATTTTAGTTCACTTTTACAACGCCATAAGATTTATATACCCCTACCAAGTTAAAAAGTCAGTATTATTTGGGTTTACTTGCTTATTTTTTGGGAAACCCGATAACAAAAATTGGTTAACAGTCTCTTTAAAATGTCGACAACTAAACTATTTTTAAATCAATCATTCCACAGTACAGAGAAATTAAATAATTAAAAGAACAACAAACCGTTTTACTATTATGAACATTTTCACACCTTAAAATTAAACTTTCTTTAAGCAAAAGTACTTTATTATAAAAACTTATGATGAAAGTTCTTAATACAATGTTTTTTGTGAATAAAAATGATGACCTCGTGGAACAGAGAGTAGTTCATTTGAACTCGCTGTTTGGACATTTTGACTTATCCTTTTTTATTCATCGTAGGTAATTTTTTCACATATCTTGCTGGAAAAAAATGGAAGTAATAATGAAAATTGTTAAAAATTAACACCATGTAATGAAATATAGTTTTTTAATTCATCATTTTAGCTTGTAACTTACCATATTTGGAGGCATTTTATCAAATGGTGTAAGAAATTCAACTTTTCTTTGGAAAACGTATCTCATAAAATGTAATGAAACAATTAAAGAAATAATGAATTATTCTATATAAACTCATAAAACTGTGTTGTTATCGATGTGAAGGATATAATAAAATAAATATTCTAGTTGAAAGAAAGCCAAAGTTTTAATATAAAACTTACCAATTCTCTATTAAATTGTACGCTGAGGGGAAATATAAAAAGTTGTCCAAATTTATTTGGGTTACTCTGAAATTAAATATTTATTTTTTACATTAAATACAATTATTAAATAGGTATCTAAAAAATCTAATGGAAAAAATAATAATATGGATAAAAAACCAAATATTCTGGTTAAACCTACACTGAAAAAAAAGCATACTCGGTTCCAAAGATTTTGTCTTTACTTTAAAAAATTTGGTATTGATTCCGAGCCAAAGAAGCGGAGAATACAAGTAAGGATACTTTTAAGACACAATTCTATTTTAAATTTAGGTTTTGTGTACTTGCTTCTAGGTAGCAAATTTTAATTTTTCGCTTTCTCAGCTTCTTTTCTTCATATGCTATAAAAGTCCTTTAAAAATGAGTTAACGGCAACTTTATTTTCCAAATTAGGACTCGACTTCCACACTCAAAAAAAAGTGAACTCTATATTTCACTAAAGCCAATTTAACTTTATTTTAGTTCATGGAATTATTATGTTTGGAGAAAGTTTTCTTTACTCTAATAATTTTTTGTGTACGTTAGTTAAATTAACTAAACCCGAAGAAAAAAATATACTCAACTGAAGCATAAAGATTAACTAAATTCGTGCCTTCCACAAAATAGTTCAGAATTTCTTTAAATTTGTAAATTTTACCAAAAATGTGGCCATCATGAACTTCGTATGTCACTAAAGACATTCTTGCAATTTTGAACTCCAAGTTTTTCCTTCAAACTACAAAATTTTCTTTAACAAGTGAAAAAACTTAGTTATGTCTAAAAAATTTTCTTGATTTTGTCGAAAAATATTTACTTATTTTTATGACATCGGCGTGATGCCAACGTTTGTAATACTGTTTAGTTAAAATTTTCTACAAATATTCAAAATTTTCTAAAATTAACCGAAAGTTTTCTTCCTGGTGGGTTCACTGTTTTTTCAGTGCAGTAGAAATTATGCTATGTTTGAAGTAAAAAACTTCTTTAAAATAAAGTTTTGAAAAACATGTCCTATATTTGAACGATTTTTTGCTTTGCAGTCAAGACGCAAAAAGACAACAAATTTAAAGACAATATCATTAAATTTAAAGAATTTTTCTGAATTATTAAAGTCAAGTTGACCTTAGCCTATAAATTTTTTCTTTCATGTTAAGATACCCATTTTTAAGTCAAATCACTTAATTATAAGGACAATACGACTTCATTGAAAAGTTTATCGACTTTTGGACAAGTAAAATATCTTTATTTTAGGGAAATGCGTCTTCTATGCTAAGCAAAATTTGTATTCGTATTTTAAAGACATGAAATCTTTAACCTCACGACAATATTTTTTTCAGTGTAGACAGTCATCATTCGTCAAAATGACGACATTTCATTTTCGATTTAAAATGCATTTTAGTCTATTGGGAAATGGTAAATTTAAATTATACTAATTCGACCGTTTTATGATCTTTTTCGTTTTATACTAATTAAAACCAAATTGAATAAGAAAATAAATTCAAGTTTCGCGCACGATGAAAATTATAGCGTCTTGAAATGAGCCGTAGTCAAAATGACGAAGGATGACGTTAATGTACAAAAAATAAGGATGACTGTCCAGGGTTAAAAGAATGTCAAAGAATCCTTACCAATTCACTATTAAAATACAAGCAAATGAGTACTAAAAATGTTTCCAAATTTTTAGGGGTTATTCTGAAATTAAATATTTGTTTTTTACATTAAAAATATTACATTGGTTTAAAAAAATCGGTTAAAGAAATACTAAAATAAGGTATTAAAAACCTGTAATTTTGATGATAAAAATGTAAATATTCTAGTTGAAAGAAAGCCACTTTGTAAAAGAAAACTTACCAATTCTCTATTTTTTAAATTTGTTCGAATCCATCTGGAGTTGCTCTGAAATTAAATATTGCTTTTACAACAAAGAAAAACATTAAACTGGTATCCAAAAAAATTAATTAACAAATAATAATATACATAAAAAATATTATTTTTAAAAAAGCCATATTAAAAAAATACTTACCAATTTATGACTAAACTATACGCTGAGATATTAGAAAAATTTTCCAAATTCATCTGGAATTGAATATTAATTTTTTACATTGAATAATAAAAATTTCAATACACTTTCAATTTCAACATATTTTCCTAAATATTCTTAATAACTTTTCTCTAAACTACCGATAAAATATTAATAACTTTCATTTAAAAGGTTTAATAAACAAACATCAATATATGTCTCAAAATTACAAAATATTCCATGCCTTTATATTCCCCTGTTGCGTATTAAAAGATGCAACAGACCACGCCAACGCCAACTATACAACTGAAGCATGCCAAACAAAACTAAGCAAAGCCAAAACATTCCTACAACAACAAAAACACATGTGCCTTTATTGAAAACAACACCTCATCCAGCCAAATAAACCATCCACGAATAACAAACACACACACAAACCACTAAATGAACAAAAATAAAAACAACGCATCTGCTGACAATTTACTCTAAGAATAATATTCGTAAAGGCACACCAGTTTATGAACGGTGAAATGTTTAACTTAAAATTTGCAAAAACTTCATGAAATGTTATCTGCCATTTTTGACGAAAATTTCTATAAATTTAATTACATGTGAACTAAAAATATTTCATTGAGTAATTTTCTACCAACAATTATTAACTATAGGAATTGTCAGTAAGAAATTGCTATCCACATTCAAGTTCATTTTTCGTAAAAAAATATTTTCTCATAAAAAAAATCATAGTAAATTGCACTTATTATTTAGAAAGCACTTTACATTTCACAAGTAGTTTTATAGCATGACAAACGAATTTTTAATTACCAGTTAAGAATTTTTTTAAGGAAATTTCCATCGTATTTTGTAGGCCATGAACTAAACGATTGCTACTTAGAATTTGTAAAATTTCCTTTCGAGTAGTTAATTTTCGTTGAAGATACGAAAAATGTACTAAAATTCTGGAAAATTCTTGTAATAAATTATTGTAAAAATCTTCTTAAATTTACGAGACACTTTTATTCTGTGTTCTACGAAAGGACGTAATTTCGTGAATGGCAGTTACGAAGTATATCAGGACACTACATGTTCCTTTTTTTAACAACGCTTAACGTCGCTTTTATAGTCTTTCATATTAAGTAAAAATCTTGGTGTTTTCAGTGCATTTAGATCTATCTAGAAACGGGCTGTTATGCGTTTCTCCATGGCATGGAACGGTAAACCTGAAAAAATAAGAAACGGTTGTGCGGTCAATTATTTAATTAATATACGAATGCGATTTTTTTTTAGCATAGACTCATTTCTATGATATAGAATTTGTTTTGTTTGTTTTAAAGTCGATAAGCTTTTCAATGAAGTCGTTTTGTCCTTAAAGTCAAGTGATTCAACTTTAAAATGGATATCTTTACATGAAAAAACAAGTGTATACGGCCGTAAGTTCGGCCAGGCCGAATCTTATGTACCCTCCACCATGGATTGCGTAGAAACTTCTACGAAAGACTGTCATCCACAATCGAATTACTTGGGTTGTGGTATCTTAAAACGTCTTAATATCGTTTTCTAAATTGTGAGTTAGTCCATACGTGGTATATATTAGACAAAAAAACTTATGTATAGGTAAGTCTACAAATAATTACGAATCGACATGGACTTTTGCACCGTACGTAGAGAGCCAGAATATAAATATCGGGGCCGCTTATATGGGGGCTATATACACGCAAAAAAATAATTCTTTCCTCCCAAACGAAATTTTAGACAAACAAAGTTCGTTTCTCATATTCTTTTCTTTGAAAGGAAGTGCATTTGGAAGAAAAGTATATACTTTTTGTGATAAACGTTTATTCTTTTCCAGGATGTAAAAACAATTTCATAAAGACTAACTCAAAAAAATTTTTTTCTGGCTAATTGCATTTTCCCTCACATCTTTCTCACTTCCACGAAGTTTTTTAGTTCTTAGCACCTTTTTCTGTAATACCAACAATGTAGAAGAAATTATACGATTTTATAAATTTTTAAAATTTTTTTACCTTTCGCCTGGACGGAGAATCGAACCGCGGACCATGCACTTTGTAAGCCAACACACTAACCACTGAGCTATGTACCTGTTATGGTCATCAATAGATAAATATCCATATAAGTTATATTTATATAGCATAGCTTGCGGCGCCCACGAACCGAATAAACAAAGTTTATTTAACAGAAACAAACATTTAGTTTGGGACCGTGGAGCAGTGGTTGCTACGTCCGTCTTGCATGTCAAGGGTCGTGGGTTCGATCCCTGCTTCGGCCAAATTTTTGTTTGTTTGTTTTTTTTTTTACATATATTCCAGATATGTTCGGAATATTCCAAAAAAATGTTCAACATTACATTGTAGTATATT
This sequence comes from Haematobia irritans, assembly GCF_050003625.1. Lineage (NCBI taxonomy): Eukaryota > Metazoa > Arthropoda > Insecta > Diptera > Muscidae > Haematobia > Haematobia irritans. The sequence goes on along the minus strand of NC_134398.1, from coordinate 63,647,408 downwards.
AAATTTTGAACTGTAAAATGTGTCTTATTAAAGACCTAAAGTCAGAAAAGAACAGTGTTTGATATAAACGAAATGGACTGTGTTGTTGTTTCAAAAATAACTTTTTTTATTGAAAAAATAAAAATTTTGTAACAAACGAATTTTTTTGGTGATAAAAGTTTAAAATTTTCGAAGCAATTCAAAAAACTCTAACAAAAGAAAAACGTTTTCGGTACACGTTTTCCAAACGTTTTTTTTCTTTGCGTGTAGAATGATGAACTTGATATGGACCACTTTTTGTGTGATTGGAAATCGATTTATCTGAGGGATATATATAACCATAGACCGATATGGACCTAGTTACGCATGGTTTTTAACGACCATATACTAGCACAATGTACCAAATTTCAACTCACTCGGATGAAATTTGCTCCTCCAAGTGGCTCCAAAACCAAATCTCGGGATCGGTTTATATGGAGGCTATAATGATTATGGACTGATATGGACCACTTTTGGCATGGTTGTTAAATATCATATACGATCACCACGTACCAAAATTTCAAGCAGATCGGATGAATTTTGCTTCTCCAAAAGGCACCGGAGGTCAAATCTGGGGATCGGTTTATATGGGAGCTATATATAATTATGGGCTGATAGGAACCAATTCTTGCATGGTTGTTGGATACCATATACTAACATCACGTACCAAATTTCAACCGAATGGGAAGAATTTTGCTCTTCCAAGGGGTTCTGGAGGTCAAATCTGGGAATCGGTTTATATGGGGCCTATATATAATTATGGACCGATACCGACCAATTTTTACATGGGAGTTTGAGGCTATATTTTAACACCACGTACCAAATTTCAACTGAATCAGATGAATTTTGGTCTTCCAAGAGGCTCCGGAGGTCAAATCTGGTGATCGGTTTATATGGGGGCTATATATAAATATGGACCGATGTGGACCAATTTTTGCATGATTGTTAGAGACCATATACTAACACCATGTACCAAATTTCAGCCGGATCGGATGAAATTTGCTTCTCTTAAAGGCCTCTCAAGCCAAATCGGGGGATCGGTTTATATGGGGGCTATATATAATTATGGACCGATGGGGACTTATTTTAGCATGGTTGTTAGAGACCATATACTAACACCATGTACCAAATTTCAGCCTGATCGGATGAAACTTGCTTCTCTTAGAGGCCTCGCAAGCCAAATCGGGGGATCGGTTTATATGGGGGCTATATATAATTATGGACCGATGTGGACCAATTTTTGCATGGTTGTTAGAGACCATATACTAACACCATGTACTAAATTTCAGCCGGATCGGATGAAATTTGCTTCTCTTAGAGACCTCGCAAGCCAAATCGGGGGATCGGTTTATATGGGGGCTATATATAATTATGGACCGATGTGGACCAATTTTTGCATGGTGTTTAGAGACCATATACTAACACCATGTACCAAATTTCAGCCGGATCGGATGAAATTTGCTTCTCTTAGAGGCCTCGCAAGCCAAATTTGGGGGTCCGTTTATATGGGGGCTATACGTAAAAGTGGACCGATATGGCCCATTTTCAATACCATCCGACCTACATCAATAACAACTACTTGTTCCAAGTTTCAAGTCGATAGCTTGTTTCGTTCGGAAGTTAGCGTGATTTCAACAGACGGACGGACGGACGGACGGACATGCTCAGATCGACTCAGAATTTCACCACGACCCAGAATATATATACTTTATAGGGTCTTAGAGCAATATTTCGATGTGTTACAAACGGAATGACAAAGTTAATATACCCCCCATCCTATGGTGGAGGGTATAAAAAAGTTGTTTAACCAGTCAACTTGATTTTAATAATTCTGAAAAATTCTTCACGTTCAATGAAATTTTGTTGACTTTTTGCATGATAGGGGATGTTTTTTTTTTTCATTGCAAAGACGGTTTTTATTTGAAACATAGCATAACTTCAACTTAAAGCCGAGTCTGAATTTGGAAATTTAGGATTTCGTTAAAAAATTTTAAAGGATTTTGATAGCACATAAAGAAACAAAAACAAAAAACACGAATAAATTCAAATTTCCTATAATCAAGTATGCAAAACTCAAGTTTAATAGAGAATTGTGTCTTAAAGATATCCTTAATTAAATTCTCCGCTCCCTTGGATCGTAACTTATATCAAAATTATTAATGTAAAGGCAAAAACTTTGACCCCGGACATGCTTTTTTTTGTCAATTTTATACCCTCCACCATATGATGGGGGTATATTAACTTTGTCATTCCTTTTTTAAGATATCGAAATATTGGTCTAAGACCCCATAAAGTATATATATTCTGGGTCGTGGTGAAATTCTGAGTCGATCTAGATATTTCCGACTGTCCGTCTGTCCAGCTGTCCGTCCGTCTGTAGAAATCACGCTAACTTCCGAACGAAACACGCTATCGACTTGAAACTTGGCACAATTAGTTGCCTTTAATGTTGGTCGGATGGTATTGCAACTGGGTCACATCGGACCACGTTTACGTGTAGCCCCCATATAAACGGATCCCCAGATTTGCGGACGCTCTAACAGGAGCAAATTTCATCCCATCCGGTTGAAATTTGGTACGTGGTGTAAGTGTATGACCTCTAGTACTCATGCAAAAATTGGTCCATATAAAGTTTATGAATTTAATAAATTTTTAAAAAAAAATATTTTTTTTAATTCAATTTCAATTAAAATCTATAATTGAACAAGTATATACGGCCGTAAGTTCGGCCAGGCCGAATCTTATGTACCCTCCACCATGGATTGCGTAGGAACTTCTACTAAAGGCTGTCATCCACAATCGAATTACTTGGGTTGCGATAACACTTGCCAATGGCAAGGTATCGTAAAACTTTTTAACACTGTCTTCTAAATTGTAAGTTAGCCCATACGGGGTATATATTAAACAAAAAAAGGCCGATTAAATACGTATATAATCTAGTTTGACAAAATTTTATATAGAAATAAAATTTTGACAAAATTTTCTATAGAAATGAAACCTTGACAAAATTTTCTATAGAAATAAAATTTTGACAAAATTTTCTATAGAAATAAAAATTTGACAAAATTTTCTATAGAAATAAAAACTTGACAAAATTTTCTATAGAAATAAAATGTTGACAAAATTTTCTATGGAAGTAAATGTTGACAAAATTTTCTATAGCAATACAATTTTGACAAAAATTTCTATAGAAATAAAATGTTGACAAAATTTTGTATAGAAATAAAATTTTGACAAAATTTTGTATAGAAATAAAATGTTGACAAAATTTTCTACAGAAATAAATTTTTTACAAAATTTTCTATAGAAATAAACTTTTGACAAAACTTTCTATAGAAATGAAATTTTAACAAAACTTTCTATAGTAATAAAATTTGACAAAATTTTCTATAGAAATAAAGTTTTGGTAGATTACAAAAATTTTCTATAGAAATAAAATTTTGACAAAATTTTCTATGGAAATAAAATTTTGACAAACATTTGTATAGAAATAAACTTTTGACAAAACTTTCTATAGAAATGAAATTTTGACAAAACTTTCTATAGTAATAAAATTTGACAAAATTTTCTATGGAAATAAAGTTTTGGTAGATTATTTTTGGCGATATGGACCAATTTTTGTGTAATAAGTCATCGGCTATATATAACTAAAGACCGATATGGACCAATTTTTACATGACTGTTAGAGGCCATATATTGACAAAATGTACCAAATTTCAACCGTATCGGATGAATTTTGCTCTTCCAAGAGGCTCCGGAGGTCAAATCTGGGGATCGGTTTATATGGGGGCTATATATAATTATGGACCGATATGGACCAATTTTTGCATGGTTATTAGAGGCCGTAAACTAACATCAGGTACCAAATTTCAACCGGATCGGATGAATTTTGCCCCTCCAAGAGGCTCCGGAGGTCAAATCTGGGGATCGGTTTATATGGGGGCTATATATAATTATGGACCGATATGGACCAATTTTTGCATCGTTGTTAAAAACCGTATACTAAGACCACGTACTAAATTTCAACCGGATCGGATGAATTTTGCTCCTCCAAGAGGCTCCGGTGGTCAAATCTGGGGATCGGTTTATATGGGAGCTATATATAATTATGGACCGATATGGACCAATTTTTGCATGGTTGTTAGAGGCCGTATACTAGCATCAGGTACCAAATTTCAACCGGATCGGATGCATTTTGCCCCTCCAAAAGTCTCCGGAGGTCAAATCTGGGGATCGGTTTATATGGGGGCTATATATAATTATGGACCGATATGGACCAATTTTTGCATGGTTGTTAGAGACCATATACTAACATCAGGTACCAAATTTCAATCGGATCGGATGAATTTTGCCCCTCCAAGAGGCTCCGGAGGTCAAATCTGGGGATCGGTTTATATGGGGGCTATATATAATTATGGACCGATATGGACTAATTTTTGCATGGTTGTTAGAGACCGTATACTAAGACCACGTACCAAATTTCAACAGGATCGGATGAATTTTGCTGCTAGGGGAGGCTCCCCAAGCTAAATTTGGGGATCGGTTTATATGGGGGCTATACGTAAACGTGGTCCGATATGGCCCATTTTCAATACCATCCGACCTACATCAATAACAACTACTTGTGCCAAGTTTCAAGTCGATAGCTTGTTTCGTTCGGAAGTTAGCGTGATTTCCACAGACGGACGGACAGCCGGACAGACGGACAAACGGAATGACAAAGTTACAAACGGAATGACAAAGTTAATATACCCCCATCCTATGGTGGAGGGTATAAAAATATTGGTGGTATTCAAGTTTTTCTTTGTATAAGCCACTTATGAATAAAAATCATCATAAACACAGCATTTCCCCAGCCTATGTTCAATCTAAGCAATAACAAATATCCAACTTTTGGTCGATTTTATCTGAAAATTTGCATTTAAAAAATCAAAATATGGTTTGTAATTTACGTTAGTGTAGACTTCATTACAAATTTATATTCTTACTTACAGTTTCGTGTCGCAAACATTTTTCCATGCTCTATGGTAACAAATGATGTTATTAGAAATTTTTGTTTCCTTATGACCCATCATCTTCATTTTCATTAACTATTCCCCCCATTTTCACTAATTATGATCACATTAACTAATTGTGTTAAGCGCAAATTGTTGTGATTAGATTGATATATTGTATTTTAACTTCAATTACGTACATTAATTATAATTAGCTGTTTCTTTTAAAACAAAGACACCAGGGATTGAAAATACAGAGTCTTGGGAGATTTATAGTCAAAAATTGTGGGCAACAAAATAATATCAATTCATTTGTACACGTTGAAAGCAACCGTTTTAAGGGGGGAAAAATTTAAATTGTGACATTAAAAGAAAACAAGTGAGTAAATTAGAAAGTAGAAACGGCGTGAGTGTGCGTGATTAACAAATCAAATGTCGTCCGTGAGCGTGAGTCACGAAAATAATTTCGTCGTGAAATTTTGGAAAAATACGATCACGAAAATAATTCCCTCACGCACATAAAACTTTTACGAGTTGAATACATCTACAATCTTTTACGAGTTGAATACATCTACAATTTAATACATCGATTTTAGTCATGCTCATTTTCTCAGACACGTCCTTAAGGTAAATTACTCATAAAATTACACTAGTTTACACTGAAAATGTATATTTGATGAGAGTTGACTTTTCTTACACCCAGAAAAAAGTGACCACTTCTTTAAGTTAAAATGAACTCATTGTGAAGAAAGTTGAACTTCGTATAGCGCCAAAGACATTTTTATTTGTTTGAATGATGTGATTTTCGTAGAAATTATGTAGAATGCATTCCATATATTAGTTAACATTTTCCTATATTTATGTACCACTATACTACAGAATGAAAAAATGTAACTGAATTGAATTCATATATGGAATGATTTTATTGAACATTTTTTCATTAATTTGGACAAATCTTACATATTTGTGGTAAACCTTTTACTTCAAAATTACAAATGCTTACCTTCATTTTCAAATACAGTTTTATTTATTTATATAGGCGTTTTTTCTTCAATAAAATACATGTTTTATTAATATATTAAATATATTTATTAAGAATTATCAGCATCGACTGGCCTTGAAATATTAGTTTATTATTCCATGTAAAGTTACCAACTGTAAAACGTAATGCTTCTTCTTCGTATTCCTTTCACTTTTAACGCAATTTCAATACGTACAAATATAAAAAAATCATAAACCAATTTTTTCACAAAAGGTTAGCGTCACTGTATGAATCTTACCTGATAATTGAAGATTCCAAAATGAAGACGAATGAAGGGGTTGTTTTTCTGTTGTTGTTTTCTTTCTTTATACACCATCACGAACATTGATAGACTTATTGTTTGTTATTTATGTTCAATAATTTTGAAAAAAAAAAGAAAAATTTTCTCACTAATTTAAAATAAACTAAACAAATATTTTATTTGTTATTTATTATATTATTTTACTATATTATTTTTTAACAATCTCTCCGTATACCATAACAACGCGATTCCAACTGAAAAGCAACCCACGCCCAAACATATGGATTGCATCGATGACAGGTAGATAAAAGAAATATAGGAAAATTCTAACAAGTGTGTTTCCTTAAGTTTTGAAAGGATTGAATACTTCTTAGTACGAATGAACTAAAATATTTTTATATGCCAAGTGTTATTCGTATGTATGATAAGCTTTCTATAATAAAGGAAGTCAGTGTTATCGTTTTATAAGAAATTTTACTAAATTTAAGGAAACTTGGTTTTAGTTGGGTTTTTGCTTATTTTTACGAATGCTTTGTTATCAGTGAATAAAATTTTCTTGTTCAGTAGTAAATTCTTATACCCAGCGAAGAAAACAGTATTAGTAAAATTCCATGTCTTATTCTAGTTAATGAACTATTCCTAACTGCTTTCACTTTAAGATTTTTTTACTGAACCGAGTAAATTTTATTATTTCACACAAAAATATAACTTAATGGAAATAAAATGGCTAAACTAAATTGATAAACATTTTTTCCTTTAGTTTCGAAGGCACTTTTTTCTGGGTGTATGTATTTTGATGTGCTGAATTCGAAAAAATATTATTGGACAGTTTTTGAGATATCCCTTTATTTTTAGTTTTTCGCTCTCTTTTCACTAAACCAATTATATCTCGAGTTAGAAATGTCCGATTATCGTTGTTGGTACTTAAATGAAAGGTATTGACATGACGAACAATCGTGTATAATTGAATCTGTGATAAGTTAAGTAGTTCAAAAAATATTCATGCAAAAAGGGAAAATTTTCAAAAAAAAAAAACAATGTTTTCCAGTGGCCCTTTTCCGCCGAAAAAGTACAAACCATTGAAAAAATGCATTTTTGTGTGTCAGAGTGGAATTTTTGTGTGGGTGATTTGCTCATATTTGCATGATTTGACATCGCATTTGTTCACTCAATAGCTTATAACTTTGTCATTTATCGGTCGTTTTTCTTCTAGTTGGTCTTATTATTTACGTTAGAGTATCATTTATACGACCATGAAGAGAAAAAACTTTTCAATGGTTTGTACTTTTCCGGCGGAAAAAGGTCACAGTAAAACATGATTTTTTTTTTTTGAAAATTTGCCTTTTATGCATCGATATTTTTTGAACCTCTTAACTTATTACAGATCCAATAATACACGACTGTTCTTCATCTCTATACTTTTCATTTAAGTATCAAAAACTATATAATCGGATGTTTCTAACTCGAGATATAATTTGTTTAGCGAAAAACTAAAAATAACGGAATATCTCAAAAACTGTTTTATAAAAAACATTTTTCAATTTTTTTTTTTCGAAGTCAGCAGATCAAAATACATAAGAAAGGTCACATCACATCAAATGTACATGAAAAACATTTTATTTTGCAAACTAGTGTTATTCGTGAGGCACGACATTTTTCGTGAGTCGCGATATTTGTCGTCAGTCACGAGATTTTCGTATTTATGGACCAAAAATGTCTGTAGATTTTCAATTGCAGCCAACTCAGATAAAAGTTGCGGTGTCTAAATGCTGTCATCGGGACATCGATCTATATGGGGGATATACCAATTCCTGCATCGTTACAATATTCGGCACATTTATGTTATTAATGATTTTGATTTATAGATTTTGAATTTCAGATAAATCCGATAAAAATGTGGGTGTGTAGAAGCCCAAGAATATTCCGGTGCCTCGATGCTCAAAACTCCAAATCGGGGTGGGAGCTGTATCAAAATCTGGGCCTTCGAATTTGACTTGTTTGCAGACAAAAAACGACTATGTACCAAGTTTCAGGACGATTGCGTCATTATTTAAGGCTGTTTAGTCACGGAAATGTGTATATCGTTTTGGAACAATGGTTAGTATGCCCGTCTTTTATACAAAGGGTGCCAGCTTCGAGCAAATACCCCCATTTTTCAGCGGATGAATATACCTTTTCAGTAATGCTGATGACATTTCTGAGTTTTTTAGTATAGAATTGGTCATCATTAATTGACAAGAGAGAAGTTCACAACCGTAATTCCACGATGGACTTAATTTTCTACGTGAGCCTGAAATATTGAGCTGCCACCACACCTAACATAACCTATATCGTCTAAGAAATTCTCACTATTTTCTAGAGGTGTGCGCGTGACACGAAACTGTCGTGACACGCGTGATTCACGCGTGAATCACGTGACTCGTGAACAAAATCTGAAGAAACTTTCGTGAATGTGCGTGAATGGGACTAAAAATAATATGTCGTACGTGAGCGTGCGTGAGAAATAAAATCGGTTCGTGAATGTGCGCACAGAAAAAAAAGTGTCTCGTAAATTTAAGAAGATTTTTACAATAATTTATTACAAGAATTTTCCAGAATTTTAGTTCATTTTTCGTATCTTCAACGAAAATTAACTACTCGAAAGGAAATTTTACAAATTCTAAGTAGGAATCGTTTAGTTCATGGCCTACAAAATACGATGGAAATTTCCTTAAAAAAATTCTTAACTGTTAGTTAAAAATTCGTTTGTTATGCTATAAATACCAATTCCTGCATCGTTACAATATTCGGCACATTTATGTTATTAATGATTTTGATTTATAGATTTTGAATTTCAGATAAATCCGATAAAAATGTGGGTGTGTAGAAGCCCAAGAATATTCCGGTGCCTCGATGTTCAAAACTCCAAATCGGGGTGGGAGCTGTATCAAAATCTGGGCCTTCGAATTTGACTTGTTTGCAGACAAAAAACGACTATGTACCAAGTTTCAGGACGATTGCGTCATTATTTAAGGCTGTTTAGTCACGGAAATGTGTATATCGTTTTGGAACAATGGTTAGTATGCCCGTCTTTTATACAAAGGGTGCCAGCTTCGAGCAAATACCCCCATTTTTCAGCGGATGAATATACCTTTTCAGTAATGCTGATGACATTTCTGAGTTTTTTAGTATAGAATTGGTCATCATTAATTGACAAGAGAGAAGTTCACAACCGTGATTCCACGATGGACTTAATTTTCTACGTGAGCCTGAAATATTGAGCTGCCACCACACCTAAAATAATCGTCTAAGAAATTCTCACTATTTTCTAGAGGTGTGCGCGTGACACGAAACTGTCGTGACACGCGTGATTCACGCGTGAATCACGTGACTCGTGAACAAAATCTGAAGAAACTTTCGTGTTTGTTTATTAAACCTTTTAAATGAAAGTTATTAATATTTTATCGGTAGTTTCGAGAAAAGTTATTAAGAATATTTAGGAAAATATGTTGAAATTGAAAGTGTATTGAAATTTTTATTATTCAATGTAAAAAATTAATATTCAATTCCAGATGAATTTGGAAAATTTTTGTTATATCTCAGCGTATAGCTTAGCCATCAATTGGTAAGTATTGTTTTTTTTTTTTTAATATGGCTTTCTTATAAAAATAATATTTTTTATGTATATTATTATTTGTTAATTATTTTTTTTTTTTTTTTTTTGAAACCAGTTTAATGTTTTTCTTTGTTGTAAAGTCAATATTTAATTTCAGAGCAACTCCAGATGGGTTCGAAAATAGAGAATTGGTAAGTTTGCTTTTAAAATTTGGCTTTCTTTCAACTAGAATATTTACGTTTTTATGACCTTTTTATCATCAAAATTATAGGTTTTTAATACCTTATTTTAGTATTTCTTTAATCAATTTTTTGGAAACCAATGTAATATTTTAATGTAAAAAAACAAATATTTAATTTCAGAATAACCCCTTTAAAATTTGAAAAAAATGTTAGTACTCCTTTGCTTGTAATTTAATAGTGAATTGGTAAGGATTCTTTAAGTTTCTTTTAACCAGAATATTTGTTTTTTTATGCATAATATTATTTTTTTCATTAGATTTTTTGGAAACCTATTTAATAATTTTATTTAATGTAAAAAATAAATATTTAATTTCAGAATAGCCCAAATAAATTTAAACAACTTTTTATATTTCCCCTCAGCGTACAATTTAATAGAGAATTGGTAAGTTTTATATTAAAACTCTGGCTTTCTTTCAACTAGAATATTTATTTTATTATATCCTTCACATCGAAAGCAACACAGTTTTATGAGTTTATATAGAATACTTCATTATTTCTCTAATTGTTTCAGGTACCAATTTTATGAGATACGTTTTCCAAAGAAAAGTTGAATTCCTTACACCATTCGATAAAATGCCCCCAAATATGGTAAGTTACAAGCTAAAATGAAGAATTAAAATTATATTTCATTACATGGTGTTAATTTTTAACAATGTTCATTATTGTTTCCATTTTTTCCAGCAAGATATGTGAAAAAATTACCTACGATGAATAAAAAAAGGATAAGTCAAAATGTCCAAACAGCGGGTTCAAATGAACTACTCTCTGTTCCACGTGGTCATAATTTTTATTCACAAAAAACATTGTATTAAGAACTTTCATCATAAGTTTTGTTTTTTTTTTTATAATAAAGTACTTTTGCTTAAAGAAAGTTTAATTTTAATGTATGAAAATTTTCATAATAGTAAAACGGTTTGTTGTTCCTTTAATTATTTAATTTCTCTGTACTGTGGAATGATTGATTTAAAAATAGTTTAATTATGGTGTTGTAAAAATGAACTAAACTACAATGTTATAGATGAACTAAAATTTAAGAGAATTATAAACTAGACAAGTTGAAAAAAATCCTAAGGGCTAAATCATGGTCAATATTACTACAGTTTAGTTCATTTTGCAATGGAAAAGGGTTCACTGTTTTTTCAGTGCGTGAATAAAATTTCTGCAAAATCACGCTCACGAAAAAAGATGTAATTTTTTTGATATGATAACTGAATTCTATTTAGCTGTCGAACTATATCCTATTTATTAATTTAGTTACCTTTCCTCTTTCCCGGTTGGAAAATGTCGTGAATTTGTCGTGAGTCTCGTGAATTTGTCGTGAGTCACGTTAATTGTCGTGAATCGTGCGTGAGTCTTTAAAAGTAGTTCGTGCGTGAGCGTGCGTGAATACCGGTTTACATTTCGTGAACGTGCGTTAGTGTGAGTGGCTACCAAACATATCGTGCGTGAACAAACATTTTGCTTCGTGAATGTGCGTGAGTGTGAATGAAATTTCACTCACGCGCACACCTCTACTATTTGCAATTGGTTTGGGTATATGGGTAAAATCCCAGCATGAGGTAGTTCATTCTTTCCATAAACCAATTTAATTTTTCCTGTGTACAGTCAGTACACACACGGACGAAAAAGACTGTTTTTCATATGTTTGGGTGTAAAAATTATATGTTTGGATTACAAATTTGTAAACACAATATTTTTAAGTGCAAGCATATAATGTTCATAAACTAGCATAACATGTTTGGGACATATGTGTTAATATGTTAGAACATATTATGTTTGGGACATAAAATGTTTGTAAATATAATATGCTTGGATGCAAACATATATTAATTTAGAAATAGACTATAAACATATATGTGTTTAGAAAGAGAGACATAAAATGTGTGCTGGAAGTAAAATCATGAAAGTAACAAATTGGCGCCTTAAAATTATATATACACAAAGAAAATTCAATTAAAGATTGGAAAAATACTGTGTGTGAATATAAACAAGTATAAATTTCCAAATTTGGAGTAAACATATATATGTTGTGATATAAGACCGCCAAAAATTGTATATGCTTAAGTAAAAAGATTAAAATGAGTATTCGAAGAGAAAATTCATTCGGAACCAAGAGAAAAGGCATTTGTAAAAAAGAGCATGAGTTTTGTTTATCATTTTCGCATTATGGGCACTTTTTTTGTTTCGTCAAAACAAATCGGAACGTAGGACGAGTAAGTCAAAATATTCAAACAAAGGTAATTAAAGGGATCTTCATAAAAAGTAACGAAAGGGCACTACACACTGAAAAATAGCTTGCCCAGTTCCAAAGATTATGTCTCTATTTTAACAATTTTGGTATTGATTCCGAGCCAATGAAGCCGAGAATTCAAGTAAGGATACTTTTAAGACACAATTCTCTTTTATATGTGGGTTTTGTGTATTTGACTCTATGAAGCAAATTTTATTTTTTCGCTTTTGCAGCTTTTTTCATATGCTATAAAAAGTCCGTTGAAAACAAGACGTCCAGTAGATATTATGCTATGTTTCAAGTAAAAACGTCTTTAAAATAACGTTTTGAAAAACATGTCCAGATGCAAAAATGCAACAAATTTGCAGACAATTTCATTAGTTTTAAAGAATTTTTCTGAATTATTAAAGTCAAGTTGACCTTAGTTAAAATTTTTTTTCTTTCATGTTATGATACCCATTTTCAAGTCACTTAATTATAAGGACAACACGACTTCATTAAAAAGTTTATCGACTTTTGAACATGGAAAAAACTTTATATTACAGAAATGCGTCGTCTAAGCTAAGCAAAATTTGTATTCGTATTTTAAGGACATGAAATCTTTGGCCTCACGACAATATTTTTTCAGTGTACTCTTTTTAGAGTTGTGACAGTAAAATGAAAACATTGGGAATTATTTCTCATTTTAACGGCAAAACTCGAATCGGTAAACCCAGAATAACATTATAACTTTTTTAGGCAAATTGTATTATAACTTGGTGGGGCATGATCCCAAGCAACAATTGAATAAGTTTATTTTCTTTAGAATAAATTATTAAAGAAAGTAAATAATTGTTCACACCTAAATAAATTTATGTCTTGGTTGTAAAATTATTGTTTAGAATTTAAATATAATGTGCTTTTGAATGGTTATCGTTAACTTTAGGATTCGATGGAAAAATATTTATATATATACTCCACTTCACATTCTTCCTTTGTAAGAGTTTTTGAAATTCTTCGAAAATTTCTAACTTGTATTTGTATACAATATCCTTTTTTGTTACAAAATTTTTATTTTTGCAATAAAAAATAATATATGATTTGAACTCAGTCCATTTCGTTTATATCAAGCACTGTTGTTTTCTGACTTTAAGTCTTTTATAAGACACACTTTACAGTTTCGTAGTAAAAATTTAATATAGTAGTATGTAATGTTGAACACCTTTTCGGGATATTCCGAACGTATCTGGAATATACGTAAAAAATATATGTAAAAAAAAAAAAATAAAAAAATGGTGTCGGTCGAAGCAGGGATCGTGCCCAGGACCCTTGGCATGCAAGGCGGACGTACCAACCACTGATCCACGCCGCCAACAACTGTATGTTTAACGATGTTATGTTGTTAAACAATGTTATGTTTGCATCGGCTCGTGGGCGCCGCAAGCTATGCTATATAAATATGACTTATAACGATAATTGTCTCTTGATGACCATAACAGCTACGTAGCCCAGTGGTTAGTGTGCTGGCGTACAAACTGTGTGGTCCGCTGTTCGAATCCCCGTCCGGCAAAAGGTAAAATTTAAAAAAATTATAAAATTTAATAATTTCTTCTACAATGTTTGTATTACAGAAAAAGGTGCTATGAACTAAAAAACTCGTGGAAGTGAGAAAAATGTGAGGGAATATATAATTAGGCAGAAAAAAAATTGAGCATGGGAGAAAATTCTTCTAAGCATATAATATTTTTGGGTTCAAAATGTTTCCAAACATATTATATGTTCACATAATAACATATAGTTTTTTGGAAGACAACATTATTGAATTTGGATGGAAAAATACATAACGTTTGGAACTTAGACTACCCAAACATATTATATTGTTTAGACCAATATGCTTTCAAACATATTATATATTGGAAGAAATCAAATATATAAATGTTTGGGCAATACCCAAAAATGTATATGCTTGAAGCAAAATGTGTTTGGGAGTATATGTTACAGAAGCGATTTTTTTTGAGGGTGCAGGAATATGTAAAACAATTAATTTGGACGAAGAACCAGCCTTTATTGATATTAGGTTTAGTTAAAAACTATTAAAGCTATAGTCTATAATTCGAGTTAGTTATTTATTTGAGGACAAACCTGATTCAGCAAAATATGTCGTTAAGCAAATAAAATGAGATCTCACAAAATGATTGATTTTTAAATGAATTTCATCCGTAATCGACGAATTGAAATACAGGGATATATTTACTGTCTTCAAACTATCTCGCAAATGACATTCACTACTCTTATGTATGAATTGGAGTATTCTACCAAACCACTTCATCCTATTGAATTGAAAGACCGTGAAATTTATCACTCAATTGTGGCATTGTTGTCCCACATTCACTTCAATATTCATGGGATAATATCTTTTTGTTATCACCTCCATGAGGAAATCAATAGCCTTACCAATGGAACACATACAGAAATATCTCCATATGAACACGTGCCCATAAGCAACGAAATAAATCTATTTTCGTTGTGAATCTGTATACATTGGATGTGAAAGAATATGAGAAAGAAAAAGGATTAGAGGAGGAAAATAACAATAAATAAATCAAATGTAGGATTGCTGCTACCAATGCCACTACCACCACTATCGTGGAGGCAAACTCGTTATTGTGATTTGTGATTTTCGGAAATAAAATTGAACTTTCCCCACATTGATATTCATCACAATTGTGGTCGTTCATTGGTTTGTCATGGGGGCGTACTATCAATAAGAAACTATCAATCATACGCCTATTAGGTGAAAAGGAGGTCCAAAGAAAATAATTACAATCACCTCCTATGTAGTATGAGCTCAAAAAGCAATTATATTTATATAGCCAGATTAGTGGGTATAGTTCTTCTATTAATCCTTTTGTGGTTTATTACTATTGGTTACCGTTTCTAGAGCATTTGTATGATACACCAACATCGAATTGTAGCAAGATTTACTACAACATCTGTACAGTGGCTCACAATATTTTAAACCCAGGATTCATGCGATGCAGTAACTGTCTTAAGTTATTTTAATTATATTTGTTTTGTTTGGCTTGAGGTCATGTAAATAAAAACAGATGTTGTTGTTTTATTGAGTTGTAATTTTTATTTGAAAATATCCAATATTTCGAGACATCTCCGATGCTCGCCTTCAGGAAAATTAATTTAAATTGAAAAAACAGTGAACTTGTTCAGAAGAGAGTATATTTACAACTGAGTTATTTTTATACCCACCACCATAGGATGGGGGGTATATTAACTTTGTCATTCCGTTTGTAACACATCGAAATATTGCTCTAAGACCCCATAAAGTATATATATTCTGGGTCGTGGTGAAATTCTGAGTCGATCTGAGCATGTCCGTCCGTCCGTCCGTCCGTCCGTCCGTCCGTCCGTCCGTCCGTCTGTTGAAATCACGCTAACTTCCGAACGAAACAAGCTATCGACTTGAAACTTGGCACAAGTAGTTGTTATTGATGTAGGTCGGATGGTATTGCAAATGGGCCATATCGGTCCACTTTTACGTATAGCCCCCATATAAACGGACCCCAAAATTTGGCTTGCGAGGCCTCTAAGAGAAGCAAATTTCATCCGATCCGGCTGAAATTTGGTACATGGTATTAGTATATGGTCTCTAACAACCATGCAAAAATTGGTCCACATCGGTCCATAATTATATATAGCCCCCATATAAACCGATCCCCCGATTTGGCTTGCGAGGCCTCTAAGAGAAGCAAATTTCATCCGATCCGGCTGAAATTTGGTATATGGTGTTAGTATATGGTCTCTAACAACCATGCAAAAATTGGTCGACATCGGTCCATAATTATATATAGCCCCCATATAAACCGATCCCCCGATTTGGCTTGCGAGGCCTCTAAGAGAAGCAAATTTCATCCGATCCGGCTGAAATTTGCTACATGGTGTTAGTATATGGTCTCTAACAACCATGCAAAAATTAGTCGACATCGGTCCATAATTATATATAGCCCCCATATAAACCGATCCCCCGATTTGGCTTGCGAGGTCTCTAAGAGAAGCAAATTTCATCCGATCCGGCTGAAATTTGGTACATGGTGTTAGTATATGGTCTCTAACAACCATGCAAAAATTTGTCGACATCGGTCCATAATTATATATAGCCCCCATATAAACCGATCCCCCGATTTGGCTTGCGAGGCCGCTAAGAGAAGCAAATTTCATCCGATCCGGCTGAAATTTGCTACATGGTGTTAGTATATGGTCTCTAACAACCATGCAAAAATTAGTCGACATCGGTCCATAATTATATATAGCCCCCATATAAACCGATCCCCCGATTTGGCTTGCGAGGCCTCTAAGAGAAGCAAATTTCATCCGATCCGGCTGAAATTTGCTACATGGTGTTAGTATATGGTCTCTAACAACCATGCAAAAATTAGTCGACATCGGTCCATAATTATATATAGCCCCCATATAAACCGATCCCCCGATTTGGCTTGCGAGGCCTCTAAGAGAAGCAAATTTCATCCGATCCGGCTGAAATTTGCTACATGGTGTTAGTATATGGTCTCTAACAACCATGCAAAAATTAGTCGACATCGGTCCATAATTATATATAGCCCCCATATAAACCGATCCCCCGATTTGGCTTGCGAGGCCTCTAAGAGAAGCAAATTTCATCCGATCCGGCTGAAATTTGCTACATGCTGTTAGTATATGGTCTCTAACAACCATGCAAAAATTTGTCGACATCGGTCCATAATTATATATAGCCCCCATATAAACCGATCCCCCGATTTGGCTTGCGAGGCCGCTAAGAGAAGCAAATTTCATCCGATCCGGCTGAAATTTGCTACATGGTGTTAGTATATGGTCTCTAACAACCATGCAAAAATTAGTCGACATCGGTCCATAATTATATATAGCCCCCATATAAACCGATCCCCCGATTTGGCTTGCGAGGCCTCTAAGAGAAGCAAATTTCATCCGATCCGGCTGAAATTTGCTACATGGTGTTAGTATATGGTCTCTAACAACCATGCAAAAATTTGTCGACACCGGTCCATAATTATATATAGCCCCCATATAAACCGATCCCCCGATTTGGCTTGCGAGGCCGCTAAGAGAAGCAAATTTCATCCGATCCGGCTGAAATTTTGTACGTGATGTTAGAATATGGTCTTTAGCAACCATGCAAAAATTGGTCCACATCGGTTCATAATTATATATAGCCCCCATATAAACCGATCACCAGATTTGACCTCCGGAACCTCTTGGAAGACCAAAATTCATCTGATTCAGTTGAAATTTGGTATGTGGTGTTAATATATGGCCTCAAACTCCCATGCAAAAATTGGTCGATATCGGTCCATAATTATATATAGGCCCCATATAAACCGATCCCCAGATTTGACCTCCAGAGCCCCTTGGAAGAGCAAAATTCTTGCCATTCGGTTGAAATTTGGTACGTGATGTTAGTATATGGTATCCAACAACCATGCAGGAATTGGTTCCTATCAGTCCATAATTATATATAGCTCCCATATAAACCGATCCCCAGATTTGACCTCCGGTGCCTTTTGGAGAAGCAAAATTCATCCGTTCTGCTTGAAATTTGGTACGTGGTGGTAGTATATGATATTTAACAACCATGCCAAAAGTGGTCCATATCAGTCCATAATCATACATAGCCCCATATAAACCGATCCCGTGATTTGGTTTTGGAACCTCTTGGAGAAGCAAATTTCATCCGAGTGAGTTGAAATTTGGTACATTGTGCTAGTATATGGTCGTTAACAACCATGCCTAACTAGGACCATATCGGTCTATAGTTATATATGGCCCTCAGATAAATCGATCCCCAATCACACACAAATTGGTCCATATCAAGTTCATAATTGTATATAGCCCCCATATAAGCGACCCCCATATTTCAATTCTGGCTCTCTACGTACAAAAATTCCATATCGATTCGTAATTATTTGTAGACTTAACTATACATAACTTTTTTGTCTAATATATACCATGTATGGACTAAATCACAGTCTTTCGTAGAAGTTTCTACGCAATCCATGGTGGTGGGTACATAAGATTCGGCCTGGCCGAACTTGCGGCCGTATGTACTTGTTTTTTTTAATCTATTGAGAGGATTGGCAACATATGTCGTAGTTCGGGATATATCTATCAGGCAATAATGATACAATATTCACGCCATAACCTCATTTTATAGCTTTCATTTTCAGTATGTTTTATTTCCCGGAGTGTACATAACAGGCAGATTAAATACCTATGGGGCGTATATAAATAATTACGATACAATAAGAACCAACTTTTGCGTGGTAATTAGAGAGCCAAAAGTGAAATCGGTCGGTATATATGGGGGCCTATATATAATTATGAACCGATATGGACCAATTTTTGCATGATTAGTACCAAGTTTTAACAGTATCAGCTGAAATTTGCTTATCCAGGACGTTCAAGATATAAAATCTGAGGATCGGTTTATATGGGGTCTATACATAACTATAGTCCGATATGGATCAATTTTGACATGGTTGATAGCGGCCATATACCAACACAGCATAGTTCAATAAGTGGGAAATTTAAAGCTGCAAAATCTGAAAATGTGTCCATGTATCGAAATATGAGGAAATTATTCTTATCATCAATTATGAGGACCATTTATTTCGATAATTTTCTGTCATCATTGTAATACAAATTAAATGCTTCAAAACTTTTGTATAAAATAATTTTATTTTGATTTTTACTTGTAACAATTGTCAGATCAATATTGGCGTAGCTAGCAACGTTCTCCCAAATGGTGGAAGCTACAATGTTGGCTCATTGTTAAGATACCTCAAAGAGAGGAACAATTCATTCGTATAGATGGGAAAAATACAGAATACTCGTATGTAATTGTACTTGGTAGGGTGAGATAACAAACCCATAGAATCCCTTTAGCTACGCCTAGGCCATTAATAAAATATAAGGACATACTGATAATAAAAGTTCTGCTCAAATCAAAAAATTGTAATCAACAGGCAGCATGAAATATCTAAGACTTTTGGGTCTTAACATAGACCAATATTTCGATGTGTTATATATCTTATGGTGGAGGGTATAAAAATGGGAAAAAGTACAGCTAAATCACATCTATTACTCTCCGAAGCTTAATCGGCCGCAGTGATGTCAATTTGTGCTCAAAATGTGCTCGAAAATCTGATAGAATAACGCGTTTCATATGATTTGAAATCTATATTCTATAGATGTTTACACCCATTACCCGAATGAGCACGAGGAGTAAACTCGGGAAATTTGTACTTCTAGTTTTGTTCAATTTAGATTACCAGTGCACCTTCTATCCTTTCAAGAACCTAGCGGGAAATGGAAGGGACGTGGAAGCCTGGGCGCTGCATTACGTGTTCATTTCAAAATAACATTGGATTGGATTGGATACCAAGGCCTTGCCTCTCGCTTCTATTCGTATGCCTTCTAGATGTGATGTCGTCGATGCCATGCTATCAGGCCTTCATACTAAGTACAAAAATCATGCCTTCCAAAAGGCGTGGACAGGAAGGCATAAAAGAAAGTGTGTAAAAATAAATATTTTGAAGGCAAGGTTGTCTACACCCTCAAAAAAAAATCGCTTCTTTAACATATGTTCCAAACATATTTTGCAGGAAGCACATATATTATTGCATACTGCCGAAACATTAATATGTTTGTTTTATGTGAACATATTATATGTTTGGAAGCATTTTGAGCCAAAAATATTATATGCTTGGAAGAATTTTTCCCAAACACGATTGTGCTCATTCCCTAACATACTCGTAATTTTCACTTCCACGAAATTTTTTATTTATTGGCACCTTTCTCTGTAATACAAATAATGTTGAAGAAATTATTCACTTTTATAATTTTTTTAAATTTTACCTTTCGCCTGCACGGAGAATCGAACCGAGGACCATACAGTTTGTAAGCCAACACACTATCCACTGGGCTACGTAGCTGTTATAGTCACCAGTAGATAATTATCGTTTTAAGTTACATTTATATAGCATAGTTTGCAGCGCCCACGAGCCCATGCAAACATAACATTATTTAACAAAAACATACATTTGTTTGCCACGTGGAGCAGTGGTTAGCATGTCTGCCTTGCATGCAAAGGGTCGTGGGTTCAATCCCTGCTCCGACCGATTTTTTTTTTTTTTTTTAATTTACACATTTATATTTATACTATATTAATTTTTTTAAATGAAACATCGAAATGTGCGTTATTAAAGATTTATAGTCAGTAACAGTGCTTGATATAAACGAAATTGAATGATTTTTGGATAAAATATTATTTTTTATTGCAAAAATAACAATCTTGTAATAAAAAACTGTTTTTGTACAAAACTTTAAAATTTGGAAGGAATTCAAAAACTAACAAAAGAAGAAAGTGGAGTCGAGTATGAACATACATACATAATTTTATAATATAAACATAAATTTATTTAGGAGTGAACAGTTTTTTACTAGCATTTAACACCATCGCTCTAAAATTCCTTTTATTTTTCTTTAATAATTAATTTTAAAGAAAATAAACTTTTTAAATTGTTTTAGCTGTAAAACTCGAACTTAATGCCCGCTTTTATATTTGATGGTGTCCGTCAACTCCTCGTGGACTACTTTTTAATAAAGTGAAACTAAACTTTGTTTTTTTACATTTTACTGTGTTTTTCACTATTTCCTCCTTATTTCATTTTACCGTCCCAACTCTAAAAAGAGTATAGTGCCCTTTCGTTATTTTTATGAAGACCCCTGATTTCTTTTAACGAACCAAGAAAAAAATAATGCCAAAATGATAAACAAAACACATGTCCACACATACATAAAATGCTGCTCTCAAGGCGAAAACATAAGCTGTTTGTTTTTCAAATGTCTATTCTCTTGGTTCAGAATGTATATTCTCTTTATTCAAATTAAATAATATTTAGACTTAAACATATCAAATTTTTGGCCTTATCATAAAACAGTTTTCCGAAACAACATACAAGCGGTTTCACAGAAATTGTTCTCTTTTTACTCTTTTGCTGTGTTATATTGATATCTTTCGTCAACTCTCCCGGTTTCCATCTCTATTTCTCTCTATACTCTCTCTGTCGCTTTGAATAAAATATCACAACATATGTATGTTTAGTTGAAATTTGTAAATTTATATATGTTTGTATTCACACATATGATTTTTATGAAACATTCATGCCCCAAACATAATATATTCTAACATATTAACATAGATGTCCCAAACATTTAGTGTTAGTTTAGGAAAATTACATGTTCGCACTTAAATATGTTGTGGTTTAAAATCGTGCCCGAAACACATTTTGTTTATATAGGAACATATGAAAAACATATTTTTCTAACAGTGTATGAACTGAACTTTTGCCCTCATACCTTTTACATTAGAATTTAATTTGACTTACTTTTCCTATACAGTTTATCTTATTTTTGTGATTTTAATAATTATGTGTATTTTTATTTTTCTGCTCCGTCGGGATTTGTACCGGGGTCCTCGTTATTGGTAGTCCTACACTCATCCACTGGCCTACGACACATTTATGTGATGTGGGCGTCAAGAGGTAAACTTAAGCTACACGTGAGGTCATTCCGCGTTCCCTTCTGTCGGAAGTGAACGTATAATGGGTATCGGATCTTTTATATGTTATAGAGAATGTCTTCTAGAAGGCCAAAGTTAGGAGTAACTAGACATAAACAAATTAATAGCTTGGCAGCCAACAAAGAATGAGTATGAGATCCTTTTTATACCCACCACCATAGGATGGGGGGGTATATTAACTTTGTCATTCCGTTTGTAACACATCGAAATATTGCTCTAAGACCCCATAAAGTATATATATTCTGGGTCGTGGTGAAATTCTGAGTCGATCTGAGCATGTCCGTCCGTCCGTCCGTGTGTTGAAATCACGCTAACTTCCGAACGAAACAAGCTATCGACTTGAAACTTGGCACAATTAGTTGTTATTGATGTAGGTCAGATGGTATTGCAAATGGACCATATCGGTCCACTTTTACGTATGGCCCCCATATAAACGGACCCCAAAATTTGGCTTGCGAGGCCTCTAAGAGAAGCAAATTTCATCCGATCCGGCTGAAATTTGGTACATGGTGTTAGTATATGGTTTCTAACAACCATGCAAAAATTGGTCCACATCGGTCCATAATTATATATAGCCCCCATATAAACAGATCCCCCGATTTGGCTTGCGAGGCCCCTAAGAGAAGCAAATTTCATCCGATCCGGCTGAAATTTGGTACATGGTGTCATTATATGGTCTCTAACAACCATGCAAAAATTGGTCCACATCGGTCCATAATTATATATAGCCCCCATATAAACCGATCCCCCTCTTTGGCTTGCGAGGCCTCTAAGAGAAGCAAATTTCATCCGATCCGGCTGAAATTTGGTACATGGTGTTAGTATATGGTCTCTAACAACCATGCAAAAATTGGTCGACATCGGTCCATAATTATATATAGCCCCCATATAAACCGATCCCCCGATTTGGCTTGCGAGGCCGCTAAGAGAAGCAAATTCCATCCGATACGGCTGAAATTTTGTACGTGATGTTAGTATATGGTCTATAACAACCATGCAAAAATTGGTCAACATCGGTTCATAATTATATATAGCCCCCATATAAACCGATCACCAGATTTGACCTCCGGAACCTCTTGGAAGACCAAAATTCATCTGATTCAGTTGAAATTTGGTATGTGGTGTTAATATATGGCCTCAAACTCCCATGCAAAAATTGGTCGATATCGCTCCATAATTATATATAGGCCCCATATAAACCGATCCCCAGATTTGACCTCCAGAGCCCCTTGGAAGAGCAAAATTCTTGCCATTCGGTTGAAATTTGGTACGTGATGTTAGTATATGGTATCCAACAACCATGCAGGAATTGGTTCCTATCAGTCCATAATTATATATAGCTCCCATATAAACCGATCCCCAGATTTGACCTCCGGTGCCTTTTGGAGAAGCAAAATTCATCCGATCTGCTTGAAATTTGGTACGTGGTGGTAGTATATATTTAACAACCATGCCAAAAGTGGTCCATATCAGTCCATAAAAATATATAGCCCCCATATGAACCGATCCCGAGATTTGGTTTTGGAGCCACTTGGAGGAGGAAATTTCAACCGAGTCAGTTGAAATTTGGTACATTGTGCTAGTATATGGTCGTTAATAATCATGCCTAACTAGGTCCATATCGGTCTATAGTTATATATGGCCCTCAGATAAATCGATCCCCAATCACACAAAAATTGGTCCATATCAAGTTCATAATTGTATATAGCCCCCATATAAGCGACCCCCATATTTCAATTCTGGCTCTCTACGTACAAAAAGTCCATATCGATTCGTAATTATTTGTAGACTTAACTGTACATAACTTTTTTGTCTAATATATACCATGTATGGACTAAATCACAGTCTTTCGTAGAAGTTTCTACGCAATCCATGGTGGTGGGTACATAAGATTCGGCCTGGCCGAACTTGCGGCCGTATGTACTTGTTATACCTGACGTCACAGAATGGTATTGGGGTTATAACAAATTTGTCATTCCGTGCGTAGCACAACAAAATATCTATTTCCGACTATATAGAGTCTATATATACTTGATTAGGGGAAAATGAAAAGATGATATTACTACACCGGAAAAATCCGTAGTTAACGGAACGCTGAATTTAACTTATTTTTATTGCACAAAAATTATTTGTTTGTAGTTACATTTATTTCTTTTTCGAAATTTGCCACATCCCAATGAAATTTTCGTTTTTTGTAAGTATGTCTCAAACATTTTATAAACTAAACGTGGGTATATAGTTCAATGACCGTACACATAAATTCCATATGAACTAAAGCAAAAGAAAATTTTCGTACGATTCCAAAAATAGAGTGAAATGCCAATGATTTTGTCCTTTATTTTTAGTTCGTTTTTATACCCTTCACCACTACTGTGGTACAGGGTATAATAAGTTTGTGCATTTGTATGTAATGTCAAGAAGGTCTTTTAGTATACCGGTCGTCTTAGAATTAAATTCTGAGTCGATTTAGCGATGTCCGTCTGTCTGTCTGTCTGTATATGTAATTTTGTGTGCAAAGTACAGGTCGCAGTTTAAGTCCGATCGTCTTCAAATTTGGCACAGAGTTTTACCTTGGCTCAAAGACAATCGCGATTGATTTCGGTTCAGATTTAGATATAGCTGCCATATATATTTATCACCGATATGGCCATAATTGACGTATTTATCAACGTATTTCCTTAAAATTTCGCAGGGCCGAATATTTGGGGGCTCTCGTCAAATATGCAAAATTATTAGATATAGCTCCCATATATATCTTTCGTCCGATTTGAGCTTATATGGCCTCAAAAGCCAGAGTTTTTCCCTGATTTGCTTCAAATTTTGCACAAGGAGTGCGTTTAATAGTATCGTTAATTATTCCAAATTTAGTTGAAATCGGTTCAGATTTAGATATAGCTCCCGAATATGTCTTTCGACCGATTTCGACTCATATACCCACAGACACCAAAGATTTACCCCGATTTACTTGAAACTTTGCACAGGGAGTAGAATTAAGGTTCTGGATATGCGAGCGAATTTTAATTGAAATCGGTTCAGATTTTGATATAGCTCCCATATATATCCTTCGCCAGATTTTCCGTCATATGACCACAGAGTTCAAAGTTGTAGTCCGTTTTCGTTAAATTTTGCACAGGGAGTAGAATTAAAATACTAAGTATGCATGTCAAATTTGGTTAAAATCGGTTCAGATTTCTATATAGCTTCCATACATATGTTTTTACGATTTGGGCAAAAATGGCCAAAATACCCACATTTTCCCTATAAAATCGCCACTGCTAAGTCGAAAACATGTAAAAGTGACTCAAATTTTACTTTATTTCTTATACATGTCTATCGACCGATAAATCATAAATACACTTTTGCGAAGTTGACTCAAAATTGGTTCAGATTAAAATGTTTCCCATATTTTTTTTACTAACATAGTGTACCATCCCAGGGCATTAGGCGACTTAAATTGTATGTCTATAGGTTATAAAATCTGTTCAGATGAAGTCAGATTTAAATGTATGTGTTTGGGACAAAAACCTTTATATATAGCACCAAACACATTTGACGGATTTGATATAGTGTCGAAAATGTGGATTTACAAAGTGGTGCAGGGTATAATATATTCGGCCCCGCCCGACTTTAGACTTTCCTTACTTGTTTTTTACTAACATTGTGGTCCGTCCCGGTCATAAACCAATTTAAATTTTGAGTCTAGACATTTTGTGAATGTTTAAAAAAAATGCCCAAATCGGTTCATATTTAAATATTTGTATATGGGAAAATAAACCTTTATATAGCTCCTAACAAATTTGAAGGTTAAGATGTTGGTATACATACTGGTGAAGGTATAATTTAGCCGGCCCCGCCCGAATTTAGACTTTCCTTATGTTCATGCGAGAAATCGCTGTATGGTCATCATTTACGCATGTAATACAGCGTGGACTAATTGACACTCGCATGTCCGTCACTGACCTCGTTTGTGGTCGGCGTCAAATTTGTTTTGTTTGACATTGGTTTTCTAATAAGAAAAAGAAATTAACAAAAGCACCATATTGTAATTTGAAGTGAGAAAGTAAAGAAGTAATTAGAAGTCCAATAAAAGGAAAATTCAAGTCTTTCGTGAATATATATATATATATATATATATATATATATATATATATATATATATATATATATATATATATATATATATATATATATATATATATATATATATATATATATATATATATATATATATATATATATATATATATATATATATATATATATATATATATATATATATATATATATATATATATATATATATATATATATATATATATTTGTCAAACATATATATGAATAATAAAAATTGGTGTTAACCCGAACTATAGTGTGCTTTGATTCATATAGTGACATTATTCCTTTGGAGGAAAATATAGTAGTATTATCCCTTTGGGAAAGTGTTTTGCCAAAAGAAATATCTATTTGTTTGCCCCTGGGGCTAGTGACTCCAACTAGAGTGTTATTATCACTCCAATACGATCAGCGAGTGACAATAAATTTTACTTCCCATCGGGAAAGAATAGTCAAATTGCAGCCAAAGACGGCACGTCTTAACCACCAGCGAAAACCATAAAGGTAAACAAACGGGGGTGTCAGAATCTGGGAATTTTGGTGACCACCCTCTGGAACGTTGGATAGTGACTCCAACACCTTACTTTAATATGAGAATGAGTTAATTCGTGTTTTCCTATTGGGCTTTAAAAAATATTTCGCATTAAAAAATATTTCAATTTCATACCGTGAAACAAGTTGTCAAAATTACTACACGCAAAAAAATAATTCTTTCCTCTCAAACGAAATTTTAGACAAACAAAGTTCGTTTCTCATTTGCTTTTCGCTGTAAGGAAGTGTATTTCGAAGAAAAGTATATACTTTTTGTGATAAACGTTTATTCTTTTCCAGGATGTAAAAACAATTTCATAAAGACAAACTCAAAAAAAAAACATTGTTTTCTTGCTAATTGCATTTTCCCTCACATCTTTCTCACATCCACGAGGTTTTTTAGTTCTTAACACCTTTTCCTGTAATACCAACAATGTAGAAGAAATTATACGATTTTATAAATTTTTAAAATTTTTTTACCTTTCGCCTGGACGGAGAATCGAACCGCGGACCATGCACTTTGTAAGCCAACACACTAACCACTGAGCTATGTACCTGTTATGGTCATCAATAGATAAATATCCATATAAGTTATATTTATATAGCATAGCTTGCGGAGCTCACGAACCGAATAAACAAAGTTTATTTAACAGAAACAAACATTTAGTTTGGCACCGTGGAGCAGTGGTTGCTACGTCCGACTTGCATGCCAAGGGTCGTGGGTTCGATCCCTGCTTCGACCAAAGTTTGTTTTTTGTTTTTTTTTTTTTACATATATTCCAGATATGTTCGGAAGATTCCGAAAAACTGTTCAACATTACATTGTAGTATGTTAAATTTTGAACTGTAAAATGTGTCTTATTAAAGACCTAAAGTCAGAAAAGAACAGTGTTTGATATAGACGAAATTGACTGTGTTGTTGTTTCAAAAATAACTTTTTTTATTGAAAACATAAAAATTTTGTGACAAACTAATTTTTTTGGTGATAAAAGTTTAAAATTTTCGAAGCAATTCAAAAAACTCTAACAAAAGAAAAACGTGTACCGAAAACGTTTTCCAAACGTTTTTTTTTTGCGTGTAGAGAGAATGGGCGGAGCTGAACTATCAAATACAATTTGTTTGCTTCTTTAACTCTCAAGGATTTGATTAAAACTGTCTGTAAAACGGAATTTTCGTACTTATAACAACAATATAGCTCCTTCTTTTCCAATTCCCAAAGAAGGCACAGAATAATGTTTTTTAGAAAGGAAGTGCAAGGCATTTTAGCATGCATGATAGGAGAAGGCATATGGGAAGATGTTAAGGATCCCAAAATCATGGGTTAAGAAGGCATGATTTTTGGGGTACTTCGCAATTTTCCCGCTGGAAAGTTAAATGGGGACGACACATCTCGTACACTGAAAAAACAGTGAACCTACCAGGAAGAAAACTTTCGGTTAATTTTAGAAAATTTTGAATATTTGTAGAAAATTTTAACTAAACAGTATTACAAACGTTGGCATCACGCCGATGTCATAAAAATAAGTAAATTTTTTTTCAACAATTACAAGAAAATTTATTAGACATAACTAAGTTTTTTCACTTGTTAAAGAAAATTTTGCAGTTTGAAGAAAAAACTTGGAGTTCAAAATTGCAAGAATGTCTTTAGTGACATACGAAGTTCACGATGGACGCATTTTTGGTAATATTTACAAATTTAAAGAAATTCTGAACTATTTTGTGGAAGACACGAATTTAGATAATCTTTATGCTTCATTTGAGTATATTTTTATACCCTCCATCATAGGATGGGGGTATATTAACTTTGTCATTCCGTTTGTAACACATCGAAATATTGCTCTAAGACCCCATAAAGTATATATATTCTGGGTCGTGGTGAAATTCTGAGTCGATCTAAGCATGTCCGTCCGTCCGTCCGTCCGTCTGTTGAAATCACGCTAACTTCCGAACGAAACAAGCTATCGACTTGAAACTTGGCACAAGTAGTTGTTATCGATGTAGGTCGGATGGTATTGAAAATGGGCCATATCGGTCCACTTTTACGTATAGCCCCCATATAAAGGGACCCTCAGATTTGGCTTGTGGAGCCTCTAACAGAAGCATATTTCATCCGATCCGGCTGAAATTTGGTATATGGTGTTGGTATATGGTCTCTAACAACCATGCAAAAATTGGTCCACATCGGTCGATAATTATATATAGCCCCCATATAAACCGATCCTCAGATTTGGCTTGCGGAGCCTAAAAGAGAAGCAAATTTCATCCGATCCGGCTGAAATTTGGTACATGGTGTTGGTATATGGTCTCTAACAACCATGCAAAAATTGGTCCACATCGGTCCATAATTATATATAGACCCCATATAAACCGATCTCCAGATTTATCTTGCGAAGCCTCAAAGAGGAGCAAATTGCATCCGATCCGGCTGAAATTTGGTACATAGTATATGGTCTCTAACAACCGTGCAAAATTGGTCCACATCGGTCCATAATTATATATGGCGCCCATATAAACCGATCCCCAGATTTGGCTTGCGAAGTCTCCAAGAGAAGCAAATTTCATCCAATCCGGTTGTAATTTGTAACATGGTGTTAGTATATGATCTTTAACAACCGTGCCAGAATTGGTCCATATCGGTCCATAATTATATATAGCCCCCATATAAAACATTCTCCAGATTTGACCTCCGGAGCCTCTTGGAGGAGCAAAATTTATGCGATCCGGTTCAAATTAGGCACGTGGTGTTAGTATATGGTCGCTAACAACCATACCAAAATTGGTCCAATCACACAAAAATTGGTCCATATCGGTTCATAATCATGGTTGCTACTAGAGCCAAAAATAATCTACCAAAATTTTATTTCTATAGAAAATTTTGTCAAAATTTTATTTCTAGAGAAAATTTTGTTAAAATTTTATTCGGTTCATAATAAAATTTTCATCATTGTCAAAATTTTATTTCTATAGAAAATTTTTTCAAAATTTTATTTCTATAGAAAATTTTGTTCAAATTTTATTCGGTTCATAATAATGGTTGCCACTCGAGCCAAAAATAATCTACCAAGATTTTATTTCTATAGAAAATTTTGTGAAAATTTTATTTCTATAGAAAATTTTGTTAAAATTTTATTTCTGTAGAAAATTTTGTCAAAATTTTATGTCTACTTTGTCAAACTGAATTATATACGTATTGGATTGATCTTTTTATACCCTCCATCATAGGATGGGGGTATATTAACTTTGTCATTCCGTTTGTAACACATCGAAATATTGCTCTAAGACCCCATAAAGTATATATATTCTGGGTCGTGGTGAAATTCTGAGTCGATCTAAGCATGTCCGTCCGTCCGTCCGTCCGTCTGTTGAAATCACGCTAACTTCCGAACGAAACAAGCTATCGACTTGAAACTTGGCACAAGTAGTTGTTATCGATGTAGGTCGGATGGTATTGAAAATGGGCCATATCGGTCCACTTTTACGTATAGCCCCCATATAAAGGGACCCTCAGATTTGGCTTGTGGAGCCTCTAACAGAAGCATATTTCATCCGATCCGGCTGAAATTTGGTATGTGGTGTTGGTATATGGTCTCTAACAACCATGCAAAAATTGGTCCACATCGGTCGATAATTATATATAGCCCCCATATAAACCGATCCCCAGATTTGGTATATGGTGTTGGTATATGGTCTCTAACAACCATGCAAAAATTGGTTCACATCGGTCCATAATTATATATAGCCCCTATATAAACCGATCCCCAGATTTGGCTTGCGGAGCCTCAAAGAGAAGAAAATTTCATCCGATCCTGCTGAAAATTGGTGCAGGATGTTGGTATATGGTCTCTAACAACCATGCAAAAATTGGTTTACATCGGTCCATAATTATATATAGCCCCCATATAAACCGATCCCCAGATTTGGCTTGCGGAGCCTCAAAGAGAAGCAAATTTCATCCGATCCGGCTGAAATTTGGTACATGATGTAGGTATACGGTCTCTAACAACCATGCAAAAATTGGTCCACATAGGTCCATAATTATATATAGACCCAATATAAACCGATCTCCAGATTTATCTTGCGAAGCCTCAAAGAGGAGCAAATTGCATCCGATCCGGCTGAAATTTGGTACATAGTATTGGTATATGGTCTCACAACCGTGCAAAAATTGGTCCACATCGGTCCATAATTATATATGGCGCCCATATAAACCGATCCCCAGATTTGGCTTGCGAAATCTCCAAGAGAAGCAAATTTCATCCAATCCGGTTGTAATTTGGAACATGGTGTTAGTATATGATCTTTAACAACCGTGCCAGAATTGGTCCATATCGGTCCATAATTATATATAGCCCCCATATAAAACATTCTCCAGATTTGACCTCCGGAGCCTCTTGGAGGAGCAAAATTTATCCGATCCGGTTCAAATTAGGCACGTGGTGTTAGTATATGGTCGCTAACAACCATACCAAAATTGGTCCAATCACACAAAAATTGGTCCATATCGGTTCATAATCATGGTTGCTACTAGAGCCAAAAATAATCTACCAAAATTTTATTTCTATAGAAAATTTTGTCAAAATTTTATTTCTAGAGAAAATTTTGTTAAAATTTTATTCGGTTCATAATAAAATTTTCATCATTGTCAAAATTTTATTTCTATAGAAAATTTTTTCAAAATTTTATTTCTATAGAAAATTTTGTTCAAATTTTATTCGGTTCATAATAATGGTTGCCACTCGAGCCAAAAATAATCTACCAAGATTTTATTTCTATAGAAAATTTTGTCAAAAGTTGATTTCTATAGAAAATTTTGTTAAAATTTTATTTCTGTAGAAATTTTTGTCAAAATTTTCTTTCTATAGAAAATTTTGTCAAAAATTTTATTTCTATAGAAAATTTTGTGAAAATTTTATTTCTATAGAAAATTTTGTTAAAATTTTATTTCTGAAGAAAACTTTGTCAAAATTTTATGTCTACTTTGTCAAACTGAATTATATACGTATTGGATTGATCTTTTTTGATTTAATATATACCACGTATGGACTTACATACAATTTAGAAGATGCACTGAAAAAAAAGCATACTCGGTTCCAAAGATTTTGTCTTTACTTTAAAAAATTTGGTATTGATTTCGAGCCAAAGAAGCGGAGAATGCAAGTAAGGATACTTTTAAGACACAATTCTCTTTTAAATTTAGGTTTTGTGTACTTGCTTCTAGGAAGCAAATTTTAATTTTTCGCTTTCTCAGCTTTTTTTCTTCATATGCTATGAAAGTCCTTTAAAAACGAGTTAACGGCAACTTTATTTTACAAATTAAGACTCGACTTTCAGTAGAAATTATGCTATGTTTGAAGTAAAAAACTTCTTTAAAATAAAGTTTTGAAAAACATGTCCTATATTTGAACGATTTTTTGCTTTGTAGTCAAGATGCAAAAAGACAACAAATTTAAAGACAATTTCATTAAATTTAAAGAATTTTTCTGAATTATTAAAGTCAAGTTGACCTTAGCCTATAAATGTTTTCTTTCATGTTAAGATACCCATTTTTAAGTCAAATCACTTAATTATAAGGACAATATGACTTCATTGAAAAGTTTATCGACTTTTGGACAAGGAAAAAACTTTATGTTAGAGAAATGCGTCTTCTATGCTAAGCAAAATTTGTATTCGTATTTTAAAGACATGAAATCTTTGACCTCACGACAATTTTTTTTTTTCAGTGTGGTGTTAGGAGGTTTTAAGATACCTTGCCATCGGCAAGCGTTACCGCAACTTAAGTAATTCGATTGTGGATGGACGTGTTTAGATGAAGTTTCTACGCAATCCATGATGGAGGGTACATAAGCTTCGGCCTGGCCGAACTTACGGCCCTATATACTTGTTTTTCCTCTAGCGTACACAAAAAAAGTATTAGAGTAAAGAAAACTTTCTGCAAATATAATATTGGGAGCCACCGTGGTGCAACGGTTAGCATGCCCGCCTTGCATACACAAGGTCGTGGGTTCGATTCCTGCTTCGACCGAACACCAAAAAGTTTTTCAGCGGTGGATTATCCCACCTCAGTAATGCTGGTGACATTTCTGAGGGTTTCAAAAACTTCTCTAAGTGGTTTCACTGCAATGTGGAACGCCGTTCGGACTTGGCTATAAAAAGGAGGTTCCTTGTCAATGAGCTTAACATGGAATCGGGCGGCACTCAGTGATAAGTGAGAAGTTCACCAATGTGGTATCACAATGGACTGAATAGTCTAAGTGAGCCTGATACATCGGGCTGCCACCTAACCTAACCTAAACATAATATTTCTATTAACTAAAATAAAGTTAAATTGGCTTTAGTGAAATAGAGAGTTCACTTTTTTTTGAGTGTAGTGGGCCTATAGTACTAAAAGTCAAATCTGGATATCGGTCTATTGGGGGCTTTTCCAAAACGTGGACCGATACACGTAATATTCATCACAATTGTTTGTCGAACTAAACTTCCTTTACATTTTGAATTTCAGCTAAATCGGATGAAAATTGGACCGATATAGCCCATCATCGAACTTGGCCTACGCGCATACAAAAGACAAATCTGTGTTAAATTTCAGGACGATAGTGTCATTATTGAAGGTTGTAGCGTGATTACAACAAACAGACAGACGGGCATCCTTATATTGTCTTGCAATTTCTCCCTGTTCAAGAATATATACTTTATATAGTCGGAAATCGATATTTCGATGTGTTACAAACGGAATGGCAAACTTATTATACCCCCATAACCATTCTGTGCTGGTGGGTATAAAAAAGATCAGAGGAAACATCATAATTATCACTTACACTATTCAGTCCATTGTGATACCACATTGGTGAACTTCTCTCTTATCACTGTGTGCTGCCCGATTCCATGTTAAGCTCAATGACAAGGGACCTCCTTTTTATAGCCGAATCCGAACGGCGTTCCACATTGCAGTGAAACCACTTAGAGAAGCTTTGAAACCCTCAGAAATGTCACCAGCATTACTGAGGTGGGATAATCCACAGCTGAAAAACTTTTTGGTGTTCGGTCGAAGCAGGTATCGAACCCACGACCTTGTGTATGCAAGGCGGGCATGCTAACCATTGCACCACGGTGGCTCCCAGTGATGCTGTCTTAAAACACAAATGTAGAAATGAAAGTATGTACAAAGTTATTCACTGATTAAAATGTTCACATGAATTCAGATGACATTTATAGTGAAAACATTTGTTTACATTATGACGCTTTTTCAATTTATGAAAAATTTCTCACTTCCGCTATTCATTGATTATAAAGTCTAATTACATAACTTTTACTTCACATAGGCTCAAACTGAAATTTTCTCTGAATACAAAAGTTAAATTACTTTAGGGCATAAAAATATCGTAGGTTCATAGATTTAATCTAAGTAACCACTACAATCATACGGTTTATTTTATTAAACAAGCAGCTAAATTGAAAACATCTTTTGCAAAAAAAAGATACGAAGCGAATGACAAAATCAAACGTCAATTTACTTTTCGAAATTAAATTAATTGACAAAGGCTAAGTATTCGACAAATACAGCGACGTTGTGAACGAATGTGAAAAGGCTAGCGAAACTGTTGGAATAGTCAAGTTGTATGCAAATAGCCGAAGAATTCATGAATAGTAGAGATGAGATGAATTGAAATGATACCAACTGGTATAGTTATATATACAAATAAAGCAAATTTTATTAAAATTTTATCATATCGGTTAGAGAAATTTAAATACATAATACATAAAATTACTCCATAAGTAAAATCTTTTTTAAAAATAAGTGCTAACCAATTCTGTTGCACAACTAATAACGCTATGGGTGACGCCAATTGAAGAGAATTAAAGTACAGCTTAAGAAAAACATTGTGTTCGAGGCCTTTATCTTCTTCCTTCACCTAAAAACCGTATTTTCTTTATAACCATATAACAGGTTGGCTGATAAGTCCCCGATCTGACACATAGATGGCGTCGCTAGAATTAAATGCATATTATTTTTATATAGTACCAACCTTCAAATGATTCGTGTCAAAATTTGACATCTGTAAGTCAATTAATTTGTGAGATAGAGCGTCTTTTGTGAAGCAAATTTTGTTATTGTGAAAAAAAATGGAAAAAAAGGAATTTCGTGTTTTGATAAAATACTGTTTTCTGAAGGGAAAAATACGGTGGAAGCAAAAACTTTGCTTGATAATCAGTTTCCGGACTCTGCCCCAGGGAAATCAACAATAATTGATTGGTATGCAAAATTCAAGCGTGGTGAAATGAGCACGGAGGACGGTGAACGCAGTCGACGCCCGAAAGAGATGGGTACCGACGAAAACATCAAAAAATCCACAAAATTATTTTGAATGACCGTAAAATGAAGTTGATCGAGATAGCAGAGGCCTTAAAGATATCAAAGGAACGTGTTGGTCATATCATTAATCAATATTTGGATATGCGGAAGCTCTGTGCAAAATGGGTGCCGCGCGAGCTCACTTTTGACCAAAAACAACAACGTGTTGATGATTATGAGCGGTGTTTGCAGCTGTTAACTCGTAATACACCCGAGTTTTTTCGTCGATATGTGACAATGGATGAAACATGGCTCCATCACTACACTCCTGAGTCCAATCGACAGTCGGCTGAGTGGACAGCGACCGATGAACCGTCTCCGAAGCGTGGAAAGACTCAAAAGTCCGCTGGAAAAGTAATGGGCTCTGTTTTTTGGGATGCGCATGGAATAATTTTTATCGATTATTTTGAGAAAGGAAAAACCATCAACAGTGACTATTATATGGCGTTATTTCTGCGTTTGAAGGTCCAAATCGCGGCAAAACGGCCCCATATGAAGAAGGTTAGGTTGTTCCACCAAGACAATGCACCGAGCCACAAGTCATTGAGAACGATGGCAAAAATTCATGAATTGGGCTTCGAATTGCTTCCCCACCAACCGTATTCTCCAGATCTGGCCCCCAGCGACTTTTTCTTGTTCTCAGACCTCAAAAGGATGCTCGCAGGGAAAAAATTTGACCGCAATGAAGAGGTGATCGTCGAAACTGAGGCCTATTTTCAGGCAAAACCGAAGGAATACTACCAAAATGGTATCAAAAAATTGGAAGGTCGTTATAATCGTTGTATCGCTCTTGAAGGGAATTATGTTGAATAATAAAAACGAATTTTGACAAAAAAATGTGTTTTTCTTTGTTAGACCGTGGACTTAACAGCCAACCTGTTATTTTTCAAGTATGGAAAATTTTCTTTATTGTACATACAATTATTTTCGGTTTATACACGGACGAAAAAGACTGTTTTCCATATGTTTGGGTGTAAAAATTATTTGTTTGGAACTCAAATTTTTTAACACAATATTTTTAAGTGCAAGCATATAATGTTCATAAACTAGCATAACATGTTATATGCTAGAACATATTATGTTTGGGACATAAAATGTTTGTAAATATATTATGCTTAGATGCAAACATATATTAATTTGGAAGTAGCCTATAAACATATATGTGTTTAGAAAGAGAGACCTAGAGAGTATGCTGCAAGTAAAATAATGGAAGTAACCCATTGGCGCCTTAAAAATACATATATCCACACAAAGAAAATGTCATTAATTTTTTTTTCTGCCAGTGTATACGCTAAGGTGAAACATAATATGTTTGAACAATACAAACAATATTTTGTTGGTACCAATCCAATGTTTGAAGCAAAATGTGTTTGGGGTATATGTAACAGAAGCGATTTTTTTTTTGAGGGTGTAGATTTAAACTTTACATTAACAAAATGTTGAATTTTTAGTTGAAAATAATTTACTTTATAGTGTGATATATTTCTTTTTTCTCTTCGCTCCTCCACTTACTTAATGTATCAATAACATTTATATCATCACTAAATATGGCTATCTTAAATTCAAGTTGATTATAAAAACCTTTTACCATATTCATATCTTAAAAAAATGTCCTTCGTATGTGACGACCTTATTCTTAATTTAAGCAATTTATCTAAATGTCAAACTTCGGTCTATTTCTCAACACTTAAAAATCACAGATTTCACTTTCAATCATTTCATTCTTATCTATTTTTGTCAGTTGGTATAACAATTATTGGAGCATGAAACGATATCCCTGAAATATTCGGAATTGCTTTCCATTTGTGTTTCACAGGATAATTGCATTGAGGGGGAGGGGCAGCGTTGCTCTTTATACAACAGCAATAAATTCTTTACCAAAAATGTTTAATTCGCTCTCTCCCACAATCAATGATATACAATACAGCACTTAGATTTGTGCATACCATTTTAATATTAAATGTTTGTAGTTTTATTACAAAATTGTTGTCTATTCATGTGTAAAAAATTAGGTGTGTATGCAAACACATGTGTGCGAGTGTTGAATGGAAACATTGCAAAACTATTTCAACAGTTTCCACTTGATTAAATATTTAATCAAGCAAAAAGGCTAAAAACTTTTTTAAAGAATATTTTATATTCACAATGTCAAAGATTGGGCAAATTCATTGAAGTAGGCATGTAGGAATGTGAACGAAAATCAAATTTTGTATGATTATTTTAAATTAGGCTGTAGTTGCATAAACAAATAGTGCAGTATTTAAAATTTTTAGTTGTACACAGAAAACAAAGTAGCTTGTAATGACAAGTTTTAAACTTCAAAAAGTTTTGTCAGCGGTGGATTATCCCACCTCAGTAATGCTGGTGACATTTCTGAGGGTTTCAAATCTTCTCTAAGTGGTTTCACTGCAATGTGGACCGCCGTTCGGGCTCGGCTATAAAAAGGAGGTCCCTTGTCATTGAGCTTAACATAGAATCGGGCAGCACTCAGTCATAAGAGAGAAGTTATATATGCGTTTACGGTGGCCCACAGGAACGAAAAAGTCTGATTTTCATATGTTTGGGTGTAAAATATATGTGGTTGGAACTCAAAATTTTAGCACATTATTTTTAAGTGCATGCATATAATGTTCATAAACTAGCATAACATGTTTGCAACACATATAATATGTGTGGACGCAAACATATCTGTGTTTAGAAAGAGAGACCAAGAGAATATGCTACAAGTAAAAAAATGGATGTAACTAATTGGCGCCGTAAAAATATATACACCCTAAGAAAATTTCATTAAAAGTGTATGCCTAAGGTGAAACATAATATGTTTGTACAATAGCAACAATATTTTGTTTGAACCAATCCCGAACATAAATATGTTTGAAGCAGAATGTGTTTGGGAGTATACAGAAGCGATTTTTATACCCTAAACCACAAAGTGGTCTGGGTATAATAACATTGATCTGCCAAAAAATGTGCCTACTAGGAATATTGATTTAGACCCCATAAAATATATACCGATCTACTCAGAATCATTCCTGAGTTGATCTAGCGTTTGGTGTCCGTCCGCCCGTCCGCCATGTATTTGTTGTTCGCACGATTCCGGTCGCAATTATTAACCAATTTTGATGATGTATCGCCCGATTTATATATGTATCGCCCGATTTACTCAAAGTTGGCCAAATCTAATTTTCTAAAGTACTTACTATATGTGCAAAAAATCATCGAATCGGTCCATATTTAGATATACTCCCATATATATGTATCGCCCGATTTTGGAAAATTTGGTCTTAATAGCCTTATTTATTAACCGATTTTACTCAAATTTAGCACACAGAAATCTTCTATGGTATCAACAAATCCTGCAAAATATCATCTAAATCGGTTCAGATGTAGATATAGCTCCCATATATATGCAGCGCCCGATTTTGAAAAATTTGTCCCTAATAATCTTATTTTTACCATAGTGGCCTTATTTATTAACCGATCTTTTTCAAATTTAGGTTTGGTTGATAATTGTAATATCAACCAAACCTGCAAAATATCATTCAAGTCTGTTCAGATTTAGATATAGCTCTCATATATATGTAGCACCCCATTTTGCAAAATTTGTCCGTAAAAACCTTATTTTTGACCTCATTTTTTAACAGATCTTACTGAAATTTAGCACATGGTCAGCTTCTGTGGTTTCAACTGAACCTGACAAATATCGGTTCAGATTTAGATATAGCTCCCATATATATACATCGCTCGATTTTCTCAAATTTGGTCATGATTCTCTTATTTATTAACCAATGCTACTCAAGTTTCAAAGTTTTATGTATTATCCGATCGTATTTAGACTTACATGTAACTCTTACATAATATTGCCCGATTTGCATGACTTTTGATTTATTACCCACATTAATTGAGCGATTTCCTCTTTTTTAATAATGGACTCAATATTAGTTATATACTAACTCTGTATGTGCAAAATCAATCAAAAGAAAAACCAAGTTTGGACATGGTTGCCGCATCCATTTAATGCTTATCTAGAGCATGTAGTTTTCGAGTTTGAATGGTTCTCAAATACCGCAAACATGTTTTATCATTTAAATGATAGAATTTGAGAACATTACATGGTCGGGAAAATCATGTACATGACCATTCATTTTTTTTTACTTTTTTGCAGAGAAAAACGTATTTTTATAGGTTAAGTATAGACATGTCTAGAACCAGTACATGGCCATAAAGACCATTTACATTTTTTTCGTGACCATTTAACTTTTTAACTTTTTTGCAGCGAAAATAATTTTATAAAAACATTGAGCAGGTACACACGATTTTCATTTTGCGCGTCAGTCGTGTGTTGATTGTTTCTTGGAATGGACGGAGAACACGGATTTACTGTTTTGTGTTAATTTATTTATTCAGAAGTGGCACGTGGTTTTATGTGAAGACAAAAAAGGAAAGTGTAATTGAAAAAATGTACCTGTTTTTGTTCTGAATTTTGCTATATGGTGTCATTTATTTTTATTTGCAGTTACATGGTGTCTGCGTTTGTACATTTGATGGGTACAATGTAAATATGGAATAATTACTTATTGTTGAAATTGAAATAAAATAGAGTGTGTAAAAATATATGATGTTTGCTTGAACGGCATTATAAATACAAATAAGCAATGAATTAGTTTATAAATAAATAAAAACAAATAAATAACGTTAATTTTGTGTTTTCTTTTCTCAAGTGGCGTCCTTTTTTCGACGATAAAAAAGTTTTTTCATAAAGATCAAAACATTTTAGAAGAAAAACATTTTGAATGAATACCATAGCATTTTAAATCGTGACCATTGTCTTTTCATTCAAACAAAATCCTTTTTATCAATATAATAACATTTTAGATGAGGACAATTATATTTTTCTTAGAACCATGTTCACTGAGCCAACATGGTTGCAGGTGAAAATGTTACATGGTCGCCGCAAAAATAGCTCCTATCATATTATTTTGCTCTTCAAATATGATTGTGACCAGGGCTGTGGAGTCGAGTCAATTTTGCTCGACTCCGACTCCAGCATTTCTTATTAGCCTCGACTCCGACTCCGGAGTCGACTCCAAGTGGTATACATAAATCTCATTTTAACAGTATTACAATTGTAGTTTTAAGGTGTAGTGTTCCAAAAATAGACCAACTTTATTTTGCCATATGCGTTTATATGTTATGTCCAAAAGAACTCTAATTTCAAATTTTTATACGCCTCGACGACAAACCTCAGCATTTTAGGGAAAGAACTCTACATTTTAATTTCAGGCCAATAAATTAAAATACGACACAAGACTATATAGAGACCACATCAATATATGGGTATAACAACAATCTCTATAATATGTAATATATTTATAAAACCACAAAATTTCAAAAAATAATTAGGCTTCCAGAAGTTTAAGAAGTAAAATCCTGGTATTGGTCTATATAGGCATTTTGTAAAAAATAAATATATATAAAATGTAAACACTAACAAAAAGATACACAAAAATCAAAATGTAGCCCGATCAGA
The DNA here is from genome assembly GCF_050003625.1 of Haematobia irritans. Taxonomy (NCBI): domain Eukaryota; kingdom Metazoa; phylum Arthropoda; class Insecta; order Diptera; family Muscidae; genus Haematobia; species Haematobia irritans. The sequence goes on along the minus strand of NC_134398.1, from coordinate 63,606,873 downwards.
GAGAAAATTTAGATATTAAAAAATGTAATGTGTCGGATATATAAAACAAACATAAACTGCCAAAAATTAGGACGAGCGGAATTTCAAATAACCACTGCCATACAACAGATGACAGCAATAGCTGTACAGTTACGAATGTTTCTATAGAAGTAAAATTATGAAACATCGATTTATAAATGGACATTAGAAACCATTAATTTAATGTAAAGAATTTCAAGTGGCTTTGACGAAACAAACATTCTCCCAAAAGACCGGATCAGATGGCACGTTGGCAGAACATTAATTTAAAATTACGGCTTCTAAGGACATCGGGTGTATAAGGAGATTTCTCAAGTAATTATACAGGGCTATCTCAAAATTTGGGAAATTTCCGCATTTATTTATGGATCTCAAATAACTCTAAATTCGAACTTTCTGACAAATCTTGAGAAAATTTTAGACTGGGAAAAATTTCTTAAAACAAATCGGAAGTTGGGTTTATATGTCGGTGCTACATCACAAAATTGTCCGGTATGACCCATCTTCGAACTCGACATGCCTGCCAAAAAAGAAAAGAACTTTAGGTTCTACTGCTATATTGCCTTAAAATTATACCCTTATCAAGAGACTTTCAATGACCTGAAATCCAGTACACCGTTTTTCGATTAAAAACCCTAATGGAATCTAATTTGTCGTAATATTTCTTTACTTATGAAATATGAAGTGTTTTTCAAATTTTGTTTCGCCGGAGTCGGAGTCGAGCAAAATTTCTACGACTCCGGCTCCGACTCCAAGACTCCGACTTCACAGCCCTGATTGTGACAATCATGTTACTTCTCTGCGTGTAGCTACAACTATAGTATATAGTTTCAGACATTTCTGCTCACATTGCACATTGGGCCAAATGACCGAACTCCCACGCATAAAATCAATTTTTGAACTTGTGAAAATTAAATATTTGGTGGTACGAAAAAGTTGACAACACATTACGAAAAACAAATCCAAAATGGTAAAACAATATGGCAACCCGTTTGGCCATCTCAGGCCGACGAAGTGGCAACTCTTTGCAATTGATTTTTTTCTTGAATTCATAGTTTAGCAATGTGCTTTAGAGATTTTGCTGGTAAAAAAAAGTTTTTAAAGTTATAAACTTAATTTAAAATGTAAAATTTAAGTCAAAGTATGTACTTTTAGTAAAAATTAACAGCGATGGTAAATATTGTTTGGTTGTTTAAGAAAAATGTGTGACAAAAAGCATATTTTTTCTTTGCTAAATATAATGTATGTCCCATGTTTTCTGGAGTAGAACTTAATATATTGGAACGTATTGGTTGAGTTTTATACTGCGTTAGAAAGGTTGAGATGTTGTCTTTCTTGCAAACATAAATTTGTCTGCTTATAAGTGCTAATGAAGCTACCCTGTTATAATTATGGTGTTACAATCAAAACGCAGAAATTATTAAATATTTGGTAGAAAACAACTCCCAGTGCTGTAATAATAATGCAAAAACATTAAAAAGTGATAAGTCTACCATCAAGAAAAAGGTAAAATAATTGTGCAGGGAAATAGAATGAAGTAGCGTTACTTTGTTTAGTAGAAACATCTGGACAAAACAATGGTAACGAATGAGAAATTTAGGTAAATCTGCAATATCTACCATATCATTAATAATAGGTATATAAAATAAAATGTCGTCCTGGGTGTCTTACTGCAACTGATTCGTCGACACAAGTCCAGTTACAAAATATGCTTAATCATAAAGCTAATATTTACATATAGACTTACATATAGCAGAGTGTCAAGGTAGTGACACGTACAGAAGTAATAGGATCACGTCAAACATGTTTCAAGAACAAAATGTTATTTTTGGGCTGGGAACGCAAAAACGGTATCTGAACATTTTTTAACGAATATGCTCCCATTTCAACATAGTGTTGCAGAAATAATGGTATTTGAAACTTTTAGCTAAAATGAGCGATTGAATTAAACTAAAATTTCTGAAATCATATACACTTTAAGGCAGTGATCAAGATGGAGTAACAGTGAGCATCAGTTCTAATCTAGATTTTCAGTTTCCAATGTTACTACATATTGAAATATTTGATTTGGTGTATGATAAAAGTGGTTGAGATAAATCCTCCATTAGAAAGTGGGCGTGGCAGTGGCCGGATCGGTCCGAAATGTTGATCATACCTTATGCTCATCCCCAGTGGTACATGTACAAAAATTTAGAGCTCTAAGCGCTTCCTTTGGGTTGAAATACGCCCTTCATTTTAAAGTGGGCGTGGCAATGGGCGGATCGGTCCAAATTTTTTATCATAATTTATTCTCATCCCCAGTGGTACATGTACAAAATTTCAGAGCTCTAGGCGCTTCCTTTGGGTTGAAATAGGCCTTCATTTTAAAGTGGGCGTGGCAGTGGGCGGATCGGTCCAAAATTTTAATCGTACTTTATTCTCATCCCCAGTGGTATATGTACAAACTTTCACAGCTCTGGGTGCTTCCGTTGATTTAATGCGTAAAAAAACCTGTCATTTGGCCCACTGTGCATTGTAACAAAACTCCCATAAAAATCTACTCCTTAATGTTCTTAAATATGGAAATGCGGTTTATCTCGCAAACCTATACCAATGTTACCCCGCAAATGCTTATGTTCACTAATTCAGTAGGGGTGGTTTAGGGTATGATATAGTCGGCCCCGCCCGACTTTCCACTTTACTTACTTGTTTTTTGACATGGTTGCTGCGCTTGAGTTCTGGTGACCAATGACGAAGAACATGGAACATTTTTGTTTCAAAAATTTTGTTTTCTCGTCAAAAATGTACATGGTTGTCAAAATCGGATATATAATTTTTGAAAAAATAACATGATTGCGACAAACATATTACGTGTTCCCCTAAAAATAACATTTTGCTCTGGAACATGTATGAGGTGATCGTATTCATCCTTTGAGTGCAGAGCCCCCATATAAATCGACCTCCTAATTTTGCTTGCGGAGCCTCTTATAGGAACACTTTTTATACCCACCACCATAGAATGGTGACGGGGGTATAATAAGTTTGTCATTCCGTTTGTAACGCATCGAAATATCGATTTCCGACTATATAAAGTATATATATTCTTGATCAGGGAGAAATTCTAAGACGATATAACGATGTCCGTCTGTCCGTCTGTCTGTCTGTCTGTCTGTCTGTCTGTCTGTCTGTTGTAATCACGCTACAGACTTCAATTATGAAGCAATCGTGTTGAAATTTTGCACAAGCTCGTCTTTTGTCTGCAGGCAGGTCAAGTTCGAAGATGGGCTATATCGGTCCAGGTTTTGATATAGTCCCCATATAAACCGACCTCCCGATTTGGGGTCTTGGGCTTATAGAAATCGTATTTTTTATCCAATTTGCCTGAAATTTGAAATCTGGAGGTATTTTATGACCATAAAGAGATGTGCCAAAAATGGTGAGTATCGGTCCACGTTTTGGTATAGCCCCCATATAGACCGATCTCCCGATTTTACTTCTTGGGCTTATAGAAACCGCAGTTTTTATTCAATTTACCTGAAATTGGAAATCTAGAGGTATTGTAGGACCACAAATATGTGTGCCAAAAATTGTGAGTATCGGTCCATATTTTGGTATAGCCCCCATATAGACCGATCTCCCGATTTTACTTCTTGGGCTTATAGAAACCGCAGTTTTTATTCAATTTACCTGAAATTGGAAATCTAGAGGTATTGTAGGACCACAAATACGTGTGCCAAAAATTGTGAGTATCGGTCCATATTTTGGTATAGCCCCCATATAGACCGATCTCCCGATTTGGGGTCTTGGGCTTATAGAAACTGTAGTTTTTATCCAATTTGTCTGAAATTGGAAATCTAGAGGTATTTTAGGACCATAAAGAGGTGTGCCGAAAATGGTGAGTATCGATCCATATTTTGGTATAGCCCCCATATAGACCGATTCCCCAATTTTACTTCTTGGGCTTCTAGAATCCGAAGTTTTTATCCTATTTGCCTGAAATTGGAAATCTAGAGGTATTTTCGGGTCACAAAGAGGTGTGCCGAAAATGGTGAGTATCGGTCCATATTTTAGTATAGCCCCCATAAGAACGATCTCCCGATTTAACTCCTTGGGTTTCTAGAAACCGTAGTTTTTATCTGATATGCCTGAAATTGTAAATATTCTGGTATTTTAGGCTCACAAAAACGTGTATCGGATTAAGTTTATATCGGTCCATTTGGTAATGCCTCCATATAGACCGACTTCACTTCTTGAGGGTGTAGAAGGCGCACTGATCATGAAAATTGCTTGAAACTCAATGTAAAATTTCCAGATTTTACTTCTACAGATTTAAGATTTCAAATCAAGACGTTATTTTATAATTTTCTTGCACACTTACAAGAGATGTTAATGATTCCTCTAAACCTCAAACAAAAATGGTTCTTATAAATCCAGAATGTGATATAGTCCTCATAGGTGAAATCTTTAAATTTATCTTCGGGTTGTGTCCTCAAGTCCTCAAGCCCTCCTGAAATTTCAAAGGAAACCCTAATATTTGGTTCATGGTGGTGGGTATTTAAGATTCGGCCCGGCCGAACTTACTGCTGTATATACTTGTTATCAGATCCGGTTGAGGTGTTAGTCTATGGGCTACAACAATCATGCAAAAAGTTGTCCATATTGGTTCATAATTATATATAGCCTCCATATAAACCTATCCCCAGATTGGGCTTTCGGAGCCTATTTAAGGAGCAAATACAATCCGATCCGGTTGAAATTTGGTTCTGGGTGTTAGTTTATGGCCTCTAGCAACCATGTGAAAGTTGGTCCATAATTATATATAGCCCCTATATATGAAATGCATCATCAAATTTGGTCCATTATTATATATACACTGAAAAAAAGCATGCCCGGTTCCAAAGATTTTGTCTTTACTTTAACAATGTTGGTATTGATTCCGAGCCAAAGAAGCGGAGAATTCAAGTACGGATACTTTTAAGACACAATTCTCCTTTAAATTTGGGTTTGTGTACTTGATTCTAGAAAGCACATTTAATTTTTTTGTTTTTCAGCTTTCTTTCTTCATATGTTATTAAAGTCCTTTAGAAACAAGTTAACGACAACTTTATTTTCCAAATTCAAACTCCACTTCCAGTAGAAATAATGCTATGTTTCAAGTAAAAAACGTCTTTAAAATAAAGTGTTGAAAAACATGTCCTATTTTTGAACGAGTTTTAGCTTTGTATCCAAACATATTATATTTACAAAAATGTTATGTCCCCTAAATTATAAGTTCTAACATATTAACATATATGTTGCAAACATGTTGTACTAATTTATGAACATTATATGCTTGCATTTAAAAATAATGTGTTGAAAAATTTGAGTTCCAAACATTTCATTTTTACACCCAAACATATGAAAACCCTCCGTGTAATGCACAATAACATACGGGAATTAATCTTCCCAAATTGGACCATTTCCACCACAACTGTGCATCACTTTTTCACATTACTGTAATCCCTTAATTGTTTGATTTTGGTTTGAGACTACACTAATGTAGCAATAAATGTTTAGACTTTCATTCCGGTAGAAAGTATTTTTTTCATTATGGGTTACAAACCTAAACAACTCTAAATGTGGTGCATCCTCTACTGCAACTCAATGATAATTTATTATTCGATAAGAAATGTACAAGCCGATTGATAACCTTTCTCCCATACGATTTAGGGATTTACATATTCTTAAATTCTATCTCGGAAATGTATTTCAAAAATTATCATCCTCTTAGGATTACAAATGTCAAGTGCATGTTTTTTTGTGATAAACCAACATAACATTCATTCATTAAAATATTGTACGATTTAAATATCTAAGCATGCTAGCCCAAGGCTTCGGAAGAAACTCAACCATGTGGATGTTAACAATTTAAATTGGCAGAATAGCTACGAAAGAACTCCAAAAGAAGAATATTCAAATTGAAAGTAGCACAGCGTTCCTTCATTAACTTTTTCTACGAGTTTGTTTTTTTTGTCAGTTTCTTGCTTCGTTTCTATTATTGTTGGATTTTCGTGAAAAATTTCTTTCATTTCCTCAGACAGTTTTTCACCATATCATGTATTCACATACCTAGCCAAGTAAGACGCGGCAGCACCAAGTCAAACCAACTAAAGCGCCACATCAGAATAGAACTGTTGAATTTCTTGCATTTTAATTGTTATTTAGCATAAATTAAATGCCTTTCTTTGGCTTCGTTGTTCTTTCAACATTTCTGCTGCGACGTCATTCGCTGGTTCGTTCATTTTCTAAAGGCATTTCAATTATAAGTGAAGAATGCACAGTACTATTTCATCTCCATGCAGGCAACTCCTAGGCGCAATCTCTCCGCCAGTAAGAAACGGAGTAAAATAGCATTGTATGAATACAGTTTTATAAAATTCCATGTTATAAAATCCACGGGAGTCGGTCTGCAATATGTTGAAAATTTTCTGCACTAATTCGTTATAGCTACCAAACGTGAAAAGTGACTATTAAAGACCATCGATATAAGAGAGGAATTGATAAACAAGTATATATGGCTGTAAGTTGGTCGGTCTATTGTTTTGATAGAAACTTACGCGCAATTAATACATCTTTTGAAAAATTAATATTGCAAACCTTGTTCTTTTCTTTTCTGTTTGTTTTTTCATAATGTTCGAATTTTAATTTCCAACAAAATTTTTTCTACAATTATTATATTTAAAAATAAGGAAATTTTTTTAAGAGAAAGTAAAAAAAAATATTAAATTTAGGACACATATTTTAGAAATTTGCGTCCCTCCGTTAAAGTCGTATGTCTTTGAACTAAAATGTTTACAAAAAGTACGATTTCATTATGCTATTGAAAAAGAAGAAAATAATAAAATTTAACTACTAAGTTTAAAAAATCCATAAATGAGACCTAATTTTAATTTTATTGATCGTAGATTTAAAGCTGCATAGGTCCCTAAAAAATTTCGTTATTTTAAAGAAGCCGCATCCAAATCTTTAAGGGAAGGTCAAAATCTTTGGATTCAAGTATACTTTTTTTGATTGTGAGTCGATTTAGCGAAGTCCGTCTGTCTGTTCGTGTATTTTTGTGTGCAAAGAACAGCTCACAGTTAACGTCCAATCGTCCTCAAATTAGGAAATCCCTTTTGACTTTGATCGGTTAGAATTTAGATATATCTGTCATATATATTAACACCGATTTGTTTATAATTAACGTGTTTCTGAACAAACTTGGTGTGTATATATATTTTGTGACTCCCGCACAGAAAAAAGTGGAATTTAGGACCATTTTAACTTACACATAGTTCAAAAAAGTTACTGTAATATATTCCATTTTTCGTAACCACAACGAAAATTAACTTAGCTAAAGGAAATTGATTGTATTATAAAATTACATAGGCAACATAAAAATCTTACTACGAAATGTGGACAATTTACTAAGAAATTTTTTGTATGGAAATAAATTTTTTGTAGTAAAAATTAACTTAACGACATTACCGATTCGTATGATGGCTATCTACAGCTTATTTCCCTTTTTATTATAAGTCGGTGTATTTTTCCTCACATTGAAAATTTTAGATGAAGTAAAATAAAAATATAGATTCCTCGTAAATTTGGAATATATTTTGCCTTATCTTATAGATAGAATTCGAAATAAGCAATAAATATGCTATTGGAATATTAAGTCAGAAGAGAGTAATGAAACCATTGCGTCGTTTGAGGGAGTTTGTAGAGACATTTTGTGTATAACATATATCGTATGATTGTTTGTGTTTGTTATTGCGTGTTTTATGGTGTTGTTGGTTGTTTTAATTTTAAAGACAGTGCACAGAAAAAACAGTGAACCCACCAGGAAGAAAACTTTCGGTTAATTTTAGAAAATGTTTAATATTTTTAGAAAATTTTAACTAAACAGTATTACAAACCTGGCATCACTCCGATGTCATAAACATAAGTAAATATTTTTCAACAAATTCAAGAACATTTTTTAGACGTAAATAAGTTTTTTCACTTGTTAAAAAAAAATGTAATTTGAAGGAAAATATTGGAGTTCAAAATTGCAAGAATGTCTTTAGTGACATACGAAGTTCGTGATGAACCCATTTGTAGTAAAATTTACAAATTTAAAGAAATAATGAACTATGTTGTGGAAGAGACGAATTTAGTTAATCTTCATGCTTCATTTGTGTATATTTTTTTTCTCGGTTTTAGTTAATTTAACTAACGTACGCAAAAAATTATTAGAGTAAAGGAAACTTTCTCCAAATATAATAATTCCATGAACTAAAATAAAGTTAAATTGGCTTTAGTGAAATAGAGAGTTCACTTTTTTTTTTGAGTGTGTGGATTAATTCTGGAATGTTCCTTGTGTGTTGTTAGTATCTGTTGTGCAACAGCGAGATCAGAAAGGGATCGTGTGTGTGTGTGGAGTTGTTATTTTTTTTGCTGCTTTTGTTTTTCTTTACTGCATGTACGTGTTCTTTTATGACTATTTGTGTCTTCAAGTTTTATTGCTGCATTCAGTTCTGGAGTAAATACGTGGTATTGAAAACAAAAAAATTCGTGATGTATTGGTGTTGGTCAAGGAAAATACTTTTATTTCGAAACGTTGTAGAAACTATATATATATATATATATATATATATATATATATATATATATATATATATATATATATATATATATATATATATATATATATATATATATATATATATATATATATATATATATATATATATATATATATATATATATATATATATATATATATATATATATATATATATATATATATATATATATATATAAATTTTTGTTTTTTTCTGAATCTTACGACACGCTTACGTTGTGCAAACGTTGGATAATCGTTTGTATGGGCTGTTGTATATCAAAAACAAACAGCTGACACGCCACGCAATTCTTACGGCCCGTTTTCGGATGCATAACCAGGCCTTAAGTTTGTGCATTTGTATGTAACGCCAAGAAGGAAAAGTCCGAGACCCATCACTTAGTAGAGCGATCGTCTTAGAATTAAATTCTGAGTCGATTTAGCGATGTCTGTCAGTCTGTCCGTCCATCTGTGTGTCTGTTCATATATTTTTGTGTGCAAAGTACATGTCGCAGTTTAAGTCCGATCGTCCTCAAATTTGGCATAGGGTGGTTTTTGTGACAGAGACAATCGCTATTGATTTTGGAAAAAATCGGTTAAGATTTAGATATAGCTGCCATATATATTTATCCCCGATCTGGTCATAGTTGGCGTGTTTATCAACCGATTTTCAAATTCCGTACATCCGAATATTTTGTGAGTCTCGAAAAACTTGCAAAATATCAGCCAAATCGGGTCAGATTTAGATATAGCTCCCATATATATCTTTCGTCCGATTTAGACTCATACGACCACAAAGGCCAAAGTTTACTACCGATTTTCGTGAAATTTTGCATTGAGAGCAGTATTGATATTCTAGCAATGCTTGGTAAATTTTATTTAAGTCGGTTCAGATTTAGATATACTTATATGGCCTCAAAAACCAGAGTTGTACGCTGACTTGCTTCAAATTTTGCACCAGGAGCATGTTTAATAGTGTCGGTATACCGACCCTGACATGCTTAAAATTGCGCACAAGGAGTACATTTTATAGTGTCGTTAATTGTGCCAAATTTGGTTAAAATCGGTTTAGATTTAGATAGAGCTCCCATATATATCTTTCGTCCGATTTGAACTTATATGACCTCAAAAACCAGAGTATTGCCCTGACATGCTTAAAATTTTGCACAAGGAGTACGTTTTATAGTGTCGTTAATTGTGCCAAGTTTGCTTGAAATCGGTTTGGATTTAGATAGAGCTCCCGTATATATCTTTCGTCCGATTTACACTCATATGACCACGGAGGCAAAAGTTATGCTCCCAATTACCTGAAATTTTGCAGAGATTGCAGAATTATTATTCTAACTATTGGTTCAAATTTGGTTCAGATTTAGATACAGCTCCCATGTATGTGTACGCCAGAGTTGGGGAAATAGGGTAGAATGTTTCATATTTTAATTCCATTTTTAATGGCATTTCCAATTCCATCCTCCAATTGACTTGATAGTTTCTACAGAGAATATATTTAATTCGCTATTTAAGTGTGTCAAGTGTGATCTAATTTGGTTCAGATTTAAATAAATCCTCAATATAGTTTTTCTTCCGGTTTATACAAATATGGCCAAAATACCCAAATTTTTCACAAAATTCTGTGATGATTTCCCAATATCGTAATCATATCCTGCACACTGTAATGCCAGACTTTCCACAAAATGGTTGAGTTTTAAGTAAGGCTCCGATTTGTGGAAATATCGCCCGACTTGGCCAAATAATATATCATAACCCACAATAGACCACATATCTCCAAATTGGTTAAGATATAGATATTTGAATATGGAAATATAAACCTTCATAATAACTCCAAACAAATTTGAAGGAGTTGAGATGGTAACACAAATTTTGGTGTACATAGTGGTGAAGGGTATAATATAGTCAGCCCCGCCCGACTTTAGACTTTACTTACTTGTTTTTTCTATAAACGGCATTTCGTCCGTTTGTAACAAAACCAAAATTTCAACTTATTAAAAAGAACTATTTTCATTTATTTCATTTTGTAGACAGGCCTTCTAAAGGTAATTTTGTGAAATTTTCTTACTGTTTAATGCCAACTAAGCTGATATCATTATTGGCTCTAAGAAAATACTCTTGAAAACCGTAAATTAAAAATCAATATAAATTTTTTATATTGTATAACTTGTAATTTTAGATGCTTATAAAGCAAATCCATTGGATACAAATGCAATGAATATAACAACCTATGTCATATATATTTCATATGGATACAAAACATAGAAATTTAAATTAATTAATTTAGTCTTACTAACATAGAATATTAAACTTCTGAAGAATCATTTAGTAACTACCCACAAGTAACTGCATCCAATGTACGAATAAAAATATTTCCTTTATTGTATATCAAAAATCATAGTTTTGTGTAATATAATAATAATTTTTTGAAACAAGTACTGGTGGCTATAGAAAATTGACTTGTATTGTACCTTTGATTCCACAATTTCTCTACTTTTTTGAAAATTATAAACAGTTACAAACAGTTTATTTCAAACCAATTTCTTAATTGTTAATTTTTCCGGATGGCAGGCATATTTTGAATGAGTGTAAGTACATTCTTTCCACAGCATATTAATAATTAACTAAAATACGATGCAATACTTGAACTAATTTATAAGAAAATCATGAACTTATCTAGATGAAAAAAATCTTTGGCGCAAAATCATGGTCATTCTTACTATGGGTTAGTTCATTTTTCATAAACAATAGTAGATTTTTTTCGGGGCGTAAATCTAGGGAAATATTATCTAAATTGGTTCAGATTTATGTACAACTTACATATATATCCTTCGCTGGATATGCACTTAAATGGATTTATAGTTTAGATTTAGATATACCTCCCATATATATATATCATTCGTCCGATTATTCAATTTACGTGAAACTTTGTAGAGGTAGTATAATGAACATTCTAACTATTCATGTCAAAGTTGGTCAACAACGGATCAGATTTAGATATAGTTCCAATATATATGCTCCGCACGATATGCACTTCTATTACGACATAGGCCGAAGTTTTATTCCGACATACATACGTGAAATTTTGCAGGGATATTTAATTAATAGTCTATCTACACCCAAAGAAAAAATACTTTCCTCACGAACGAAATTTTAGACAACCGAAATTCCTCTTTCTTATAAAGTATTTTCTTTTAGACCAAACAAACCAAAATTTATGATATGCGATTCAACAATTGTTTCTAATTCTTTTTATTTGCCTTTAAAAAAATTCGTTAGCGTCAAAAAAAAACTTTCCTTGTCTAAAACTTCATTCTTTCAGTGTATGTATGCTACATTTGGTCAAAATCGGTTCAGATATATACAGTGCTGTTCAAAACATTTGCAACCACATTCACTGTTAAAAATAAACCATAATTATAATGAAAATAAAAATATTAAAACTAAAATTTTAATGCAATGTTGCGACTTACTATGTCAATTTTAAAGATTCAAGGAAATAACGGAACTAACGGAACTAACAATCAAGATTTGTTGATAATTTATATATATATTTTTAAATTAGAGTTTTCGCCTGTTCAAAACATTTGCAACTAATTAAGTGTCACATATTTTTAAAAATAATTAATTTTTTGTAACTTTTAACGATAAATGTTAATAGTTGATACTAAAGCCATGCCGTTTGATTACTTCTGCGCAACTTTTTGCCATTAGTTAGTATTAAATGGTCAATGATAACCTATGGTTCAGGTTCAAATAGATTTCATAATCCTTTTGAAAAAATTTCGTACCAATTTTTCGGTTGACATCTTTCCAAAGGTTGTTTTATGACTTTTACTTCTGGCGACTGAACAAGCTAGTCAAGCACCCGTAATTTTTCATCGGAAATCCATTGTTTTACCACATTAGACGTGTACTAGAGGTCATGATATCGCTGAATAATTCATTCGGACGGCGTTTCCCGGCTTACGGCAATATCACATGGGACAAAAAGTTTTTGTAGACTTCCGACAGCATAATACCCTCGATTCTATAAATCGGGCCAATAACTTGTCCAGAAAAATACCCCCAGACCATAACATTGGCCCCACCGTGATTGACGTAACTTTTTGCATTTCTTGGATTAAGGCTTTCCTGGCAGCCTTCGTACTAAATTTCTACCATCCGATCCATGCAAGTTAAATTTTGAGTCGTAGGAAAATATAGCACATATCCACTGCTCCTGTGGCCATTTAAGGTATTTATGTGAAAATTGAAGGCGCGCTAACCTAGTTTTCTTTGAAATCGGTGATTTTTGACATTGTTGTATAATGGCACTCCGACTTATAATGCTCTACCTCGTTACCGTTATGGTAGATGTACCCAGTTGAATTTAATTTTTGACTTCTTTAGATGATATTTGATTGAATTGTTGCATAGTTCGTTTGATTATATGATCTTCTTTTGGCGTAATCTTAGACTTTCTTCTACACTAGTGCACAGTTTTGGTGCATCCACTATTATAACTCGAGACGCAGTTGGTTTTTGCATATTGTACTCTTCCGAAATTCATTTTTGTGATACCTCAACTTTAAAATCATCGATATTTTGCTTTTTATTATATTGATTATGCTTATTGCCGGTAATTTTCATCGAATTATTAAAAAATAGGGCATTAAGGCTTATGGCGATCAGTTTATGGCAAAATTAAGCAATGAACTTAACGATATTCCTACAATGCCATTTTTGTACATTTAATCCATCCTCTTATAGGTCCTTATAACTATTTCAGTTAAAAAATACAAAAAATAATGCCCTTAAAGAAGAAAATATGACAGGGTGATAGGTAGTTGCAAATATTTTGAACAGGTCGAATCATACGGTTCTTTACATTCCGTGAAATATCAATTTTTAATAACAGCCCATTCATTTTCCCAATTAGAATTTGGAAATAACACTCCATAGCGATTATTTTTTAAGTGGAAGCGAAACAATAAAGTTATTATTATGGGGGATATACCTAGATTAGGTTCATGGCCTAGTTGCAAATGTTTTGAACAGCGCTGTATATGATTTGCAATTAAATTATATATTGCCATTTCGGTCAGATTCTCCATCCAATTTGCAAAGTAATAAGTAAGTTTCGTAAAATAATTTAATGTGAACTGAGTAGAACTGAAGTAAGGATAACATAAGGACACAGTTCTCTTTTTATACCCTCCACCATAGGATTATTAGTATATTAACTTTGTCATTCCGTTTGTAACTCATCGAAATAATGGTCTTATCCGATTCGGTTAAATTTGGTTCGTCGTGGTAGTACACCCAGAAAAAAGTGACCCCTTCTTTAAGTTAAAATGAACTCATTGTGAAGAAAGTTGAACTTCGTATAGCGCCAAAGACATTTTTATTTGTTTGAACGATGTGATTTTCGTAGAAATTAGGTATAATGCATTCCATATATTAGTTAACGTTTTCCTATATTTATGTACCACTATACTACAGAATGAAAAAAATTTAACTGATTTGAATTCATATATGGAATAATTTTATTGAAAATTTTTCATTCATTTGGACAAATCTTACACATTTGTGGTAAAACGTTTACTTCATAATTAGAACTGCTTACCTTCGTTTTTAAATACAATTTTATTTATTTATATAGGCAATTTTTTCTTCAATAAAATACACGTTTTATTAAGATATTAAATATATTTATTAAGACTCAACAGCATCGACTGGCCTTGAAATACTAGTTTATTATTCCACTATTTCCAATTTCCATGTAATGTCATCAACTGTAAAACGCATTTTTCTTCTTGTACCTTTCACTTTTAATAAGTTGCTGCATAACGATTTTGTCCTCCTTTTATAATTTCAATACCTACAAATATAAAAAATCATAAACCATTTTTGTTACAAAAGGTTAGCGTCACTGAATATTACCTGTTAATTGAAGATTCCAAAATGAAGACAAATGAAAGGGTTGTTATTCTGCTGGTGTTTTCTTTCTTTATACGCCATCACGAACATTGATAGATTTATTTTCAAAAAACGAAAATTGTTCTCACTAATTTAAAATAATAAATATTTTATATATGTTATTTATTATATTATTTTACCATATTATTTTTTCACAATCTCTCCGTATACCACAACAACGCGATTCCAACTAAAAAAACAACCCACGCGCAAACATATCGATTACACCCACGCGCAAACACATCGATTACGATGACAGGTATCGATTACAGGTAGACAATAGAAATATAGGAAAATTCTAACAAGTATTCTAACAAGTGTGTTTCCTTAAGTTTTGAAAGGATTGCATACTTCTTAGTACGAATGAACTAAAATATTTTTTTATGTCAAGTGTTGTTCGTATGTATGAAAAACTTTCTATTATAAAGGAAGTCGCAATTATCATGTTATAAGAAATTTTACTAATTTTGAGGAAACTTGGTTTTAGTTCGGTTTTTGTTTATTTTTACGAATGCTTTGTTATCGGTGAATAAAATTTTCTTGTTCAGTAGTAAATTCTTATACCCAGCGAAGAAAATAGTATGAGTAAAATTCCATGCCTTATTCTAGTTAATGAACTATTCCTAACTGCTTACAGTTTAGGTTTTTTTTACTGAAACGAGTAAATTTTATTATTTCTCACAAAAATTTACCTTAATGGAAATAAAATGGATAAACTATATTGATGAAAATTTTTTCCTTTAGTTTCGAAGGCACTTTTTTCTGGGTGTATATGGTCTCTAACATTCATCCAAAAATTGGTTCATATCGGTTCATAATTATAGAAAGCCCCCGTATTAACCGATCCCCAGATTTTGCTTGCCGATCCTTTTAGATGAACAAATTTCATCCGATCCGGTTGGATTTCGGTACTTGGTGTGAGTATGTGGCCACTGACAACCATGAAATAATTGGTACATATCGATCTATAATTATATGTAGCCCCCATATAAACCGATCCCCAGATTTGACCTCCGGAAATTGGCCTCATGACAATATTTATTTCATTGCAGATGAGAAAGCAATTAAAACTAAATAAGCCATGTAGAAATGATGAAAACATAACGAAATACAATAGAAATTTATTTTTTAGCCCATTTCCATAAATATATATATTTTTTTTTTATTCCAATTATATTAATGTCTACCACGTCCCGATTTATCTTCTACACGAGCTGTCAAAAATATTTTATACGCATAAACATCTTTTGTTATAATTCCAAAAAAGGGTGTGAAACTTCCCACTGGTAGATAAGGAGGCAACATATCTTCATCGTAAAAATAATTTGACACTGTCAATGTACGATTCTGAAAAGATATCTTATAAGTAAACCGAAATATTTGTAAAATGTAATAATTTACCTTTTTAACCGGACACCTTGGAGGAAGATTATAAACAAATTTCTTTATAGTCTGTAAAATCGAGCCTAGTATTGGATTAAAATTATTATTGACATTTTCTAAGATGCGACAGCCATCGACTGTAACATTAAATAAGTTGGTTCGTTTGCCAAATCGATCGTTCACAGTTATCCAGGAAACTATGTCAAAATTCTTCACATCTTCAACAAATGATAAGGATCCATTTATTTTATTACGTTCACCGGATTTAAATAAAATCATGGAAAACTGCTTCATAATATTGGGATTAAACTCTGTGCGTAGTGAATCGATTTCAATTCTAAAGGAACGCTGTTTTAGGTTTAAGGAAATTAAATTAGTCTTTGCTTGAAATACATGTATCAGTATATATATGATGCAGTAATCCCTCGATTTACGTCGTGATTGGTTCCGGAATTTGACGACGTTAATCCAAACTACGTAAACCGAAATAAAAATTGCTCATACTTACTCCTAAGTCAATTTATGTATGTACGAGTATGTGCGTGTACATAATAAAAAACATTAAAAATAAAAGTAATTCAGTAATTTCGGTAAGAATTTCAGAAAAAAATGTTTCGATGTCATCATCGTTGATACTTATTTTACTTATGGAAGGCGTTTCTGATAAAGTGGGCAAAAAAAAATCGACGACGTAAATCGAATGGCGACGTAAATCGAAGATTGATGAAACAAGAAATTTGACGACGTAAATCGAAACCACGTAAACCGAGACGACGTAAATTGAGGGATTACTGTACTTACAAATCCTGTAGCCATAGAAAATGTAAAACTTAAAAATATGACGATATTCAAAATATTTCGATTGCCAATCATCTTCTCTATCAATCTCAACACAAAACATTCAATGTATGGAAACAAAAAAAAAAAACTCTGTGTCATATGATATGCCTGATTTATTACTTTAAATATTCTATATGTAGTTAGTCTATTAATATTTAAACAGTATGACTACATTGTATATACCAATTTAAATTAATATATAGAAAAAAAGTATAATTATTTTGTCCGTAAATACATTCTACAACTCAGCAAGAAAAAGAGCTTCCAAAAAAGTAGTTTGGATTTCCATTCTGTGATCTGGAAGTAGTGCAAACTTGGATCATCTCCAATGAATTTTACATGGGCTTGTCATAGGATGGAAGTACTCACTTTTTGGATCCTTTTCATTGCTTTAGAAGTTGTGCCCTGGAAGTTAATTTGAATGAAGAAATTTAAAAAGCGATTTTTTTTTCAACCAATTTCACTTTTCTTCATCCATATATTTTATTACACTATTATTTTCCTATTATCTAATTTTTACAATTTGAAAAACTTTTTTGCTCCGACCAGGAGTTGAACCTGGGTTTGCTGGCACCATAACAGAACGCCTTAGCACACTCAGGCACAAACGCCATTGAACATAAAGCGTCGAAAGGTCAATTCAAATGTTTGTGAAATGATCGTAATTCGACAGCAATAAATAACATTATAATTGCTTCTCGAGATGTTCCTTATTAGTATGAACGAACATAAGAAACGCAGAATCAAATCTCAACAGCGGCAATTTTGTTATCAAATATTTTTCTAAAAAAATATTTTTTTATGTTATGCATCGTTTTTATTTTCGGCATATATTTTCGTATAAATATATTTATTTCCATTAAAAATCAACAAAAAAATTAAAAATTCTCGTAATTTGCAAAACCTTCTCAAAATAACTTCCATGGAAGCGAAAAAGTCAAACGGCACAGGTTCAAATCCCAGCGGGGATGAAATTTATTTTTTTACTTTTTTATTAATTTTCTATTATTTTTATACCCACCACCATAGGATGGGGGTATATTAACTTTGTCATTCCGTTTGTAACATCTCGAAATATTGCTCTAAGACCCCATAAAGTATATATATTCTGGGTCGTGGTGAAATTCTGAGTCGATCTGAGCATGTCCGTCCGTCCGTCCGTCTGTTGAAATCTATCGTCCGTCTGTTGAAAGCTATCGACTTGAAACTTGGCACAAGTAGTTGTTATTGATGTAGGTCGGATGGTATTGCAAATGGGCCATATCGGTCCACTTTTACGTATAGCCCCCATATAAACGGACCCCAAAATTTGGCTTGCGAGGCCTCTAAGAGAAGCAAGTTTCATCCGATCCGGCTGAAATTTGGTTCATAGTGTTAGTATATGGTCTCTAACAACCATGCAAAAATTGGTCCACATCGGTCCATAATTATATATAGCCCCCATATAAACCGATCCCCCGATTTGGCTTGCGAGGCCCCTAAGAGAAACAAATTTCATCCGATCCGGCTGAAATTTGGTACATGATGTCAGTGTATGGTCTCTAACAACCATGCAAAAAGTGGTCCACATCGGTCCATAATTATATATAGCCCCCATATAAACCGATCCCCCGATTTGGCTTGCGAGGCCTCTAAGAGAAGCAAATTTCATCCGATTCGGCTGAAATTTGGTACATGGTGTTAGTATATGGTCTCTAACAACCATGCAAAAATTGGTCGACGTCGGTCCATAATTATATATAGCCCCCATATAAACCGATCCCCCGATTTGGCTTGTGAGGCCGCTAAGAGAAGCAAATTTCATCCGATCCGGCTGAAATTTTGTACGTGATGTTAGTATAAGGTCTATAACAACCATGCAAAAATTGGTCCACATCGGTTCATAATTATATATAACCCCCATATAAACCGATCACCAGATTTGACCTCCGGAACCTATTGGAAGACCAAAAGTCATCTGATTCAGTTGAAATTTGGTATGTGGTGTTAATATATGGCCTCAAACTCCCATGCAAAAATTGGTCGATATCGGTCCATAATTATATATAGGCCCCATATAAACCGATCCCCAGATTTGACCTCCAGAGCCCCTTGGAAGAGCAAAATTCTTGCCATTCGGTTGAAATTTGGTACGTGATGTTAGTATATGGTATCCAACAATCATGCAGGAATTGGTTCCTGTCAGTCCATAATTATATATAGCTCCCATATAAACCCATCCCCAGATTTGATCTCCGGTGCCTTTTGGAGAAGCAAAATTCATC
Source organism: Haematobia irritans (assembly GCF_050003625.1). Taxonomy (NCBI): domain Eukaryota; kingdom Metazoa; phylum Arthropoda; class Insecta; order Diptera; family Muscidae; genus Haematobia; species Haematobia irritans. The sequence goes on along the minus strand of NC_134398.1, from coordinate 63,587,802 downwards.
CGATCTGCTTGAAATTTGGTACGTGGTGGTTGTATATGATATTTAACAATCATGGCAAAAGTGGTCCATATCAGTCCATAATCATATATAGCCCCCCATATGAACCGATCCCGAGATTTGGTTTTGGAGCCACTTGGAGGAGGAAATTTCAACCGAGTCAGTTGAAATTTGGTACATTGTGCTAGTATATGGCCGTTAACAACCATGCCTAACTAGGTCCATATCGGTCTATAGTTATATATGGCCCTCAGATAAATCTAACCCCAATGAAATAAAAATTGGTCTATATCAAGTTCATAATTGTATATAGCCCCCATATATGCGACCCCCATATTTCAATTCTTGCTCTCTACGTACAAAAAGTCCATATCGATTCGTAATTATTTGTAGACTTAACTATACATAACTTTATTGTCTAATATATACCATGTATGGACTAAATCACAGTCTTTCGTAGAAGTTTCTACGCAATCCATGGTGGTGGGTACATAAGATTCGGCCTGGCCGAACTTGCGGCCGTATGTACTTGTTTTAATTAGTTTTGTATTTTTTTGTAAATTTTAATTGCCTGATTGCGTTCTTTCTAATACTTGTCCACAAGGACTGCATCGGAAGTAGAAAAAACTCGATGGGGGATTGTGGATGGGTTTTAAAAGAAATGTTTATGGAAAAACTTCCATTTTTTTTGCTGGGACTACTACTACTACCCAGCAAAAAACGCATCGCCAAAAAAGTAGTGAACATGTTCTTTTTGGATCCGGAAGTGGTGCAAAATTGACGCAGCAGCGATGAATTTAACATGGGCTTGTCATAGACGGATATACACCATTTCAAAAGCCCTTACTCTGAATTTGCATCACTTCTTAAGGTGCGATGCGAATCAAGTGTTGTGGATGTGAATTAAGAAATTTTGTGATATTTTGACGAATAAAAAATTTTTTTAAAATTTTTATGATTTTTAATGCAACGTTTGACATGAAATATATTCAAAAATTTGCAATTTTTCTAAAAAGGATTTAGCATTTTTTTGGTAAAATTTAAATAATTTGCACTATCTTATTAATCCTAAATCTGTTTTTAACCTATTTGAAACAAAAAAATTTAAAATTTCCTATTAAAAAATAAGATAGGAGTTATACAAAAATTGACTCAAATGAACTTCCTGTGCACTTAAAATAAAGAACATCTTTGGGAGGACGTTTTTGGAAGTGCTTTTAAAGTTGTGCATATAGAAGAACTTCCAAGAACTGGGTACTGGGTACCAAGAACTGGGTACTGACAAACATCAAGCAATATCGGTACTCTAACATGTACTCCTAAACACAGTTTGTACTGAGGAACATTTTTTTTGGTTTTGCATTTCCAATCATTATATTGGTATTGAATCCGAGCCAAAGAAAGGGAGAATTATACTAAGGGTACCTTTAAGACGCAACTCACGCGATCCCTATATACCGATCCCCAGACTTGATTTCCGGAGTTTTCTAGAGCTACAAATTTCAACCGACCCGGTTGGCTATTTACTTACCGTGTAAAAATTGGTTCATATCGGTTCATAATTACCCCACGGGAAATGGACTAGTCCCTGGTGTGTATGGACCAGTCCCAGTTCTGGTCAAAACTTGAATCGAGAGAAAGAATACGATCACCTTAAACATGTTTCAGTAGCAAAATGTTATTTTTGGGTGGCGACACTCACACTGGTGCTAAGTAGTTTTCGTTAATTTGGCATAAAAATGGCGTCATATTTGATTGAGAGAATTATCAAAAAACTCGGTTACTAGAACTTATTTGTTTTCTCCATTAATAACAAACATCGCAAAGGAGCTCGTAATAAAGTGGTAGGAAAAACTGTAGAAAATGTTAAAAACACCAAATTGTTGGTTAAAGTACAATGCTTCACAAGAATTTTCCACACCTTAAAAATCAATATTCCAATTTCATTCAATGGAGTTGTATTTATGTAAATTTTCCAGGCATTATTTCCGTTAAGCATTGATTTAAACATTAGTATTTGCAAATTTGAAATGAAGTTGTTGAGCGCTGCTTCTTTTTTATTTGTTGGGGCGAAATGATTTCGTAACTTAATTCATACAAACGTATGCTATATAAAAATTCCACAATGTAGGGATGGCAGTAGTATATATCAAAAGAAAGCATGATATTTTTTAGCATCTAAAATGCTATTGTCTACTTCATAAAAGTATTTCCTCCAGTTAACCCTTAAATGCGCACTGTACAACACGAAAAAAAATTCTTATGTCTTAAAATTTTGTATTTAGGACATCATAACGTTATTTATAACAAGTAAGGAAAGTCTAAAGTCGGGCGGGGCCGACTATATTATACCCTGCACCACTTTGTAGATCTAAATTTTCGATACCATATCACATCCGTCAAATATGTTGGGTGCTATATATAAAGGTTAGACTCAAAATTTAAGTTGGCTAATGCACTAGGGTGGAACACAATTTTAGTAAAAAAATATGGGAAACATTTAAATGTGAAGCAATTTTAAGGAAAGTTTATTTATGATTTATCGCTAGATATATATGTATTACAAGTTTAGGAAAATTAGAGTCATTTTTACAACTTTTCGACTAAGCAGTGGCGATTTAACAAGGAAAATGTTGTTATTTTGACCATTTTTGTCGAAATCAGAAAAACATATTTATGGGAGCTATAGCTAAATCTGAACCGATTTCAATCAAATTTGGCACACATGACTATATTACTAATTGTACTCCTAGTGCAAAATTTCAACCAAATTGGGCCAAAACTCTGGCTTCTGGGGCCATATAAGTCCATATCGGGCGAAAAATATATATGGAAACTATATCTAAATCTGAACCGATTTCAATCAAATTTGGCACACATGACTATACTACCAATTGTACTAATTGTGCAAAATTTCAAGCTAATCGGGATAAAACTCTGGTTTCTGGGTCCATATAAGTGAATATCGGGCGAAAGATATATATGGGAGCTATATCTAAATCTGAATCGATTTCAACCAAATTTGACACGCATAGCTACAATGCTAAATCTACTCCCTGTGCAAAATTTCCACCAAATTGGGCCAAAACTCTGGCTTTTATGACCATATTAGTCCATACCGGGCGAAAGATATATATGGGAGCTATATCTAAATCTGAACCGATTTCAATCAAATTTTGCACACTTGACTATACGACTAAGTGTTATGTTTGTACAGAATTTCAAGCAAATCGGTAAAAAACTCTGGCTCCTGGGTCCATATTAGTGCATATCGGGCGAAAGATATATATGGGAGCTATATCTAAATCTGAACCGATTTCTTCCAAAATCAATAAGATTCTATTCTGACTGAAATTAGGAACACATGCCAAATTTGAAGGCGATTGGACTTAAATTGCGACCTAGACATTGATCACAAAAATGTGTTCACAGACAGACGGACGGACGGACAGACGGACATGGTTATATCGACTCAGGGACCCACCCTGAGCATTATTGCCAAACACACCATGTGTCTATCTCGTCTCCTTCTGGGTGTTACAAACATATGCACTAACTCGGGATATTCCGAACGTATCTGGAATATATGTAAAAAATATATGTAAAAAAAAAATAAAAAAAAATTGGTGTCGGTCGAAGCAGGGATCGAACCCCGGACCCTTGGCCTGCAAGGCGGACGTACCAACCACTGATCCACGTCGCCAACAAATGTATGTTTAACAATGTTATGTTTGCATCGGCTCGTGGGCGTCACAAGCTATGCTATATAAATATAACTTATAACGATAATTATCTCTTGATGACCATAACAGCTACGTAGCCCAGTGGATAGTGTGCTGGCTTACAAACTGTGTGGTTCGCTGTTCGAATTCCACAGTATGGTGCAGGGTATAAAGATATGTTTTATTTTTTTTTTTTTTGAAAATTTGTTGTACTTCTGAGTAATCTGCATTCAAAATTAAAAATCAAGTTTTGAACAAAAATTCAACAAACTACACATTTTAAGATAAATAATATTTACGAGAGATGAAAGTAATGTTGGCAAAAAAAAACTGTATAGCGTAAAAATGTCTCTATTCTCTACTAAAATCAAATTGTATATTTGTAAATAAAAACTTAGTTTAACTTGCACTGTATTTTTTAAAACAAGTATATAGGGCCGTAAGTTCGGCCAGGCCGAATCTTATGTACCCTCCACCATGGATTGCGTAGAAAGTTCTACTAACGACTGTCATCCACAATCGAATTACTTACACGCACAGAAATAACATGTTTGGACATGGTTGCCGCATCCATTTAATGCTTATCTAGTGTATGTAATTGTCGCGAAAACTATGTATTTGGTCTTTGTAAAAATAATTTTCGAGCGGAGAAAAATATATGTTGGCAATAAGCATTTAAATGGTTCTCAAATGCTGCAAACATGTTCTATTATTTAAATGATAGAATTTGAGACCATTACATGGTCGGGAAAATCATGTACATGACCATTCAATTTTTTTACTTTTTTGCGGAGAAAAAAGTATTTTTATAGGTTACATATAGACATGTCTAGAATCATTACATGGCCATAAAGACCATGTATATTGTTTTCGTGACCATTTAATTTTTTAACTTGTTTGCAGCGAAAATAATTTTATAAAAACATTGAGCAGGTACACACGATTTTCATTTTGAGCGTCAGTCGTGTGTTGATTGTTTCTTGGAATGGACGGAGAATACGGAATTATTGTGTTTTGTGTTAATTTATTTATTCAGAAGTGGCACGTGGTTTTATGTGAACACAAAAAAGGAAAGTGTAATTGAAAAAATGTACCTGATTTTTGTTCTTCATTTTGATACATGGTATCATTTATTTCTATTTGCTGTTACATGATGTCTGCGTTGGTACATTTGATGGACACGAAGTAAATATGGAATGATTACTTATTGTTGAAATTGAACCAAAATGGAGTGTGTAAAAACCGATATGGACCAATTTTGGTTTGATATAACCAGGGCTGTGGAGTCGAGCCAATTTTGCTCGACTCCGACTCGAACCCCAGCATTTTTCATCAGCTCGACTCCCTGAGTACAATTTTGGAAAAAAATTTGTCTAGTAAATATAATTTTGACTAAATTTTCTAAAGAAATACAATTTTGGCAAAATTTTCTATAGAAATCAAATTTTGACCAAATATATAGAAATAAAATTTTGAATAAAATTTTTATAGAAATAAAATTTGGCAAAAATTTTTATAGAAATAAAAGTTTGAAAAAATTATCAATAGAAATACAATTTAAAAAAAAATTGTGTAGCAAACAAAATTTTGCAAAATTTTCTATAGAAATGAAATTTTGCAAAATATTCTATAGAAACAAAATTTTGACTAAATTTTCTATATAAATAAAATTTTGATAAAATTTTATATAGAAAAACATATTTCTATAGTAATAAAATTATGAATACATTTTTTATAGCAGTGAGCAGTGAAAGTTGAGAAAATTTGCTATAGAAATAAAATTTGACAATTTTTTCTTATAGAAATAAAATTTTGAAAAAATTATCAATAAAAATACAATTTTAGAAAAATTGGTTGAGTTGAGTGAATTACCCGAATTTATTCTGATAATTGGTTGATAGTTTTGCTGCAAGTAGAGGATGCTGATGAGGAATGTGGTAATTCCGAAACAGCTGTACATCCAACCATCTTGCAGTCTATAGGGCTTTGCCCAAATAAAATTGACAAGCATACTTTTCCTCTGTTGGTTAAGCTACACTTGTAGTTTAGTCAATGCATGGCTTTAAGCTGAGATCAAAAAAACAACAATTTTAGAAAAATTTTTGTGTAGTAAATAAAATTCTGCAAAATATTCTACAGAAACAAAATTTTGACTAAATTTTCTATCGAAATAAAATTTTAACGTAAATTTTTATAGAAATAAAATTATCAATAGAAATAAAATTTTGAAAAAAATTTTGTGTAACAAACAAAATTTTGCAAAATTTTCTATAGAAATAAAATTTTGCAAAATATTCTATAGAAACAAAATTTTGACCCAATTTTCTATAGAAATAAAATTTTGACTAAATTTTCTATAGAAAAAAATATTTCTATAGTAATAAAATTTTGAATAATTTTTTTATAGCATTAAATTTTTGATAAAATTTGCTATAGAAATAAAATTTTGACAAAACTTTTTATAGAAATAACATTTGGACAAAATTTTCTATAAAAAACAACTTTGAAAAAATGTTCTGTCAATATTCCACATATGTATATGGCCTTAAAATAAAATTAAAATAAAAATAATATCGATTAACATTCTAGGAAATATAAAAAGATAGCCGTAATTGGAAGTTGATTTTCATTTACAATCATGCTGTACATTGATCGAATGAATAACGCAATGGAAACTAATTTGCGTAAAAACTTGCTTAGTTACAAAAATGTGAAGTGTTTTAAAAAATTTGGTTTAGCCGGAGTCGGAGTCGAGCAAAATTTTTACGACTCCGACTCCAGCAAAATCTTCAGACTCCGACTCCAAGACTCCGACTCCGACTCCGGCTCCACAGCCCTGTATATAACTATAGACCTTGCACAACGTACCCAATTTAAACCGAAATTTACTCCTGCAAGAGGCTCCGTAAATCAAATCTGGGGATCGGTTTATATGAGTGCTATATATAATTATGGACCGATATGGACCAATTTTTTCACGGTTGTTAGAGACCATATACTAACACCACGTACCATCCGATCCGGTTGAAATTTGCTTCTGTAAGATGCTCCGCAAGTCAAAACTGGGGGTCGGTTTATATGGGGGCTATACGTAAAAGTGGTCCAATATGACCCATTTGCAATACCATCCGACTTACATCAATAACAACTACTTATGCCAAGTTTCAAGTCGATAGCGTGTTTCGTTCGGAAGTAAGCGTGATTTCAACAGACGGACGGACGGACAGACGAACGGACGGACATGTTTAGATCGACTCAGAATTTCACCACGACCCAGAATATATATACTATGGGGTCTTAGAACAATATTTCGATGTGTTACAAACGGAATGACAATGTTAATATACCCCATCCTATGGTGGAGGGTATAAAAAATACATAATGAAATAGATACATACTTCAAATCAGTTATACCAGATATACCGGTATGAATGATAAAGCATGATCACTGTATGCAAATGCAATTTATTTTCTGAAAAATAGAAAATTTTTACAACCCAGCAAAAAAAGCGTCGCCAAAAAAGTAATGAAAATGTTCTTTTTGGATCCGGAAGTGGTGCAAAATTGACGCAGAAGTGATGAATTTAACATGGGCTTGTCATAGGGCGGAAGTTCTCCAATTCAACAGCCGTTGCACTGATCCGAATTCAATGTCTTCGACGTAAATTAAAAAATTCTGTGATATTTTGTCAAATAAATAATTTTTATATTTTTTTATAATTTTTAATGGATTCTAACGTTTGTCAAAAACGTTTGACCTCAAATATTTTCAAAAATTCACAATTTTTTCAGATCGAATTTAACATTTTTTTCGACAAAATTTAAACAATTTTTACCATTTTATGAATTCTTAAACTGTTTTTAACCAATTTGAAACAAAAGAAGTTAAAACTACCCATTAAAAGTATGAAAAAACCAAGTTATAAAAAATTGAATTTAAAGAACTTCCTGGGTAGTTAAAATAAAGAGCATCATTGGGATTGCATCTTCTGGAAGTGCTTTTAAAGTTGTGTCTTTGGAAGAACTTCCAAAAATTTTTGCTGGGAAGTTATTAATTTAAAAGAGATACTTGTGATGTTGTCTGCTTAATGGTCCAAATCAGAGAGATCGAATCAATTGATTTCATATACACAAAGTTTTGTGGATACAAAATATAAATTACGGTATGCAGGAGGTTTCGCAAACAGGTACAAAATTTGAAATTTTTAACACGATGAAAAAAATATGATGCTGTCTGTCCAATGACTTGATGTATACCAAATATGTTTCATAGCAAACAAACAAAAACATAAGTGCTTGTTCACAACAAATGTTCCCTATCGAGACATTTGTCACTCAATTCATACCGGTATACCCGGTAATTTGAATTTTTAAACTGAACTTTTTTTTGTATGTGAATGCGCTGAAAAAAGCATACCCGTACTTGATTCTGGGATACAAATTTTAGCACACAACCACAAACGCCATTGAACACGATGCATTAAAACGTCTATTCAAATGTTTGTGATATGAACACGACGGCATGATATTCTAACTAAACCCAGCAAAAAATGGAGCACTATTTCAACAGGATTGTAAGGGAGAGAGGCAGTACCAACTGTTTACAAAACAACTGAATCAGCGCTGATTTTTGCGGGCGATGTCCCGATTTAGAGCAGCTTCTACATAATGCTGATATAATTTTAATAGAAATATTGGTCAGAAGTGATATAAAATATAGAGTATAGTATTGATGGCGTGAAGGAAAATAGCACTACTGTAAATAAAAATAGCTATACTGCATGAATTGGTTGTAATAACGTAAACGAATGATCATAAACTACTTTGATTACTCGTTTACGTTATTGCCACCGATTCATGCAGTGTGGATGCACTGCCTACTTTATTGTATGTCAAAAAGCGCAACTAAACTCTTACTGCTGAAGTATTTTTTGCTGGGGAGATGTTCTTTATTATTTTGAACGAAAAAAATAAAGAACGCTGGTTCAAATCAAACAAAAATAGTTTTTTATGTTATACATTGTTTTTTTTTTTTGTTTGCATATATTTTTGTATAAATATATTTTTCCATTAAAAATCAACAAAAAATTTAAATAATTGTAATGCCGCAAAATCCCTAGTCAAGCGTTTACAAATTATGCAAAATAAATATCTAAAACTTATTCACAATAAACCTTGGCGATACCCAACCTCGTCCTTACACGAAGAAACCAGATATGAAGTAATCATTCCCTTCATCAGTAAGCTCAATGAAAATTACTTTCAAAAACTTGCAGATAGCCCTTATGAAATATTAAGAGACTGTTACGAAATCTCATAAGAAGTACCGTAATCTCACACTGACACAAATATTGTGCCGTGAGGCCAAAGATTTCATGTCCTTAAAATACGAATGCAAATTTTCTTTAGCATAGAAGACACATTTCTCTAATATAAAGATTTTTTTCTTTTTCCAAAAGTCGATAAACTTTTCAATTAAGTCGTATTGTTCTTATAATTAAGTGATTTGACTTAAAAATGGGCGTCATAACACGAAAGAAATTTTTTGGGGTAAGGTCAACTTGACTTTAAAAATTCAGAAAAACTCTTTAAAATTAATGAAATTATCTTTAAATTTGTTGCCTTTTTTCATCGTGACTACAAAGCAAAAATCGTTCAAAAATAGGACATGTTTTTCAACACTTTATTTTAAAGACGTTTTTACTTGAAACATAGTATAATTTCTACTGGAAGTCAAGTCTGAATTAAGAAAATAAAGTTGTGATTTTTAAATGACTTTTGATAGCATATGAAGAAAAAAAGCTGAAAAAACGAAAAATTAAAATTTGCTTCCTAGAAGCAAGTACACAAAACCCAAATTTAAAAGATAATTATGTCTTAAAAGTATCCTTACTTTTATTCTCCGCTTTTTTGGCTCGGAATCAATACCAAAATTATTAAAGTAAAGGCAAAATCTTTGGAACCGGGCATGCTTTTCTTCAGTGCATAAAACAAAAATATTGTAATACAGAAAATATTTTACTGTTTACTCTTTATTTTAATGTGTTTTAACTTTAGCGTAAAATTGAACTATCAAATAAGGTTTTTGTTATCGTTTTTGCCTTAAAATGAACAATGTACATACTCGTAAAACGAAATTTTGTAGTAATACAATTGTTGAAATATCTAGTTGATAAAACTCAAACTGTGATGTATATATTTCTTAACTCGTTTATATGTAAAAACATTGGATTAATAAATATTTGAAATTGAAAAACATCTCCAATTTTTGACCGCTATTTTACATTGTAATGAAAATGCAAAAAAGTCAAAAAAAAACGTTTAAAGGCGGTTTCACTAATTTTAAAGAATTTTTCGGAATGATTAAAGCCAAGTTGGCCTTAGTCAAACGATATTTCCTTTCATGTTAAGATACTGATTTCTAATTCGAATCACTTAACTATAAGGACAAAATAACTTCATTAAACAGTTTATCGACTTTTGGACAAAGAAAAAAACTACATCAGAGGAATGCGTCCTCCATACCAAGCAAAATTCGCATTCATTTTTTAATGACATGAAATAGTTGGCTTCACCATAATTTTTTGTTCAGTGTGGCTTTATTAATACGCAATGGATTTATTATTAATACATAAAGAATTAAAATTCAAAAACACAAAATCTGTACCATAATTTTTATTTTATTGAGCCGAGATTAAAAGGTCGATAGTTCCCTAAACACTGTCTTTATTTTAAAGAAGTCACATCTTTGGTTCGGAATTAATACCAAAATCATTTTTTTTTCTCAGGAATTTATGTTCGGTTTTGAATGTAATTAACAAAAAAATGGTCAAAAGTAATGCCCTATAATGTCTTAGCGTCGCTGATGCATTTGTACATAATGTATATAATTCTCTTTAAATAAAAAAAAAATATATATAATTGAAATTTATGTGTTAGTTCGGTTGAACGAATGCAAAATGAAATGCTATTTTTTTCTCTATGGTTAAATTAGTTTAGACTTACCATTCGCATCTATCGCTGTCCACAGGACTGCGATATCGGGATAGTTCTAAATATGAAATTCTGGAAATCGATATTTTAGGAGATATTTCAATTTTGCATAGTGCAATTATGTATGAGGTACCCTTAAGTTTGATAAATGGACTTTACATAAAAATTAAACCTAAAAATTCAATGATGCTTAAAGTGGCAGCCCGATTAAGTTTCAGGCTCACTTAGACTATTCAGTCCATTGTGATACCACATTAACTAAAAGTACCTATTACATATGGGCACTTCTAGTTTTAAACGCTGAACCTTCTCGATTATTTTCTTCTGTTGAACCAACCAGATTGTTTCAAAACCATTAGCAGACTGCTTAAGTTAACGTTTTCCAGGTCCGCCAGTAATCTAAAGCTATATGCCCCTAAAATTTGCTTACGCCTTACACAAAATGTAGGACACTCACACAAAAGGTGTTTAATTGATACCTTTTCCTCCGCATCATGACAGCTCATACAATAGTCATTATACTTCCCGCCAATAGTTTTTGCAAAATCGTCTGTCAGGCAGCGACACGTTATAGTATATCTGACGTCTTGAGAACACTAGCATATCTAGTGTGCGGTTTAAGTTTAAATGGGGCCATATTTGCTTGGTGTCCTTACAACCCTTTCAATTCTCCCATCGAACATTTGCCATCATAACAGCTTTCTCACGCAGTAAGAGCTTGCAGAGGGCATAATTTTGTGAACTGGAGTTAAAAAGTACAAGAGGGCATTACATTTTCCTGGTTTTAACAACGCTTTGTGGAAAACTCAAAATATGGAGTACAGTTTAGTTAAATTTGCACGAGTTAGTTCATTCTTCATATAAAAATGATCCACGGCTCCTGTTACAAAAAAATATGTTTAAACATGTTTGAGGTGATCATATTCCTGTGTGTATTGAAGGAAAATAAATCTTTGTACTTAGGACAATTGTTTTTCCACTCGATAATGTCAACTCGTTTATATTTGGAACGTTTCCGTCGTTATCACAAATTTGGCTTACATTGGTGAATAGGTTACATCAAATTGATAAATGGATTATCAGAAATATTTTCTACATCACTTTTAATAAACAACCACATTGTTTTTTGTTTTAATTAAATTTAAATTTTATTTATTTGAAATAAGATTTTGTACAGCCACCTTGTCCACCTTCTTCGCCGCAGAAAGCCAGTTTGTCTTGAACTGGTGCCGCTTGACAATAGCCCAGTATTTCTCAATTGGGTGGAGCTCTGGCGTGTTGGGAGGGTTCTTGTCCTTGGGAACCACCTGCACGTTGTTGGCGGCGTACCACTCCATGGCCTTTTTACCGTAATGGCAAGATGCCAAATCCGGCCAAAACAGTACGGAAGAACCGTGTTTCTTCAGGCAAGGCAGCAGACGTTTATTCAAACACTCTTTCACGTAAATTCCTTGGTTGACTGTCCCGGAAGCTATGAAAATGCTGCTTTTCAAGCCACAGGTACAGATGGCTTGCCAAACCAGATATTTCTTTGCGATCTATGACAGTTTTATGTGCTTGAAAATATCTGCTACCTTTCCCCTTCCTTTTGCCGTATAAAACTCCTGTCCCGGAAGCTGCTTGTAGTCGGCTTTGACGTAGGTTTCGTCGTCCATTACCACGCAGTCAAACTTCGTCAGCATCGTCGTGTACAGCCTCCGGGATCGCGCTTTGACCGTCGTATTTTGTTTATTATCGCGATTTGGAGTCACTACCTTCTTGTAAGTCGATTGTCTGGCTCGTTTTTTGGCTCGATGCACGGTTGTAGACGATACATCCAGCTTATTTGCGGCATCTCGGAGAGAGAGGTTAGGGTTTCGCTTGAAACTACCGGCAACTCTCTTTGTCGTCTCAGCGGCTTCCGGTTTTCGATTTCCCCCCGATCCAGACTTCCTGGCTGTCGACAAACGTTCCCCAAACACTTTAATTACATTTATAACGGTTGATTTGGCAACTTTTAGCGATTTGGCAGCTTTGCGTGCGAGTAACTCGGATTTTCGCGATGCGCGAGGAAAACTTTGATACGCTGCTCTTCTTGCTTGGACGTCATTTTGACAACTGAAGAGTGAATTCCAAAATCAAAATAGGAGCAACATTCTACACACAAACACCTTCAAAATGAGGGGTGTTCAGGTTTTTTAAATGCAAAATTGAAAGAAATACGTCATGTTTATATTGACCAAATTTTGACCGTATCACCCTTTATAATCTTTGCTTCAAAAAATTTTTTATTGAATTTAGGACACAAATTTTGTAAATTTGTGTCCCTCCGTTAAAGTCCCATGTCTTTGAACTAAGTCCAATTTTCCTTAAAGTAAAGAAACACATTTTTGATTTAAAGAAATTGTCCTTAAATTAACTGAAATATTGAAACTTTAGATTTAAGATAAAAACGTTTCAAATATAGGCTAAGACTTATTTTGAGGATTTAGCGTCTTTGGCTTAAAGATTTTTTGGAATTAAGAAACCATTTTTTACTTTGAAGTCTCCGTTATAATTTGGATTTTTAAACTGGCATTTGTTTGTACATGAGTACCTTTATTAACAAAACGCGATAAGAGAATGAAAATTTGATAAATGAGATATGTAACATAATTTAAATTTTATTGGTTCTAAATTTAAAGCCAGATAGCGGCCTAAAAATTTTCTTTATTTTAAAGAAGCCGCATCTTTAGCTCGGAATCAATACCAAAATCCTTAAGGGAATGTCAAAATCTTTGGATCCAATGAAACTTTTTTGAGTGTATATAAAATTTACCATACACATGCAAATATCAACTTTTCTTTGAAAGCTGTTGATTTTGAGAAATTGACCATCTAGATACACAAACATTATGTTACCTTCATAGTGTTTAGATCACCAATAGCAAGGATGAAAAGTTTTATGGGTTCAGCCTGTGGAGTAAAAAATTTATAAAGAACAATTTAAAAATTGATATTTTGAATTATTGTAAAATATATTCGAACCTAGTAGAATTTTGAACAAAATTTAACTCACCCTTTTTATGCCCAAATGTTCCTTTTCCTTTTAAATTTTTTGTTCATTCAATTCGTCTTTTTCCTTTAATTTCAGTTTAAAAACCATATTCGGTTATCACAGAACGAAATGTGTTGCGGCAATTATCTGTAATTTTAGAAATACTTCCATAAACATATAACATATAAATGTTTTTTAAAACAATAAATTGTCCGAAATAAATTTAAAATTACACCTGCTATCTTCGCTAAAATACTCCATTGTGTTCTTCAAAATAGTAACGAATTCATTTTCTATATTTTCTTTATTGGATGAATATTTTTTTCAAACATGCCTTTCAAAAGAAGAAGCATCCTTGTATAATGTCCCACAACATCGTCAAATGCCTATGTTTTAAAGCAAACGATAACATTTTAAATGCTTAAAATATTCTTCGTTTTGGTTAAAAAATGTATTGCATATCGATGTCTCCATTCCAAGGTACGCTAAGTCTAAAAAGTGAATTTTACAAGAAACAAGTTCAAAGTTTTTTTTTTGAATTTCTCAAAAACCGTATAAGATATAAATTCACTTTTTTCGGTCTTAAAATCATGTTTATTGTATTTTTTTTTGTGTACGAATATTGATAATAGAACATGACTAAAAATGACTTAGACCACTTTAGATCGAACAAAGCTTTTGCCCTTTTTGGATTTTTAAAACTTTAGTCACAGGCTACATACAATATTAACCATAACCTTTGATAGAAGTGTCCAATAAATTCGAACTTTTGATAGGATGCAATTCACATCAATCCGAATAAAAAACAACGAACTCCATCAAAAAACGCTAAGTCGATTAGCGTACTCTGGAATAAGGACATCGATATATAACATTTCCTGTCTTTTTATACCCTCCACCATAGGATGGAGGGTATATTAACTTTGTCATTCCGTTTGTAACACATCGAAATATTGCTCTAAGACCCCATAAAGTAAATATATTCTGGGTCGTGATGAAATTCTGAGTCGATATGAGAATGTCCGTCCGTCCGTCTGTTGAAATCACGCTAACTTCCGAACGAAAATAGCTATCGACTTGAAACTTGGCACAGTAGTTGTTATTGATGTAGGTCGGATGGTATTGCAAATGGGCCATATCGGTCCACTTTTACGTATAGCGCCCATATAAACGGACCCAAAATTTGGCTTGCAGAGCCTATAAGAGAAGCATATTTCATCCGATCTGGCTAAAATTTGGTACATGGTGTTAGTATATGGTCTCTAACACCCATGCAAAAATTGGTCCATATCGGTCAATAATTATATATAGCGCCCATATAAACCGATCCCCCGATTTGGCTTGTTGAGCCTCAAAGAGAAGCAAATTTCATCCGATCCGGCTGAAATTTGGCACATGGTGTTGGTATATGGTCCTTAACAACCTTGCAAAAATTGGTCCACATCGGTCCATAATTATATATAGCCCCTATATAAACCGATCCCCAGATTTGACTACTCAACTCTGGCGTATATATACAAAATTTGAAGCAAATCTGGCTTCAACTCTGGCTTTTGTGCAAATCGGACGAAATATATATATAGGAGCTATATCTAAATCTGAACCGAGTTCAAACAAATTTGGCACAGTTAACCATATTATTAAACGCACTCCTTTTGCAAAATTTGAAGCAAATTAGGGTAAAATTCTTGCTTTATAAGGCATATAAGTGCAAATCGGACCAAAGGTATATATGGGAGCTATATCTAAATCTGAACCGATTTCAACCAAATTTGGCACAGTTAACAATATTATTAAACGTACACTTTGTGCAAATTTTGAATCAAATCATGGCATAATTCTGGTTTTTGAAGCCATATAAGTGCAAATCGGACGAAAGATATATATGGGAGCTATATCCAAATCTGAACCGATTTTAACCAAATTTGGCACAGTTAACAATATTATACTCCTTGTGCTAAATTTGAAACAACTCATGGTAAAATTCTGGCTTTTGAAGCCATATAAGTCCAAATCGGACGAAAGATATATATGGGAGCTATATCTAAATCTAAACCGATATAGCTGATGTTTTGTAGGTTTTACGTGACTCATAAAATATTCAGATGTACAAAATTTTAAAAAGATCGGTTCATAAATACGTGAATTATGCTCAAATCGGTGATAAATATATATGGCAGCTATATCTAAATCTGAACCGAAGAAAGACCCCATGCCAAAATTGAGGACGATCGGACTTAAATTGCGAGCTGTACTTTGTGCACAAAATTACATATACACAGACGGACGGACAGACAGACAGACTTCCACATCCATATCTTCCAATTCGGGCCATAAAAAGTTCGTTATCATCTCACATATCGTCCACATCCATATCTTCCAATTCGGGCCATAAAAAGTTCGTAATCATCTCACGATAGCGAACACCATTCACAGTAACTGCCTGACCGGCCTCATTTGGGAAAAAATACGGCCCGATGATGCCGCCTGCCCATAAACCGCACCAAACAGTCACTCTTTGTGGATGCATTGGTTTTTCGACAATCACTCTTGGATTCTCATTCGCCCAAATGCGGCAATTCTGTTTATTGACGAATCCAGTGAGGTGAAAATGTGCCTCATCACTGAAGATGATTTTCTTCGAAAATTGATCATCAACTGTTGCCATTTCTTGGAACCATTTAACACGTTGTTGAATTGTGTATCTCTCCATGGTTCAAATTGAGTAAGTCTGAAATAGAGAAATGTCAAATAAAATTCGGAAAAAAAACTTGGCGTTTAGGTGTGGTTCACATTCAACATCGGCCCTTACAATTTAACCACCCTTTATTTACAATTTCCGTCAAATCGGATAAAACCTACGGTTTCTACAAATCCAAGGAGTTAAATCGGGAGATCGTTCTTATGGGGGCTATACTAAAATATGGACCGATACTCACCGTTTTCGGCTCACCTCTTTATGGCCCGAAAATACCTCTAGATTTCCAATTTCAGACAAATTGGATAAAAACTACGGTTTCTATAATCCCAAGACTCCAAATCGGGAGGTCGGTTTATATGGGGACCATACCAAAACATGGACCGATACTCACCATTTAGGCACACATTTTTATGGTTCTAAAGTACCTCTCGATTTCCAATTTCAGGACAATTGAATAAAAACTGCGGATTCTAGAAGCCCAAGAAATAAAATCGGGAGATCGGTCTATATGCTATACCAAAATATGGGCCATTACTCACAATTTTCGGCACACCTCTTTATAGCCCGAAAATACCTCTAGATTTCCAATTTCAGGCAAATTGGATGAAAACTACGGGAGATCGGTCTATATGGGGGCTATACCAAAACATTGACCGATACTCACCCGGCACACCTCTTTACGGTCGTACAATACCACTAGATTTCAAATTTCAGGCAAATTGGATAAAAACTACGATTTCTATAAGCCCAAGACCCCAAATCGGGAGGTCAGTTTATATGGGGATTATATCAAAACTTGGACCGATATAGCCCATCTTTGAACTTGAAAAGCCTGCAGACAAAAAACGAGTTTGTGCAAAATTTCAGCACGATTGCTCCATTATTGAAGACTGTAGAGTGATTACAACAGTCAGACAGCCAGACAGACAGACAGACGGACAGACTGACATGGTTATATCGTCTTAGAATTTCTCCCTGATCAAGAATATATATATTCTTTATATAGTCGGAAATCGATATTTCTATGTGTTACAAACGGAATGACAAACTTATTATACCCCCGTCACCAGTCTATGGTGGTGGGTATAAAAAAGGCAACAATTAAATGACCATCACAAAATTATATGACAACCACTACATAATGTTTCTGTCACACCTATTTTCATTCAGTTCAAAATTATAACGTGAAAATTTTATTATAATAAGAAAAAATTGCAAATTAATATTATTCCACGTTAAATTGTGAACGATTCGAGTATCCTTGAACTATAGGTGATTATTTTCATTGCTGTTTTTTTTTTTCAAATTCTCTTTGGACATTCCTACCATACTGAAGTATATATAAATGTGAATACACTGAAATCGTACGGTATATTCTCGCATATTTCTCTAATGAACATTTCTCGTTTAAATTTTTATTGGCTGTTAGCACTTGCAATTGCAATTAATATGTCAGATTAGTGGGTTAGATTAGTATGACGTTAAATAATTGTACATGAACACATGAGCTCTCACATATGTACATACGTCTGTGTCAATAACGGTAGAATACCTAGATAGACTTGTTTCATCGTGTTGTGCGTGTGTGTGTACTAACATCCTTCCATGTATGCTTTCAATGTAATTTGGAGTACCTTCACAATTGGTTGAAGTCCTTTTTATACCCTCCATCATAGGATGGGGGTATATTATTATACCCTCCATCATAGGATGGGGGTATATTAACTTTGTCATTCCGTTTGTAACACATCGAAATATTGCTCTAAGACCCCATAAAGTATATATATTCTGGGTCGTGGTGAAATTCTGAGTCGATCTAAGCATGTCCGTCCGTCCGTCCGTCCGTCCGTCCGTCCGTCTGTTGAAATCACGATAACTTCCGAACGAAACAAGCTATCGACTTGAAACTTGGCAGAAGTAGTTGTTATCGATGTAGGTCGGATGGTATTGAAAATGGGTCATATCGGTCCACTTTTACGTATAGCCCCCATATAAAGGGACCCTCAGATTTGGCTTGTAGAGCCTCTAACAGAAGCACATTTCATCCGATCCGGCTGAAATTTGGTATATGGTGTTGGTATATGGTCTCTAACAACCATGCAAAAATTGGTCCATATCGGTCCACTTTTACGTATAGCCCCCATATTAACGGACCCCCAAATTTGGCTTGCGATTGCTCTAAAAGAAGCAAATTTCATCCGATCCGGCTGAAATTTGGTACATGCTGCTAGTATATGGTCTCTACCAACCGTGCAAAAATTGGTCCACATCGGTCCATAATTATATATAGCCCCCATATAAACCGATCCCCAGATTTGGCTGGCGGAGCCTAAAAGAGAAGCAAATTTCATCCGATCCGGATGAAATTTGGTACATGATGTTGGTATATGGTCTCTAACAACCATGCAAAAATTGGTCCATATCGGTCCATAATTATATATAGCCCCCATATAAACCGATCCCCAGATTTATCTTGTGGAGCCTCTAAGAGAAGCATATTTCATCCGATCCGGCTGAAATTTGGTACATGGTGTTGGTATATGGTCTCTAACAACCGTGCAAAAATTGGTCCACATCGGTCCATAATTATATATAGCCCCCATATAAACCGATCCCCAGATTTGGCTTGCGGAGCCTAAAGGAGAAGCAAATTTCATCCGATCCGGCTGAAATTTGGTATATGGTGTTGGTATATGGTCTCTAACAACCATGCAAAAATTGGTCCACATCGGTCCATAATTATATATAGCCCCCATATAAACCGATCTCCAGATTTGGCTTGCAAAGCCTCAAAGAGAAGCAAATTGCATCCGATCCGGCTGAAATTTGGTACATGGTATTGGTATATGGTCTCTAACAACCGTGCAAAAATTGGCCCACATCGGTCCATAATTATATATAGCCCCCATATAAACCGATTCCCAGATTTGGCTTGCGGAGCCTAAAGGAGAAGCAAATTTCATCCGATCCGGCTGAAATTTGGTATATGCTGTTGGTATATGGTCTCTAACAAGCATGAAAAAATTGGTCCACATCGGTCCATAATTATATATAGCCCCAATATAAAACGATCCCCAGATTTGGCTTGCGGAGTCTCCAAGAGAAGCAAATTTCATCCAATCCGGTTGAAATTTGGAACATGGTGTTAGTATATGATCTTTAACAACCGTGTCAGAATTGGTCCATATCGGTCCATAATTATATATAGCCCCCATATAAAGCGTTCTCCAGATTTGACCTCCGGAGCCTCTTGGAGGAGCAAAATTCATCCGATCCGGTTCAAATTAGGAACGTGGTGTTAGTATATGGTCGCTAACAACCATACCAAAATTGGTCCAAACACACAAAAATTGGTCCATATCGGTCCATAATCATGGTTGCCACTAGAGCCAAAAATAATCTACCAAAATGTTTTTTCTATAGAAAATTTTGTCAAAATTTTATTTCTATAGAAAATTTTGTCAAAATTTTATTTCTAGAGAAAATTTTGTTAAAATATTATTCGGTTCATAATAAAATTTTCATCATTGTCAAAATCTTATTTCTATAGAAAATTTTGTCAAAATTTTATTTCTATAGAAAATTTTGTTCAAATTTTATTCGGTTCATAATCATGGTTGCCACTCGAGCCAAAAATAATCTACCAAGATTTTATTTCTATAGAAAATTTTGTCAAAAGTTTATTTTTATAGAAAATTTTGTTAAAATTTTATTTCTGTAGAAATTTTTCTCAAAATTTTCTTTCTATAGAAAATTTTGTCATACAATTCAGAAGATGGTATTAGGAGGTTTTAAGATGCCTTGCCATCGGCAAGCGTTACCGCAACTTAAGTAATTCGATTGTGGATGGCAGTGTTTAGAAGAAGTTTCTACGCAATCCATGATGGAGGGTACATAAGCTTCGGCCTGGCCGAACTTACGGCCGTATATACTTGTTAACTCTATAAGCTTGTGCTATGGTCATGCACCTTCAAACTTCCTATGTGGAAATTGTGATCAAGATAATGCTGGACTGTAAACTGGGTTAAATATTGAAATTGGTATAAGCAAGGGTGATTTTTGCATGGAATGGTATACACATGTGTGTGTGTAAGTAAAAATCAAGCTATTCTGAAAGGTCAATATGCTTAGTATATTTTTTAACATTCTTTAGAGAGAATAACCATATGATGAAACTGTTAGTTATATGTCCAAGAAATGGTGTCCCAGAGGTAACAAAATCTTAACAAATAATGCCAATAATAGTAAATATTGAAGCTTAAACGTAAATTCATGCCAACATAATAGATAGAATCACCTAGTCACATTTATTTTAAACCTCTAACTTCCAAAAGTTCTTACGGAAATGAGTTTAGAAAATTATCACTTTTTCAAAATTTAGAAAATTTATTTTTCTCAATGTGCAAATGTACGTAGCCCCGATTTCAGAAAAATAAGTGAAAATTTTTCTAAAAATTCAAGAAAATTTTTTAGACGTAATATTTACCTTTTTACTTGGTTAAGAAAATTTCGAAGTTTGGTGGGACAAATTGGAGTTCAAAATTAAAAAATGGTTGCAGTACCATAAAAAGTAGGTTGCTACCATTTTTAAACCACTCGTCTGAGAGCTGGAAGTTAATTTTATGATTTATAAGATCACAAAAGCAAATTAAACTGTTTTATAAAAAAAATCAATGACGCCAAATCCTGACCATTTTAGTCATACAGTTCATATTCAATAATTTTGGGTTCATTCTTAATATTTTTATATCGGAAAAAGGCCCCTTCTACACTCGACAAAAAGTGAGCGCTCTAAGGCACTAAAGCCAAGTTATCTCCATTTTCGTCCATGGAGTTATTGTGTTTTGTGAAGGTTTATTTGATTTTCCTTAATGTTTTTTTTTATAATTTAGTTAAATAAACTAAAAGGAGGTAAACAATTTTGCACAAATGAATTTACTAAATTCGTATTTTCCACAAAATAGTTCATTTTTAAATGAAGTAGTTGTAAATTCTACTACAAATGCGCCAAACGTGAAATTCGTATTGCGTATTCGTATTGTAGCTTAACCAACAGAGAAAAATAATGTTTGTCAAATTTATGTGGGCAAAGCCCTATAGACTAAAATATGGTTGGACGCACGTTTCGGAATTACCACGAACATTGAAAATTTGCGTATCTTAGGGACATCTTTGGCTTCACGACAATATTTTTTCAGTGCAAGTGTTCTCTATAGAGGCCTCCATAACGTGGACATAAAACACGTTAACAATATTTGAAATGATAAAAAAAAACAAGTATATACGGCCGTAAGTTCGGCCAGGCCGAAGCTTATGTACCCTCCATCATGGATTGCGTAGAAACTTCTTCTAAACACTGCCATCCACAATCGAATTACTTAAGTTGCGGTAACGCTTCCCGATGGCAAGGTATCTTAAAACCTCCTAACACCATCTTCTAAATTGTATGTAAGTCCATACGTGGTATAAATTAAATCAAAAAAGATCGATCCAATACGTATATAATTCAGTTTGACAAAGTAGACATAAAATTTTGACAAAATTTTCTACAGAAATAAAATTTTAACAACATTTTCTATAGAAATAAAATTTTCACAAAATTTTCTATAGAAATAAAAATTTTGACAAAATATTCTATAGAAAGAAAATTGTGACAAAAATTTCTACAGAAATAAAATTTTAACAAAATTTTCTATAGAAATAAACTTTTGATAAAACTTTCTATAGAAATAAAATCTTGGTAGATTATTTGTGGCTCGAGTGGCAACCATGATTATGAACCGAATAAAATTTGAACAAAATTTTCTATAGAAATAAAATTTTGACTAAATTTTCTATAGAAATAAAATTTTGAAAATGATGAAAATTTTATTATGAACCGAATAAAATTTTAACAAAATTTTCTCTAGAAATAACATTTTGACAAAATTTTCTATAGAAATAACATTTTGACAAAATTTTCTATAGAAATAAAATTTTGGTAGATTATTTTTGGCTCTAGTGGCAACCATGATTATGAACCGATATAGACCAATTTTTGTGTGATTGGACCAATTTTGGTATGGTTGTTAGCGACCATATACTAACACCACGTTCCTAATTTGAACCGGATCGGATGAATTTTGCTTCTCCAAGAGGCTCCGGAGGTCAAATCTGGAGAACGTTTTATATGGGGGCTATATATAATTATGGACCGATATGGACCAATTCTGGCACGGTTGTTAAAGATCATATACTAACACCATGTTCCATATTACAACCGGCTTGGATGAAATTTGCTTCTCTTGGAGACTTCGCAAGCCAAATCTGGGGATCGGTTTATATGGGGGCTATATATAATTATGGACCGATGTGGACCAATTTTTGCATGGTTGTTAGAGACCATATACCAACATCATGTACCAAATTTCAGCCGGATCGGATGAAATTTGCTTCTCTTTGAGGCTCCGCAAGCCAAATCTGGGGATCGGTTTATATGGGGGTTATATATAATTATGGACCGATGTGCACCAATTTTTGCATGATTGTTAGAGACCATATACCAACACCATGTACCAAATTTCAGCCGTATCGGATGAAATATGCTCCTCTTAGAGGCTCCACAAGCCAAATCTGGGGATCGGTTTATATGGGGGCTATATATAATTAAAGACCGATATGGACCAATTTTTGCATGGTTGTTAGAGACCATATACCAACATCGTGTGCCAAATTTCTGCCGGATCGGATGAAATTTTCTTCTATTTGAGGCTCCGCAAGCCAAATCTGGGGATCGGTTTATATGGGGGCTATATATAATTATGGACCGATGTGGACCAATTTTTGCATGGTTGTTAGAGACCATATACCAACACCATGTACCAAATTTCAGCCGGATCGGATGAAATTTGCTTCTCTTTTAGGCTCCGCAAGCCAAATCTGGGGATCGGTTTATATGGGGGCTATATATAATTATGGACCGATGTGGACCAATTTTTGCATGGTTGTTAGAGACCATATACCAACACCATGTACCAAATTTCAGCCGGATCGGATGAAATATGCTTCTGTTAGAGGCTCCACAAGCCAAATCTGAGGGTCCCTTTATATGAGGGCTATACGTAAAAGTGGACCGATATGGCCCATTTTCAATACCATCCGACCTACATCGATAACAACTACTTGTGCCAAGTTTCAAGTCGATAGCTTGTTTCGTTCGGAAGTTAGCGTGATTTCAACAGACGGACGGACAGACGGACGGACGGACATGCTTAGATCGACTCAGAATTTCACCACGACCCAGAATATATATACTTTATGGGGTCTTAGAGCAATATTTCGATGTGTTACAAACGGAATGACAAAGTTAATATACCTCCATCCTATGATGGAGGGTATAAAAATATTCGTGGAAAAACATGACATTTATATTAAAAAATGAGCTTGGATTTAAGACATTGAAGTTCCAAGGAAAGCGCGGGCTAAAGGTTTCATAAAAAGTTAGATTTGAATGAGATAAGAAGGTGCTTTGTTTAAACGAAAGTGGGTACACAATATCTCAAACAATTGTCCGTACACACCCTCAAAAAAATCGCTTCTGTAACATATGTTCCAAACATATTTTGCAGGAAGCACATATATTATTGGATACCGCCGAAACATTAATATGTTTGTTTTATGTGAGTATATTATATGTTTAGAAGCATTTTTAGTCCAAAAATAGTATATGCTTGGAAGAATTCCCCAAAGAAGATTGTGTTCATTCCCACACATATTTTTCACTTCCACGAAATTTTTGATTTCTTCGCATCTTTTTCTGTAATACAAATATGCTGTTTTTTTTCAAATGTCTATTCTCTTGGTTCCAAATGTCTATTCTCTTTATTCCGAATACTCAATCTACTATTCAAATTAAATAATATTTAGACTTAAGCATATCAAATTTTTGGTCTTATTATAAAACAGTTTTCCGAAACAACATACAAGCGGTTTCACAGAAATTGCTCTCATTTCATTCTCTCGCTGTGTTATGTTGATATCTTTTTATTCAAACCTCCCGGTTTCCATCTCTATTTCTTTCTCTATACTAACTCTCTCTCTCTCTGTCGCTCTCTGAATAAAGTATCACAACATATATATGTTTACTCGAAATTTGTAAATTTATATATGTTTACATTCACGCATATTATTTTTATGAAACATTCATGCCCCAAACATAATATATTCTAACATATTACCATATGTGTCCCAAACATTTTGTGTTAGTTTAGGAACATTACATGTTTGCACTTAAATATATTGTGTTTAAAAATTATGCCCGAAACACGTTTTGCTTATATCGGAACATATGAAAAACATATTTTTCTAACAGTGCACCAAACTGTTGAAAATATAGTTCATCGTATCGCAGAAGCTAGATTTTATGATTTTATTTGATAGAAAATAATCATTCAAATTTGATCTTTAAAATACAATTTGCTTGAAACGAATCGGCCATATAATTTTTGAGATAGTGTATGTTAATATGTTAGAACATATATTCGTAATGTTTGGGACATTACATTGTCTTAAATATAATATCTCTGGATGCAACTACTATCTATCTACACAGAAAAAAATTTCACGAAAATTTTTCCAATTAAAATCTTAATTGAGTTTTAAGAAATATTCAATTAAAAATTTAAATGATTCAACAAATTTTTTAATTGAAACAAAAAGCAATCACACAAATTAATAGTATCAATTAATTTTTTAATTGATATTATCATTTCTGTGATTGAAGACATTTCAATTAAAAAATTAATTGGATCAATTAATTTCGTGATTGAATCAGAATTTTTTTTTTTTTTGTAGAAAAAATAGATAGTGCAAGGGAGAATACAGAAAGCTGATAAAGATGGCGACGGAGATAGATAACGAAAGACATCAAATTAACACAGTGAGAAAATTAATTGAAAATTGGGTTGCTGCTTGAGAGATATATTTTTTATGTTGATAAATGAGCTTGCATTCATCAACATCAATATCAAAAATTTTAAATGCTTAAATCTAAGCATTATTCAATTTATACATTAAATTGTGTATTCGGAATCTTAAAAATGATATGTTTAGGGTCAAGCGTAAAATATGTTTGCACAGTACAAACAATTTTTTGTTTTCACAAATTCTGAAAAAATATATGCTTGAAGCAGAATATGTTTGGGAGTATATGTTACAGAGTCAAGTTTTTTTGAGGGTGTATTGACCCTTTACCAAATGTGGACCGGTAATATTTGATACAGGTCTCTATGGGCGTAAAATACCTCTAAATTTCCGGTAAATTGGATAAAAATTGCGGGAAATAGGGAAATTGTTCGAAAGTTGAACAATATTCAGTACAGCTATATATAATCGGATCAAAACTACGGTTTCTAGAAGCCCAGGATGTTAAATCGGGGTAAAGGTCTTTATGCACTGAAAAAAATATTGTCGTGAGATCAAAGATTTCATGTCCTTAAAATACGAATGCAAATTTTGCTTAGCATAGAAGACGCATTTCTCTAATATAAAGTTTATTTCCTTGTCCAAAAGTCGATAAACTTTTCAATGAAGTCGTATTGTCCTTATAATTAAGTGATTTGCCTTAAAAATGGGTATCATAACATGAAAGAAAATTTTTTGGGGTAAGGTCAACTTGACTTTAATAATTTAGAAAAACTCTTTAAAGTTAATGAAATTATCTTTAAATTTGTTGTCTTTTTGCATATTGACTACAAAGCAAAAAATCGTTCAAATATAGGACATGTTTTTCAACACTTTATTTTAGAGATGCTTTTTACTTGAAACATAGCAGAATTTCTACTGGAACTCGAGCCTGAATTTGGAAAATAAAGTTGTCATTAACTCATTTTTAAAGGACTTTGATAGCGTATGAAGAAAAACGGCTGAAAAAGCGAACAATTAAAATTTGCTTCCTAGGAACAAGTACACAAAACCCAAATTTTAAAGAGAATTGTGTCTTAAAAGTATCCTTACTTGTATTTTCCGCTTCTTTGGCTCGGAATCAATACCAATTTTTTTTTAAGGTAAAGACAAAACCTTTGGAACCGGGCATGCTTTTTTTTCCGTGTGGGGGCTATATCAAAACATGGACCGATAGCCCATCTCCGAAACTGTGTGCAAACAAAAAACCTAATTGTTACAAATTTCATGACCATAGCGTGATTCTAATAGACAGACAGATCTGCATGTATCGTCTTAGAATTTCTCCCTGCTCAAGAACATATATACTTAGCGGAAAATCAACATGTCACCATGCGATGGCTACGACTATGAGCTCCTGCAACCGAGTGGAACGACCACAGGAGCACCAGAGATGGAGAAAAGGTAATTGCTACCGATGGAAAATGTTACGATAGATCAACCTATTACAATTTTTATCGGAATAATATCTGAAAAAATGTCGCTTTTTTAATTTGCGCTTCCAATATAATTGTATAATGGAAAACATCACCCAAACATTATAACCATCATTTTGAAAATGCATTAAGATATTGGATTCAATTTGAACATCTTTGCTACAGTAAGGCAATCGTTGCTATTAAAATATAACACTATCACATGCATACTAAAATGTAACATTCTTACACTCAGAGAAGAGTGAACCCATTAGCGAATTATTTTTAACTAACCAGTGTTAATATTGAACTTCGTATGTCGCTAAAGAAGCATGTACCCATAGTAAGTTCAACATTTTCCTATAGGTTAGTAATTTATTTCAACTTTTGTCAAGTTAAAATTTAACTGTTCAGATGAAAGAAATTCATGTTCTGAATTTCCTAGACCACCTGGTGACTTGGAGCAAGGAGACCTCAAGGGAGGTCCCCATTTCTACATGTCATATTATATTTAGTACAAACGACTTACTGTTCTGTAGTACAAATCCTTTCATATTTAGATTTTATTAGATTTTATTTTTATTATTTTATAAAATTTTACCTTTTGTCCGGACGGAGGATCGAACCGCGTACAATCAGTTTTCTAACTAAACACACTATCCACTGGCTATTATACTCATCAACAACCAAATGTGACTTTGTTTATTCTTTTCTTGCTTGGCTGCATGTATTCATTAACACATACAGTCAAAGTCTATTTTTAGAAACACCACACACTAATAGAAACAAGTATATACGGCCGTAAGTTCGGCCAGGCCGAAGCTTATGTACCCTCCATCATGGATTGCGAAGAAACTCCTTCTAAACACTGACATCCACAATCGAATTACTTAAGTTACGGTAACGCTTGCCGATGGCAAGGTATCTTAAAACCTCCTAACACCATCTTCTAAATTGTATGTAAGTCCATACGTGGTATATATTAATTCAAAAAAGATCGATCCAATACGTATATAATTCAGTTTGACTAAGTAGACATAAAATTTTCACAAAATTTTCTATAGAAATAAAAATTTTGACAAAATATTCTATAGAAAGAAAATTTTGACAAAAATTTCTACAGGAATAAAATTTTAACAAAATTTTCTATAGAAATAAACTTTTGACAAAATTGTCTATAGAAATAAAATCTTGGTAGATTATTTGTGGCTCGAGAGGCAACCATGATTATGAACCGAATAAAATTTGAACAAAATTTTCTATAGAAATAAAATTTTGAAAATGATGAAAATTTTATTATGAACGGAATAAAATTTTAACAAAATTTTCTCTAGAAATAAAATTTTGACAACATTTCCTATAGAAATAAAATTTTGACAAAATTTTCTATAGAAATAAAATTTAGGTACACCGAAAAAAAGTTTACTATTTTTTATGAAAAATGAACTAACCCATAGTAAGAATGACCATGATTTGGCGCCAAAGATTTTTTTCATCTAGATAAGTTCATGATTTTCTTATAAATTAGTTCATGTATTACGTCGTATTTTAGTTCATTATTACTATGCTGTGGGAAGAATATAGTTAAACTCATTCAAAATATTCCTGCTATCCGGAAAAATTAACAATTTTTTGAGAAACATGTGTTAAGAAATTGGTTTGAAATAAACTGTTTGTCGGTATAATTTTCAAAAAAGTAGAGAAATTGAGGAATCAAAAGTACAAAAAGCCTGTATACAACTAAGAAATTTTTCGTACAAAACAAGTCAATTTTCTATAACCACCAGTATTTTATTTCAAAGAATTATTATTATATTACACAAAACTATGGCTTATGATATACAATAAAGGAAATATTTTTATTAGTACGTTGGACGCATTTACTTGCCGGTAGTTAGTAATTGCTTCTTCAAAAGAGTAATATTCTATGTTATTAGGACTAAACTAATTAATTTAAATGTCCATGTTTTCTATCCATATGAAAGATATATGTGGCATAAGTTGCTATATTCAATTGAATTGTCCAATTTCATCGATTTTGGCTAACGTTTGTTGGGCGGATTTGGCTTAGAGGCATCTGAAGTTATACAAAATATAAGAAAAATATTATTAATTAATTAATTCTATCGTTCATATTGATCTTTAACTTACGGTTTTCAAGAGTATTTCCTAGAGCCAATAAGGATATCAGCTTAATTAGTATTAAACAGTAAGAATATTCAAAAAATTACCATTACGAGACCTGTCTACCTGCAAGTGAAAAAAATAATTTTTAATAAATTGAAATTTTGGTTTTATTAAAAACGGACAAAATACCGTTTACAGAAAAACTTACCACATTGAAAAATCCATCCAGTAGGTACATTATTGGAATCATATCCATGGACAAATGGGACGTTATTGAAATTATTCTCAGAATATAATTGAAATAAAAATATTATAAAATTAGACATAATTTCCACTTGTCAGTATAGCATTTAGTATTTAAGGTGGATATTAAGTTCGAGTTTAGCGGCTAAAATTGCAATTTCCATGATAAGTTTTCTTTAATAATCCATTATAAAAAATAATCTTTATAAAAAACTTGATTTGGGCTATTCTCCATCAAGTTATATTTAAATTTGTATCGAAGACGTATAATTTTATACTTTGCTTAGTGATTTATTTTTAATTTTAGCGGCTAAACTCGAACTTAGTACTCACCTGTAGGAATTGCTGTAACATAAAAAATATAGATTCAAAAAAATGGTTGCTTCTCAACCTGTGATCCAGATGTAGAATAAATATAAATCATCCTATTACCACTCATGTTGTATATTTTTTATGTAAATCAATTTAAAATCCGCACTAATTGTAAACTAACATATTAACAGAAATATACAGTTCCTAAATCTGTTGTTTTTTATCAATAAAAAGCGTTTTTGATTCCTCTAACATCACATCATTCATTTCTCAGTTTCTAAAATGTTTCGAAATAAATGTATTTTCATTAATAAACACCAATACCGCACGTACAATTTTGCAAAATTAAATCCACGTGTGCACTTCATAAATGCATCAACATAACTGAATGCAACAATAAAACTCAGACACAATTGTCATAAGGGATACATACCTGCCGTAAAGAAAAACAACTCCACACACACACACGTTCCCTTTCTGATCTTGCTATTGCAAAAAAAACAACTCTCACCACAAAAGATACCAACAACACACAAGGAACATTCCATTGTCTCTAGAATCAAAACAACCAACAACAGCATAAATGACGCAATAACAAACAGAAACAATCATACGAGATATACACAAAATGTCTCTAAAAACTCCCTCGCATGATGCACTCACATTTTCCAGTAGCACGTTTATTGATTAGTAGGAATTCTATCTATAAGTTAAGGTAAAATATATACCAAATCTATGAGGAATCTATAAAAATTATATACACCTGTCAAGGATTATATTAACTAATTTTTATTCTATTTTAACTAAAATTTTCAATGTGAGTAAAAACACTCCAACATATAATAAAAAGGGAAATAATCTGTAGGTAGTCATCGTACGAATCGGTAATGTCGTTAAGTTAATTTTTACTACAAAAAATTTTTTCCATACAAAATTTTGTCTTAGTAAATTGTCCACATTTCGTAGTAAGATTTTTATATTGCCCATGTATTTTTATAATAAAGGGTGATTTGTTAAGAGCTTGATAACTTTTTAAAAAAAAAAAAAAACGCATAAAATTTGCAAAATCTCATCGGTTCTTTATTTGAAACGTTAGATTGGTCCATGACATTTACTTTTTGAAGATAATTTCATTTAAATGTTGACCGCGGCTGCGTCTTAGGTGGTCCATTCGGAAAGTCCAATTTTGGGCAACTTTTCCGAGCATTTCGGCCGGAATAGCCCGAATTTCTTCGGAAATGTTGTCTTCCAAAGCTGGAATAGTTGCTGGCTTATTTCTGTAGACTTTAGACTTGACGTAGCCCCACAAAAAATAGTCTAAAGGCGTCAAATCGCATGATCTTGGTGGCCAACTTATCGGTCCATTTCTTGAGATGAATTGTTCTCCGAAGTTTTCCCTCAAAATGGCCATAGAATCGCGAGCTGTGTGGCATGTAGCGCCATCTTGTTGAAACCACATGTCAACCAAGTTCAGTTCTTCCATTTTTGGCAACAAAAAGTTTGTTAGCATCGAACGATAGCGATCGCCATTCACCGTAACGTTGCGTCCAACAGCATCTTTGAAAAAATACGGTCCAATGATTCCACCAGCGTACAAACCACACCAAACAGTGCATTTTTCGGGATGCATGGGCAGTTCTTGAACGGCTTCTGGTTGCTCTTCACTCCAAATGCGGCAATTTTGCTTATTTACGTAGCCATTCAACCAGAAATGAGCCTCATCGCTGAACAAAATTTGTCGATAAAAAAGCGGATTTTCTGCCAACTTTTCTAGGGCCCATTCACTGAAAATTCGACGTTGTGGCAGATCGTTCGGCTATTCATGATGAAATGTCAAAGCATACTGAGCATCTTTCTCTTTGACACCATGTCTGAAATCCCACGTGATCTGTCAAATACTAATGCATGAAAATCCTAACCTCAAAAGAATCACCCTTTAGAATCAACGATGCATTAACTACTGTGTTGGAAATTTATTTAAGGAAAAATCCTTCCCATTTCGTAGTTAGTGAACTAAAAAACATTTACTGAATATTTATAAGTTTTGCTTTAGTTAAGTTAATTTTCGTTGTGGTTACGAAAAATGAACTATATTACGGTAAATTTGTTGAACTATGTGGAAGTCAAAATGGTCCTTAAATTTACAAGACATTTTTTTTCTGTGTAGATTATTTTTGGCTCTAGTGGCAACCATGATTATGAACCGATATGGACCAATTTTTGTGTGATTGGACCAATTTTGGTATGGTTGTTAGCGACCATATACTAACACCACGTTCCTAATTTGAACCGGATCGGATGAATTTTGCTCCTCCAAGAGGCTCCGGAGGTCAAATCTGGAGAACGTTTTATATGGGGGCTACATATAATTATGGACCGATATGGACCAATTCTGGCACGGTTGTTAAAGATCATATACTAACACCATGTTCCAAATTACAACCGGCTTGGATGAAATTTGCTTCTCTTGGAGACTTCGCAAGCCAAATCTGGGGATCGGTTTATATGGGGGCTATATATAATTATGAACCGATGTGGACCAATTTTTGCATGGTTGTTAGAGACCATATACCAACATCATGTACCAAATTTCAGCCGGATCGGATTAAAGTTGCTTCTCTTTGAGGCTCCGCAAGCCAAATCTGGGGATCGGTTTATATGGGGGTTATATATAATTATGGACCGATGTGGACCAATTTTTGTATGATTGTTAGAGACCATATACCAACACCATGTACCAAATTTCAGCCGGATCGGATGAAATATGCTTCTCTTAGAGGCTCCACAAGCCAAATCTGGGGATCGGTTTATATGGGGGCTATATATAATTAAGGGCCGATATGGACCAATTTTTGCATGGTTGTTAGAGACCATATACTAACATCATGTACCAAATTTCAGCCGGATCGGATGAAATTTTCTTCTCTTTGAGGCTCCGCAAGCCAAATCTGGGGATCGGTTTATATGGGGGCTATATATAATTATGGACCGATGTGGACCAATTTTTGCATGGTTGTTAGAGACCATATACCAACACCATGTACCAAATTACAGCCGAATCGGGTGAAAATTGCTTCTCTTTTAGGCTCCGCAAGCCAAATCTGGGGATCGGTTTATATGGGGGCTATATATAATTATGGACCGATGTGGACCAATTTTTGCACGGTTGTTAGAGACAATATACCAACACCATGTACCAAATTTCAGCCGGATCGGATGAAATATGCTTCTGTTAGAGGCTCCACAAGCCAAATCTGAGGATCCCTTTATATGGGGGCTATACGTAAAAGTGGACCGATATGGCCCAATTTGATTAGACCAATTTTGGTATGATTGTTAGCGACCATATACTAACACCACGTTCCTAATTTGAACCGGATCGGATGAATTTTGCTCCTCCAAGAGGCTCCGGAGGTCAAATCTGGAGAACGTTTTATATGGGGGCTATATATAATTATGGACCGATATGGACCAATTCTGGCACGGTTGTTAAAGATCATATACTAACACCATGTTCCAAATTACAACCGGCTTGGATGAAATTTGCTTCTCTTGGAGACTTCGCAAGCCAAATCTGGGGATCGGTTTATATGGGGGCTATATATAATTATGAACCGATGTGGACCAATTTTTGCATGGTTGTTAGAGACCATATACCAACATCATGTACCAAATTTCAGCCGGATCGGATTAAAGTTGCTTCTCTTTGAGGCTCCGCAAGCCAAATCTGGGGATCGGTTTATATGGGGGCTATATATAATTATGGACCGATGTGGACCAATTTTTGCATGGTTGTTAGAGACCATGTACCAAATTTCAGCCGAATCGGGTGAAAATTGCTTCTCTTTTAGGCTCCGCAAGCCAAATCTGGGGATCGGTTTATATGGGGGCTATATATAATTATGGACCGATGTGGACCAATTTTTGCACGGTTGTTAGAGACCATATACCAACACCATGTACCAAATTTCAGCCGGATCTAATGAAATATGCTTCTGTTAGAGGCTCCACAAGCCAAATCTGAGGGTCCCTTTATATGGGGGCTATACGTAAAAGTGGACCGATATGGCCCAATTTTTGCACGGTTGTTAGAGACCATATACCAACACAATGTACCAAATTTCAGCCGGATCGGATGAAATATGCTTCTGTTAGAGGCTCCACAAGCCAAATCTGAGAGTCCCTTTATATGGGGGCTATACGTAAAAGTGGACCGATATGGCCCATTTTCAATACCATCCTACCTACATCGATAACAACTACTTGTGCCAAGTTTCAAGTCGATAGCTTGTTTCGTTCGGAAGTTAGTGTGATTTCAACAGACGGACGGACGGACGGACGGACGGACGGACATGCTTAGATCGACTCAGAATTTCACCACGACCCAGAATATATATACTTTATGGGGTCTTAGAGCAATATTTCGATGTGTTACAAACGGAATGACAAAGTTAATATACCCCCATCCTATGATGGAGGGTATAAAAATTACGTTCCATAGTCGTGAACAGACGGTGACAAAATGAAACGGAAACACCCAGAAAAAAGTGCCTTCGAAACTAAAGGAAACAAGTATATACGGCCGTAAATTCGGCCAGGCCGAATCTTATGTACCCTCCACCGTGGATTGCGTAGAAACTTCTACGAAATACTGTCATCCACAATCGAATTACTTGGGTTGTGGTATCTTAAAACTTCTTAACATCGTTTTCTAAATTGTGACATAGTCCATACGTAGTAGAGAGCCAGAATTGAAATATGGTGCTTATATGGGGGCTATATACAATTATAAACTTGATATGGACCAATTTTTGTGTGATTGGGGATCGATTTATCTGAGGGCTATATATAACTATAGACCGATATGGACCTAGTTGGACATAGTTTTTAACAGCCATATAATAGCACAATGTACCAAATTTCAACTGACTGATTGACTCGGATGAAATTTGCTCCTCCAAGAGGCTCCAAAACCAAATCTCGGGATCGGTTTATATGGGGGCTATATATAATTATGGACCGATTTCGACCAATTTTTGCATAGGTGTTTGAGGCCATATATTAACACCACGTACCAAATTTCAACTGAATCAGATGAATTTTGGTCTTCCAAGAGGCTCCGGTGTTCAAAACTGGTGATCGGCTTCAAGGCCGTAGCCAGGATTTTAATTCGGGGGGGGTTCAACTTAAAAAAAAAAATATTCATATAATCTCATGTGTAGAAAATTTTATTTATGCATAGGTATGTATACAATATTTTTATACCCACCACCATAGAATGGTGACGGGGTATAATAAGTTTGTCATTCCGTTTGTAACACATCGAAATATCGATTTCCGACTATATAATGTATATATATTCTTGATCAGGGAGAAATTGTAAGACGATATAACGATGTCCGTCTGTCGGTCTGTCTGTTGTAATCACGCTACAGTCTTCAATAATGAAGCAATCGTACTGAAATTTTGCACAAACTCGTCTTTTGTCTGCAGGCAGGTCAAGTTCGAAGATGGGCTATATCGGTCCAGGTTTTGATATAGTCCCCATATAAACCGACCTCCCGATTTGGGGTCTTGGTGTTCCAATTTAGCTGGTGTTATCCAATTTGCCTGAAATTTGAAATCTAGAGGTATTTTATGACCATAAAGAGGTGTGCCAAAAATGGTGAGTATCGGTCCATGTTTTGGTATAGCCCCCATATAGACCGATCTCCCGATTTTACTTCTTGGGCTTATAGAAACCGCAGTTTTTATTCAATTTATCTGAAATTGGAAATCTAGAGGTATTGTAGGACCACAAATACATGTGCCAAAAATTGTGAGTATCGGTCAATATTTTGGTATAGCCCCCATATAGACCGATCTCACGATTTTACTTCTTGGGCTTATAGAAACCGCAGTTTTTATTCAATTTACCTGGAATTGGAAATCTAGAGGTATTGTAGGACCACAAATACATGTGCCAAAAATTGTGAGTATCGGTCAATATTTTGGTATAGCCCCATATAGACCGATCTCACGATTTTACTTCTTGGGCTTATAGAAACCGCAGTTTTTATTCAATTTACCTGAAATTGGAAATCTAGAGGTATTGTATGACCACAAATACGTGTGCCAAAAATTGTGAGTATCGGTCCATGTTTTGGTATGGTCCCCATATAAAACGACCTCCCGATTTGGGGTCTTGGGCTTATAGAAACCGTAGTTTTTATCCAATTTGTCTGAAATTGGAAATCTACAGGTATTTTAGGACCATAAAGAGGTGTGCCGAAAATGGTGTGTATCGGTCCATATTTTGGTATAGCCCCCATATAGACCGATTTCCCGATTTTACTTCTTGGGCTTCTAGAATCCGAAGTTTTTATCCTATTTGCCTGAAATTGGAAATCTAGAGGTATTTTCGGGTCATAAAGAGGTGTGCCGAAAACGGTGAGTATCGGTCCATATTTTAGTATAGCCCCCATAAGAACGATCTCCCGATTTAACTCCTTGGGTTTCTAGAAACCGTAGTTTTTATCTGATTTGCCTGAAATTGTAAATATTCTGGTATTTTAGGCTCACAAAAACGTGTATGGGATTACGTTTTTATCGGTCCATTTGGTAATGCCTCCATATAGACCGACTTCACTTCTTGAGGGTGTAGAAGGCGCACTGATCATGAAAATTGCTTGAAACTCAATGTAAAATTTCTAGATTTTACTTCTACAGATTTAAGATTTCAAATCAAGACGTTATTTTATAATTTTCTTGCACACGTACAAGAGATGTTAATGATTTCTTTAAAACTCAAACAAAAATGGTTCTTATAAATCCAGAATCTGATATAGTCCTCATAGGTGAAATCTTTAAATTTATCTTCAGGAATATCCTCACGTCCTCAAGCCGTCCTGAAATTTCAAAGGAAACCCTAATATTTGGTTCATGGTGGTGGGTATTTAAGATTCGGCCCGGCCGAACTTAGTGCTGTATATACTTGTTATAATATTAAATTGAGCCGACGGGCTTTTTGGGCAGCAAATAAATCAATGACTTCTTCAGTCGGCACATTTATTCGGCGATGAACCGACATTAATGCCAATCCTTTGAGTATACTCTCGCTAGTCGAATTTCTAAGATACGTCTTTAATCTCTTCATTGTTGAAAATGAACGTTCGGATGAGCACGTAGTAACTGCAGGGATAGAAAATGCAGTACTATAGTACTTGTTTCAAACCTTTTTCACCCCGGTCAGTACCGTAGTACCCCCGCGAATGATTTAGTACCTTTTGTGTAGACATTTTTGAGTCGATATCAGATTTATGGTACAATAGCTTTGACAAAATATTTTAATATTTTGAGAAAGTTTTTATCAACCTTATTTGCTAATAGTCTTTTACAAATATGGCAAAACAGACATGTTCATGTGGGAAGAAAATTTCGATTTTGTAAAAGACATAGTCAAAAACAGGATTTTATTGAACTTCAAGAAAGTTTTAGTCGAAAAAAGAATGCGATTCTATATTATCGATTTTTTATTTCGGTAGAAATTGTTGTCAACATTTTATTTCTATATAGAATTTTTGCAAAATTTTATTTTTATAGAAAATTTCGTCAAAATTTTATTTAAATTGAAAATTTTGTAAAAATTTTATTTCTATAGAAAATTTTGTCAAAATTTTATTTTCTTTAAAATTCAGTCTCTTGACAATAATCTTCCAGTGAAATTGTATTTTCCATCCCTGAGTAACTGGCAAAGTGACCAAAATTTTTAAAAGAATATGCACGTTTGGAAAAATCTCTTTATTGCTTCAATCGCTGAATTAGGCAGGTTCTTTTCGCAGGTTTTGCGCCATTTCATTTACACACGTGTGTGTGGCTGTTTCGTTGTTGTTGCTATGGCCAAACAAAGCGAGTCATGTTCACAAAAAGAACAACAAACACACATAAAAAGCAGAAATACATTTTCCAAAAATGAAATTTGTGGTGCGAGAACAAAAATAATTTGTTTTTTTTTCGACCGTCGTTTGACGGGCTTTTCAACTAGTATTCTATAATTTGTGCAAGTTTTATAGGTAAGCGTTTTTCAAAATAAAACCTCCAGCTTTTCTTCAACATCATCGATAAGATTTTTCTATGCAGCTAAAAATATATATTTATTTATATAAAAATATTCATTCATTTCGGGGGGGGTTTGATCCCCTCATCCCCCCCCCCCCTGAATACGGCCTTGATCGGCTTATATGGGGGCTATATAATTATGAACCAATGTGGACGATTTTTTGCATGGTCATTAGAGACCATATACTAACACCATGTACCAAATTTCAGCCGGATCGGATCAAATTTGCTTCTCTTAGAGGCTCCGCAAGCCAAATCGGGGGATCGGCTTATATGCACGCACAGAAAAAACATGTTTGAACATGGTTGCCGCATCCATTTAATGCTTATCTAGAGTAGGTTATTGTCGCGAAAACCATGTATTTGTCTTTGTAAAAATAATTTTCGAGCGGAGAAAAATATATGTTGGCAATAAGCATTTAAATGGTTCTCAAATGGCGCAAACATGTTTTATTATTTAAATGATAGAATTTGAGACCATTACATGGTCGGGGAAATCATGTACATGACCATTCAATTTTGTTTACTCTTTTGCAGAGAAAAAAGTATTTTTATAGGTTACGTATAGACATGTCAAGAACCATTACATGGCCATAAAGACCATGTACATTGTTTTCGTGACCATTTAATTTTTTTGCAGCGAAAAGAA
Organism: Haematobia irritans; assembly: GCF_050003625.1. NCBI lineage: Eukaryota > Metazoa > Arthropoda > Insecta > Diptera > Muscidae > Haematobia > Haematobia irritans. The sequence continues at coordinate 63,549,590 of NC_134398.1, read as the reverse complement.
TTTTATAAAAACATTGAGCAGGTACACACGATTTTCATTTTGCGCGTCAGTCATGTGTTGATTGTTTCTTGGAATGGGCGGAGAATACGGAATTACTGTGTTTTATTTTAATTTATTTATTCAGAAATGACACGTGGTTTTATGTGAACACAAAAACAGGAAAGTGTAATTGAAAGAAATTTACCTGTTTTTTGTTCTGCATTTTGAAATATGGTACCATTTATTTTTATTTGCAGTTACATGATATCTGCCTTGGTTCATTTGCACGACGCAAATATGGAATGATTACTTATTATTGAATTATTATTAACCTAACCTATCCTAGAGTGTATAAATATATGTGATGTTTGTTTGCACAACATTATAAATAAATACAAATAAACAATGAAGTAGTTTATAAATAGAGAAAAATAAATAAATTTAATTTTGTGTTTTCTTTTCTGAAGTGGCGTTCTTTTTTCGACGACGAAAACAGTTTTTTTCATAAAGATCAAAACATTTTAGGTTGTGACCATATTATTTTAACTGGAAAAAACACTCTGGCTAATACCATAACATTTTAGTTCGTGACCATTGTCTTTTAATGGAAACAAAATTCTTTTTATCAATATAATAACATTTTAGATGAGGACAATTTTATTTTTTTTGGAACCATGTTCACTGAGCCAACATGGTTGCAGGTGAAAATGTTACATGGTTGCCGCAAAAATAGCTCCTATCATATTATTTTGCTCTTCGAATATGATTGTGACAATCATGTTTCTTCTCTGCATGTGGGGGCTATATATAATTATGGACCGATGTGGACCATTTTTTGCATGGTTGTTAGAGATCATATGCTGACACCATGTACCAAATTTCAGCCGGATCGGATGGAATTGGCTTCTCTTAGAGTCCCCGCAAGCCAAATTTGGGGGTCCGTTTATATGGGGGCTATACGTAAAAGTGAACCGATATGGCCCATTTGCAATACCATCTGACCTACATCAATAACAACTACTTGTGCCAAGTTTCAAGTCGAAAGCTTGTTTCGTTCGGAAGTTAGCGTGATTTCAACAGACGGACGGACGGACATGCTCAGATCGACTCAGAATTTCACCACGACCCAGAACATTTATACTTTATGGGGTCTTAGAGCAATATTTCGATGTGTTACAAACGGAATGACAAAGTTAATATACCCCCATCCTATGGTGGAGTGTATAAAAATGTTTATCAATTTAGTTTAGCCATTAAGTTAAATTTTGGTGTGAAATAATAAAATTTACTTGTTTCAGTAAAAAAAAATCCTAAACTGAAACCAGTTAGGAATAGTTCATTAACTAGAATAAGCCATGGAATTTTACTAATACTGTTTTCTTCGCTGGGTATAAGAATTTACTACTGAACAAGAAAATTTCATTCACTAATAACAAAGCATTCGTAAAAATAAACAAAAACCGAACTAAAACCAAGTTTCCTCAAATTTAGTAAAATTTCTTATAAAACGATAACACTGAATTCCTTTATTATAGAAAGCTTATCATACATACGAATAACACTTGGCATAGAAAAATATTTTAGTTCATTCGTACTAAGAAGTATTCAATCCTTTCAAAACTTACTTGTTTAATACACTTGTTAGAATATAATAAATTTTCCTATATTTCTTTTATCTACCTGTAGTCGATACTTGTCATCGATGTAATCGATATGTTTGCGCGTGGGTTGTTTTTTTTAGTTGGAATCGCGTTGTTATGGTATACGGAGAGATTGTTACAAAATAACATATAGTAAAATAATATAATAAATAACAAATAAAATATTTGTTATTTTAAATTAATGAGAACATTTTTCGTTTTTTTTTTCAAAATTATTGAACATAAATAACAAACAATAAGTCGATCAATGTTCGTGATGGTGTATAAAGAAAGAAAAAGCAACATAATAACAACCTTTCATTCGTCTTCATTTTGGAATCTTCAATTATCAGGTAACATTCATACAGTGACGCTAGCCTTTTGTGAAAAAATTGGTTTATGATTTTTTATATTTGTAGGTATTGAAATTGTAAAAGGAGGACAAAATCGTTACGTAGCATCTTATTAAATGTGAAAGGAACAAGAAGAAGAAAACCATTACGTTTTACAGTTGGTAACATTATGTTACATGGAAACTGGAAATAGTGGAATAATAAACTAATATTTCAAGGCCAGTCGATGCTGTTAATTCTTAATAAATATATTTAATATATTAATAAAACATGTCTTTTATCGAAGAAAAAATGCTTATATAAATAAATAAAACTGTATTTAAAAACTAAGGTAAGCAGTTCTAATTTTGAAGTAAAAGGTTTAACACAAATATGTAAGATTTATCCAAATGAATGAAAAAAGTTCAATAGAATCATTCCATATATGAATTCAATTCAGTTAAATTTTTTCAATCTGTAGTATAGTGGTACATAAATATAAGAAAATGTTAACTAATATATGGAATGCATTCTACCTAATTTCTACGAAAATCACATCGTTCAAACAAATAAAAATGTCTTTGGCGCTATACGAAGTTCAACTTTCTTCACAATGAGTTAATTTTAACTTAAAGAAGTGGTCACTTTTTTCTAGGTGAACGTTCACAAAAAATCGAAACGTCCACGGGCATTCACGGCATGAACGGCATTCGTTTTTCTTTGACCATGAGAAGTCTTAAAATAATCGTTAGACGTTATTATGGCAACTCCCTCGATGGTGCAATGTGCTAAGGCGACTGTCAATGCGTATGGTGCAGAAAAAACAGGTTCGAGTCACGGTAGCGGAAATATTTTTTTTAATTTTGTTTATAAATTTGTAACCATAACGTTTTCAGATCGTGAACGCTGGTTGTTATTTCGATAACGCATGGTGTCATTTTATCGTTGTCAGATTGACACCGCCTGTTCTCCGCTCGACACCACATGTGTGTTGATTCACTTTCATGAACGGATCGTTTCGAAATGAGCACGCCGTGCATCATTTTTTCTATGAGTGCACGAGTACATGTTCCGGGGACGAACTATTGTCTAGAAATAGATTCACTCAACGGTACACGCAAAGAAGAAACATGATTGTCACAATCATATTCGAAGAGCAAAATAATGTGATAGGAGCTATTTTTGCGGCGACCACGTAACATTTTAACCTGCAACCATGTTGGTTCAGTGAACATGGTTCTAAGAAAAATATAATTGTCCTCATCTAAAATGTTATTATCTTGATAAAAAGAATTTTGTTTCCATTAAAAGACAATGGTCACTATTTAAAATGTTATGGTATTCATTCAAAATGTTTTTCTTCTAGTTAAAATATGGTCACAACATGGTCACAACCTAAAATGTTTTGATTTTTATGAAAAAACTTTTTTCATCGTCGAAAAAAGGACGCCACTTGAGAAAAGAAAACACAAAATTAACTTTATTTGTTTGTTTTTATTTATTTATAAACTAAATCATTGTTTATTTGTATTTATAATGCCGTTCAAGCAAACATCATATATTTTTACATACTCTATTTTGTTTCAATTTCAACAATAAGTAATTTTTCCATATTTACATCGTGCCCATCAAATGTACAAACGCAGACATCATGTAACTGCAAATAAAAATTAATGATCCTATAGCAAAATGCAGAACAAAAAACAGGTACATTTTTCAATTACACTTTCCTTTTTTGTGTTCACATAAAACCACGTGCCACTTCTGAATAAATAAATTAACACAAAACACAGTAAATCCGTATTCTCCGTCCATTACAAGAAACAATCAACACACGACTGACGCGCAAAATGAAAATCGTGTGTACCTGCTCAATGTTTTTATAAAATTATTTTCGCTACAAAAAAATTAAATGGTCACGAAAATAATGTACATGGTCTTTATGGCCATGTAAAGGTTCTAGCCATGTCTATACTTAACCTATAAAAATATTTTTTTCCCTGTAAACAAGTCAAAAAATTGAATGGTCAGGTACATGATTTTCCCGACCATGGTCTCAAATTCTATCATTTAAATGATAGAACATGTTTGTGGTATTTGAGAACCATTCAAATGCTTATTACCACCATACATTTTTCTCCGCTCGAAAACTATTTTTACAAAGACAAAATACACGGTTGTCGCGGCAATTACATGCTCTAGATAACCATTAAATGAATGCGGCAACCATGTACGTGTAGTTAGAATTGACATTCATCGTTAGTTTTTTTTATACTAAAAATAGAAATTTCGTGTCCAACTAGACTTCGTAATATTGCACAGTAAAAATTTAGTAACCCTGAGAAGCTTCTTCGTATGTTCGAGAAAATACGTATTCCCTATTATTATATTTGCTTCCGTCCATTTACGAACTCATTGGGAGTTCTTAACCATTTTGCCGGTAATGGCTGTAAGATCAATTTACTTCCCCTGAGTTAATTTTGTTCATCACTAGTTAAATTTAACTAACCGTGCGTAAAATTTTGAACTACTCAATATTATGGAATTTACTTGTAGTTACGACGTTCAATTTTCTGAGTGTACTTCTTACAGCATTACAGAAAGATGACTTCTTTCGATTCTGTAATGCTGTCTTTTCGGGTGTATTTGTAATTTGGTCATGAACAATGTTTGCTTACGGCAAATATTAGATGGTGTTCAACCCTTTCGATTCATTGGTCTTGTGAACAAAGACAAAGTCTTAGAAAAGTTTGCTAAAGTCCCACCCTAATTACTGACAAAAATATTGTCTTGGCATTGGTGTTGTTTTAATAAAATCTTATTTGTTGGTACTTAAAATTAATTGAAATATTATCTTAATGTTTAATCACAACTGTTCACTTAAGTAATGTCAGCGTATATACATATGTTGCTGCTTACTTACGTGGAAAAGGGTGGATCGAAATGCTACGTGGTAAACTTAACTCATACGGGTATAAAAAAAACATCCTTAGTTAAACTAACGCTAAATTTAACTTATTTTTGTTGCAAAAAATAGTTGTTATACTCTCCACCATAGGATGGGGGTATATTAACTTTGTCATTCCGTTTGTAACACATCGAAATATTGCTCGAAGACCACGTCCACGTCGGTCCATCTGTTGAAATCACGCTAACTTCAGAAACTTGGCAGAAGTAGTTGTTATTGATGTAGGCCGGATTGTATTGCAAATAGGCCATATCGGTAAGTATTACCACAACCCAAGTAATTCGATTGTGGATGACTGTCTTTAGTATAAGTTTCTAAGTTTCGGCCTGGCCGAATTTATAGCCGTATATACTTGTTTGTTGTTAAATTGTATTATTTTTTTCGAAAATTTCCACAGGCTAATGAAATTATCAATAAACTGAAGCAAAAGAATTTTTTCGTACGATAGTAAGAATGAACTACAGTATGATTAGAATGGTCATGATTTGGAGCCAATGATTTTTTTTTACTTTTAGTTAAATTTTCTTCTAGGAGACGGTGCAATTTCGTGAGTTGTAGTTAAAAACTGGTGTATTTTTTAATTAAATTTTCACAACGCTTTGTGGAAATCTCAAATTGTGGAGTATGATTAGATCAATTTTCGCATGATACAATTCATTCTTGCTATAAAACAGTTTACTGTTCTTTGAGGAGCTACCATGGTCGAATGGTTAGCATACCCGTCGTGTATACAAAGGGTCATGGGTTCAATCCCAGTTTCGACCAACCACCATTCAGTAATAGTTGTGACATTTCTGAGTTATTAAAAGCTTCTCTAAGCCACTTACATACAAAGAGTCTTGGGTTCAACCAGTATTACTGGTGACATTTTTGGGTGGTTCAAAGCTCCTCTAAGTGAGTTCAAAGTAATGTAAAAAAGGTGGTCCCTGTCATTAAGTTAAACATGTAATCTGGCAGCACTCAATGATAAGAGAGAAGTTCACCAAAGTGGTTTCACAATGAACTGAATAGTATAAGTGAGCTTGCAATAACGGGCTGCCACTTTACCTAACCTAAATGGCTTTTTTCAATTAATAAATCAATTGACACAATTAACTTTTTAATCAAATTCGAAAGACTAACCCCCATTTTCAGGAAGCTCCGTTAGTGCTACGTTAGCTAACGAACTTTTAAACCGTACTATGGACATGTCTGTCATCTTGTCTATATATTCCATATGCCAGTTAGGAACTTAACTGCTACAAATTTTTCAGTTAAAGTTAACCGGAGAGAGGATATTTCGATTTTACTTTCTGTTAACTGGGAATTAAAGTCTAACGGATATACATGAAAATGGCCGTAAGTCAGTTAAAAAAGTGATGAAAATTTTTTTATTTTTAATTAAGAATGTATTTTAAACAATCAATTGTTTTCGAATAAAAACTCTAAGCCAATTCAGAAAGTAATTGAAAATAGTTCCTCTTTTTAATTGAAAAATAAATTGAGTTTAGCAATCATCATCAATTAAATTTTTAATTGAATCGATTAAAAAATTAATTGAAATTTGCTAATGAAGTCTTGATTAATTGACTTCATTAGCAAATTTCAATTAATTTTCTATGCCCAATTAAAAGTATGATTGATACTATCAATTTCGTGATTGAAGACATTTCCATTAAAAAATTAATTGGATCACTTAATTTCGTGATTGAATCAGAAAAAAATTGTCTGTGAATTAATTTCTTCTTTACTGATTTTCGTTCTCTTTTTGCGATATATCAGCAAAGGTATTCATCTACAAAAAATGTATACATAGTTTCTTAATTTAAAAAAAAAAAGAAAAAACTTTAAGCCAAAGTGTCAAAATCCTCAAAATAAATATTAGTCCATTTTTAATTTTTTTATCTTTAATCCAAAGATTCCATAAATCAGTTAATTTAAAAATTACTTCTTTAAAAAATGGGTTTCTTTACGTTAAGGGAAATTTGCTTTACTTCTGAGACATAAAACTTTTACGAGGAGATGCAAATTTCATTGATTCGTGTCCTAAATTTAAAGAAACCAATTTTTAAAGTAATGATTATTGTATTCCTATTAATTAAATAATATTCTTTCATATTAGGTTACATATTTTCAATTCTTATCTAACATATTAGGTCAATAATTTTTTCAGTGTAATGAGAGTTCATCAAGTGGATATTTTTGTACTTATTTTCTCTTTCAACAATGTAACAAAATATTACTAGTCAAGCTGATTATTTGTAACGTAATCAAAACTAAATATTCAGATGTCCGGAAATTTCAAGCAAGTCGGAGCAGTTTTCGTAAGTAAAGTTAAAAAATGTGATAAAAACTTTGTTCTCTTTTAGATTTAAATATCTACAACATACACCATGAAAACAAATGAATAAATAACTTTGTATTGAGATTTTGTTTAATTTTCACTAAAAATTCAAATAGTTTGCTAAGTTAGGCTTGAGGAAACCCCTTCCTTGACCGAGTGTCAAGGAATAAGAAACCCTACTTGTACCTCAAGGCCATTTCCAATACCCTCTGCAACTTACAAGCAAATTAGAGAAGTTATATTTTTTTAATACATAAAAAACAGTTGGCCAAGGGGTAGGTTCCCATCTCTGACCAGTGCAAAAATTACCCCTTTATGTTAAGGCCTCCTCCAATTTCGTACAAATGATAAAAGTACTTACAAAGGAATAATAAAACCAAACGCCAACGTTTCAAATCACAGGGTTTTAGCACTTTTTTCGATTTTCTATTTTTTTTTTGCGATATTCAAATTAAATTAAAGAGAAAAAAAATTAAAGAGAAAACTATTAATTAAATTAATGAAAAATCAAAAAAAAAAATGAAATTTTTATTTGAATCTATATTACGGTCCAGATGATTTATTGTTTGAACATTATTTCTGTAAATGTTGACCGCGACTGCACCTCAATTTGTCCATCCGCTAAATCCAATTTTTTGTACTAATAAATGCTTCAATGTTGTCTCCCAATGCATAAAAACTTGGCTAATTCTAGAAAATTTAAATTATTTTTGGAAAATTTTAACTAAGTAGTTACAAGCGCTGACATCACAAAAAAGTAAATATTCTTCGACAAATTCAAGAAAATTTATTAGACATAAATAATTATTTTTTTTTTCACTTGTTAAATACAATTTTGTAGTTTGGAGGAAAAAATTGGACTGTAAAATTGCAAGAATGTCTTTAGTGCCATACGAAGTTCACGATGGATGCATTTGTAGTAAAATGTACAAATTTAAAAAAATAATGAACTATTTTGTGAGAATTACGAAATTAGTAAATCTGTATGCTTCATTTGTGTATAATTTTTTCCCCGTTTTTTAGTTAATTTAACTAACGTATACAAAAAATTATTAGAGCAAAGGAGACTCTCCAAACATAACAATTCCATTAACTAAACAAAAGTTAAATTAGCTTTAGTGAAATAGGGTTCACTTTTTTTGAGTGTATAGACATGAGCTTTAACATAGCCCCACAAATAGTCTAAAGACCTTAAATCGCACGATCTAAGCGGCAAATTGACCGGTCCCGAACGTGAAATAAAATGTTCACCGATCTCGCCTCTCAATAACTCCATTGTTACGTGTGCTTTGTGACATGTGCCACCGTCTTTTCGAAACCACATGTCATGCAAGTCAAGCTCTGGCACCTTGGGCACGTTAGTGTTCACCATTCACAATTACGTTACGATTCGCATCATCTCTGAAGAAATAAGTTTTTCGTTTTAAAGACTATTTATGGTAAAAAAATATAGACAAATTGTAGACGTTTGACACTAAAACAAAACACGAAACGTGCATCAGCTGTTTACACCAGTATTGTCAAAAAGATAATAACTAAAAAATCACCCTTTACTTGAAATTATAATGCATTTAATGAAATAAAATCACATTATGTACATAATATTCATCGAAGCAATTGGGGCCAACTATTTTTTGGTGGGATTTTTAATGGTGCCTTTTGCCAATAATAGTAAACATTTGAACAATTTTACTATTTACAATACTATTCACCTTAAATTAACAATTAGTTTGAAAAACTGTCAACGTTTCGTTTAAGGTGTGGTCAATCTAAACCTTTCCTTTTGTTGTAGAGTCAAAGGTCAAACTACGAACACCAAACATTGACTGCGATATTTGACTGAGTTGTTCAATGAGTTCTTTGTTTCCAATTCTGCCAGTATCACCCAATGTACAAAAGGAGAGTTTGTATTTCGGTAAGAACCAAATGACCTGGCTGTGTGTGTGTGTGTCTTCTTTGCTTAACAAATTAAAAAAGTATCTTCCCAATTCGTTTCCTTGCATTGTTGGTTGGTTGGTTGGTTGCTGTGTCATTTGCCTTTTTGTTGATGTTGCTTTTGCTTCTTTTGTTGCTATTTTCACCGCAAACGTACTTAACAAAGCAAATAGACAATAATACAGACAAAGCTACACCCACCGAGATATATACACAGATACAAAAAGCACTAAAAACAAAGCACAGGACCACACTCACACAATTACGATTACAAAGCCCCAACCACTTCGAAATTAGACACACACACACAAACACTCACATAATTCAAGCCAAACATTACTTAAACTCACCAATTTCATTTGGAGTTTGGGAATACCGGCACATTGGTAACAGAACACTTTAGGTTTTCATTACACCAAATGATCATAGAACAGTATAATATTATCCATGATATGAAGTGGATTCAGGTCATTTTACTTGGACCTTTAAGTTTTTGGCTCTGAACTTGATATAAAAATCCATACCCTCAAACAAAAAACCGCTTCTGTAACACATGTCCTAAACATATTTTGCAGAAAACATATATATTTTTTTGAATATTGCCGGAATATTATGATGTTTGTTTTATGTGAATATACTATATGTTTGGAAGCACATGAATCCAAACAATATAGGTCCATAATTATATATAGCCCCCATATAAACCGATCCCCAGATTTGTCCCCCGAAGCCTCTTAGAGGAGCAAATTTCATCCGATCAGGTTGAAATTTGGTACGTTGTATCGTCTCGAACAACCATGCAAAAATTGCTTCGTATCGGTCCATAATTATATATAGCCCGCCATCGTTCGTTTTACATCCCCAGATTTGACTTCCGGAGCCTCTTGGAGAAGCAAATTTCATTCGATTCGGTTGAAATTTTGTATGTTGTGTTAGTATATGGCCTCTAACACCCACGCAAAAATTGGTCCAAATAACTTTTGGCCCTCTAATTACTACGCAACAGTTCATATCGGTTCGTAATTATTTATAGACTCACCTATATATACCAATAAAGAACTTAATTATATACGTATTTAATCGGCTTTTTTGTGTAATATATACCCGTATGTACCAACTTACAATTTAGAAGACGATGTTAAGAACTTTAAGATACCTTGTTGTGGTTAGTATTACCACAACTAAAGTAATTCGATTGTAGATGACAGTCTTTAGTAGAACTTTCTACGCAATCCATGGAGCAGGGTATATAAGATTCGGCCGATCTTACGGCCGTATATAAAGGGTGATTTGTTAAGAGCTTGATAACTTTTTTTTAAAAAAAACGCACAAATTTTGTTCAGCGATGAGGCTCATTTCTGGTTGAATGGCTACGTAAATAAGCAAAATTGCCGCATTTGGAGTGAAGAGCAACCAGAAGCCGTTCAAGAACTGCCCATGCATCCCGAAAAATGCACTGTTTGGTGTGGTTTGTACGCTGGTGGAATCATTGGACCGTATTTTTTCAAAGATGCTGTTGGACGCAACGTTACGGTGATTGGCGATCGCTATCGTTCGATGCTAACAAACTTTTTGTTGCCAAAAATGGAAGAACTGAACTTGGTTGACATGTGGTTTCAACAAGATGGCGCTACATGCCACACAGCTCGCGATTCTATGGCCATTTTGAGGGAAAACTTCGGAGAACAATTCATCTCAAGAAATGGACCGGTAAGTTGGCCACCAAGATCATGCGATTTGACGCCTTTAGACTATTTTTTGTGGGGCTACGTCAAGTCTAAAGTCTACAGAAATAAGCCAGCAACTATTCCAGCTTTGGAAGACAACATTTCCGAAGAAATTCGGGCTATTCCGGCCGAAATGCTCGAAAAAGTTGCCCAAAATTGGACTTTCCGAATGGACCACCTAAGACGCAGCCGCGGTCAACATTTAAATGAAATTATCTTCAAAAAGTAAATGTCATGGACCAATCTAACGTTTCAAATAAAGAACCGATGAGATTTTGTAAATTTTATGCGTTTTTTTAAAAAAAAAATTATCAAGCTCTTAACAAATCACCCTTTATTTGGACATGTCAAATTTTTAGGGTCATTACCATTCCAAGCGCATATTCAAAACAAAAGCACTCATTCAAAAACAATTTTCCGAAACAACATACAAGCAGTTTCACAACCACCACACCGAAAGAATTTTCTTCGTAAAAAGTACGAAAAATTTCTTGAAAACTACGAAATTTGTCATTGTTTTACAACAAAAGAAACTTTTCATTAAAAGTAAGAAATATTTCGTTCTTTTTACGAAGAAAAATTCTTCCAAATTTTTCGTAGTTTGTAAGAAACAAATTCGAACTTTTTAAAAAGAATCTTCGTAGTTTTTATGAAAAATGTTTGGACTTTTTATGAAACAATTTCGTTCTTTTTATGAAAATGTTTCGTACTTTTTATGAAAAACTTTCGTAAAAGGTTCGACCTTCTAGAAAAAAAAAAATTATAGTCGAAAGTGCATTCGGTTGTAGTAACAAGTGTGAAAAATGTCATCACTATTTTACATCTTAAGTTTTTGAATAATTTTTAGTTTTATTGCTTCACTTTTATTCATAGCGCGCAATCACCCAAATGAGAAGTAGCATAGACATGCATAAAAAATAGAATAAAGGAATACACTCAAGCACATTATCAGAGGCAATTTTATGTCGCGAACGGGAATTTTACAACTTCAATGAAACTTCTTCGTTATTTTAAAGAAAATGTTTCGTACTTTTTATAAAGAAATTTTAACGCAGAATGTTTCGTAATATATTCGTAAAAAATTCTTCACACAAATCATAAAATTTGAAGAAAGTTTCGTAAAAAGTACGAAACTTTTACCAAGAAAAATTAATGTAGAATATTTCGTGTATTCCTTTATTCTATTTTTTTATGCATATCTATGCTACTTCTCATTTGGGTGATAGCGTTCTATGAAGAAAAGTGCAACAATAACACTAAAAATTATTCAAAGACTTAAGATGTAAAGTAATGATGACATTTTTCACACTTGTTACTACAACCAAATGCACTTCCGACTATAAAATTTTTTTCTAAAAGTTCGAACATTTTTGAAAAAAAATACGAAAGTTTTTCATAAAAAGTACGAAACATTTTCATAAAAAGAACGAAATTGTTTCAGAAAAAGTACGAACATTTTTCATAAAAAGTACGAAACATATTCATTAAAAGAACGAAATTGTTTCATAAAAAGTACGAAAAATTTTCATGAAAAGTACGAATATTCTTCATAAAAAGTACGATTTTTTTCATACAAACTAGGAACAATTTGGAAGAACTTTTCTTCGTAAAAAGTACGAAATATTTCGTACTTTTAATGAAAAGTTTCTTTGGTTGTAAAACAATGACAAATTTCGTACTTATAACGAAATTTTTCGTTCTTTTTACGAAGAAAATTCTTTCGGTGTACACAACTCATTGAACTCAAATCCCTGGTGGATTATACATGAATTAAGGCTGTGGCGAATTTTTAATTGTTTTCGGTTAACTTTTCCTTTCTCCATATGGAAATATCACCATTCAAAATTTTTAATTTTGCATTTGTTTTTAATATCGAATTCACTGTGCATTCGTTTTGGTAGTCCTGATGTTGTAGTACCATACGTTTGTGGCTTCCGAATGTACGAAAAACAATGGCCGTACATAGTTAGTAGGGGCGGTATAGAAGGTTCTCATGCGGGTATGTGTGTGTGTGTGTTTGTTGGTGTAAATATTGTGAAACCGAGTAGTATGGCTATGCCAACAATGCACTCGTACATTTTATGGTTACCAATTAAGGGATTTATTTTTGGTTCTTTGCACAAATTTAATTGTTGGTAAGTGAAACCCATCATCAGCAATATTATGACCGCTAAGTTTATTTAATGAAGAAATTTGCCACAAAATACAGATACAAAACACTTGCACCCATAATGTTTCAAATAAGCATTACGCTTGCCCATGTGTTCAACACTTTTGAAACAATGGAAAGGTTGTAGTTATTCATACACCACATCACGGAATACAATTTTTGCTGAATAATTTAGTCTTACATATGGATATTAAAGAGCGCTAATGGAATTCGAGTGAGAAATGTCATTATATCTGATACCCAGTTTGATTTTGGGATATTAAGAAATAGATACGCAATGTTTCCATACATGTACAGGTCAGAATGAGCGTCGCTTAGGACACCCAAGGCCGTATTCAGGGGGGGGGGGGGGGATGAGGGGGATCAAACCCCAAAACCTGCGAAAAGAACCTGCCTAATTCAGCGATGGAAGCACTTGGAGAGTGCAATAAAGAGATATTTCCAAACGTGCATATTCTTTTAAAAATTTTGGTCACTTTACCAGTTTCTCAGGGATGGAAAATACAATTTTTAAGAAAGTACAAAAAAGGTATTTTTTGAGCGGAAAGGAACTTTTTACTAAATTTCAACAAAAATTCCACTGGAAAATTATTGTCAAGAGACTAAATTTTAAAGAAAATAAAATTTTGACAAAATTTTCTATATAAATAAAATTTTGCAAAAATTTTCTATAGAAATAAAATTTTGCAAAAAAATCTGTAGAAAAAAATGTTACAAAATTTTTTCTATAGAAATAAAATTTTGCAAAAATTTCCTATAGAAATAAATTTTGTACAAAATTTTCAATTGAAATAAATTTTTGACAAAATTTTCTATAAAAATAAAATTTTGCAAAAATTCTATATAGAAATAAAATTTTGACAACATTTTCTACCGAAATAAAAAATCGATAATATAGAATCACATTCTTTTTTCGACTAAAACATTCTTGAAGTTCAATAAAATCCGGTTTTTGACTATGTCTTTTACAAAATCGAGATTTTCTTCCCACATGAACATGTTTGTTTTGCCATATTTGTAAAAGACTATTAGCAAATAAGGTTGATAAAGACTTTCTCAAAATATTAAAATATTTTGTCAAAGCTATTGTACCATAAATCTGATATCGACTCAAAAATGTCTACACAACAGGTACTAAATCATTCGCGGGGGTACTACGGTACTGACCGGGGTGAAAAAGTATTGAAAAAAGTACTATAGTACTGCATTTTCCATCCCTGCAGTTACTACGTACTCATCCGAACTTTCATTTTCAACAATGAAGAGATTAAAGACGTATCTTAGAAATTCGACTAGCGAGAGTAGACTCAATGGATTGGCATTAATGTCGGTTCATCGCCGAATAAATGTGTCGACTGAAGAAGTAATTGATTTATTTGCTGCCCAAAAAGCCCGTCGGCTCAATTTAATATTATAAAAATATTGTATACATACCTGTGCATAAATAAAATTTTCTACACATGATTATATGAATATTTTTTTTTTAAGTTGAACCCCCACCGAATTAAAATCCTGGCTACGGCCTTGAGGACACCCATCGTCTTAGAATCGTCTATTTATTAGAAAGTGCGTGAATAACAAATTTCGGAAAAACACAACCGCAGATAAATTATTACCACACATGGGCTGAAATCGATACCGTACGTTATTGATAGTTAGTCAACAACGTATTGTACAACAATAATACCTAACGCTACATGAAAGTACACCCTCAAAAAAATCGCTTCTCTGACATATTTATGTTCCAAACAAATTTTGCAGGAAGCACATATATTATTGGGTATTGCCGAAAGATTATTATATTTGTTTTATGTGAACATATTATATGTTTGGAAGCATTTTGAGCCCAAAAATATTATATGCTTCGAAGAATTTTCTCCCCAAGAAGATTGTGCTCATTCCCTCACATAATTTTCACTTCCACGAAATTTTTAGTTCTTGGCACCTTTTTCTGTAATACAAATAATGTTGAAGAAATTATTCAATTTTATAATTTTTTTAAATTTTACCTCTCGCATGGACGGAGAATCGAACCGGGAACCATGCAATTTGTAAGCCAACACACTACCACTGGGCTACGTAGCTGTTATAGCCAATAGACAATTATCGTTATAAGTTACATTTGTATAGCATAGTTTGCAGCGCGCACGAGCCCATGCAAACATAACATTATTTAAGAGAAACATACATTTGTTGGCCACGTGGTGCAGTAGATAGCATACGTTCCGATTTCTTTTAACGAACCAAGAAAAAAAATTGTACCCATAATGCCAAAATGACAAACAAAACACATGTCCACACATACATAAAATGCTGCTATCAAGGCGAAAACACATGCTGTTTTTTTTTCAAATGTCTATTCTCTTGGTCCCGAATGTCTATTCTCTTTACTCCGAATACTCATTCTAATATTCAAATTAAATAATATTTAGACTTAAGCATATCAAATTTGTGGCCTTATCATAAAACAGTTTTCCGAAACAGGGATCCGGAGCGGTCCATTTTTTTTTGGCTCCGCTCCGCTCCCGCTCCGGAGAAAAAAAAAAAACCCGCTCCGCTCCGAGAAAAACAAATCGCTCCTCTCGAGAAAATTATAGTACAAACATTGTATTATTTGTTCAATTGAGTTTTATTTTATTTAGAAAAAGCGGGCGGTACATATATGGGAGCTATAGCTAAATCTGAACCGATTTCGATGATTTTTTGCACATATAGTTAGTGCTATAGAAGATTACATTTAGCCAACTTTGAGTAAGATCGGTTGACAAATAAGGGTTTTATGACCAAATTTGGCAAAATCGGGCGATACATATATATGGGACCTATATCTAAATCTGAACCGATTTCGATGAAATTTCCAGACTTAAAGGGTGATACAGAAGATTATTATGTGCTAAATTTGACGACGATTGGTTAGTAAAAAAGTGCAACGTGACCCCATTTGTCGAAATCGGGCAATACATATATATATGGGAGCTATATCTAAATTTGATCCGATTTCTTCCAAATTCAATAGCGTTCGTCCTTGTGCCCAAAAAAACTCCCTGCACCAAACTTCATCAAAATCAGTTAATAATTGCGACCGGAATCCTGTGAACAACAAATACATGGACAGACGGACGGATGGACGGACGGACACCAAGCGCTAGATCGACTCAGGAGGTGATTCTGAGTCGATCGGTATATATTTTATGGGGTCTAAAATCAATATTTCTGGTAGGCACATTTTTTGGCAGATCAAACTTATTATACCCTAATCACTATGTGGTTTAGGGTATAATGACTTTAAAACAATGTGTTGAAACATTTAATTAATTTTGAAGATTTTTTCAGATATTAAATCCATTTTGACTTCATTAAAACGAAATTTTCATTCATGTTAGGCTACACATTTTTATGTCGAATCACTTAGCTATAAGGACAAACAGACTTCATTGAAAAGTTTAGAGACTCTTAGACAAGGAAAAAACTTTATTTCAGAGAAATACGTCTTCTATTCTATGCAAAATTCGTATTCGTATTTTAAGCATGTGAAATATTTGGCCTCCCCACAATATTCTTTGCGGTGCACCATCTACTATTTAATATGTGATAGAAACCAAATTTATGAAAATGGGCCAAAATGGACCAAATTCTGTTTGGTCCGACCATCGGACCAAATTAAAAAATTAGAAATCTTTTGGACCAATTTTGGTCCGATCGGACCAAAACGGCAATGCTGATTGGAATTGAAAGTCTATACTCAGACTAGAAGTAACTACTCTCCGAAAGTTTTTTTTTGTTTTGCAACAGACGTAGAGAAGAGGTTTTGTTATATTTGTAATGTGTGTGTATGTTTATGTTTATGTTTGCAACAACCTCCATCGAAATCAGTCCGTGGTATACCTACGAATATTCTTACTCAGATCTAGTGTTACCTAATTTCGCTTTTTTTCACTTTATTGTAAAAATGCATTTTCGAACAGCGTTTTTGAGAAATGTTCGTTCTCAAAAAAAGTAGATAACATGCAATAATACAAATCAAGTCATTATTTTTCAATGTGAGAAAAAAATTAAAATAAATGTATATGCGCACATTTTTCAACCAAAATTGAAACTATCCATAATTTTAATTAAATTTTCGAGAACTAATATCAGAAATAAGAGAATGCTAGGATATAGTACAATAGTAAAGCAAATATGAATGTCCTTACACTGAAAAAAAAAGAAATTTCCTTAATTATTAAAGTCACGTTGACCTTACCTCAAAAATTTTATCTTTCATGTTATGATACACATTTTTAAGTAAAATCACTTAATTATAAGGACATTACAACTTCATTCAAAAGTTTATTGACTTTTGGACGAGGAAAAAAACTTTATTTTAGAGAAATGCGTCTTCCATGTTAAGCAAAATTTGCATTCTTATTCTAAGGACATGAAATCTTTGACTTCACGATAATATTTTTTTCAGTGTAGAAAACTAAAACATTAAATATAAATAAGATCGTTTAATTGCATTTATTTGACGTTCATTACAAACATCTTTGTAGTAATACGAGATGAAATTGATCGAAAGTACTGTTGTTACTTTTACAACACATACTAGAGATATATTTTGACATTTTCCGTTTTTGAAAACAATTATTAAAAAAACACGTTGTGTTTTCCCCAATGTACGTACGTACAAAAATACATATCGTACATTTTAAACGTTTACTCACACTACGCTAAGTACTAGCTAAAGGGTGATTCTTTTGAGGTTAGGATTTTCATGCATTAGTATTTGACAGATCACGTGGGATTTCAGACATGGTGTCAAAGAGAAAGATGCTCAGTATGCTTTGACATTTCATCATGAATAGACTTACTAACGAGCCACAACGTCGAATTTTCAGTGAATGGGCCCTAGAAAAGTTGGCAGAAAATCCGCTTTTTTATCGACAAATTTTCTTCAGCGATGAGGCTCATTTCTGGTTGAATGGCTACGTAAATAAGCAAAATTGCCGCATTTGGAGTGAAGAGCAACCAGAAGCCGTTCAAGAACTGCCCATGCATCCCGAAAAATGCACTGTTTGGTGTGGTTTGTACGCTGGTGGAATCATTGGACCGTATTTTTTCAAAGATGCTGTTGGACGCAACGTTACGGTGAATGGCGATCGCTATCGTTCGATGCTAACAAACTTTTTGTTGCCAAAAATGGAAGAACTGAACTTGGTTGACATGTGGTTTCAACAAGATGGCGCTACATGCCACACAGCTCGCGATTCTATGGCCATTTTGAGGGAAAACTTCGGAGAACAATTCATCTCAAGAAATGGACCGGTAAGTTGGCCACCAAGATCATGCGATTTGACGCCTTTAGACTATATTTTGTGGGGCTACGTCAAGTCTAAAGTCTACAGAAATAAGCCAGCAACTATTCCAGCTTTGGAAGACAACATTTCCGAAGAAATTCGGGCTATTCCGGCCGAAATGCTCGAAAAAGTTGCCCAAAATTGGACTTTCCGAATGGACCACCTAAGACGCAGCCGCGGTCAACATTTAAATGAAATTATCTTCAAAAAGTAAATGTCATGGACCAATCTAACGTTTCAAATAAAGAACCGATGAGATTTTGCAAATTTTATGCGTTTTTTTTAAAAAGAAAGTTATCAAGCTCTTAACAAATCACCCTTTATATTTGAAATTACCTACACAGTGTAATTTCAAAGTTACACATTTCATTCAAGTAATATTTTATTCGGAGCGGAGCGGTTTTTCATTTGGAAACCGCTCCGCTCCGGATTTTAGAAATGCCGCTCCCGCTCCGGCAAAAAAGGGCTTGCTCCGCTCCGCTCCACGCTCCGCTCCGGATTCCTGTTTTGAAACAACATACAAGCGGTTTCACAGAAATTGCTCTCTTTTCATTTTCTCGCTGTGTTATGTTGATATCTTTCGTCAACCCTCCCGGTTTCCATCTCTGTTTCTTTCTCTATACTCTCTCTCTCTCTCTCTCTGCCGCTCTCTGAATAAAATATCACAACATATATATGTTTACTCGAAATTTGTAAATTTATATATGTTTACATTCATACATATTATTTTTATGAAACATTCATGCCCAAAACATAATATATTCTAACATATTAACATATGTGTCCCAAACATTTAGTGTTAGTTTAGGAACATTACATGTTTGCACTTAAATATATTGTGTTTAAAAATTGTGCCCGAAACACATTTTGTTTATAGTGGAACATATGAAAAACATATTTTTCTAACAGTGTAGCATACGGTATTGTGAAGTATCAATATTATATTGAAAATAGTACTTAAGCGGTTTTAATATCTCTACCAGTGTTACCGTTGTGCCGATTAGTGCCAAATTTGCCACTTTTTTTCAAGCGGTGATAATTTTGTGCCACTAAATATGATACCTTTTACTTTTTTGTGTCACTTTTTTGTCGTACTGTGCCACTTTTTAATTACATAAATTTGTACTGGAATATATCTTACACATTTGGATCGTAAATAGCGTTAAGGTTATAGAAATGATTGTGTTCTTAACAAGTAATCGAGTTCACGAGTCGAAAATTATACTTGTAGCATTTTTTTTTTCTTTTTTACTATTGTACAACGACTCCTGGTTGTATATCGAAGACACGGGAGAAGGACGAAAAAGGAAACGATGTGCTCGCCTTGATGGTTTAATGGAAACCAAATTTATTGTTAAATTTACAATGACTTATATACTACGTAAAATACTTCTTATTCTAATTATAGCTACGTGTTTGCTGTTACCTCTTCGTGTGGAAAATCCTTCACATTGCTATAGCAAAAATATGCTAAATCCATTCTAGAAAACTTACAAGCGTTAGAATGCATTAAAAATAATAAAAAATTATAAAAATTATTTATTTGGCAAAATATTACTAATTTTTTTAATTCACATCGAAAACACTAAATTCGAAGCACACCTTAAAAGTGATGCAGATTCAGTACAACGGCTGTTGAAATGGTAGATATCCGTACTATGACAAGACCATGCTAAATTCATCGCTTCCGGATCCAAATTTAATATTTGAAAGAAAAATTGAAATTTTTAACAAACAAAAAGAAATTTTTGTTCTTAAAAATTCTTAAAAAATATAAATGGGAAAAAAATCACAGTTTTTGTCCAGAAACAGTTAGTTAAATATATTTCCAATAAAATGAGCTTTAATTCATTACAATCGGTGCAAAACTTTTGTTTAAATTTAAAATATATTTGACTAACTGTTTCCGGACCAAAACTATGATTTTTATCACATTTTTATTTTTTAGGAATTTTTAAGAACAAAATTTTTTTTTTTGTAAAAATTTAAATTTTTTTTGCAATACCTGAACGATATCTCTAAAACTACTTGGAAAATTGAAAAACAATGTAGATACGGCTTAAAGAGACTATAGTTTGGCATTTCTTTTTAATTTAAAATGGTCAACCGTTTTCAAGTTATTCCAATATATGTAGCGGAAGTGCCATAATTTTGAACATAACAGTATATCTCGAAAAGTCGAGCTCATAAAAAAAAACAACAAGTGCAGATTTGGATTCAGCGACTTCAAATTACTAAAAATTTGCTGCACATTTCAAATCAACACAAAAAAATTACAATTTTGTTCACATGTGTTATTTATTGTTGAAATTGAACCAAAATAGAGTGTATAAAAATATGTAAAATCTGCTTGTACGACATTATAAATACAAATAAACAAGGAATTAGTTAATAAATAAATAAAGTCACTTCTGTGTTTTCTTTTCTCAAGTGACGTCCTTTTTTCGACGACGAAAAAATTGTTCATAATTATCATAACATTTTAGGTTGTGATCATGCTCTTTTAACTGTGAGAAAAACATTTTTGGAGAATACCATAAAATTTTACATCGTGACCATTGTCTTCTAATTTAAACAAAATTCTTTTTGTCGATATAATAACATTTTAGATGAGGACAATTATGTTTTTCTTAGAACTATGTTCACTGAGCCAACATGGTTGCAGGTGAAAATGTTACACGCCACAAAAATATTATTTTGCTCTTCCAATATGATAGTGACAGTCATGTTTGTTGGTATACGCCTATTTATTTTATTAGAAAACAGGTATACCGGTATGAAATGAGCGTTGTTTTTTATGTGGCACCCATTTTCCACACTTTTGGATCTTTCCCATAGCTTTTTAAACGGTCAAAAATTTTTGTTGTGCAATATTTAACATTGCTGGCACTTGCTTTTGACTCTCCACCCATTATATTTTGCAATTTGGCTTCTTAAAACTTTTTTGGTGGTATTCCACGTTGTTCATTTCTCACATCAAAATCATTATTTCTGAACCGTCACATGTTGCATGTTGCTTCTGATATATTGACATTTAATGCGACTCTGCAGCACTTTTCTTCAAATGAAAACAAAAAATGTATGCTTTCAGCATTTCATCACTTTCTGGTACAAAATTCGACATTTTCAAAAGGATGAACAAATATGAAGTTGTCTGTTCAATGACTTGATGTACATATGTATCCTATTTTTTTTTACTAATGTCTTAGCAAACAAAATAAAAATTAAGGGCTCGTTCCCAACAAATGTTCCTACCTTGACGCTCACGTCCTAGCGGTATACATATACGGCCGTAAATTCAGCCAGGCCGAATCTTATGTACCCTCCATCATGGATTACGTACAAATTTCTACAAAATACTATATTATCCACAATCATTGGGATGTGGTAACGTTTGCCAATAATAGATATCTTACAACTTATTAACAAATGGGGTCTATATACGCTTAAATAAATTAATTTTCGCATGTTAATTAGAGAGCCAAATTTCAACCGGATCACATGAAATTTGTTCCTCCATGCGTCTCCAGAATTCAAATCTTGATGTCTATTTATATGGGAGCTTAGGAAGCTCCGAAAATCAAATCTAAGGATCGTTTTACATTGGGGCTGTAAAACGATCCCCAGATTTGAGAAGTTTTTTTTTTGACGGTAAATATTCTGTAAAACAAGTATATGCGGCCGTATGTTTAGCCAGGCCGAATCGTATGTACCCTCCACCATGGATTGCGTAGAAACTTCTACGAAAGACTGTCATGCAAGGTATCTTAAAACTTCTTAACATCGTCTTCTAAATTGAAAGTTAGGCCATATGTGGTATATATTAGACAAAAAAAGATATATATAGGTAAGTCTTCAAATAATTACGAAGCCATATGGACCGATATAGACCTAGTTTGGCATGGTTGTTAGAGACCATATGCTAACACCACCTACCAAATGTCAACCGGATTGAGATCAAATCTGGGGATCGGTTTATGTGGGGGCTATATATACACGCAAAAAAATAATTCTTTCCTCCCAAACGAAATTTTAGACAAACAAAGTTCGTTTCTAATTTGCTTTTCGCTGTAAGGAAGTGTATTTGGGAGAAAAGTATATACTTTTTGTGATAAACGTTTATTCTTTTCCAGGATGTAAAAACAATTTCATAAGGACAAACTCAAAAAAAAAAAAAAACAATTGCATTTCCCTCTAATTGCATTTTCCCTCACATCCACGATGTTTTTTAGTCTTAACACCTTTTCCTGTAATACCAACAATGTAGAAGAAATTATACGATTTTATAAATTTTTAATTTTTTTTACCTTTCGCCTGCACGGAGAATCGAAACGCGGACCATGCACTTTGTAAGCCAACACACTAACCACTGAGCTATGTACCTGTTATGGTCATCAATAGATAAATATCCATATAAGTTATATTTATATAGCATAGCTTGCGGCGCCCACGAACCGAATAGACAAAGTTTATTTAACAGAAACAAACATTTAGTTTGGCACCGTGGTGCAGTGGTTGCTACGTCCGAATTGCATGCCAAGGGTCGTGGGTTCGATCCCTGCTTCGACCAAAGTTTGTTTTGTTTTTTTTTTTACATATATTTCAGATATGTTCGGAAGATTCCGAAAAAATGTTCAACATTACATTGTAGTATATTAAATTTTGAACTGTAAAATGTGTCTTATTAAAGACCTTAAGACAGAAAAGAACAGTGTTTGATATAAACGAAATGGACTGTGTTGTTGTTTCAAAAATAACTTTTTTTATTGAAAAAATAAAAATTTTGTAACAAACGAATTTTTTTGGTGATAAAAGTTTAAAATTTTCGAAGCAATTCAAAAAACTCTAACAAAAGAAAAACGTTTTCGGTACACGTTTTCCAAACGTTTTTTTTTTGTTTGCGTGTAGTTATAGGCCGATATGAACCAATGTTTGCATGATTGTTGGAGACCATATACTAAAACCACGTACTAAGTTTCAACCGGATCGGATGAATTTTGCTTCTCTAAGAAGTCCCGGAGGTCAAATGTGCGGATCGGTTTATATGGGGGCTATATATAATTATGAACCGATGTGGACCAATTTTTGTATGGTTGTTAGAGCCCATATACTAACACCACGTACCAAGTTTCAACCGGATCCGATCAATTTTGCTCCTCTAAGAGGCTCCGGAGGTCAAATCTGGGGATCGGTTTATATGGGGGCTATATATAATTATTGACCTATATGGACCAATTGTTGCATGATTCTTAGATACCATAACTAACAGCACGTACCAAATTTCAACCGGATCGGTTAAAATTTGCTTCTCTAATAGGCTCCGGAAGCCAAATCTGGGTGTCGGTTTATATGGGAGCTATAGGTAAAAGTGGTCCAATATGGCCCATTTGCAACACCATCTGATCTACATCAATAACAACTACTTATGCCAAGCAGCGTTGCCAATTTAGCTTTTTTCCCGCTAGATTTGGCTTTTTTTGAAGACGTTTAGCGGGGAAAAAATGCATTTAGCTTTTAGCTTTTTTTCTGGCTTTTTTTCATCACCCTTTTAGCTATTTTTGGCCTTTTTTATTTTCGACATGTTCCTATTGAAATATGGATAAAACTTCGTTTTTATGTAAGTCTTGCTGCAAGAATAAGGGTCTCCGCATATTTCAAAGCTCAATTTAAGCCTTAATAATTATTCCAGCCATTATGTTGTAAAGTTTTTTCCTAGTATTCATAAAAGTTATCTAAAATATCTAATATTACCATACAAACTATCTACTATTACCATACAATCTACTATTACCATACAAATTCCTTATATAAACTGTCAGTAAATTATTAGGAATAATAGCATTTGACTCGTTTATCCTTTTTATGTTATTATAATACGTATTCTAAAGTTATTATGATATTACTAAATTAAAATAGTAGATGCGAATTGCTTTGTACACTGAAAAAATATTGTCATTGGTTATAATAGCATTTGTGAATTTCTCTTATATGTTTTCCTCCAAAAGTCCAAAAGCCGATAAAATCCTTTTGTCCTCATAGTTAAATGATTCAACTTCAAAATGGGTATCTTTTCATGAAAGAAGGCTAGGGTCAATTCTAAAAAATTCTTAAAATTAATTAAAAAGTCTTTAAATTTGTGGAGTTTTTGTATCTTGACCACAAACCAAAATAGCGTTCAAAAATAGAAGAGGTTTTTCAACGTTTTATTTTAAAAACGTATACACAGAATAATTTTTACTTAAAGTCGAGTCTGAATTAAATTTAAGTTGCTGTTAGCACGTTTTTAAAGCACTGTGATAGCTCATGAAGAAAAAGCTGAAAAAACGAATAAATTCAAATTTGACTCTGAATCAATACCAAAATCATAAGTGTACAAAATCTTTGGAAGCGAACATAGAAATAATTAAGGAAATAAAGTTTTGAATGTGGAATTATTTTTTTAACATCAAAAACAATGCAATAAAAAAATTCGTAGTGATAGGATCAAAACAAATCTGCTATTTATTAATGGAATGGATTTACATTTACGAAAATTGGACAACAATATGTTTGTACACCCTCAAAAAAATCGCTTCTTTAACATATGTTCCAAACATATTTTGCAGGAAGCACATATATTATTGCATACTGCCGAAACATTAATATGTTTGTTTTATGTGAACATATTATATGTTTGGAAGCATTTTGAGCCAAAAATATTATATGCTTGGAAGAATTTTTCCCAAACACGATTTTGCTCATTCCCTAACATAGTCGTAATTTTCACTTCCACGAAATTTTTTAGTTATTGGCACCTTTTTCTGTAATACAAATAATGTTGAAGAAATTATTCACTTTTATAAATTTTTTAAATTTTACCTTTCGCCTGCACGGAGAATCGAACCGAGGACCATACAGTTTGTAAGCCAACACACTATCCACTGGGCTACGTAGCTGTTATAGTCACCAGTAGATAATTATCGTTTTAAGTTACATTTCAAAGCATAGTTTGCAGCGCCCACGAGCCCATGCAAACATAACATTATTTAACAGAAACATACATTTGTTTGCCACGTGGAGCAGTGGTTAGCATGTCTGCCTTGCATGCAAAGGGTCGTGGGTTCAATCCCTGCTCCGACCGAACATTTTTTTTGTTTTTTTTTTTTTTTTAATTTACACATTTATATTTATACTAAAGGGTGATTTGTTAAGAGCTTGATAACTTTTTTTAAAAAAAAAACGCATAAAATTTGCAAAATCTCATCGGTTCTTTATTTGAAACGTTAGATTGGTCCATGACATTTACTTTTTGAAGATAATTTCATTTAAATGTTGACCGCGGCTGCGTCTTAGGTGGTCCATTCGGAAAGTCCAATTTTGGGCAACTTTTTCGAGCATTTCGGCAGGAATAGCCCGAATTTCTTCGGAAATGTTGTCTTCCAATGCTGGAATAGTTGCTGGCTTATTTCTGTAGACTTTAGACTTGACGTAGCCCCACAAAAAATAGTCTAAAGGCGTCAAATCGCATGATCTTGGTGGCCAACTTACCGGTCCATTTCTTGAGATGAATTGTTCTCCGAAGTTTTCCCTCAAAATGGCCATAGAATCGCGAGCTGTGTGGCATGTAGCGCCATCTTGTTGAAACCACATGTCAACCAAGTTCAGTTCTTCCATTTTTGGCAACAAAAAGTTTGTTAGCATCGAACGATAGCGATCGCCATTCACCGTAACGTTGCGTCCAACAGCATCTTTGAAAAAATACGGTCCAATGATTCCACCAGCGTACAAACCACACCAAACAGTGCATTTTTCGGGATGCATGGGCAGTTCTTGAACGGCTTCTGGTTGCTCTTCACTCCAAATGCGGCAATTTTGCCTATTTACGTAGCCATTCAACCAGAAATGAGCCTCATCGCTGAACAAAATTTGTCGATAAAAAAGCGGATTTTCTGCCAACTTTTCTAGGGCCCATTCACTGAAAATTCGACGTTGTGGCTCGTTAGTAAGTCTATTCATGATGAAATGTCAAAGCATACTGAGCATCTTTCTCTTTGACACCATGTCTGAAATCCCACGTGATCTGTCAAATACTAATGCATGAAAATCCTAACCTCAAAAGAATCACCCTTTATATTAAATTTTTTTAAATGAAACTTCGAAATGTGCGTTATTAAAGATTTATAGTCAGTAACAGTGCTTGATATAAACGAAATTGACTGATTTTTGGATAAAATATTATTTTTTATTGCAGAAATAACAATTTTGTAATAAAAAACTGTTTTTGGACAAAACTTTAAAATTTGGAAGGAATTCAAAAACTAACAAAAGAAGAACGTGGAGTCGAGTATAAACATACATACATAATTTTATAATATAAACATAAATTTATTTAGGAGTGAAAAGTTTTTTACTAGCATTTAACACCATCGCTCTAAAATTCCTTTTATTTTTCTTTAATAATTCATTTTAAAGAAAACAAACTTTTTAAATTGTTTTAGCTGTAAAACTCGAACTTAATGCCCGTTTTTATATTTGATGGTGTCCGTCAACTCCTCGTGGACTACTAAAAAGGAACTAAAGTTTTTTTTTTTTACATTTTACTGTGTAATTTTTCACTATTTCCTCCTTATTTCATTTTACTGTCCCAACTCTAAAAAGTGTATAGTGCCCTTTCGCTATTTTTATGAAGACCCCTGATTTCTTTTAACGAACCAAGAAAAAAAGTGTGCCCATAATGCCAAAATGATAAACAAAACACATGTCCACACATACATAAAATGCTGCTCTCTAGGCGAAAACATATGCTGTTTGTTTTTCAAATGTCTATTCTCTTGGTTCCGAATGTCTATTCTCTTTATTCAAATTAAATAATATTTAGACTTAAGCATATCAAATTTTTGGCCTTATCATAAAACAGTTTTCCGAAACAACATACAAGCGGTTTCACAGAAATTGTTCTCTTTTGACTCTTTTGCTGTGTTATATTGATATCTTTCGTCAACTCTCCCGTTTTCCATCTCTATTTCTCTCTATACTCTCTCTGTCGCTTTGAATAAAATATCACAACATATGTATGTTTAGTCGAAATTTGTAAATTTATATATGTTTGTATTCACACATATGATTTTTATGAAACATTCATGCCCCAAACATAATATATTCTAACATATTAACATAGATGTCCCAAACATTTAGTTTTAGTTTAGGAACATTACATGTTCGCACTTAAATATATTGTGGTTTAAAATCGTGCCCGAAATACATTTTGTTTATATCGGAACATATGAAAAACATATTTTTCTAACAGTGTATGGGAAATTTTCGAATAAAAGTTATTCAGTATAAACTTGCAAGACAGTTAGAATGGGTTTTATTTTCTTGGGTAATATTAGGAGAAGTGTATACGTTCACGAATTTATCATTAATTCAGTTAAAACGAAATATATTGATATTTTCTAATGCAGTTCTATGTGACATTGGACTTGTTGATGATTAACCAGCTGCTTATTGCTATTCCTAGTAATAAAAAAGTTTTTATTTACTAGGAAATATAAATGAAGGACTTCCAGTAAAAATTTGTGATAGTAATCAAAATGTATCGAGTACGCAAACAGAGCTAATATGACTTAGATTTTCTTACCGTCTCACAGAAATGGAAATAAAATGAAGACAATTAAAATAATATGCATTTTAAGTGAAATAAGCCTTTAAGTTTGTTAAATTTCAATCAAAAATGTGACTTTTGATACCAAAAAATTTAGCTTTTTATCTAGCTATTTTTTTACAATTTTTAGCTTTTTTGGCTAGTTTTTTGGACAAATCTAGCGGTTTTTGGTGAAAAATTCTGGCAACGCTGATGCCAAGTTTCAAGTCGATAGTTCGCTCGGAAGTTAACGTGATTTCAACAGACGGACGTACGGACGGATATATATATATATATATATATATATATATATATATATATATATATATATATATATATATATATATATATATATATATATATATATATATATATATATATATATATATATATATATATATATATATATATATATATATATATATATATATATATATTATATATATATATATATATATATATATATATATATATATATATATATATATATATATATATATATATATATATATACTTTATGGGGTCTGAGATCAATATTTCGATGAGTTACATACTATGGTGGAGGGTATAAAAATAGAAAGATTAAAGACAGTCGTTCATTATGAAAATACATTATTGCAAATGAACTTCGTTTGTTTATAATTTCGTTCCGGAGGAAAGTATTTTTTCTAGGTATTTTGTTATCGATCTGTCTACAGTTGTAATTACTAATCGATCTGCTTTCAATTTTGCGTAGAATAATATTTGAAAAGCCTCGTAAAGTGTGATAGGTGTCATGCAAATCGGTTCAGATCTAAAAATAACTACACTGTTAGAAAAATATGTTTTTCATATGTTCCGATATAAACACAATGTGTTTCGGGCACAATTTTAAAACACAATATATTTAAGTGCAAACATGTAATGTTCCTAAAGTAACACTAAATGTTTGGGACATCTATGTTAATATGTCAGAATATATTATGTTTGGGGCATGAATGTTTCATAAAAATCATATGTGTGAATGCACACTTATATATATTTACAAATTTCAAATAAACATACATATGTTGTGATATTTTATTCAAAGCGACAGAGAGAGTATAGAGAAAGAAATAGAGATGGAAACCTGGAGAGTTGACGAAAGATATCAACATAACACAGCGAAAGAATCAAAAGAGAACAATTTCTGTGAAACCGCTTGTATGTTGTTTCGGAAAACTGTTTTATGATAAGGCCAAAAATTTGATATGCTTAAGTCTAAATATTATTTAATTTGAATAAAGAGAATAGACATTCGGAACCAAGAGAATAGACATTTGAAAAACAAACAGCATATGTTTTCGCCTTGAGAGCAGCATTTTATGTATGTGTGGACATGTGTTTTGTTTATCATTTTGGCATTATGGGCACAATTTTTCGTTAAAATAAATCAGGGGTCTTCATAAAAATAACGAAAGGGCACTATACTCTTTTTAGAGTTGGGACAGTAAAATGAAATAAGGAGGAAATAGTGAAAAATTAAACAGTAAAATGTATAAAAACAAAGTTTAGTTCCTCTTTGTTAATAAGTAGTCCACGAGGAGTTGACGGATACCTTCAAATATAAAAAATGGTCCTCGGTTCAATTTTCCGTGCAGGCGAAAGGTAAAATTTAAAAAAATTATAAAAGTGAATAATTTCTTCAACATTATTTGTATTACAGAAAAAGGTGCCAAGAACTAAAATATTTCGTGGAAGTGAAAATTACGAGTATGTTAGGCAATGAGCACAATCGTCTTTGGAAAAAATTCTTCCAAGCATATGATATTTTTGGGCTCAAAATGCTTAACATATAATATGTTCACATAAAACAAACATATTAATGTTTCGGCAGTATCCAATAATATATGTGCTTCCTGCAAAATATGTTTGGAACATATGTTAAAGAAGCGATTTTTTTTGAGGGTGTACATATATGACCCAATTTTTACAAATATGGCCATATTATCCTCATTTGTTGACAGATTTTATTAAAAATTGGCAAGAAATTATATCTTATGATCCGACAAACCTTGCAAAATCGATTTAGATTTAGATATACGAGGGCGGAAACTTCTTAGCCTATCAATGAAAGAGAAAGTTAGTTTTTCAAAAATATTTTTATTTTTCAATATAATCTCCTGAAACTTCAATACACTTAGTCCCACGCTTTTCTAGCAATTCTATCCCTTGATTAAAATAGTTTTCCTCAAGGTCTTCATAATAGTGGTTTACAACTGTAATTGCATCTTCATTTGAGGTAAAACGCTTGTCAGCAAGGAATTTTTTTAGATTTAGGAAAAAGTAAATGTCACTGGGAGCTAAATCAGGAGAATAAGGTGGGTGGTCAAGCAACTCGTACTTTAAATAATTCGTTGATTTTAGCCATTGTTACAACACTCATGTGCGCTGGTGCATAGTCTTGATTATTTTTTTGTGTTATAAGCCAGGACGTGTTTCTCGAATTTGTACATTTTATTGATCCAAAAGGTTGCAATAGTACTCTTATTATTTTACCCTTTTGTAGTTAGTCAATCAATAAAATACCTTTGAAGTCCCAAAAACCGTTGTCATAACCTTACCAGCCTATTGAATTGTTTTTGCCTTCTTTGGGGCACTTCCTCCAGCTTCAGTCCATTGTTTGGATTGTACTTTTGTATCTGGAGTATAGTGGTGGATCTATGTCTCATCAACAGTTATGAAACGACGCTTAAAATCCATTTTATTTCGCTTAAAACTATCCAAACAATGTTCATTCTTATGAGTTTTTGATCGACTGTTAACAAATGCGGCACCCATTTTGCAGAAAGCTTTTTCATCTGTAGTTCTTCATGAAGGAACACTTTCACCTAACACATTCACCATTTCATTATGAATTTCTTGTCCCGACAAACCTCTTTTATGTAAATATTTAATGATAACACGCATTTCTAATTTTTCCATTGTAAAAAAATTGCGGATGCGTCTGTTTCTATATGAAGGAGTTGCCAGATCGAAACAAAATTTAACATGTGTTCATAATGGAAGATGGAAGTTTCCAAAACACTTAACTTTTTTCTGTTTATACCGCGCTTTTTGTGCTAGGCTAAGAAGTTTCCGAACTGCCCTCGTAGCTTCTCTTAATACTCCTTACGAGCTTCAAATATTATTCTTTGGTAATTAATAGCTCATCCGTTAACAAATACGTTAATTGTGGACAGACCGGTGATAAATATATCTGGTTACTCGATATGCTTGATTTGAGGTTAATCTGAACCAACATTAATTGGTATTGCCATAGAGGTAATGTAATTCACATTTAATCCGATATTTAGATGTAAAAATATTACAAATTTTATTTTTAAATGTCTTAAATGTATACTATAACTAATTTAATTGCTTAATCAAAGTGATGCGATTTGACTTCGCCAGCAAACAACAACAGTCCAGATTTTTTCTCCACAATCATATAGGCAAAGGGCCGATCCAAATAGAACTTCGTAGGTGAAGCTTTATTAACCAAAACTGCTGTAGTTACAGCAGCCGCTTCTGTTCCTTCTTCATTGACAATAATTCGGGTAGACTGGAAAACACTTCCTACGTAGATGTTTTTGGCCATGTTATCAAAATTAGCTAAACTTGGCTCAAATGCTTCCACAATGCCCATCTGGAAGTTGAATAAAAAATTAAATGGAAAATTAATATAAACCCAGCAAAAAAAAAGCGTCGCCAAAAAAGTAATGAAAATGTTCTTTTTGGATCCGGAAGTGGTGCAAAATTGACCCAGAAGCGATGAATTTAACATGGGCTTGTCATAGGATGGAAGTCCTCCATTTCAACAGCCGTTGCACTGAATTTGCATCACTTCTTTAGGTGTAATCAGAATTCAATGTTTTGGATGTAAATTAAAAAATTCTATGATATTTTGTCAAATAAATATTTTTTATAATTTTTAATGCATTCTAACGCTTGTCTGAAACGTTTGATTTCAAATATTTTCAAAAATTCGCATTTTTTTCAAATTGGATTTAGCATTTTTTTTTTTCAACAAAATTTAAATAATTCGTACCATTTTATGAATTCTTACTCTGTTTTTAACCTTTTTAAAACAAAAAAGTTAACATTATCCATTAAAAATATGAAAAAAGCTAGTTATATTTTTTTTTTTTAATTTAATTTCTTGTGTAGTTAAAATAAAGAACATTATAGGGAGTACATCTTCTGGAATTGATTTTAAAGTTGTGCCTTTGGAAGAACTTCCAAATTTTTTTGCTGGGAGACTATTAGAAAAATATTGGTGTATTACATACCTTTGTCAAAATTGGCCTCAAACTAAAATGAGACGTTGTGCTGAAGCGAGGTAGAAATACTTCAACTTGATCTTGAATATCTTCTTCCTCATTCGATTCTTCAATTTTTTTCAGTTCTTGAATAATGGGTATAACTCCTACAGTAGCCAAGTTAGCAACTACTTTGTTTAGGCTTACGGCTGCAAGTAAAAGTTTTAAAAATTAATAATGGTTTGACATTAAATTCGAACACTTTAAAATAGAAAAGAGCCAGAGATCGCTCGGCCACAAGCTGTTATAACTTCGTTAGACTGTTTTTAGAAAATCTTTAATAAATGTAAAAATACAGGTTTTCTAACAAGAGTTACAATTTTATGTTTAAAAGATCTAAATCTAAAAACAACCTGTATTTAGGCAAGGGTGTGAAGTTAAAGTTGTTTTTTAAAGTTGTTTTTAGCCAAGACACAAACCACCAGAAAAATTTTTAATTTTCACTTTTCAGCGAAAATTCGCACAAAATCAAACGAATTTCATCTTGATTTGTTGCTGTTTGACTAAAAGCAATAAAATATGAACACATTTTGTTAATTATTTTATATTTAGACCTTTAAACAATAGGGAGTTAAAACCCAAAAATACGACTAAGCTGTTCAAAGCTGATTTTGGCTATTTCTGATAGACTATAATGAACCAAAGGGGGTACACGTTGGTTACCCCAACTGAGGAGCGTACCCCAGTGAAAAGCCCATGGGCGTACGTAACCTGTGAGAGGAGGAATCAGGGGGGGGTGTTCAAATCAACTTTATGTCTATTTTTGAACGCATTATGAATACAATTTCTTTTAAATTTTAAAACCAGTAGACAGCCCAGACTGAGTAGAAAGCTACAGTTGCATTTCCATAACCGTAGCGTATTAAAATTTTAAAAGGGGGGCTAAGTAATTTTAGTAAAAATTTCGATATGGATTTTCGCCTATTTACACCTCACGACAACGAACTAAAGTGGGTATACGTAGGTAGCTGCACACTTGGAGCATCCCCCAGTGAAAGCCCCATGGGCGTAGCTCATCTGTGAACGGAGAAAAGTCAAAGGGGGTAAAAGTACTTTTTGTTACAATTTCAACTATTTTCAACACCGATTTTCACCTATTTACACCCCACGACAACGAACTAAAGTGGGTATACGTAGGTAGCTGCACCCTTAGAGCATCCCCCAGTGAAAGCCCCATGGGCGTAGCTCATCTGTGAACGGAGAAAAGTCAAAGGGGGTAAAGTACTTTTTGTTATAATTTCAACTATTTTCAACACCGATTTTCACCTATTTACACCCCACGACAACGAACTAAAGTGGGTACACGTAGGTAGCTGCACCCTTAGAGCATCCCCCAGTGAAAGCCCCATGGGCGTAGCTCATCTGTGAACGGAGAAAACACAATGGGGGTAAATGTTATATTTGTCACAATTTCAACACTGATTTTCGCTTAGTTACACCCCACGACAACGAACTAAAGTGAGTATACGTAGATAGCTGCACTCTTGGAGCATCCCCCAGTGAAATCCCCATGGGCGTAGCTCATCTATGAACGGAGAAAAGTCAAAGGGGGTAAAGTACTTTTTGTTATAATTTCAACTATTTTCAACACCGATTTTCACCTATTTACACCCCACGACAACGAACTAAAGTGGGTATACGTAGGTAGCTGCACCCTTAGAGCATCCCCCAGTGAAAGCCCCATGGGCGTAGCTCATCTGTGAACGGAGAAAACACAATGGGGGTAAATGTTATATTTGTCACAATTTCAACACTGATTTTCGCCTACTTACACCCCACGACAACGAACTAAAGTGGGTATACGCAGATAGCTGCACTCTTGGAGCATCCCCCAGTGAAAGCCCCATGGGCGTAGCTCATCTGTGAACGGAGAAAAGTCAAAGGGGGTAAAAGTACTTTTTGTTATAATTTCAACTATTTTCAACACCGATTTTCACCTATTTACACCCCACGACAACGAACTAAAGTGGGTATACGTAGGTAGCTGCGCCCTTAGAGCATCCCCCAGTGAAAGCCCCATGGGCGTAGCTCATCTGTGAACGGAGAAAAGTCAAAGGGGGTAAAGTACTTTTTGTTATAATTTCAACTATTTTCAACACCGATTTTCACCTATTTACACCCCACGACAACGAACTAAAGTGGGTATACGTAGGTAGCTGCACCCCTAGAGCATCTCCCAGTGAAAGCCCCATGGGCGTAGCTCATCTGTGAACGGAGAAAAGTCAAAGGGGGTAAAAGTACTTTTTGTTACAATTTCAACTATTTTCAACACCGATTTTCACCTATTTACACCCCACGACAACGAACTAAAGTGGGTATACGTAGGTAGCTGCACCCTTAGAGCATCCCCCAGTGAAAGCCCCATGGGCGTAGCTCATCTGTGAACGGAGAAAAGTCAAAGGGGGTAAAAGTACTTTTTGTTACAATTTCAACTATTTTCAACACCGATTTTCACCTATTTACACCCCACGACAACGAACTAAAGTGGGTATACGTAGGTAGCTGCACCCTTAGAGCATCCCCCAGTGAAAGCCCCATGGGCATAGCTCATCTGTGAACGGAGAAAACACAATGGGGGTAAATGTTATATTTGTCACAATTTCAACACTGATTTTCGCCTAGTTACACCCCACGACAACGAACTAAAGTGGGTATACGTAGATAGCTGCACTCTTGGAGCATCCCCCAGTGAAAGCCCCATGGGCGTAGCTCATCTGTGAACGGAGAAAAGTCAAAGGGGGTAAAAGTACTTTTTGTTACAATTTCAACTATTTTCAACACCGATTTTCACCTATTTACACCCCACGACAACGAACTAAAGTGGGTAGACGTCGGTAGCTGCACCCTTGGAACATCCCCCATTGAAATCCCCATGGGCATACCTAATCTGTGAACGGAGGAAAGTCAAGGAGCGCTAAAATATTTTTTTAGTACTCTATAGCGGCAAATTTTTTTTAACAAAGGTTTCATATGTGTACCAGTAATATTCGTTTTCGCTTAGTCATGATTTTATCGAATCTATATATTATTATCCTTGAATCATTTATTTAAAAAATTTAAATATTTATTGTTGAAAGTTTAATATTTATACTCGATCATTTTTGCTAACAAAGTTCGCGAACCGAACTATTGTCACTAGAATTCATACACGGTGTAGATGCCAAGTAAGAAGAAGATTATTAAAATTGCGCGCTTTTGATACTGCGTGTAGTTTAATATAACTTTAAACGTGAAAGACAAGGATGGCAATATAGAGTACCATGCCCCCCTTTTTTGTTTTGAAACATTTCAATATATCCAATGTGCAAAACAAGGACGGAGGTATAATTATAGCATTTTGCCGCCCTTTACCAACATTTTAATGCGAATGCCAACCCAGTAGAATAAATATACTTTATCTTTGCTAATGAAGCTAATATTGTAATATTGTTTATGTAGTTGTTTTGTATAGGACTTCTATTATGATTCAACAAAATTTCATTAGCAAAATAAGATATGCATTTTTTTATGGGCAATGGTAATTTCGCACGACATTCGACAAATTTGTGGCGTCTGAACGGCACACAGTAAATATTTGATTTCCAAAATTTTGTCTCGTTTAGTTGGCACCACTTTTAACATGATTGTAACCTAGGGCACAAACATGCAAAGATAATCGAATTCTATTGCAAAACACCAAAAAGCCCAAATATATATATATTTATTTCATGTATTGTACATAAAAAGCCAAAAATACAAGTAATTGAATTTTATATGCAGAATTATTAGCACGCGCACATCGTTATACGGAGGCAAACATGTATATGAAGAAGCGTTCATATTACATGATTAGTTGTACAACTTTTTGGAAATACCATGTGCATTATACCGCGTCCAGATAATAAGTTTATCAGGACGCAATGTTGTTGTACAGAATGACTAAAAAATCGATAAATGTGTTGTCGATCACATTAACAAGTAGCAGTATCGATTATGATATCGGACATAAATTAAAAGTATTGTCAATATTCTGTGGGATTCTGTATTCAATTTTAACGATGAATCGCATAGTTAAGATGGGATAACAAGAAAAATAACATCAAAGCTATTCGGTAGACGTTTTAAACTATATTTACAATCGTTAGCTGTGTTATTTTCTGTGCAGATAACAATAAATACATCGTTAAGTAAACCACGAAGATTTTTTGGTTGTTTGTTTTCTCTAATAAATTGACGTTATGAGCAGAAAATTTCATTCATGCAAAATAGGGTCTTTAATTATGTCGGTTACTTTAATAGATCCCTTCTCTATTACAAAAGAGTTTTCAGCAATATTTTAAAAATCCGGGATAAACTTATAATAAACTTATAATCTGGACGGCTCATTATATGGCATCCCCAAAATTTTGTACAAATAATCTTGTAATGTGAACGCTTCTTCATATACATGTTTGCCTCCGTATAACGATGTGCGCGTCCTAATAATTCTGCATATAAAATTCAATTACTTGTATTTATGGCTTTTTATGTAGAATACATGAAATAATATATATATTTTTGGGCTTTTTGGTGTTTTGCAATAGAATTCGATTATCTTTGCATGTTTGTGCCCTAGGTTACAATCATGTGAAAAGTGGTGCCAACTAAACGAGACAAAATTTTGGAAATCAAATATTTACTGTGTGTCGTTCAGACGCCACAGATTTGTCGAATATCGTGCGAAATTACCATTGCCCATAAAAGATGCATATCTTATTTTGTTAATGAAATTTTGTTGTATCATAATAGAAGTCCTATAAACAACAACTACATAAACGATATTACAATATTAGCTTCATTAGCAAAGATAAAGTATATTTATTCTACTGGGTTGGCATTCGCATTAAAATGTTGGTAAAGGGCGGCAAAATGCTATAATTATACCTCCGTCCTTGTTTTGCACATTGGATATATTGAAATGTTTCAAAACAAAAAAGGGCGGCATGGTACTCTATATTGCCATCCTTGTCTTTCACGTTTAAAGTTATATTAAACTACACGCAGTATCAAAAGCGCGCAATTTTAATAATCTTCTTCTTACTTGGCATCTACACCGTGTATGAACTCTAGTGACAACAGTTCGGTTCGCGAACTTTGTTAGCAAAAATGATCGAGTAGAAATATTAAACTTTCAACAATAAATATTTAAATTTTTTAAATAAATGATTCAAGGATAATAATATATAGATTCGATAAAATCATGACTAAGCGAAAACGAATATTACTGGTACACATATGAAACCTTTGTTAAAAAAAAATTGCCGCTATAGAGTACTAAAAAAATATTTTAGCGCTCCTTGACTTTCCTCCGTTCACAGATTAGGTATGCCCATGGGGATTTCAATGGGGGATGTTCCAAGGGTGCAGCTACCGACATCTACCCACTTTAGTTCGTTGTCGTGGGGTGTAAATAGGTGAAAATCGGTGTTGAAAATAGTTGAAATTATAACAAAAAGTACTTTTACCCCCTTTGACTTTTCTCCGTTCACAGATGAGCTACGCCCATGGGGCTTTCACTGGGGGATGCTCCAAGAGTGCAGCTATCTACGTATACCCACTTTAGTTCGTTGTCGTGGGGTGTAAGTAGGCGAAAATCAGTGTTGAAATTGTGACAAATATAACATTTACCCCCATTGTGTTTTCTCCGTTCACAGATGAGCTACGCCCATGGGGCTTTCACTGGGGGATGCTCTAAGGGTGCAGCTACCTACGTATACCCACATTAGTTCGTTGTCGTGGGGTGTAAATAGGTGAAAATCGGTGTTGAAAATAGTTGAAATTGTAACAAAAAGTACTTTTACCCCCTTTGACTTTTCTCCGTTCACAGATGAGCTACGCCCATGGGGCTTTCACTGGGGGATGCTCTAGGGGTGCAGCTACCTACGTATACCCACTTTAGTTCGTTGTCGTGGGGTGTAAATAGGTGAAAATCGGTGTTGAAAATAGTTGAAATTATAACAAAAAGTACTTTACCCCCTTTGACTTTTCTCCGTTCACAGATGAGCTACGCCCATGGGGCTTTCACTGGGGGATGCTCTAAGGGCGCAGCTACCTACTTATACCCACTTTAGTTCGTTGTCGTGGGGTGTAAATAGGTGAAAATCGGTGTTGAAAATAGTTGAAATTATAACAAAAAGTACTTTTACCCCCTTTGATTTTCTCCGTTCACAGATGAGCTACGCCCATGGGGCTTTCACTGGGGGATGCTCCAAGAGTGCAGCTATCTACGTATACCCACTTTAGTTCGTTGTCGTGGGGTGTAAGTAGGCGAAAATCAGTGTTGAAATTGTGACAAATATAACATTTACCCCCATTGTGTTTTCTCCGTTCACAGATGAGCTACGCCCATGGGGCTTTCACTGGGGGATGCTCCAAGAGTGCAGCTACCTACGTATACCCACTTTAGTTCGTTGTCGTGGGGTGTAACTAGGGGAAAATCAGTGTTGAAATTGTGACAAATATAACATTTACCCCCATTGTGTTTTCTCCGTTCACAGATGAGCTACGCCCATGGGGCTTTCACTGGGGGATGCTCTAAGGGTGCAGCTACCTACGTATACCCACTTTAGTTCGTTGTCGTGGGGTGTAAATAGGTGAAAATCGGTGTTGAAAATAGTTGAAATTGTAACAAAAAGTACTTTTACCCCCTTTGAGTTTTCTCCGTTCACAGCTGAGCTACGCCCATGGGGCTTTCACTGGGGGATGCTCTAGGGGTGCAGCTACCTACGTATACCCACTTTAGTTCGTTGTCGTGGGGTGTAAATAGGTGAAAATCGGTGTTGAAAATAGTTGAAATTATAACAAAAAGTACTTTACCCCCTTTGACTTTTCTCCGTTCACAGATGAGCTACGCCCATGGGGCTTTCACTGGGGGATGCTCTAAGGGCGCAGCTACCTACGTATACCCACTTTAGTTCGTTGTCGTGGGGTGTAAATAGGTGAAAATCGGTGTTGAAAATAGTTGAAACTATAACAAAAAGTACTTTTACCCCCTTTGACTTTTCTCCGTTCACAGATGAGCTACGCCCATGGGGCTTTCACTGGGGGATGCTCCAAGAGTGCAGCTATCTACGTATACCCACTTTAGTTCGTTGTCGTGGGGTGTAAGTAGGCGAAAATCAGTGTTGAAATTGTGACAAATATAACATTTACCCCCATTGTGTTTTCTCCGTTCACAGATGAGCTACGCCCATGGGGCTTTCACTGGGGGATGCTCTAAGGGTGCAGCTACCTACGTATACCCACTTTAGTTCGTTGTCGTGGGGTGTAAATAGGTGAAAATCGGTGTTGAAAATAGTTGAAATTGTAACAAAAAGTACTTTTACCCCCTTTGACTTTTCTCCGTTCACAGATGAGCTACGCCCATGGGGCTTTCACTGGGGGATGCTCCAAGAGTGCAGCTACCTACGTATACCCACTTTAGTTCGTTGTCGTGAGGTGTAAATAGGCGAAAATCCATATCGAAATTTTTACTAAAATTACTTAGGCCCCCTTTTAAAAATTTAATACGCTACGGTTATGGAAATGCAACTGTAGCTTTCTACTCAGTCTGGGATGTCTACTGGTTTTAAAATTTAAAAGAAATTGTATTCATAATGCGTTCAAAAATAGACATAAAGTTGATTTGAATCCCCCCCCCTGATTTCTCCACTCACAGGTTACGTACGCCCATGGGCTTTTCACTGGGGTACGCTCCTCAGTTGGGGTAACCAACTTGTACCCCCTTTGGTTCATTATCGTCTATCAGAAATAGCCAAAATCAGCTTTGAACAGTTTAGTCGTATTTTTCGGTTTTAACTCCCTATAGTTTAAAGGTCTAAATATAAAATAATTAACAAAATGTGTTCATATTTTATTGCTTTTAGTCAAACAGCAACAAATCAAGATGAAATTCGTTTGATTTTGTGCGAATTTTCGCTGAAAAGTGAAAATTAAAAATTTTTCTGGTGGTTTGTGTCTTGGCTAAAAACAACTTTAAAAACAACTTTAACTTCACACCCTTTATTTAGGCAACTTTATTCCTTAATATTAGTAAAAACTATACTATTGGTAAAAATATAACTATGAACAGTAGATAACGGATATAATTATATAAAAATAATTCTTTCCTCCCAA
Source organism: Haematobia irritans (assembly GCF_050003625.1). Lineage (NCBI taxonomy): Eukaryota > Metazoa > Arthropoda > Insecta > Diptera > Muscidae > Haematobia > Haematobia irritans. The sequence goes on along the minus strand of NC_134398.1, from coordinate 63,509,106 downwards.
ACGAAATTTTAGACAAATAAAGTTCGTTTCTCATTTGCTTTTCGCTGTAAGGAAGTGTATTTGGAAGAAAAGTGTATACTTTTTGTGATAAACGTTTATTCTTTTTCAGGATGTAGAAACAATTTCATAAAGACTAACTCAAAAAAAAAAAACATGGTTTTCTTGCTAATTGCATTTTCCCTCACATCCAGGAGTTTTTTAGTTCTTTACACCTTTTCCTGTAATACCAACAATGTAGAAGAAATTATACGATTTTATAAATTTTTAAAATGTTTTGACCTTTTGCCTGCACGGAGAATCGAGCCGCGGACCATGCAATTTGTAAGCCAACACAATAACCACTGAGCTATGTACCTGTTATGGTCATCAATAGATAAATATCCATATAAGTTATATTTGTATAGCATAGCTTGCGGCGCCCACGAACCGAATAAACAAAGTTTATTTAACAGAAACAAACATTTAGTTTGGCACCGTGGAGCAGTGGTTGCTACGTCCGACTTGCATGCCAAGGGTCTTGGGTTCGATCCCTGCTTCGACCAAAGTTTTTTTTTTTTTTTACATATATTCCAGATATGTTCGGAAGATTCCGAAAAAATGTTCAACATTACATTGTTTTATATTAACTGTAAAATGTGTCTTATTAAAGACCTAAAGTCAGAAAAGAACAGTGTTTGATATAAACGAAATGGACTGTGTTGTGGTTTCAAAAATAACTTTTTTTTATTGAAAAAATAAAAATTTTGTAACAAACGAATTTTTTTGGTGATAAAAGTTTAAAATTTTCGAAGAAATTCAAAAATCTCTAACAAAAGAAAAAGTTTTCTAACTAACTTTCTTATATGCATATTTTTCTTATATGAGATGTGCCTATATCCGTTACCTACTGTACGCTTTAATATGCATTGAAACTGTTTAACTCTCGGACGGATGAGAAGGTCTTTGGGACCTTTTTCATTTTTAAACTGAAATTACTCCTTGATAGTCCAAAGGAAGAATACCCGACCCACACGGTAGCCTTGTACTCGTGCAAAAGAGAAATAGGTCTATATGAGGGCAACATCAAACCATGCCGCGATATATACACATTTAACACAATTCCATACGAGCCTGAATATTTCTAGATTTAAAATTTCAAACTAATAGGATAAAAACTTGGGGCTTCCATGCTCTGAAGAAGAGAAATCGGGAGATTGGTCTGTAAGGACTTAAAGCGAAACATTGGTCAATATAAAGTTTATTTGACATAGCTCCTTTTGGATCTAAAATACAAAACAAATTGCTCTTTCCATGCCCTCAACTTGGGATATAGGTCTATATATATGAGCTATATTAAAAAACATGATTTCAAGCTAATAGGATAAAAACTTGGGGCTTCCATGCTCCAAGAAGTTGATTCGGGAGATAGTTTTTATGTTTAGCTTAATGATAAGGGCCACCTTTTTATAGCCAAGTCCGCACGGCGTTTCACATTGCGCTAAAACCACTTAGAGAAGATTTGAAATATTCCAAAATGTCACCAGCATTACTGAGAGGAGATAATCCACTGCTGAAAATGCCGTTAAGATATCAAATAGGGATATCGGTGTATATGGTGGCTATATCGAATCATGGTCCGATACAGCCCATCTTCGGACTTTACTTGCCTGAAGACAAAAGACTAACTTGTACAAAATTTCAGCACGATAGCATCATTATTGAAAGCTGAAGCGTCTTTACAATATACAGATATCCAGGCAGACATCGTACGATCGCCTTAGAACTTCTCCCTCATCAAGAATGTAGTCGGAAATAGATATATCAATGTGTTACAAACGGAATGACAAACTTACTATATCCAATCACCATCCCATGGTAGTAGGTAAACAAAAGTAAGTTGCCACATAAACCTAACCTAAGTTAACCTAGGTCGACTTAGAATTTCACCACTGCCAAGTATATATTTACTTTTTGAGGGTTGAGACCAACATATTGATGCATTATAACATAAACGCCATCACATAGTAAACTCTCTATCCTCTGCACGTGGATGGATTACTTTGCAAGATACGAACTTGATTTGCCAGAATAAGTTAAGAGTTTTTAAAATACCCTAGCTATTTTTCCCTAGATTTTTCAAAATATTTGACTAAAATCCCGAAAATGTAATTCACTAAAATGATTAATTTTTTTGTGTTGTAATAACTTACATCTTCGTGGTAAGATAACCAACATGGATAGACGATCCTCTTTGCCATAGGGTAGTTCCAAAATGTAGCTTTCCAATGATTTCATGCTGACATAATTAAATGGACCAATCTGGGTCATCATTTGAACGTTTCCCAATACAGTTCCTTTCTCGTCATGGAACGGGGCAGATATTGTTTGATCAGATTCGAAGGGATACTAAGAACTCTAAAAGGTCAATCAATGAAGCATATTGAATTTTATTAATCACTCACCTTCCATTTGCCTTTGAAATACAAAGCTGAAATCATTAAAAGCGCTGCATCTTTGAAGTCTTGTGGTTGAACACTGTGCGGCAATAAACCTCTGGTTGCTTTGTTAATGTCGTCATTAATTTGAGTAAAAGTTTTATTGACTTCACTGAAATTCACAGGTATTAAAGCTGATTCATAAATACGGGTGACAAGGCTTTCATAATCTCGATTTACTGGTTTATTAATATCTGTGAAAAGAGCTTGAAATGAGGCTACCTCTATGGTGGTGGTGTTTACTCTGCAATAAAGGTGATATCAATTAGTACGAATTTTATTTCCATGGGGTTTTCCAAAGATAATATTTTTTCACTTAGCATACTTAAGTTTTTGTGCAATTTGTTTATAGGCCATTCGTACGGCCTGGTGATCACTATCCAAGTGTAAAGTGTCATGGAATTCCTTAAGTGTATTGCCACCAGCTCCCTCGGCCAAAAGAAGGAGCAAGGACCAGACTGCAAATGGAGATATCATATAACTTTTTGTTGAATTCGCCTGATGGGCGTCTGACATGTGTTTCCATATCTCAAGGGCAAATCTTTCCGTTCCCACTGCAATCCGTAGCTGACTTTGCAATAGGGCACTATTGTCAATATTTGTACGAGATGGTGAATTTGGCCTTATATTAGACTGTAGAACAGGTGGCACTGATTTTTGGCCAATTGTAGATGTAAGCATTTGTAGTAAGAGGCATATTGCCGCTATAACTAAAATATGGTCAAAGATAACAAAAATTTGGATATTTGAGACTGTTATCATAATTTAAAATACACAAAAAAATTTTTCGTATTTAAACTAACGCTAAATTTAACTTATTTTTGTTAGAAAAAAATTATTTGCTTGTAGTTAAATTTTATTATTTTTATTGAAATTTTCCAGAGCTTAATGAAATCTTACTTTTTTTAAGTATGTCTCAAAAATTTGTTGAATTAAACGGGAGTATAAAGTTCAATGACCGTACACATAAGTTCAATATGAACTAAACCAAAGGAAGATTTTCTTACGATTCCCAAAAATAGTAAGAAAGAACTACTGTATGGTTAAAATGGCCATGATTTGGCGCCAATGATTTTTTTCTTTACTTTCAGTTAATTTTTTCTTTTATGAGATGATGTAATTTCGTGAACTGCAGTTAAAAAGTACAACAGGGCATTAAAATTTCCTGGTTTTAATAACGCTTTGTGGAAATCTCAAAATGGGGAGTAAAATTTAGTTAAATTTTCGTACGAGGTAGTTCATTCTTTCTATAAAACAGTTCACTTTTTTTCGGTGTAGAATCTAGGTTTAAAGATGGGTTGAATCCTAGCAATGCCTCAATTTCAAAGAAGCCGCATTTTTTAGGCGAAACCAATTCCTACATCTTGAGGTGAAGATCAAAAAATTTGTACGTAACGCCAAGAAAGAAAGTATGAGACCCATTGTTTAGTATACCGATCGTCTTAGAATCAAATTCTGAGTCGATTTAGCGATGTCCGTCTGTCTGTTCATGTATTTTTGTGCGAAAAGTACAGGTCGCAGTTTAATTCCGATCGTCGTCAAATTTGGCATAGGGTCGTTTTTTTGGGACAAAGACAATCGCTATTGATTTTGGAAAAAATCGGTTCAGATTTAGATATAGGTGTCATATATATTTATCCCCGATCTGGTCATAATTGGCGTGTTTATCAACCGATGTTTAAATTCCGTACATTCGAATATTTTATGAGTCTCGAAAAATTTGCAAAATATCAGACAAATCGGTTCAGATTTAGATATAGCTCCCATATATATATCTTTCGTCCGATTTGCACTTATATGGCCTCAAAAGCTAGAGTTTTGCCGTGATTTAGTTAAAATTTTGCACAAGGAGTACGTTTAATAGTATAGGTAAGTTTACCAAATTTGGTTAAAATCGGTTCAGTTTTAGATATAGCTCTCATATATATCTTTCGTCCGATTTTAACTTATATGGCCTCAAAAGCCAGAGTTTTGCCGTGATTTCGTTCAAATTTTGCACAAGGAGTACGTTTAATAGTATCGGTAAATGTACTTAATTTGATTGAAATCATTTCAGATTTAAATATAGCTCTCATATATATCTTTCGACCGATTTGCATTTATATGGCATCAAAAGCCAGAGTTTTGCCGTGATTTGCTTCAAATTTTGCACGAGAGGTACGTTTAATCGTATAGTTATGTGTGCCAAATTTGATTAAAATCGGTTCAGATTTAGATATAGCTCCCATATACATCTGTCGTCCGATTTGCACTTATATGGCTTCAAAAGCCAGAGTTTTGCCCTGACGTGCTTCAAATTTTGACCGAGAGGTACGTTTAATGGTATCGTTATGTGTGCCAAAGGGAGCCACCGTGGTGCAATGTTTAGCATGCCCGCCTTGCATACACAAGGTCGTAGGTTCGATTCCTGCTTCGACCGAACACCAAAAAGTTTTTCAGCAGTGAATTATCCCACCTCAGTAATGCTGGTGACATTTCTGAGGGTTTCAAAGCTTTTCTAAGTGGTTTCACTGCAGTGTGGAACGCCGTTTCGGACTCGGCTATAAAAAGGAGGTCCCTTGTCATTGAGCTTAACATGGAATCGGTCAGCACTCGGTGACAAGAGAGAAGTTCACCAATGTGGTATCACAATCCACTGAATAGTCTAAGTGAGCCTGATACATCGTGCTGCCACCTAACCTATGTGTGCCAAATTTGGTTAAAATCGGTTCAGATTTAGATATAGCTCTTATATATATCTTTCGCCCGATTTGGACTTATATGGCCTCAAAAGCCATGACTTGCTTCAAGTTTTGCACAAGGAGTACGTTTAACAGTATCGGTAAGTGTGCCAAATTTGGTTGAAATCGGTTCAGATTTAGATATAGCTACCAAATATATATTTTTCGCCCGATTTACACTCAAGTGACCACGTCGGCCAGTTTTATACTCCCATTTACGTGAAAATTTGCAGAGATAGCAGAATGATTGTTCTAACTATGCCTATCAAATGTAGTCAACATCGGTTCAGATTATATATAGCTCCCATATATATGTACACCAGAGTTGGGAAAGTATGGTAGACTATTTCATATTTTAGACCCATTTTCAATGGGATTTTCCTCCAGTTGATTGGATATTTTCCACAGAGAATATATTTAATATGATATTTAAGTGTGTCAAGTTTGATCTGATTTCCCTCCATGAGCATAGAAGAAATTTCAAGCAATTCGAATAAATATTGCTTCTGTATGTCCTCAAAAAATCAAAACGGTAGATCGGACTATGTTAGGGTTCTATCAGAATTTAGACTGATTTCACATTTCAGCAAATCTAGTAAAATATAACACAAATTTAACAAAAATCGGATGATAATTACGACATGTAAACCCTCAAGAAGTAAATTCAGTAGATCTAGCTATATGTCGGCATATATACCTTCACTGATATTGTCTGGAGTGCGAAGATTTATTATCTTTAAAATACGAATGAGAGTTTGACTTACTTTAGTTTTTCCATGATCGAAAGTCGACAAAATGTTTAATGAAGATGTTTTGACCATTAAGTAAAACATTTTATATAGTCCATTTGCAATACCATCCGGTTTACATCATATCAACATATCAAGTGTATAGCTTGTTTCATTACACGCACAGAAAAAACATGTTTGGACATGGTTGCCACATCCATTTAATACTTGTCTAGAGCATGTGTTTGTCACGAAAACCATGTATTTTGTCTTTGAAAAAATAATTTTCGAGCAGAGAAAAATATATGCTGGCAATAAGCATTTAAATGGTTCTCAAACGCCGCAAACATGCTGTATTAATTAAATGTTATTGAATTTGAGACCATTACATGATCGAAAAATTATGTACTTGACCATTAAATTTTTTAACTTTTTTGCAGGGAAAAAAGTATTTTTATAGGCTACGTATAGACATCTAGAACCATTACATGGCCATAAAGGCCATGTACATTTTTTCGTGACCATTTAATTTTTTAACTTGTTTGCAGCGAAAAGAATTTTATAAAACGTTGAGCAGGTACACACGGTTTTCATTTTGCGCGTCAGTCGGAACGGACGGAGAATACGGAATTACTGTGTTAAGTATTTGTTCAGAAATTGCACATGCACACACAAAATTTTTTTCTGATTCAATCACGAAATTAATTGATCCAATTAATTTTTTAATTGAAATGTCTTCAATCACGGAAATGATAGTATCAATTAAAAAACTAATTGAAGGTCAATTAAAAAATTAATTGATCCAATTAAAAAATTAATTGATACTATTAATTTTGTGATTAATTTTTGTTTCAATTAAAAAATTTGTTGAATCAATTAAATATTTAATTCAATATTATTTAAAATTCAATTACAATTTAAATTGGAAAAATTGTCGTGAAATTTTTTTCTGTGTGGTTTTATGTGAACACAGAAATAGGAAGTGTAATTGAAAAAATTGACCTGTTTTTGTTCTGCTTTTTGCTATATGGTATCAATTATTTTTATTTATTTGCAGTTACACAAGGCCGTAGCCAGGATTTTAATTCGGGGGCGTTCAACTTTAAAAAAATATTCATATAATCTCATGTGTAAAAAATTGTATTTATGCATAGGTATGTATACAATATTTTTATAATATTAAATTGAGCCGACGGGCTTTTTGGGCAGCAAATAAATCAATGACTTCTTCAGTCGGCACATTTATTCGGCGATGAACCGACATTAATGCCAATCCATTGAGTCTACTCTCGCTACACGCTCACAAAAAATCGCTTCTGTAACATATACTCCCAAACATATTTTGCTTCAAACATATACATTTTTGGGTATTGCCCAAACATTTATATGTTTGATCTCTTCCAATATATAATATGTTTGAAAGCATATTGGTCTAAACAATATATGTTTGGGTAGTCTAAGTTCCAAACATTTTGTATTTTTGCATCCGAATTCAATAATGTTGTCTTCCAAAAAACAATATGTTATTATGTGAACATATAATATGTTTGGAAGCATTTTGCACCCAAAAATATTATATGCTAAAAAAATTCTCCCAAACAATATTGTGCTCAAAATTTTATTTATTTATTTATATATTTACAATCATAATGAATTATGAAAATAAACAGGTAATATAGGTGCTAACAACATAGGTTTTCGACCTGAATGCTCAAAATTTTGTTTCTGCCCAATTGTATATTCCCCCACATCTTTCTCACTTCCACGAGATTTTTTAGTTCTTAGCACCTTTTTCTGTAATACAAACATTGTAGAAGAAATTATTCAATTGTATGATTTTTTTTTATTTTAATTTTACCTTTTGCCGGACGGGGATTCGAACAGCGGACCACACAGTTTGTAAGGATCAAAGAAGTAGCTGATCAATTGCCCAAGGAAAAATAAAATGTTAATTTTGTAATAACAAGCAACAACCACCAACTTAATTCAATATCGCTCCCTGTTAAATAGCGCTCCAAGCTACTAAACACATATATGTTTATAGGCTATTTCTAAATTAATATATGTTTGCATCCAAGCATATTATATTTACAAACATTTTATGTCCCAAACATAATATGTTCTAACATATTAACATATATGTCCCAAACATGTTATGCTAGTTTATGAACATTATATGCTTGCACTCAAAAATATTGTGTTTAAAAATTTGTGTTCCAAACATATAATGTTTATAGCCAAACATATGAAAAACAGTCTTTTTCATCCGTGTAGTCGAATTTCTAAGATACGTCTTTAATCTCTTCATTGTTGAAAATGAACGTTCGGATTAGCACGTAGTAACTGCAGGGATGGAAATGCAGTACTACAGTACTTTTTTCAATACTTTTTCACCCCGGTCAGTACCGTAGTACCCCCGCGAAGGATTTAGTACCTTTTGTGTAGACATTTTTGAGTCGATATCAGATTTATGGTACAATAGCTTTGACAAAATATTTTAATATTTTGAGAAAGTCTATTATCAACCTTATTTGCTAATAGTCTTTTACAAATATGGCACAACAGACATGTTCATGTGGGAAGAAAATCTCGATTTTGTAAAAGACATAGTCAAAAACAGGATTTTATTGAACTTCAAGAAAGTTTTAGTCGTAAAAAGAATGCGATTCTATATTATCGATTTTTTATTTCGGTAGAAAATGTTGTCAAAATTTTATTTCTATATAGAATTTTTGCAAAATTTTATTTTTATAGAAAATTTTGTCAAAATTTTATTTCAATTGAAAATTTTGTCAAAATTTTATTTCAATTGAAAATTTTGTAAAAATTTTATTTCTATAGAAAAAATTTTGCAAATTTTTTTTTCTGTAGAATTTTTTTGCAAAATTTTATTTCTATAGAAAATGTTTGCAAAATTTTATTTATATAGAAAATTTTGTCCAAATTTTATTTTATTTACAATTCAGTCTCTTGACAATAATCTTCCAGTGAAATTTTTTTTGAAATTTAGTAAAAAGTACCTTTCCGCTCAAAAAATACCTTTTTTGTACTTTCTTAAAAATTGTATTTTCTATCCCTGAGTAACTGGCAAAGTGACCAAAATTTTTAAACGAATATGCACGTTTGGAAATATCTCTTTATTGCACTCTCCAAGTGCTTCCATCGCTGAATTAGGCAGGTTATTTTCGCAGGTTTTGCGCCATTTAATTTACAAATGTGTGTTTGGCTGTTTCGTGTTTGTTGGTTGCTATGGCCAAACAAAGCGAGTCATGTTCACAAAAAGAACAACAAACATACATAAAAAGCAGAAAGACATTTTCCAAAAATGAAATTTGTGGTGCGAGATCAAAAAAAAAATTGATTTTTTCGACCGTCATTTGACGGACTTTTCAACTAGTATTCTATGAATTGTGCAAGAGAGAGAAGAGATGCAAATTTCATCCGATCCGGCTGAAATTTGGTACATAGTGTTAGTATATGGTCTCTAACAACCATGCAAAAATTGGTCCATATCGGTCCACGTTTACGTATAGCCCCCATATAAACGGACCCCCAAATTTGGCTTGCGATTGCTCTAAGAGAAGCAAATTTCATCCGATCCGGCTGAAATTTGGTACATGGTCTTAGTATGTGGTCTCTAACAACCATGCAAAAATTGGTTGATCCCCCCCATCCCCCCCTGAATACGGCCTTGCAGTTACATGATGCAAATTTTTCTCCAGTAACTAAGGGTCACCACAGGCACGAAGTATATATGGAATGATTACTTGTTGTTGAAATTTAACCAAAATAGATTGTGTAAAAATATGTGATGTTTGCTTGCACGACAATATAAATACAAATAAACAATAAATTAGTTTATAAATAAAGTTAAATAATATAAATAAAGTTAATGTTGTGTTTTGTTTTCTCAAGTGGTGTCCTTTTTTCGACGACGAAAAAGTTTTTTCATAAAGATCAGAACATTTTATCTTGTGACCATGTTCTTATAACTGGAAGAAAAACATAACATTTTAAATCGCGACCATCGTCTTTTGATTTAAACACACAAACAAAATTCTTTTTATCAATATAATAACATTTAAGATGAGAAAAATTTTATTTTTCGTAGAAAAACATGGTTGTAGGTGAAAATTTTACATGGTCGCCGCAAAAATAGCTCCTATCATATTATTTTGCTCTTCGAATAGATCGTGACAATCATGTTTCTTCTCTGCGTGTAGAAAGTTAGCGTGATTTCCACAGACGGACCGACATAGCTAGATCGATACAGAATTTCACTACGACCCAGAGTATATACACTATGGGGTCTTAGAGCAATATATTTCAATGAATTAAAAACGGAATAAAAATTTTAGTATACCCCTCACCTTCCCATTCTATTGTGGAGGGTATACAAATTGTGTGAATTACACTACTAAATGAAATGGAACATTAGGGAAAATTGATAAGTAAATATTTAGAATCTACTTTTCAACTGATAGTTTTCTGAGAACTTGTTGCAAAAATGGTGCTTTCGCCTTATCACACATTTATATTGTAAAATACCATTCGGGGTATACCCATTGTCATATATTCGAAATATTACTTAGTCTAGTAGAATTTTTTTACTGATTGTAAAATCCGGCGCTGTCATTATCAGAGAAAGAGTTCGAAGCATCTTTCTCAGCGGAGGATGGTTATTAACCTCAATAGCATTGAAATGGCGATACCAATTTGTAAATCGGATGGTTATATCTATTAATAAGAATTTTCACTGACAGGGTTTTAGATCGATTGTACAACTAATCATATACTCTAGTTGGTTTCTAAATTAAAAAAGAAAAAACACAATTATTATCAAAATTTGGAAATAGATTTAATTTTCACCTCGGAAAGAGTTTCTTTAATGTATAAATTCATGTAGTATACGCAGTTTTCGCAATATTTCGCTATACCCATCACCATAGAATGGTAATGGGGGCTTAAGTTTGTCATTCCGTTTGTAACACATCGAAATATCGATTTCCGGCTATATAAAGTATATATCCATCTGTCTGTTTTAATCACGCCACAGCTTTCAATAACTCCCCTATTTGGGGTCTTCTCTATTTGGCGTCTTGTGCTTCTGGAAACCGTATTTTCAATCCGATTTGCCTGAAATGTTAAATCTAGAGATATTTTAGGACCACAAATAGGTGTGCCGAAAATGATGTCTATCGTCCATGTTTTGGTATATAGATCGATCCCCGATTTAAATCCTTGGGCTTCTGGAAACCGTATTTTCAATCCGATTTTCCTGAAATTGGAAATCTATAGGTATTTTAGGATGTTCATAGTATGGTACGAGGGCGGTTCGGAAAGTTCTTAGCCTATCAATGAAAGAGAATAGTTACATTTTCAAAAATGTTTTTATTTTTCAATATAATCTCTTGAAACTTCAATACACTAAGTCCAACGCTTTTCTAGCAATTCTATCCCTTGATTAAAATAGTTTTCCTCAAGGTCTTCAAACTAGTGGTTTACAACTGTAATTGCATCTTCATTTGAGGTAAAACGCTTGCCAGCAAGGATTTTTTTTAGATTTGGGAAAAAGTAAAAGTCACTGGGATCTAAATCAGGAGAATAAGGTGGTTGGTCAATCAACTCGTACGTTAATTCGTTGATTTTAGCCATTGTTAAAACACTCTTCTGCGCTGGTGCGTTGTCTTGATGAAAAATTATTTTTTTGTGTTGTAAGCCAGGACGTTTTTCTCGAATTTGTACATTTAATTGATCCAAAAGGTTGCAATAGTGCTCTGAATTTGTTGTTTTACCCTTTTGCAGATAGTCAATCAATAAAATACCTTTGAAGTCCTAAAAAAAAAAAAACAACGTTGCTATACCCTTACCAGCCGATTGAATTGTTTTAGCCTTCTTTGGGGCACTTCCTCCAACTTCAGTCCATTGTTTAGATTGTTCTTTTGTCTGTTAAATGGACTCGATCATTTAATACCATATCATGCACTTTGGCTACAAGTTCTGTGGCTGTTGCTGTTTTTGGACGTCCACTACGTGGTTCGTACGACCACGTTTAAATTCAGCAACCCAATTTGTTACCGTTACATATGAAGGAGCACTTTCACCTAACACATTCACCACATCATTATGAATTTCTTGTCCCGATAAACCTTTTTTCTAATTTTTTCATTACTAATTTTTCCATTGTAAAAAAATTGCGGATGCGTCTTTTTTGAACACCTGATTCTATATGAAGGAGTTTCCAGATCGAAACAAAATTTAACATGTATTCATAACAGAGATGGAAGTTTCCAAAACACTTAACTTTTTTCTGTTTATACCGCGCTTTTTGTGCTAGGCTAAGAAGTTTCCGAACTGCCCTCGTATGTATCGGTCTATGGTTTGTTATAGCCCCCATATAGATCGATCTCCCGAATTTACTTCTAGGGCTTCTAGAAACCGTAGCTTTTATCCAAGTTGCCTGAAATTGGATATCTAGAGGTTTTTTAGGACCATAAATAAGTGTTCCGAATATATTGTGTATCGATTTGATATATTCCGCTTATAAACCCACCATCCGATTTGGTGTCTAGATTCTGTACACACAATTAGGTGTGGTGAATTTGGTGTGTATCGGTGAATATTTTTGGCATAACACCCATATAGACTGATCTTCCGATTTAAATCTTTGGTCTTTAGTTTTTATCGGTCCATGTGGTAAGGCCTTCATATAGTCCGATTTCACTTCCTGAGGATATGGAAGGCGCACTTCATGATCAGTGCTTGAAACTGAATGTAAAATAGCTTGAAACTGAATGTAAAATTTTCAGATTTTACTTTCTAATCATTTTAATAATTAGGGTAAAAATATAAAGACTTTAGATTTCAAATCAAGGCGTTATTTCATCATTATACCCTTCACCATAGGATGGGGGGTATATTAACTTTGTCATTCCGTTTGTAACACATCGAAATATTGCTCTAAGACCCCCATAAAGTATACACACAAAAAAATAATACATTTATTTTATGAATAGTGTTCTTAAAAATTTTCCAAACACTGAATTCATAACTTGTATGAAAACGATTCATAATTTTAAAAAATACTGGTTTTGAATGAGTACGAATGAATACATAATTTTAATGAAATTTTTTATATTATAAATGAAGTATACATATTTTTCGATACTGACAAAATATTTACTTTTACATAATAGTCATTAAAACGTCATACATTAAATGTAACTTTTCTTTTTTTCTTTTGCATTTCATTTGCCCTAATTGCATACATAAAGGGCCCATTAATTACACAAATCCGTTAAAGCCCAGCAAGCAAGAAAACATAATTTTATCTTATTTTAATTTAGTTATAAACATGAGCAATTGAAGCGTGGTTAAAGTTGCTTTATTTCATCATCCTTTCCAGTAATAAATAATCTTCCGATCACGACGGCGAATCAAACTGGACTGAACAAACCAAACACAGTAAAGACATGTGTTAACTTAGAAAACGCTATGTTTGGCTTTATTGTCTCGTATATACAATTGTATTGAATACCTATGGTATGCTTGTATTGAATACCTATGAGAGTAACACTATATTGTGGCTCTCTCACGCTAAGAGAAAACCAGTATTTTGGATATATTATGTAAATTTCATGAATTATAATAACAAATATTTACGCAAAAATATATTACGTAAACGTACATCTATTTTATGAAAGAGTCCATAAATTATTAAAAATGTACCAATTTATGTACAAATTCATATTTTATTTTTTTTGTGTGTATATATTCGGGTCGTGGTAAAATTCCGAGTCGATCTGAGCATGTCCGTCCGTCCGTCCGTCTGTTGAAATCACGCTAACTTCCGAACGAAACAAGCTATCGACTTGAAACTTGGCACAAGTTGTTATTGATGTAGGTCGGATGGTATTGCAAATGGGCCATATCGGTCCACTTTTACGTATAGCCTCCATATAAACGGACCCCAAAATTTGGCTTGCGAGGCCTCTAAGAGAAGCGAATTTCATCCGATCCGGCTGAAATTTGGTACATGGTGTTAGTATATGGTCCCATGCAAAAATTGGTCGGAATCGGTCCATAATGATATATAGCCCCCATATAAACCGATCCCCTGATTTGACCTCCGGAGCCCCTTGGAAGAGCAAAATTCATCCGATTCGGTCGAAATTTGGTACGTGATGTTAGTATATGGTATCCAACAACCATGCAGGAGTCAGTCCATAATTATATATAGCACCCAAATAAACCGATCCCCAGATTTGACCTCCGGTGCCTTTTGGAGAAGCAAAATTCATCCGATCTGGTTGAAATTTTGTACGTGGTGGTAGTATATGATATTTAACAACCATGCCAAAAGTGGTCCATATCAGTCCATAAACATATATAGACCCCATATAAACCGATCCCGAGATTTGGTTTTGGAGCCTCTTGGAGGAGCAAATTTCATCCGAGTCAGTTGAAATTTGGTACATTGTGCTAGTATATCGCCGTTAACAACCATGCCTAACTAGGTCCATATCGGTCTATAGTTATATATAGCCCTCAGATAAATAGATTCCCAATCACATAAAAATTGGTCCATATCAATAATTGTTTATAGCCCCCATATAAGAGACCCCCATATTTCAATTCTGGCTCCCTACGTACCGTGCAAAAGTCCATATCGATTCGTAATTATTTGTAGACTTACCTACACATACTTGTTTTTGTCTAATGTATATCACGTATGGACTAACTCACAATTTAGAAAACGATTTAAGAGACCACAACCCAAGTAATTCGATTGTGGATGACAGTTTTTCGTAGAAGTTTCTACGCAATCCATGGTGGAGGGTACATAAGATTCGGCCTGGCCGAACTTACGGCCGTTTATACTTGTTTTCTTTCATACGTAAACGAGATGTTTATGATTCCTTCAAAACTCAAACGAAAATTATGTTATAAATACAGAATCTGAGTTAGTCTTCATAGGTGAAATCTGGTTGAAAGGGAATTGTGTTTTAAATTTATTCTTACTTTAGATCTCAAGCTTGACAAAATAAAGCATTTTTACTTACTGCAAATCTCCATATCTTTGGTTCGGAATCAATACCAAAATCATTAGTGTAAAGACAAAATCTTTGGAACAGGGCATGTTTTTTTGTCAGTGAAATACCAAATTCGGCACCTTTCTTTACGGACATAAATTTCAATCCCATTTGCTTGAAATTGAAAATATCTATATAATAAATAGGAGTATTATGGCCAAATTTGAAAAGATACATATATGTGGGAGCTATATCTAAACCTTAACCCATTTCTATTATTTTTGACATCCTTAGGTTAGAAGATTAGATTTAGCCAACGTAGAGTCAGATCGGTCAATAATAAAGGTTTTATGGCAAAAATTGGGAAAATCGAGCGAGCTATATCTACACCCTCAAAAAAAATCGCTTCTCTAACATATGTTCCAAACATATTTTGCAGGAAGCACATATATTATTGGATACTGCCGAAACATTAATATGTTTGTTTTATGTGAACATATTATATGTTTGGAAGCGTTTGAACCCAAAAATATTATATGCTTTGAAGAATTTTCCCCAAAGAAGATTGTGCTCATTCCCTCACATAATTTTCACTTCCACGAAATTTTTAGTTCTTGGTACCTTTTTCTGTAATACAAATAATGTTAAAGAAATTATTAAATTTTAAAAATTTTTTAAATTTTACCTTTCGCCTGGACGGAGAATCGAACCGAGGGCCATACAGTTTGTAAGCCAACACACTATTCACTGGGCTACGTAGCAGTTATAGTCACCAGTAGACAATTATCGTTATAAGTTACATTTATATAGCATAGTTTGCAGCGCCCACGAGCCCATGCAAACATAACATTATTTAAAAGAAACATACATTTATTGGCCACGTGGAGCAGTGGTTAGCATGTCTGCCTTGCATGCAAAGGGTCGTGGGTTCAATTCCTGCTCCGACCGAACCAATTTTTTTGTAATTTAGACATTTATACTATATTAAATTTTTATATGAAACTTCGAAATGTGGGTTATTAAATATTTACTGTCAGAAACAGTGCTTGATATAAACGAAATGGCTTTTGAATAAAATATTATTTTTTTTATTGCAAAAATAAAAATTTTATAACAAAAAACTTTTTTTGGTATAAAAGTTTGAAATTTTGGAAGAAAATCAAAAACTCTAACAAAAGAAGAGTACACAGAAAAAAATATCACCAGAATATTTCCAATTAAAAAGTTAATTGAAGTTGAATGTTTTTTCAAGTAATAAATTAATTGATACAATTAACTTTTTAATCAAGATAGAAACATTAGGTTAATTAAGTCAATGATTGAAAATTTAAAAATTTTTAATTAAAAAATTAATGGATAGAATTAACTTTTTAATCAAATTCAGAAGACTAATAGCCAGTGTCAGTTAAAAAAAGTGGTGAACATTTCTTAATCAAAATAAAAACTCTAAGTCAATTCAGAAAGTAGTTGAAAATAGTTACCTTTTTAAATAAACAATTAATTGGGGTTTGCATTCAAAATCAATTACATTTTTAATTGAATCAATTAAAAAATTAATTGAAAATTGCTAATGACATCAATTAATTTTTTAATCAAGGATTGTTTCTATACCCAATTAAAACTGTGATTGATACTATCATTTTTGTCATTGAAGACATTTCAATTAAAAAAATTAATTGGATCAATTAATTTCGTGATTGAATCAGAAAAATATTTGTTTGTGTGTATAAACATACATAAATAATTTTATAATGTACACATAAATTTATTTAGGCGTGAACCGTTTTTTTACTAGCATTTTACACCATTTTAAATGCCTTTAAAACTTATCGTGTTTTGTACTTAATTTCATTTTTACCTTTAAGACCGTTAAAAATGTGTGTCCATAATGCCAAAATGATAAACAAAACACTTGTCCTCGCATACATAAAATTCTCCTCTCAAGGCGAAAACACATGCTGTTTTTTTCAAATCTCTATGCTCTTGGTTCCGAATGTCTATTCTCTTTACTCCAAATACTCATTCTAATATTCAAATTAAATAATATTTAGACTTAAGCATATCAAATTTTTGGCCTTATCATAAAGCAGTTTCCCGAAACAAGATACAACCGGTTCACAGAAATTGTAAACATATATATGTTTACTCGAAATTTGTAAATTTATATATGTTTACATTCACACATATTATTTTTATGAAACATTCATGTCCCAAACATAATATATTTTAACATATTAACATATGTGTCCCAAACATTTAGTGTTAGTTTAGGAACATTACATGTTGGCACTTAAATATATTGTGTTTAAAAATTGTGCCTGAAAAACATTTTGTTTATATCGGAACATATGAAAAACATATTTTTCTAACAGTGTATATATGAACTGCTTTCGATGAAATTTTGTATACTTAAAGGGTTAATAATGACCATCAATCATCGATTCACCTGTTCGCAGTAATTGGGCCTCTGATACTCATCAAAACTGAAAATAAGGACACATTTGAAAATTGAAGTAAGGACACATTTAAGACTCAATTCTCTTTTAAATTTGATTTTTGGGTACTTTGATTCTACGAAACAAATTTTAATGTATTCGTTTTTTCAGCTTTTTTCTTCTTGAGCTATTAAAGTCCATTAAAAACGTGTTAACGGCAACTTAAATTTCTAAATTTTGACTCGACTTCAAGTAGAAGACGTCTTTAAAATAAAGTGTTGAAAAACATCTCCTATTTCTAAACGCTTTTTAGCTTTGTAGCCAAGATGCAAAAAGTCACCAAATTTAAAGATAATTTCTTTAGTTTTGAAGGTTTTCAGAAATATTAAAGCCAAGTAGAATTTAGTAGAACGAAAAATGTTCTTCAATATCCCAATTTTAAATTGAATCTCTTAACTATGGACAAAACGACTTCATTGAAAGTTTATCGACAAGGAAAAAACCTTATATCAGAGAAATGCGACTTCTATGGTAAGCAAAATTGGCATTCTTATTTTAAGGACCTCACTTATTTACGGCCTCAATCTTTGGCCTCACGACAATATGTTTTTTTTAGTGCATACATACAAGACCATTTCAGTTGACGCATTGGAAGACAACATTGAATCATTTATCCGGAAGGTACCGGAAAGGAATAATTTTGTATGAGTAAACATTTATTTTCGTTGTTCAGTATTGAAAAGCACGCATGCCATTTTTAATGGAAATCTCACAATTTTTGCATTTATTTCGTATATGGCAATAATGTAACTAACCAGTCAGCCGTGTTTATTGTTTATTTTGAAGGCTTCAAAAACTAATCTAAAATTGGTTTTACTCTCGGTGTGGACATTTATATTAACGCATGATTATTTTTATTTTACATCAAACTAAAAAAAAGACCAATTGGGAGAACAAACAGTACTCATTCATTTCGATCCTTCACTAACTTACCTGACGTATGGATATCCATATTTTATAGAAGCTTAATTCCGCAATTAAGAACGATTTGCTGGTATTATTTACATTCACTACACACTGGTGGTCACTTAAAAATACTTGACGTTTGTGACGATATTCCACAGACTTGATCTTTAACACTGTATAATTATGAATTGTGATAAGGAAATCGATTGCAGCTAAGACATTGATATTATGTATTGTAATCCAAAATATATTATATATTTTTAAGGGGGTTTTCGTTGTTCTTTTGGGCTTCTACCGGTGACAACTCCAATGAAATGAAAATAATAACGCGCCAGTAAGAACTTCACTGACCACACACCCGTAAGTCAGTTTGGCAACTGAATACTAAGTTTAAAAATAAATACTCGCTCAGCACCCAAATCTAACAATGAGCGATGTGTGCTCTCATCCATGCGGGGTATACACGTTGCGTCTTAAACCAACAGAATGATCATTCGCATCTAATGAATGGAAAAGCAAATTCACTCAATTCAAACCAGAAAGACCTAATGTCGGAAGAACCATATACGCTACAACAAACGTCAATTCATAGTCGTGCAATGGTTAGCATGTCCACCTTGAAATGTCGCTTGCACTCGGCTATAAAAAGGAGCTCCCTTGCTATTGAGCTAAACATAGAATCGTGCAGCATACTGAACGGAAAAACTTCATCAATATGATGATTTTCAACATTAATTTGATGAAATGTTTCTTCGATTTTGAGCTTACAACGCATTTCATCATCGTAATGAAGAATTTTACATCAATTTTTCATCAAATATATCAATTTAATAAAATAATTGCATCATCTTGAAGAAAAAGTGTCATTTAATTGATGTATTTGTATCTTCCTTTCGATGAAAAACGGTATTCAAATTGATGTCCGATAGTCTCTATACAATGAAAATTCTGCATCATTCCAATGGAAAGTATTCATCAAAAGTTCGTAATTTATTCATTAAAATTACATTACTTCAATGACTACATTGCAACAAACTAATGTATATTTTACATTTAACCCATGAAACACTGACATCGAACTGAACTTTGGTTTCCGCCTTAGAAACTAGTTCTAAATTGTACTATATCCAATATAATTACAAATATTTTAAGTGAATTAGGAAATATTATTTTTATCAAAAAATCTTAAAAATAATATTCACTACACTTGCGATTATTAATGGATTATAAATTTCAATATTAACTTAGATTTGTGAATGGAAAAAGTATACATATGATATTAATCACAAATTGACATAAATATAAGACGTTTTCAGCGTTTCATATAATATTAACATAAATATACTTATAAATGAGAAATCTTTTTATTGGCCCTATTGGAATATAAGCCATTATTATTCGCTTAAAATTATTAATATTTTCGAAAAGTGTTTTGTGTTAGCTGATTTAATATTTTACTCTTGGTCTATATTAATATAATAATTGTAGTCACCATTTTCTAAATTGATATCTCCAATAACAACAATAAAAGGTTTAATATTCCAATTTGTCTTTTTTAAAAAATGTAGGTGGTCATCTACTTCTGGGATATTTACTTTCTGCTAGAAATATTGACGATTCTTGGGAGTATTCTTCATACGTATTTTCCATTTTTATCATTTCGGACGTATTTTGATGTAGGAAATAAGTAGCCATATAGACACCAAGTCAAACGCATCATAAATGATGAGGCTATAAAGGCAGATTTAAATATTAGTTATTTAATGATATGCATAATTGTACTAATTTTTTTTTTCATAACAAACCTGAGTTTGGCACATCAATTTTACCAAAAACCTGTCTAATGCCAGCATTTTTAACTTAGTGTTCTTTCTCAATTAAATTGTACCAATATACTATATCAGTTTGGTTACACCCTCAAAAAAAATCGCCTCTGTAACATATACTCCCAAACATATTTTGCTTCAAGCATATAAATTTTTGGGTATTGTCCAAACATTTATATGTTTGATTTCTTCCAATATATAATATGTTTGAAAGCATATTGGTCTAAACAATATAATATATTTGGGTAGTCTAAGATCCAAACATTTTGTATTTTTCCATCCAAATTCAATAATGTTGTCTTCCAAAAAACTATATGTTCTTATGTGAACATATAATATGTTTGGAAACATTTTGAACCCAAAAATATTATATGCTTAGAAGAATTTTCTCCCAAAGAAGATTGTGCTCAAATTTTTTTCTGCCTAATTGTGTATTCCCTCACAGTTTTCTCACTTTTTCTGTAATACAAACATTTTAGAAGAAATTATTATATTTTATAATTTTTTTAATTTTACCTTTTGCCGGACGGGGATTCGAACAGCGGACCACACAGTTTGTAAGCCAGCACACTAACCACTGGCCTACGTAGCTGTTATGGTCATCAAGAGATAATTATCGTTATAAGTTATATTTATATAGCATAGCTTGCGGCGCCCACGAGCCGATGCAAACATAACATTGTTTAACAACATAACATTGTTAAACATACATTTGTTGGCAGCGTGGAGCAGTGGTTGGTCGTCCGCCTTGCGTGACAGGGGACCTGGGTTCGATCCCATTTTTTTTTAAATATATTTTTTAACATATATTCCAGATACGTTCGGAAGTTCCCGAAAAGGTGTTCAGCATTACATACTATTATATTAAATTTTTACTACGAAATTGTAGAGTGTGTTTTATAAAAGACTTAAAGTCTGAAAAGAAAAGTGCTTGATATAAACGAAATGTACTGAGTTCAAATCAAATATTATTTTTTTATTGCAACAATAAAAATTGTGTAACAAATAAAGGTTTTTGTATACAAGTTTAAAATTTTCGAAGAAATTCAAAAACTCTTACAAAAGAAGAACGTGAAGTCGAGTATATATAAATATTTTTCAATCGAATCCTAAGGTTAACGATAACCATTCAAAAGCACATTATATTTAAATTCTAAACAGTAATTTTAAAACAGCACATACATTTATTTTGGTGCTGTTTTCATTTAATTCTAAAGGCCGGTATAAATTGGCATTATCACGTTAAAATGGCCATGTTTACCCTTTTACTTTTCTTTAATAATTTCTTTTAAAGAAAATAAACTTATTCAATTGTTGCTTTGGATCTTTCCCCACCATGTTATAATACAATTTACCGGAAAAAATTGTAATGTTATTCTGGTTTTGCCGATAAAATGAGAAATAATTTTAGCGGCAAAACTCGAACTCAATGCCCACTTTTATTTTCGAAAAAATCCGTCAACTCCTCTTGGACTACTCATTAATAAAGAGGAACTAATCTTTGTTTTTATAGATCTTCAAAGGTCGATACTTTCAATGAAGTCGTGTTGTTGTTATAATTAAGTGATTTGACTTAAAAATGGGTATCATAAAATGAAAGAACAAATTTTGGACTAAGGTCAATTTGACTTTAATAATTCAGAAAAATTCTTTAAAATTAATGAAACTGTCTTTAAACTTGTTGCATTTTTGCATCTTGACTACAAGGCAAAAGTGATTCAAAAATAGGATATGTTTTTATACCCTCCACCATAGGATGGGGGTATATTAACTTTGTCATATATATATATATATATATATATATATATATATATATATATATATATATATATATATATATATATATATATATATATATATATATATATATATATTCTGGGTCGTGGTGAAATTCTGAGTCGATCTAAGCATGTCCGTCCGTCCGTCCGTCTGTCCGTCTGTCCGGCTGTCCGTCCGTCTGTGGAAATCACGCTAACTTCCGAACGAAACAAGCTATCGACTTGAAACTTGGCACAAGTAGTTGTTATTGATGTAGGTCGGATGGTATTGAAAATCGGCCATATCGGACCACGTTTACGTATAGCCCCCATATAAACCGATCCCCAAATTTGGCTTGGGGAGCTTCCCGGAGCAGCAAAATTCATCCGATCCGGTTGAAATTTGGTACCTGATGTTAGTATACGGCCTCTAACAACCATGTAAAAATTGGTCCATATCGGTCCATAATTATATATAGCTCCCATATAAACCGATCCCCAGATTTGACCTCCGGAGCCTCTTGGAGGAGCAAAATTCATCCGATCCGGTTGAAATTTAGTACGTGGTCTTAGTATACGGTCTCTAACACCCATGCAAAAATTGGTCCATGTCGGTCCATAATTATATATAGCCCCCATATAAACCGATCCCCAGATTTGACCTCCGGAGCCTCTTGGAGGGGAAAATTCATCCGATCCGGTTGAAATGTGGTACCTGATGTTAGTATACGGTCTCTAACAACCATGCAAAAATTGGTCCATATCGGTCCATAATTATATATAGCCCCCATATAAACCGATCCCCAGATTTGACCTCCGGAGCCTATTGGAGGGGCAAAATTCATCCGATCCTGTTGAAATTTGGTACCTGATGTTAGTATACGGCCTCTAACAACCATGCAAAAATTGGTCCATATCGGTTCATAATTATATATAGCTCCCATATAAACCGATCCCCAGATTTGAACTCCGGAGCCTCTTGGAGGAGCAAAATTCATCCGATCCAATTGAAATTTAGTACGTGGTGTTAGTATATAGTCTCTAACAACCATGCAAAAATTGGTCCATATCGGTTCATAATTATATATAGCTCCCATATAAACCGATCCCCAGATTTGACCTCAGGAGCCTCTTGGAGGAGCGAAATTCATCCGATCCAGTTGAAATTTGGTACATGGTGTTAGTATATGGCCTCTAACAGCCATGTAAAAATTGGTCAATATCGGTCTTTAGTTATATATAGCCTATGACTTATTACACAAAAATTGGTCCATATCGCCAAAAATAATCTACCAAAACTTTATTTCCATAGAAAATTTTGTCAAATTTTATTACTATAGAAAGTTGTGTCAAAATTTCATTTCTATAGAAAGTTTTGTCAAACGTTTATTTCTATAGAAATGTTTGTCAAAATTTTATTTCCATAGAAAGTTTTGTCAAAATTTTATTTTTATAGAAAATTTTGTAAAAAATTTATTTCTGTAGAAAATTTTGTCAACATTTCATTTCTATACAAAATTTTGTCAACATTTTACTTCCATAGAAAATTTTGTCAACATTTTATTTCTATAGAAAATTTTGTCAAGTTTTTATTTCTATAGAAAATTTTGTCAAAATTTTATTTCTATAGAAGATTTTGTCAAGTTTTCATTTCTATAGAAAATTTTGTCAAACTATATTATATACGTATTTAATCGGCCTTTTTTTGTTTAATATATACCCCGTATGGGCTAACTTACAATTTTGAAGACAGTGTTAAAAAGTTTTACGATACCTTGCCATCGGCAAGTGTTATCGCAACCCAAGTAATTCGATTGTGGATGACAGCCTTTAGTAGAAGTTCCTACGCAATCCATGGTGGAGGGTACATAAGATTCGGCCTGGCCGAACTTACGGCCGTATATACTTGTTCAATACTTTATTTTAAAGACATTTTTTACTTGAAACATAGCGTAATTTCTACTGGAAGTCTTGTTTTTAACGGACATTTTATAGCATATGAAAAAAAGCTGAAAAAGCGAAAAATTGAAATGTGCTTCGTAGAGTCAAGTACACAAAACCCCATTTAAAAGATAATTGTGTCTTAAAAGCATCCTTACTTGTATTCTCCGCTTCTTTGGTTCGGAATCAATATCAAAATTGCCCTTTCGTTAGTTTTTATGAAGATCCCTTTAATTACCTTTGTTTGAATATTTTGACTTACTCGTCCTACGTTCCGATTTGTTTTGACGAAACAAAAAAATTGTGCCCGTAATGCTAAAATGATAAACAAAACTCATGCTCTTTTTTCAAATGTATTTTATCTTGGTTCCGAATGAGTTTTCTCTCCGAATACTCATTTTAATATTTTACTTAAGCATATACAATTTTTGGCGAAGTCTTATATCACAAAATATATATTTTTACTCATAATATGTAAATTTATACTTGTTTATATTCACACATAGTATTTTTCCTATATTTAATGAAATTTTCTTTGTGTATATATATTTGTAATGCGCCAATTGGTTACTTTCATTATTTTACTTCCAGCATACACTTTGTCTCTCTTTGTAAACACATATATGTTTATGGGCTATTTCTAAATTAATATATGTTTGCATCCAAGCATATTATATTTACAAACATTTTATGTCCCAAACATAATATGTTCTAACATATTAAGATATATGTCCCAAACATATTATGCTAGTTTATGAACATTATATGTTTGCACTCAAAAATATTGTGTTTAAAAATTTGAGTTCCATACATATAATGTTTATACCCAAACATATGAAAAACAGTCTTTTTCGTCCGTGTACCCAGTCTAATATTGATGTGCAGTATTTATGCAGTACTCCGAAGTCCATGTTAATCTAAACGAAATAACAACATATACATGTAGTAAGAATATTAAATTAAGGTGAACGTTTAAATTTAGTTACTTACCAACTGTGCTCCTCGAAATTCTTTATACTGTGGCCAGGCCCTAAATATATCACTATGCACGCTCACAAAAAATCGCTTCTGTAACATGTACTCCCAAACATATTTTGCTTCAAGCATATACATTTTTGGGTATTGCCCAAACATTTATATGTTTGATCTCTTCCAATATATAATATGTTTGAAAGCATATTGGTATAAACAATACATGTTTGGGTAGTCTAAGTTCCAAACATTTCGTATTTTTGCATCCAAATTCAATAATGTTGTCTTCCAAAAAACAATATGTTATTATGTGAACATATAATATGTTTGGAAGCATTTTGCACCCAAAAATATTATATGCTTAAAAAAATTCTCCCAAACAATATTGTGCTCAAAATTTTAATTATTTATTTATATATTTACAATCATAATGAATTATGAAACTAAACAGGTAATATAGGTGCTAACAAGATAGGTTTTCGACCTGAATGCTCAAAATTTTGTTTCTGCCCAATTGTATATTCCCACACATCTTTCTCACTTCCACGAGATTTTTTAGTTCTTAGCACCTTTTTCTGTAATACAAACATTGTAGAAGAAATTATTCAATTGTATGATTTTTTTTTATTTTAATTTTACGTTTTGCCGGACGGGGATTCGAACAGCGGACCACACAGTTTGTAAGGATCAAAGAAGTAGCTGATCAATTGCCCAAGGAAAAATAAAATGTTAATTTTGTAATAACAAGCAACAACCACCAACTTAATTCAATATCGCTCCCTGTTAAATAGCGCTCCAAGCTACTAAACACATATATGTTTATAGGCTATTTCTAAATGAATATATGTTTGCATCCAAGCATATTATATTTACAAACATTTTATGTCCCAAACATAATATGTTCTAACATATTAACATATATGTCCCAAACATGTTATGCTATTTTTTGAACATTATATGCTTGCACTCAAAAATATTGTGTTTAAAAATTTGTGTTCCAAACATATAATGTTTATAGCCAAACATATGAAAAACAGTCTTTTTCATCCGTGTGGTTATCGTATTCGTCAAATTTTTGACGTATTCAGTACGTCAATATCCCATCGTCAGATCTGTCGATGCGGTAGGAATTCAGTTTCTCAGTCAGAAAAGGTCTTCTATGACGGGTACTTCACCTAATTTTCCAGGGTGAGAAAAGTCTCTTCACAGTGCCTCTCGATGCTTACTTCTTGTGGTATATACTTCTTGCTTACTATATTTTTTTCCAAATCGCTAATCTCGCAGGCCGTTGGGGTTTCTCTTGGAGCCGCAATGTATTTCCTGCAAGATGCCTTCTACAGGAAATTTTTGTGTGAATGCGCTGTTACATATCGTATTTTAGAAACCTTTAAAATGTTTGTAAACGCCACAAATATTTTTATATATTACTAAAATTTCTCGAACTATATAGCACTCCGTTTATGTTAAACTTACAACACTTAAAATA
This sequence comes from Haematobia irritans, assembly GCF_050003625.1. NCBI lineage: Eukaryota > Metazoa > Arthropoda > Insecta > Diptera > Muscidae > Haematobia > Haematobia irritans. The sequence goes on along the minus strand of NC_134398.1, from coordinate 63,482,769 downwards.
TCTCAAATTCGCAAAAGTATTAAAAGCTATTTTATGAACGTGCGATCACAATAAATGTCACTTCACAAATGAATTTATTTATTCTTCAAAAAATTTCACACGCAGCAGACATAACGGATTTTCTCAAAGGCATTGCTTTTGTGTGTGTGTTTTAGCGATAAAAGCACAAAAAACACAAGTATGTCCCATTTGAAGATTTTTGTTTTATTTTCTATTTTTCCAAATTTTAATTAAATCATCTCTTAAAAAAGTTTATTATAATTAAAATATTTGGAAATAATTGTAATTGTTAGAGTTTGTCATATATGGGGGGCGGAAAAATATAAATGAATAACATGTGATGAAAATTTTCTTCAACTTGATTACTGATTTCATTAAATGAATGAAAGATTTTCATCAAAATGATGACCAAAAATTGATGTAAATTTCTTCATTGAGTTGATGACGGGGTTTTTCAACTGAAAACAGAAAACATCAAATTGAATAACGATTTCATAAAAACAATGTAATTTCTACATCAATTTGATGAAGATTTTTTGATGATTTTGTTTCATTAATTTGATGATGTACTTTTCTTTCAGTGCACTCATTGATCGGAAAGAAGTTCACCACAATGGTCCCAATAGTCTAAGTGAGTCTGAAATTACGGGCTGCCACTATAACTAAGCTAACCTAAGTGCACCGAAAGAAGATTTTTCTTTTCTGAGGAACGAATTTTTAGGCAAGCAAAGTTTTCTTTTAACGCTAAAAAATATCAAAGATAACCGTTGCTTTGCTTTTCATAAATTCGAGTTTATTTGCTCTATAAAAAATACGATATAGTAAAGGGGATTTCGTTTGTCTAGAATTCCCTTTCGGAGAAAAGTATTTTTTCTTGGGTGTGAATGCTACACACACACACACAAAATAATTCTTTCCTCCCAAGCGAAATTTTAGACAAACAAAGATCGTTTCCCATTTGCTTTTCGCTGTAGGGAAGTTTCTTCGGAAGATGTAAAAACAATTTCATAAAGACTAACTAAAACAAGTTAATACGGCCGTAAGTTCGGCCAGGCCGAATCTTATGTACCCTCCACCATGGATTGCGTAGGAACTTCTACTAAAGGCTGTCATCCACAATCGAATTACTTGGGTTGCGATAACACTTGCCGATGGTAAGGTATCGTAAAACTTTTTAACACTGTCTTCTAAATTGTAAGTTAGCCCATACGGGGTATATATTAAACAAAAAAAGGCCGATTAAATACGTATATAATCTAGTTTGACAAAATTTTCTATAGAAATAAAATTTTGACAAAATTTTCTATAGAAATGAAACCTTGACAAAATTTTCTATAGAAATAAAATTTTGACAAAATTTTCTATAGAAATAAAAATTTGACAAAATTTTCTATAGAAATAAAAACTTGACAAAATTTTCTATAGAAATAATATGTTGACAAAATTTTCTATGGAAGTAAAATGTTGACAAAATTTTCTATAGCAATACAATTTTGACAAAAATTTCTATAGAAATAAAATGTTGACAAAATTTTGTATAGGAATGAAATTTTGACAAAATTTTGTATAGAAATAAAATGTTGACAAAATTTTCTACAGAAATAAATTTTTTACAAAATTTTCTATAGAAATAAAATTTTGACAAACATTTCTATAGAAATAAACTTTTGACAAAACTTTCTATAGAAATGAAATTTTAACAAAACTTTCTATAGTAATAAAATTTGACAAAATTTTCTATGGAAATAAAGTTTTGGTAGATTACAAAATTTTCTATAGAAATAAAATTTTGACAAAATTTTCTATGGAAATAAAATTTTGACAAACATTTGTATAGAAATAAACTTTTGACAAAACTTTGTATAGAAATGAAATTTTGACAAAACTTTCTATAGTAATAAAATTTGACAAAATTTTCTATGGAAATAAAGTTTTGGTAGATTATTTTTGGCGATATGGACCAATTTTTGTGTAATAAGTCATCGGCTATATATAACTAAAGACCGATATGGACCAATTTTTACATGGCTGTTAGAGGCCATATATTGAGAAAATGTACCAAATTTCAACCGTATCGGATGACTTTTGCTCCTCCAAGAGGTTCCGGACGTCAAATCTGGGGACGGTTTATATGGGAACTATATATAATTATGGACCGATATGGACCAATTTTTTGCAAGGTTGTTAGAGACCATATACTTACACCATGTACCAAATTTCAACTGGATCGGATGAATTTTGCTCTTCCAAGAGGCTCCGGAGGTCAAATCTGGGGATCGGTTTATATGGGGGCTATATATAATTATGGACCGATATGGACCAATTTTTGCATGGTTATTAGAGGCCGTAAACTAACATCAGGTACCAAATTTCAACCGGATCGGATGAATTTTGCCCCTCCAAGAGCCTCCGGAGGTCAAATCTGGGGATCGGTTTATATGGGGGCTATATATAATTATGGACCGATATGGACCAATTTTTGCATGGTTGTTAAAAACCGTATACTAAGACCACGTACTAAATTTCAACCGGATCGGATGAATTTTGCTCCTCCAAGAGGCTCCGGTGGTCAAATCTGGGGATCGGTTTATATGGGAGCTATATATAATTATGGACCGATATGGACCAATTTTTGCATGGTTGTTAGAGGCCGTATACTAACATCAGGTACCAAATTTCAACCGGATCGGATGAATTTTGCCCATCCAAAAGTCTCCGGAGGTCAAATCTGGGGATCGGTTTATATGGGGGCTATATATAATAATGGACCGATATGGACCAATTTTTGCATGGTTCTTAGAGACCATATACTAACATCAGGTACCAAATTTCAATCGGATCGGATGAATTTTGCCCCTCCAAGAGGCTCCGGAGGTCAAATCTGGGGATCGGTTTATATGGGGGCTATATATAATTATGGACCGATATGGACCAATTTTTGTATGGTTGTTAGATACCGTATACTAAGACCACGTACCAAATTTCAACCGGATCGGACGAATTTTGCTGCTCCGGGAGGCTCCCCAAGCCAAATTTGGGGATCGGTTTATATGGGGGCTATACGTAAACGTGGTCCGATATGGCCCATTTTCAATACCATCCGACCTACATCAATAACAACTACTTGTGCCAAGTATCAAGTCGATAGCTTGTTTCGTTCGGAAGTTAGCGTGATTTCCACAGACGGACGGACAGCCGGACAGACGGACGGACAGACGGACAGACGGACGGACTGACGGGCATGCTTAGATCGACTCAGAATTTCACCACGACCCAGAATATATATACTTTATGGGGTCTTAGAGCAATATTTCGATGAAAGTTAATATACCCCCATCCTATGGTGGAGGGTATAAAAAGGCCGATTAAATACGTATATAATCTAGTTTGACAAAATTTTCTATAGAAATAAAATTTTGACAAAATTTTCTATAGAAATGAAACCTTGACAAAATTTTCTATAGAAATAAAATTTTGACAAAATTCTCTATAGAAATAAAAATTTGACAAAATTTTCTATAGAAATAAAAACTTGACAAAATTTTCTATAGAAATAATATGTTGACAAAATTTTCTATGGAAGTAAAATGTTGACAAAATTTTCTATAGCAATACAATTTTGACAAAAATTTCTATAGAAATAAAATGTTGACAAAATTTTGTATAGGAATGAAATTTTGACAAAATTTTGTATATAAATAAAATGTTGACAAAATTTTCTACAGAAATAAATTTTTTACAAAATTTTCTATAGAAATAAAATTTTGACAAACATTTCTATAGAAATAAACTTTTGACAAAACTTTCTATAGAAATGAAATTTTAACAAAACTTTCTATAGTAATAAAATTTGACAAAATTTTCTATGGAAATAAAGTTTTGGTAGATTACAAAATTTTCTATAGAAATAAAATTTTGACAAAATTTTCTATGGAAATAAAATTTTGACAAACATTTGTACAGAAATAAACTTTTTACAAAACTTTGTATAGAAATGAAATTTTGACAAAACTTTCTATAGTAATAAAATTTGACAAAATTTTCTATGGAAATAAAGTTTTGGTAGATTATTTTTGGCGATATGGACCAATTTTTGTGTAATAAGTCATCGGCTATATATAACTAAAGACCGATATGGACCAATTTTTACATGGCTGTTAGAGGCCATATATTGAGAAAATGTACCAAATTTCAACCGTATCGGATGACTTTTGCTCCTCCAAGAGGTTCCGGAGTTCAAATATGGGGATCGGTTTATATGGGGGCTATATATAATTATTTACCAATATGGACTAATTTTTGCATGGTTATTAGAGGCCGTAAACTAACATCAGGTACCAAATTTCAACCGGATCGGATGAATTTTGCCCCTCCAAGAGGCTCCGGAGGTCAAATCTGGGGATCGGTTTATATGGGGGCTATATATAATTATGGACCGATATGGACCAATTTTTGCATGGTTTTAAAAACCGTATACTAAGACCACGTACTAAATTTCAACCGGATCGGATGAATTTTGCTCCTCCAAGAGGCTCCGGTGGTCAAATCTGGGGATCGGTTTATATGGGAGCTATATATAATTATGGACCGATATGGACCAATTTTTGCATGGTTGTTAGAGGCTGTATACTAACATCAGGTACCAAATTTCAACCGGACCGGATGAATTTTGCCCATCCAAAAGTCTCCGGAGGTCAAATCTGGGGATCGGTTTATATGGGGGCTATATATAATAATGGACCGATATGGACCAATTTTTGCATGGTTCTTAGAGACCATATACTAACATCAGGTACCAAATTTCAATCGGATCGGATGAATTTTGCCCCTCCAAGAGGCTCCGGAGGTCAAATCTGGGGATCGGTTTATATGAGGGCTATATATAATTATGGACCGATATGGACCAATTTTTGTATGGTTGTTAGATACCGTATACTAAGACCACGTACCAAATTTCAACCGGATCGGACGAATTTTGCTGCTCCGGGAGGCTCCCCAAGCCAAATTTGGGGATCGGTTTATATGGGGGCTATACGTAAACGTGGTCCGATATGGCCCATTTTCAATACCATCCGACCTACATCAATAACAACTACTTGTGCCAAGTATCAAGTCGATAGCTTGTTTCGTTCGGAAGTTAGCGTGATTTCCACAGACGGACGGACAGCCGGACAGACAGACAGACGGACGGACGGACAGACGGACGGACGGACGGACATGTTTAGATCGACTCAGAATTTCACCACGACCCAGAATTTATATACTTTATGGGGTCTTAGAGCAATATTTCGATGTGTTACAAACGGAATGACAAAGTTAATATACCCCCATCCTATGGTGGAGGGTATAAAAAGCAATCTTTTCTGGCTAATTACATACTCCCTCAAATCTTTCGCACTTCCATGTGTTTTTTTTTTAGTTTTTAGCACCTTTTTATACCCACCACCATAGAATGGTGACGGGGGTATAATAAGTTTTTTCATTCCGTTTGTAACACATCGAAATTTCGGACCATATAGGGTATATATATTCTTAATCAGGGAGAAATTCTAAGACGATATAGCCATGTCCGTCTGTCTGTCTGTCTGTTGTAATCACACTACAGTCTTCAATAATAAAGCAATCGTGCTGAAATTTCGCACAAACTCGTCTTTTTGCAGGCAGGTCAAGTTCGAAGATGGGCTATATAGGTCCAAGTTTTGATATAGTCCCCATATAAACCGACCTCCCGATTTGGGGTCTTGGGCTCATATAAACCTTAGTTTCTATCCAAGGCGTGATGAAAATGGTGAGTATCGGACCATGTTTTATATAGCCCCCATATAGACCGATCTCCAGATTTTATTCTTGGGCTTATATGTTAGAAACCGTAGTTTTTATCCAACTTGCCTCAAATTGGAAATCTAGAGGTATTTTAGGACCATAAAAATGTATGCCGAAAATGGTGAGTATAGGTCCATGTTTTATATAGCCCCCATATAGACCGATCTCCCGATATTACTTTTTGGGCTTCTAGAAACCGTAGTTTTTATCTAATTTGCCTGAAATGAGAAATCTAGAGGTATTTTAGGACCTTAAATATGAGAGCCGAAAATGGCGTGTATTGGTCCATGTTTTGGTTTATCTCCCAAATAGACCGATCTCCCGATTTTACTTCTTGGGCTCTTAGAAACCATAGCTTTTATCAAATTTGCATGAAATTTTAAATCTAGAAGTATTTTGGGAACATAAAGAGGTGTGCTGTAAATGGTGAATATCGGTCCATGTGCACTGATAATGAAAATTGCTTGAAACTGAATTATAGTTTCCAGATTTTACTTCTGGTAATCATTTAAATAATGAGGGTAAAAATCTACAGATGTTAGATTTTAAATCAAGGCGCTATTTCAACGTTTTCTTGCACATTTGCACACGATGTTTATGATTCCTCTAAAACTCAAACAAATATGGTTCTTTTAAATTCAGAATCTGATCTAGTCTTCATAGGTAAAATCTTTGAATTTATCTTCGGGAAGTGTACTGGTTGAACTGATCTGCTTGTCATCAAATCCCCCTGAAATTTTCACAGGAAACTATAATATTTGATTCATGGTGGTGGGTATTTAAGATTCGGCCCGGCCGAACTTACTGCTTTCTACTTTATATACTTGTTCTGTAATACAAACAATGTAGAAGAAATTATTCGATTTTATAAATTTTACCTTTCGCCTGGAGGGAGAATCGAACCGCGGACCATACAATTTGTAAGCCAACACACTATCCACTAGGCTATTATTGACATCAACAATCAAACAGTTATATTTATATATAATCGTTTTCGGCGCCCACGAGTCGATTAAACAAACTTTATTTAACAAAAACATACATTTAGTTCGGCACCGTGGAGCAATGGTTTGTACGTCTGATCCCTGCTTCGTTTTTTGCATATATTCCAGATATGTTACATACTACTATATTAAATTTTTACTATGAAACTGTAAAATGTGTCTTATTAAAGACTTAAAGACAGAAAAGAACAGTGCTTGATATAAACGAAACTGACTGTGTTGTTGGTTCAAAAATATTTTCTGTTATTGAAAAAATAAAAAGTTTTGCAACAAATAATTTTTTTGGTGATAAAGTTTAAAATTTTCGAAGAAATTCAAAAAACTCTAACAAAAGAAAAACGTTTTCGGTACACGTTTTCCAAACGTTTTTTTTTTCTTTGCGTGCATCTATATACGTTTGTACCCCCTCAAAGAATTGCGTCTTTGACATATGCCCCAAACATATTTTGGAAGAAATATGTATGTTTTTGGGTAAATTATAACGATTTTAACTTTAATCAACTTTTTGATTAAATATAAATAAATTAAAACTGTGTCGTTTAGGATTTTAATGATGCAAAAATTAAAAAAAAATTTAATGCGATCGTCTTTAAATTTTTTTTAACTTTTTGCATCTTTACTACAAAGGTAAAAACGTTAAAAAAATTGGAGATGCCTTTCCACATTTTTGCTTAAAACATATTATAATTTCTACTTGAAGTCATTTGGACTTAATACTCTCATTTGGGAGCCACCGTGGTGCAATGGTTAGCATGCCCGCCTTGCATACACAAGGTCGTGGGTTCGATTCCTGCTTCGACCGAACACCAAAAAGTTTTTCAGCGGTGGATTATCCCACCTCAGTAATGCTGGTGACATTTCTGAGGGTTTCAAAGCTTCTCTAAGTGGTTTCACTGCAATGTGGAACGCCGTTCGGACTCGGCTATAAAAAGGAGGTCCCTTGTCATTGAGCTTAACATGGAATCGGGCAGCACTCAGTGATAAGAGAGAAGTTCACCAATGTGGTACCACAATGGACTGAATAGTCTAAGTGAGCCTGATACATCGGGCTGCCACCTAACCTAACCTAACCTAACCTAATACTCTCATTTAACCCTATTCTTACAAAGCAGTGACTTTGGATCACTTTTAAAATTAAAAGTTGCGTATTTGATGACAGTTAAGTCAGATCGACCCATATCTCCACGTATTCCTCCATTAAATAGTTTTGTTAAGAAAACAATCAAATATGATTTTTTTGTTGAAATTTTTTGTTGTGTTTATCAACCTTTTTGTGTATTACTTGTGTAAAATCCCAAGCACTGATGAAGAGAAGGAAAAATGTGAAATACTAACAGTATTGCAATTAGTAACAGATATAAAGTCGATAAACATACAACAATTTATTTCTGTTTAGTGATTGTACAGTTTCAGAGCTTCCGAAATGGGGGGCGCGTTCCCCTAGGGGGGAACCACGAGGCTCCATGGGGCCGCAGCGTCATTTTTGGTTGAGCAGGTTTTGTATCATTAAATTTGTTAAAACAACACTAATTGTTAAGTTCAACAAAACATCAATAATATACTACAAAAGAGCATACCATTCGTACATTTCGAAATGTTCATTTATAAACACAGTGAGAAAAGAATAGAAGTTACATGCAATTCTATAATTTGTTGTAAGTTTTCCATTATTGGTCGTTCACTATATTTGTAACGGCTAAATTTCTTGCTAAAATATCAGAACCAGTACCCACTTTTGTATTCACACATTTTAAAAATTTTGAAACCATTTTCGTCACTTTTAGACTTAAAGTCAAAATATATGTCGCGAAGCAAATTGGGTCGGGAGCTCTGATATAGACATTATATTTTATACATTATAACTTTAAAATGATACGAAAAGGGTTTTGTTTTTTGTGTGTTTAAACATGAATTGTCTTTTTAATTTACCTTATAAAAAAATAAAATATTAAAAAGTTTTTAGAATTTCTCGTTTTTTTAATACCAGTAACTTATAGTCAATGCATGGTACTTAACGTTACACATAAAATATAGCTTGGTACGAATAGGGTTAATAATTTATTGTTTAGAAGGCTGGTATAGTGTCCATACACTCGACTCTTATTCCAAGCCATAGTGTGGTTTAGAGCTGGAGATGTGTAAAACAAAACTCAACGCTTAAATGTTTAATCATACAATAAAATTGTATCGTGTATAGCATGCATTAATAAAAATGTGTTATGCCCCAATGCATACTTGGCTCTCTCTCTCTCTCTCTCTCTCTCTCTCTCTCTCTCTGACTACATTTGATTCGAGAATACGTCAGACTTTAGCACTCATTCAATGATGAGAAATACTCGTGACGTATAAATCAAAGCTGTTGATTGTATATATGCCAAAGTGAAGAGAAGATGTGACTGAGTATCGCATTGAGAAAACCTGTTTTGATATGAGGTTGTTAATTCATCGACGTTATCAATGAATTTGAACTTGTAAGCGTTAAGTTAAAATTTTGTTTTAGGCTAATGTTGACGTTCGTGACTAGTGTTACCATAGACCAGAAAACAATGTTCCGCCACAGATTTGTGCTAAAAAATCCCAAAAACGTTACATTTGTGTCAGGCCTAGAGAAGTCTGACATAATGGGTCAGGGATTTTAAACTTTCGTTGATGTATCGAAGAGTTATGCCCATATATAAAATTGTACCAAGATTGTTGAAAAATGTAACTGTGGGTGCATTTTTCTACATACACATAGCCCATAAAGTCTGCAATTGATATTTTATTAATTAATAAACAACATAAAAATAAATCAAGTTAAATTTTGTTGTATATGTTGTTTCTTTATATTTCTTAAATTAGAAAACAAAAATAGAAATTTGCTTTTGCATTTTTGATCTAACGGTACTTTTGTCTCATAAGAAAAAATGTCGACAACCAAAAAATCTGAGTTCACTTTGTAATTTCGAAACTACCGTTACATTTTAAGATGTTCCTTCTTATTGTTGATCACTTTCAGTTCATTATCATTACAAGTTTAAGTTACACATGCTTTTTTATAAATATTAATAAATTTAAAAAGCATATCTGAAAGGAAAATAATTATTAAATTGTGGAAAGAAGGACAAAGCTTCAGAAAAATTGGTGAAATTATTGGAAGAACGTATTCTTCTGTCCAGCGCGTAATTAATAATTACAAAGAAACAGGCATTCTAGCTTCAAAGCCTCGGTCTGGGCGTCCAAAAAATTATCCGTTCGGAAGAGCTCAAAGTGGTCAATATGGTAAAAAATAATCCCCGTAAACCTCAAAGAAAATTGCGGAAAATATTAAAACAATGTTTAAACAAGTAAGTAAAGTAGAAAGTCGGGCGGGGCCGACTATATCATAGCCTAAACCACCCCTATTATGTTAGTAAATATAAGCATTTGTGCGGTAACATTGGTATAGGTTTGAGAGATAAACCGCATTTCCATATTTAAGAACATAAAGGGGCAAATGTCTGATTTTATATATACTTGTAGCTATAGTTGAATTTGCGCATACAAAGTTAGTCTATACACTCAGAAAATTGAACGTCGTAACTGTTGGTTGTTGATGAGTAAAGAGCTAAGTGGCCCAGTGGATAGTGTGTTTAGTTAGAAAACTGATGGTACGCGGTTCGATCCTCCGTCCGGACAGGTAAAATTTTATAAAATGATAAAAATAAAATCTAATAAATGATTCTAAAGGATTTGTACTACAGAGTACTAAATAATATAATATGAAATGTAGAAATGGGGATCCTCCCCTTGAGGTTTCCTTGCTCCAAGTCACCAGGTGAACTAGGAAATCCAGAACATTAATTTTTTCGTTTTAAAAAATGTATTATTTAGTTAATTTTTTACTTCTGAATAGTTAAATTTGAACTTGACAAAAGTTAAAACAAATTACTAACCTATAAGAAAATGTTGAACTTGCTATGTGTACATGCTTCTTTAGCGACATACGAAGTTCAATATTAACCCTCGTTAGTTAAAAATAACTGGGTTCACTCGTCTCTGAGTGTAACTAATATTGAGTCCATTATTAAAAAAAAGAGGAAATCGCTCAATTAATGTGGGTAATAAATGCAAATTCGTGAAAATCGGGAAATGTTATAATGTAAGAGTTACACGTAGGTCTAGATATGATCGGAAAATACATAAAAATTTGAAACTTGAAAACCATTGGTTAATAATTAGAGTATTATGGCCAAAATTGGTATATATATATATATATATATATATATATATATATATATATATATATATATATATATATATATATATATATATATATATATATATATATATATATATATTATATATATATATATATATATATATATATATATATATATATATATATATATATATATATATATATATATATATATATATATATATATATATATATATATATATATATATATATATATATATATATATATATATATATATATATATATATATATATATATATATATATATATATATAAATATATATATATATATGAACCGATTTGGATGATTTCTTTCACACCGAAAGAATTCTCTTCGTTAATTTTACGAAGAATTCTTCATTAACTATTCTTCCTGAATTCTTCATTAAAATAACGAAATTTTCATTCATTTTCGTAAATTTTACGAAGAACATTTTACGAATATACGAAACTTCTACGAAACATTCTACATTAACTTTTCTTCGTAAAAAGTTCGTACTTTTAACGAAACTTTCTTCACATTTCATGAATTTTGTGAAGAAGTTTTTACGAATATTTTACGAAACATTCTGCGTTAAAATTTCTTCATAAAAAGTACGAAACATTTTCTTTGAAATAACGAAGAAGTTTCATTGAAGTTGTAAAATTTCCGTTCGCGGCATTAAATTGTCTTTTATAATGTGCTTGAGTGTATTCCTTTATTCTATTTTTTTATGCAAGTCTATGCTACTTCTCATTTGGGTGATAGCGCGCTATGAATAAAAGTGAAGCAATAAAACTAAAAACTATTCAAAAACTTAAGATGTAAAGTAGTGATGTCATTTTTCACACTTGCAACTACAACCAAATGCACTTTCGACTATAATTTTTTTTCTAAAAGTTCGAACATTTTTCAGAAAAAAGTACGAAATTTTTTCATAAAAACTACGAAAATTTTTCATAAAAAGTACGAAACATTTTCATAAAAAGAACGAAATTGTTTCATAAAAAGTACGAAGATTTTTCATAAAAAGTACGAAGATTATTCATAAAAAGTACGAATTTTTTTCTTACAAACTACGAAAATTTTGGAAGAACTTTTCTTCGAAATAGTTCGTACTTTTAATGAAAAGTTTCTTTGGTTGTAAAACAATGACAAATTTCGTACTTTTAACGAAATTTTTCGTTATTTTTACGAAAAAAATTCTTTCGGTGCAGGTTTGCTTCAAACCATAAAAGGTTACCTTGTGCTAATTTTTAGTAAGATCAGGAAATAAATAAGAATATTATGGCCAGAAATAAAGTTATAATAGAAAACTTTTGAAAAATGGGGACATATCTAAATCTGAACCGATTTGGATTATGTTTTGCAGATTTGGTTGATATATCAGCAGACTACCTCGTGCTAACTTTTAGTAGGATTGGTTAATAAATAAGGCCACTATGGTCAAAAAAAGGTTGATCCGATTTTTCCCAAATTCAATAGCGTTCGTCCTTGGCCCAGAAAAACGCCATATACCGAATTTCATCAAGCGGTTAATAATTGCGACCGGAATCCTACGAACAACAAATACATGGACAGACGGACACCAAGCGATAGATCGACTCAGGAGGTGATTCTGAGTCGATCGGTATATATTTTATGGGGTCTAAAATCAATATTTCTGGTAGGCACTTTTTTTGGCAGATCTAAATTATTATACCCTGACCACTATGTGGTTTAGGGTATAAAAAAAGGATTTCATGCAAGAGTTGCTCGAAGAAAGTCGTATATTTCATTCATAAACTGACAAAAGCGTATTGAATTCGCTTATTCTTTCATCAATAAGCCTCCAGAATTTTGGAAACAATTTATTTTCTCCGACGAGAGCAAATTCTGTATTTTTGGTATAAAAGGTCGGCAAATAGTGTGGCGCAAGGCCGGAACTGAGCTGGAAAAACAAAATTTGGTTGGAACAGTGAAACACGGAGGTGGTGGAGTTATGGTGTGGGGGTGTATGGCTGCTAGTGGAGTTGGTCAATTAGATTTTATTGTATTCGAAATGGATAAATGGGGTTATCTCAACATTAAAAAAAAAATGGAAACAAGTGCTGCTAAACTAGGGTTAGGTTAGGTTAGGTGGCAGCCCGATGTATCAGGCTCACTTAGACTATTCAGTCCATTGTGATACCACATTGGTGAACTTCTCTCTAGGGTTAGCAACGACATCTTGGTTACAACAAAATAACGATCCAAAGCATACATCAGAGGTTGTCAGACTTTGGCTTCTGTATAATACACCAAAGCAGCTTAAAACACCATCCCAATCACCAGATCTCATCCCCATTGAGAATCTTTGTTATTTATTAGAGCCACGAATTCGTCAGCATATTATAACCAGCAAGGAGATGTTACGAAGTGTCATGCAGACAGAATGGCGAAAATAACATCAGAGAAGTTGGTAAACTCTATGCCACATAAAGGGTGATACGGTCAAAATTTGGTCAATATAAACTTGTAGTATTTCTTTCAATTTTGCATTTAAAAAAACCTGAACACCCCTCATTTTTAAGGTGTGTGTGTGTGTAGAATGTTGCTCCTATTTTGATTTTGGAATTCACTCTTCAGTTGTCAAAATGCCGTCCAAGCAAGAAGAGCAGCGTATCAAAATTTTGCTCGCGCATCGCGAAAATCCGAGCTACTCGCACGCAAAGCTGGCAAAATCGCTAAAAGTTGCCAAATCAACCGTTACAAATGTAATTAAAGTGTTTGGGGAACGTTTGTCGACAGACAGGAAGTCTGGATCGGGGGGAAATCGAAAACCGGAAGCCGCTGAGACGACAAAGAGAGTTGCCGGTAGTTTCAAGCGAAACCCTAACCTCTCTCTCCGATATGCCCCAAATAAGCTGGGTGTATCGTCTACAACCGTGCATCGAGCCAAAAAACGAGCATGACTATCGACTTACAAGAAGGTAGTGACTCCAAATCGCGATGATAAACAAAATACGACGGCCAAAGCGCGATCCCGGAGGCTGTACACGACGATGCTGACGAAGTTTGACTGCGTGGTAATGGACGACGATACCTACGTCAAAGCCGACTACAAGCAACTTCCGGGACAGGAGTTTTATACGGCAAAAGGAAGGGGAAAGGTAGCAGATATTTTCAAGCACATAAAACTGTCAAAGTTCGCAAAGAAATATCTGGTTTGGCAAGCCATCTGTACCTGTGGCTTGAAAAGCAGCATTTTCATAGCTTCCGGGACTGTCAACCAAGAAATTTACGTGAAAGAGTGTTTGAATAAACGTCTGCTGCCTTTCCTGAAGAAACACGGTTGTTCCATACAGTTTTGGCCGGATTTGGCATCTTGCCATTACGGTAAAAAGGCCATGGAGTGGTACGCCGCCAACAACGTGCAGGTGGTTCCCAAGGACAAGAACCCTCCCAACACGCCAGAGCTCCGCCCAATTGAGAAATACTGGGCTATTGTCAAGCGGAACCTAAAGAAGACCAAAAAACTGCTAAGGACGAGCAGCAGTTCAAGGCAAACTGGCTTTCTGCGGCGAAGAAGGTGGACAAGGTGGCTGTACAAAATCTGATGGCAGGTGTCAAGCGTGAGGCCTGGCAATTCGGATTTTGAAAAGCGAAAGCCTAACTGAATATTTTTCCTGAATTTTATACTAATTGAACTTGAAAAATAAATTTAATTTGATATTTTAAATAAACGATTTCACCGATTTACACGCGTTTTCCTTGACCAAATTTTGACCGTATCACCCTTTAACATAACATGCTTGCCAAGATAAAGAAAAATTTTACGTGTTACCACCAAAAAGAAAGTAATTTGCTTTTGAAACATGTTTAAGGTAATCTTATTACTTCTCTGCGTGTGGAGGAGCAAATTTCATCTGATCTAGATAATCGCATGACATTTGCTCCTCCAAGAGCTATATATAACTTAGGACCGATAAAGTTGGGTTCTTAGAGGGTATATACTAATGTACACTCAAGAAAAGTTTGCTTGAATCCAAATATTTTTATCTAAGGCCCTTAAGGGTTTGGTATTGATTACGAGCCAATCATGCGGCTTCTTTAAAATAAAAACAGTTTTCAACTACCTATCTGACTTTAAATCTAAGATCAATAATATTAAAATTAGGGTACAGATCTCATTTATCGAATTTTCATTCTCTTTCGCTGTATATTAATAATGCTATTCAAGTACAAACAAATGCCAAATTATAACGGTTACTTCAAAGTAAAAATTGTTTAATTATTTCAAAAAAAAAAAATAAAGATGATAAATTCTCCAAAGAAGTCTTAGCCTATATTTGAAGAGTTTTTGTATTAAATCTAAAGATTCAATATTTCAATTAATATAGGGACGAATTCTTTAAATCACAAATGTGTTTCTTTACAGTAGGGAAACTTTTCCTTAGTTCGAAGACTTTTATTCGACTTTAATCGAGGTACCCAATTTTCCAAGATTTGTGCCTAAATTTAATAATTATACCCTAAACCACATAGTGGTCAGGGTATAATAAGTTTGATCGGCCAAAAAATGTACCTACCAGAAATATTGATTTTAGACCCCATAAAATATATACCGATCGACTCAGAATCACCTCCTGAGTCGATCTAGCGCTTGGTGTCCGTCCGTCTGTCCATGTATTTGTTGTCCGGTCACAATTATTAACCGATTTTGATGAAATTTGGTACAGGCAGTTTTTTGGGCACAAGGACGAACGCTATTGAATTTCGAACAAATCGGATCAAATTTAGATATAGCTCCCATATATATGTACCGCCCGATTTCGACAAATGGGGTCACGTTGCGCTTTTTTTCAAACGGATCTTCACCAAATTTAGCAAAAGGTAATCTTTTCCAACGCCCTTCAAGTCTGCAAAATTTCATCCTAATCGATTCAGATTTAGATATAGCTCTCATATATATGTATCGCCCGATTTTCCCAAATTTGGCCACAAAACCTTTATTTATCAACCGATCTTACTCAAATTTGGCTAAATATAATCTTCTATAGCACTAACTATATGTGCAAAAAATCATCGAAATCGGTTCAGATTTAGCTATAGCTCCCATATATATGTACCGCCCAATTTTTCTAAATTTGGCCATAAAACCCTTATTTATCAAGCGATCTTACTCAAATTTGGCTAAATGTAGTCTTCTGTAGCATTAACTATATGTGCAAAAATCATCGAAATCGGTTCAGATTTAGATATAGCTCCCATACATATGTATAGCCAGATTTTCCCAAATTTGGCCATAGAACCGTTATTTATTAACCGATCTTACTAAAAGTTGGCTAGATCCAGTCCTCTATAGTACTAACTATATGTGCAAAATTTCATCGAAATCGGTTCAGATGTAGATATAGCTCCCATATATGTAACACCCGATTTTGAAAAATTCGCCCCTAATAACCTTATGTTTGACCATACAGGCCTCATTTCTTAACTGATCCTACTCAAATCTTGCACAAGGTAACCTTTTGTGGTATTAATCAAACCCGCAAAATATTATGCAAATTGGTTCAGATTTAGATATAGCTTCCATATATATATGCATCGCTCGATTTTCCCAAATTTGGCCATAGTACTCTTATTTATTAACCAATGTTACTTAAATTTCAAATTTTGATGTACTAGCCGATCGTACTTATACGTACTTGTAGCTCTTACATAAGAATAGTACTCGATTTTTACAAATTTGTGTTTATTACCCACACTAATTTAACGATTTTCTCTTTTTTAATAATGGGCTCAATATTAGTGGCATACTAACCCCGTAGGCGCAATATCAACACACCCAGTGTTGCTAGAAGTAGGGGAAATTCCCTATATGTAAACTTTATTCCTGCACCGAAAAAAAAGTTTACTATTTTTTATGAAAAATGAACTAACCCATAGTAAGAATGACCATGATTTGGCGCCAAAGATTTTTTTCATCTAGATAAGTTCATGATTTTCTTATAAATTAGTTCATGTATTGCATCGTATTTTAGTTCATTATTACTATGCTGTGGGAAGAATATAGTTAAACTCATTCAAAATATTCCTGCTATCCGGAAAAATGAACAATTTTTTGGGAAACCTGTATTAAGAAATTGGTTTGAAATAAACTGTTTGTCGGTATAATTTTCAAAAAAGTAGAGAAATTGAGGAATCAAAGGTACAACAAGCCTGTATACAACTAATACATTTTTCGTACAAAACAAGTAAATTTTCTATAACCACCAGTATTTTATTCCAAAAAATTATTATTATATTACACAAAACTATGGTTTATGATATACAATAAAGGAAATATTTTTATTAGTACGTTGGATGCAGTTACTTGTCGGTAGTTAGTAATTGCTTCTTCAAAAGAGTAATATTCTACGTTATTAGGACTAAACTAATTAATTTAAATTTCCATGTTTTCTATCCAGATGAAAGATATATTAATTGTCCAATTTCATCGATTTTGGCTAACTTTTGTTGGGCGGATTTGTCTTATAAGCATCTGAAATTGCAAAGTTATACAAAATATAAGAAAAATATCAAATTCTATCGTTCATATTGATTTTTAACTTACGGTTTTCAAGAGTGTTTCCTAGAGCCAATAAGGATATCAGCTTAATTAGCATTAAACAGTAAGAATATTCAAAAAAATACCATTACAAGACCTGTTTACCTGCAAGTGAAAATAATAATTTTTAATAAATTTAAATTTTAGTTTTATTAAAAACGGACAAAATACCGTTTATAGAAAACTTACCACATTGAAAAATCCAGTTGGTACGTTATTGAAATCATATCCATGGACTAATGGGACGTTTTTGAAATTATTCTCAGAATATATTTGAAATAAAAAATGAAAAAAAAAATTAGACATAATTTCCAATTGTCAGTATAGCATTTAGTATTTAAGGTGGATATTAAGTTCGAGTTTAGAGGCTAAAATCGCAATTTTCATGATACGTTTTCTTTAATAATCCATTATAAAAAAATAATCTTTATAAAAAACTTGGTTTGGGCTATTCTCCATCAAGTTATATTTAAATTTGTATCGGAAGACGTACAATTTTACACTTTTCTTAGTAATTTATTTTTATTTTTAGCGTCTAAACTCGAACTTAGTACTCACCTGTAGGAATTGCTGTAACATAAAAAATATAGATTCAAAAACATGGTTGCATCTCCAACCTGTGATCCAGATGTAGAATAAATATAGATAATCCTATTACCACTCATGTTGTATATTTTTTATGTAAATCAATTAAAAATCCGCACTAATTTTAAACTATTAACTGAAATATACAGTTCCTTAATCTGTTATTTGTTTTTTATCAATAAAAAGCGTTTCTGATTACTCTAACATCACATCATTCACTTCTCAGTTTATAAAATGTTTCACGTACAATTTTGCAAAATTAAAACCACGTGAGCACTTCATAAATGCATCAACATAACTGAATGCAACAATAAAACTCAAAGACACAAATAGCCATAAAGAAAAACAACTCCGTAAAGAAAAACAACTCCACACACACACGATCCCTTTCTGATCTCGCTATTGCAAGAAAACAACTCTCACCACAAAAGATACCAACAACACACAAGGATCATTCCATTGTCTCTAGAATCAAAACAACCAACAACAGCATAAATGACGCAATAACAAACACAAACAATCATACGAGATATACACAAAATGTCTCTTAAAAACTCCCTCACATGATGCACTCACATTTTCCAGTAGCACGTTTATTGATTAGTTTGAATTCTATCTATAAGTTAAGGTAAAATATATACCAAATCTATGAGGAATCTATAAAAAATGATATACACCCGGCAAGGATTATATTAACTACTTTTTATTCTACTTTATCTACAATTTTCAATGTGAGGAAAAACACTCCAACTTATAATAAAAAGGGAAATAATCTGTAGGTAGCCATCATACGAATCGGTAATGTCGTTAAGTTAATTTTTACTACAAAAATTTTTTTCCATACAAAATTTTTTCTTAGTAAATTGTCTACATTTCGTAGTAAGATTTTTATATTGCCCATGTATTTTTATAATAGAATCAACGATGCATTAACTACTGTGTTGGAAATTTATTTAAGGAAAAATCCTTCCCATTTCGTAGTTAGTGAACTAAAAAACATTTACTGAATTTTTATAAGTTTTCCTTTAGCTAAGTTAATTTTCGTTGTGGTTACGAAAAATGAACTATATTACAGTAAATTTGTTGAACTATGTGGAAGTCAAAATGGTCCTTAAATTTACAAGACACTTTTTTTCTGTGTGTAGAGAATTTTGTCAACATTTTATTTCTATAGAACATTTTGCCAAAATTGTATTTCTATTGAAATTTTTTTCAAAATATTATTTCTATAAAAATTTTTCTCTAAATTTTATTTCTGTGGAATTTTTTCTCAAAATTTTATTTCTATAGAATTTATTGTCAAAATTTTATTTCTATAGAACAATTTCTCACAAAAATTTGTTTATAGAAACTTTTTCCAAAGTTTTATTTTTATAGAGCTTTTACAAAAAAGATTACTAATTTGGGTAGAATTCTACCAACTGTGGCAACCGTGGTGGTAATACAAATTTATATTCTAAGTTATATACGTTGCATATTCATGTTTTAAGATAATAAAGTACTTAGAACCATTTTTGTTTTGTAAATTTTTTTTTTAAATTTAACGAAAAATATAGTAGGGAAAATTGTTTGGGAATGTATGGGAAAGTAGGGAACTTTTTGTGTCCTTGTAGGGTAAACCGAACATTTTCCGTGGCAACATTGACTATGAGCTATAGTCAAATTGACACAAAGCACCCATAGACATGTACCCCTTAATTTTCTTAAATATGCAACTGCGGTTTATCGCCCAGACCTATATGTTACCCCTCAAATGCTTATGATTACTAATTCTGTAATGGTGGTTTAGGGTATGATATAGTCGGCCCCGCCCGACTTTCTACTTTACTTACTTGTTTTATTAAAATCTTTATTATACCCTCCACCATAGGATACCCCCGATCCTTTGTCATTCCGTTTGTAACACATCGAAATACTGGTCTAAGACCCCATAAAGTATATATATTCTGGGTCGTGGTGAAATTCTGAGTCGATCTGAGCATGTCCGTACGTCCACAAGTAGTTGTTATTGATGTCGGTCGAATGGTATTGCAAATGGGCCATATCGGTCCATTTTTACGTATAGCCCCCATATAAACGGACCCCCAAATTTGGCTTGCGAATCCTCTAAGAGAAGCAAATTTCATCCGATCCCGCTGAAATTTGGTACATGGTGTTAGTATATGATTTCTAACAATCATGCAAAAATTGGTACACAACGGTCCATAATTATATATAGGCCACATATAAACCGATCCCCCGATTTGGCTTGCGGAGCCTCTAAGAAATGCAAATTTCATCCGATCCGACTGAAATTGGGTACATGGTGTTAGTATATGGTCTCTAACAACCATGCAGCCCATAATTATATATAGCTCCCATATAAACCGATCACCAGATTTGACCTCCGGTGCCTTTTGGAGAAGCAAAATTCATCCGATCTGCTTGAAATTTTGTACGTGGTGATCGTATATGATATTTAACAACCATGCCAAAAGTGGTCCATATCAGTCCATAATCATATATAGCCCCATATAAACTCTTGGAGGAGCACATTTCACCCGAGTGAGTTGAAATTTAGTACATTGTGCTAGTATATGGTCGTTAACAACCATGCCTAACGAGGTCCATTTCGGTCTATATTTATATATGGCTCTCAGATAAATCGATCCCCAATCATACAAAAATTAGTCCATATCAAGTTCATAATTGTATATAGACCCCATATAAGCGACCCCCATATTTCAATTCTGGCTCTCTACGTACCGTGCAAAAAGTCCATATCGATTCCTAATTATTTGTAGACTTAACTATACATAACTTTTTTGTCTAATATATACCGCGTATGGACTAACTCACAATTTTGAAAACGATGTTAAGAAGTTTTAAGATACTACAACCCAAGTAATTCGATTGTGAATGAAATTCTTTCATAGAAGTTTCTGCGCAATTCATGGTGGAGGGTACATAAGATTCGGCCTGGCCGAAGTTACGGCCGTATATACTTGTTTTAATTAAAATTTCATTATTTTAAACAAATGTGTCCTTCATATGCATCATCCTAAAATTTAGGTTGCTTAATCTTTAATATCATGTAAATATTTTTTTCAGTGTAAAGTTTGCTACGGAATGACAAAGCTAGTATACTCCCATTCTATGGTAGAGGATATAAAAATTAGTATGTCAGATAAAGAAAATTTCATTAAAATTGAGCCAACGAAATCTTTTCATTGTCATAACGTAAAATATTCATTAATACAATGAAAATGCTTATTAATATTATTAACAAAAATTATTATTAACAAAAATTTGCTTTTATTTATAAAATTGCTTCGCTAATTCAACTTTAATGACAAATATCGTTATTATAAGGAAGGTTTTTCTACCGTTGTACCTATTATGGGCCGTATATTAAAAGTAACGTTGTATTCGACTGGTTCCTAAAAGATTATGATAAAATTAATATTTTCGGAATTTATAAATCAATCTTCTTTATTTCACTCACTTAATATGCCTCAAATAAATGTCTTTAATATTTGGATGACATTATTCTGTCTCATTTCCTCAAGCTCATCTAACCTTAAAACTTTCCTTTTCCTACTCTATTTTATACTTTGTGTGCTAATTCATCATAGTATATCCCTTATAGTAATATTTCAGCCGTTATACCATTAAAAACTCATTTAACATTCAAATTTAAAAATGGAGGAAAAATAACAACATTTCTCAACACGAACTTTTGGAAGCAAAACAATAAATATTGGCATACATCTCATTGGATTTTTTTTAACTAAAACTAACATAAGTGACAGCAAGTACCTCATTCTAAATTCCCTGAGACATTCATTCATTTATAAACTTTGCCATTGCGTCGCCTCGCATCTGTCTTAAGAATAAAGAAAACAACAACAACAGCTCGAGCAAGAACATTTCATTATATTTACTTTGTTAATGATATTTACTTTTTCTAATTCACCAACAAACTCTGTAGCAACAACGGCGGCAACAACAGCAGCAGAATAAAACATAAACATTTTATTAACAAACTGTGTAAATCGTCATTATTATCACCATCAACAGAGTGTTTTTTTATTTATTTAATTCAGCTTGTGATGGTACTCAAGGAATACGTGAAAATGTTATCCTTTGATGCCATCTTTACGAGCCAAAATACTGGAACAACCTGCCAAAGAGGTTACAAATCATAACAAGACTTATGGATTGGAATAGCAATTTTGACATCTTCGAAAACCTTCACCCACAACTACAGCATGTTGTGTACTAAGGCACTGCATAGGGTATATAGATCATCATACATCTTAGCCTAGATAAAATTTCTTGTTAATGTTCGTTTTTAGAATAACAGTGGGATGAAGGTGTAAAAACGTCAATAGATGTCGAGGTAACATATAATTACTTTAGAGATTTAAATGTTTTTAATTTCTATTTTGCTTCCGAACGCAATTAGGACTTTGTACACTGAAAAAAATATTTACGTGGTAGGATGCGCAATTTACATTCTTTAAAGTAAATAATGAAATAATGAAATTTTAATTGAATGAAAGTTTTTAATATTTGCTTCAAACAACTTTTTATTAAAACAAAGATATTTTTGTTCCCTCCGTTAAAGTCGTATGTCTTTGAACTAAAGCAAATTTTCCTTACTGTTAAGAAAAAAATTTTGATTTCAAAAATCGTCCTTAAATTATCTGAAATATTGAATCTTTAGATTTAAGATAAAAACGCTTCAAATATAGACTAAAACTTATTTTGAGGATTTTGTGTCTTTGGTTTAACTTTTTTTGAATTAAAAAAAAAATAGCTTTATTAAAATATCGTAAAAAGAGAATGAAAATTCCATAAATGAGATCTGTATCCTAATTTTAATTTTATTGGTCCTAGATATAAAGCTAAATAGGTTGCTCGGAATCAATATCAAAATCCTTAAGAGAAAGTCAACATCTTTGGATCCAAGTAACCATTGCTCTGATATAAAGTTGTCCAAAAGTCGATAAACTTTTAAATTAAATCATTTTGTCCTTATAGTTAAGTGATTCGACTTCAAAATGGGTATCTTTATACGAAAGAAAATTTTGTTTGACTAAGGCCAAGTTACCATTAATTCAGAAACATTCTTCAAAATTAATGAAATCGTTTTTAAATTTGTTGATTTTTTTGTATCTTGACTACAACGCAAAAATTCGTTTAAAATTGGGACATGCGTTTCAAAACTTTACTTTAAAGACCATGTTTACTTGAAACACAGTATAATTTCTACTTGAAGTCGAGTCTGTATTTCGAAATTTAAGTTGTCGTTAACACGTTTTAATGAAGTTGGTTCTTTAAAATAAATACTTTTTTAGGCAGTAATCTAGCACTAAACCTATTCCCTATAATGATAAATTTTACAAATAAATGTACGTTTAAAAATCCCAATTATAACAGATACTTCAAAATACTCAAAATGTTCAATATCTCAGTTAATTGAAAGATTATTTCGTTTTCTTTGCTTTAAGAAAACTTTGCCTTACTTAAAAAAATATGGCTTTGACGAAAGACGAAAATTCGTGTCCCAAAATTTAATGAAAAATTAAATCTCAGATTATAAATTTATATATAATTAAAATATTCTTTTTTTCCTTGAACTGAAGAAATGTCGGTTTCAAAGATTTTGTCCTTACACTAAAGATTTTTGGTATTGATTCCTAGTCAAAACAAACTTAATTCTCTTTGATGTTTCCCTACTTGATATTGGAAAAAATTTTTAATTTATACGCTTTTTTTAGCTGTTTTCATCATATGGTATTACACCGAAAAAAAAATCCGTATATATCGCTAAATTGAACTTATTTTTAATGCAAAAACATTATTTGTTTGTACACTAAAAAAAATATTGTCGTGAGGTCAAAGATTTCATGTCTTTAAAATACGAGTGAAAAATTTGCTTAGCATAGAAGACGCATTTCTCTAATATAAAGCTTTTTTCCTTGTCCAAAAGTCTATAAACTTTTCAATGAAGTCGTATTGTCCTTATAATTAAGTGATTTGACTTAAAAATGGGTATCATAACATGAAAGAAAACATTTTTGGGATAAGGTCAACTTGACTTTAATAATTCAGAAAAATTCTTTAAAATTAATGAAATTGTCTTTACATTTGTTGTCTTTTTGCATCTTGACTACAAAGCAAAATATCGTTCAAATATAGGACATGTTTTTCAACACTTTATTTTAAAGAAGTTTTTTAATTGAAACATAGCATAATTTCTAGTGGAAGTCGAGTCTGAATTTGGAAAATAAAGTTGTCGTTATTTCGTTTTAAAGGACTTTGATAGAATATGAATAAAAAAGTTGAAAAACCAAAAAAAAAATTAAATTTGCTTCCTAGAAGCAAGTACACAAAACCTAATTTAAAAGAGAATTGTGTCTTAAAAGTATCCTTAATTGTATTCTCCGCTTCTTTGGCTCGGAATCAATACCAACATTTTTCTTGAAATTTTCCACAGTGTAATGAAATTTCCCTTTGACAACAAACAATTTTTTGGTCATAAAAAATCTGAGTTTTGAGCTAACAAATTTATCTCAAATAAAACACATTACCCTGCCAAAAATAATTGAAATTTGGAAGCAGAAAAATTATAGAGTCCATACTGTAGGCACTACTTTTCCTCACAACATTTTCAGTGCAGAATACAGCGCTTCCTTCTACACTGAAAAAAACAGTGAACCCACCAGGAAGAAAACTTTTGACTAATTTTAGAAAAATTTGAAAATTTTTAGAAAATTTTAACTACACAGTTTTATAAACGCTGGCATCATGCCGATATCACAAAAATAAGTAAACACTTTTCGATAAATTCAAGAAAATTTATTAGACATAATTAATTTTTTTCACTTGTTAAAGAAAATTTTGTAGTTTGAAGGAAAAAATTGTAGTCCAAAAATTGCAAATTTATAGAAATAATGAACTCTTTTGTGAGAAATACGAATTTAGTAAATCTTTATGCTTAATTCGTCTATAATTTTTTCCTGCTTTTTAGTTCATTTAACTATCGTACGCAAAAAATTATTAGAGCGAAGGAAACTTTATCCAAACATAATAATTCCATGAACTAAAATAATGTTAAATTGGCTTTAGAGTTCACATTTTTTTTTTTTTTTTGAGTTTACACATATGAGACGAACAACGTACTTAAAATATGTAAATAATGAAGGTGCTGAAATTAGCACAGCTGAGTTGCACTAGGGTACCCGGGTACTTCATCTCTCGCTTACAAGGTTCATACATAGAAGGAGCGCATAAATTCATCAACGAATTCCTTGCAAAAGTAAGTGCTGCTTGACTTTTTTCCTTTACAAAGCTGCTGAAAATTTAGCAAGTTTTTTGGTGGGTATTAAGGTTTTACATACATACAAAGTAAAAATCCTTTCCTGTTTAAAGAAATTTTGGACAAACGAAATTCCCCTTTCTTACACTGAAAAAACAGTGAACCCACCAGGAAGAAAAATTTCGGTTAATTTTAGAAAATTTTGAATATTTTTAGAAAATTTTAACTAAACAGTATAACAAACGCTGGCATCACGCCGATGTCATAAAAATAAGTTAATATTTTTCGACAAATTCAAGAAAATTTATTTGACATAATTAAGTTTTTTCACTTGTTAAAGAAAATTTTGTAGTTTGAAGGAAAAAATTGGAGTTCAAAATTGCAAGAATGTCTTTAGTGACATACGAAGTTCATGATGAACGCATTTGTAGTAAAATTTACAAAATTTAAGAAATATTGAACTATTTTGTGGAAGACATGAATTTAGTTAATCTTTATCCTTTGTGTATATTTTTTTCCTCGGTTTTAGTTAATTTAACTAACGTACACAAAAAATTATTAGAGTAGAGGAAACTTTCTCCAAACATAATAATTCCATGAACTAAACGAAAGTTAAATTGGCTTTAGTGAAATAGAGAGTTCACTTTTTTTTGAGTGTATCGATTGCTTCTAATTTTTTTTATTTTACTTCAGCAACTTCTACTTGCAGCGAAACTATCAAACAATTATCAGAATTTGTTCAGTGAATTTTTTAAACGCCCTGTGGATTTTACTCGAACCTCCCGAGGAAAAGGGTTTTGTAAGACACGGACGTATTTTTTAGGCCATATCCACTTTTTTGAACAAATTTTTGAAACATTTTCTCCTACGAACTACTGTAACATCATAATGATGGTTAAAGAGATTCATTAAGGCTTTACTTTCGTTGCTTGTGGAAAATGCGACAGAAGCGTAATTATCGGATTGTTTACTTCCGCATGTAAATGAGTGAATCAGGGCTGCCAATTTTGCCGATTTATCGGCATTTTGACGATTTTTTACTCACAAAATGGACAACTCCGATTTTTTTCCGATTTTAACGATATTAGACACATAGTTTATGGAGTTTAAGTTTTTACATTTTGAAGACATTTTTGAAAATATTAAAATAAATTTGAAAAATGTTGGGAAAAATTCGGAAACAGAACGTGGAGTACTTTGGCTTTTCGAGTTTTGTCAAAATTCGTACAAATAATCATGATTCTTCCAAACTCCACAGCAAACGTAGACATTTTTAGATAGATTTTTTATACAAAAATTACGGAATATTTTTGTTTAACAAAAAATGATTTTTATGGTAATGTTATTTGTATAAAAAACTGATTTTTTTATTTACTTTGTTTTTAGTTTACCCAAAAAATACGTTTAATTTTAATATAATTTATATTGCCGATTTTTTGACGATTTTTAAAATGCAAGTGCCGATTATGACGATTTTTATCGAAAAAAGTGACGATTTTTCTTGAAATTTTATTGGCAGCCCTGGAGTGAATGAATGTTTTTACATTTTCTCGAAGAGAATTTCTCTTGAGTCTGGTAAAGGCTTCAGGAACTCCTATTGTCATATAGCCACTCAACCCATGTGCTGATTACCGTTGTTTTGCAATGAGCTGAGTTTCCGTGTTTTTCTTAATGCTTGTCAAATCTTTTACAGACACATACACAAACTTATACATATATACGATAGAAAGTGTTTGTAATTTAACTTTACATTTAACTTTTGTTTACTTCCACCACATTTTTAACATAAACGAAAAACAACTTTATATTATTGTTTTCATTAAAGAGAATTCTTAATTTGTTGCTTCTAAAAATAAAAGGGATTACTTGGAAAAAAATATGTGTTTTTTGCTTTACAAAATATCTTAAACGTACTTTTGTTAGTGTCTTATATCTGGGAACATATTTAACAAGTAAGTAAAGTCTAAATTCGGGCTGGATATTAGAGGTATGGAACAACTAAAGTCATTTTTACAATTTTTGCTACTTAGAAGTGGTAAATTGTAAATAGTGAGATATTTTTTCGCCAAATCGGGCAATATTTACACAAGTCGGAACCTTGTCGAAATCTCAACCATTCTGTGGCATTACAGTATGTAGGATGTGACTATAACGCGGGGATATCATCGCAGAGATTTTTGGAAAAAGTGGCTGTTTTGGTCATATTTGCCTAAGCCGGAAGAATACATATATATGGACGCTTTTTCTAAATCTAACTGAATTGGAAAAAATTCGAAGCACTTAATTATAATGTTAAATATATTCTCTGTGTAAAATATCAAGCCAATTGGAGTAAAATTTCGTTGAAAATGGTTATATAATATGAAATAATCTACCACATTTCACCAAATCAGGCGTACCTATATATGGGACCTACATCTAAATATTAACCGATTGTAACCAAATTTGATACATATTGCTAGAATTTTAATTCTACTCTCAGTGCAAAATTTCATGTAAATCGGAAAAAAATCTTTGGAATCCTGTGATCATATGAATGTATATCGGACGACGATATATATGGGAGCTATATCTAAATCTCAACCGATATCAACCAAATCTGGCATACTTGACGATAGCATGAGTTATACTTCTTGTGCAAAATTTTAAGCAAATTAAAGTGAAATTTTGGCCTCTGGGGCCATATAAATGTATAGCGGGCGAAAGATATATATGGGAGCTATATCTAAATCTGAACCGATTTCAACCCTATTTGCATTTCATTTCATTTCGTGTATCAGAGTAAAGCTTTGGCCGCTGTGGTGATACTAGTGTAAATCGGACGATAGATATATATGGATGCCATATCTAAATCTCAACCAAATTTGGCATACTTGACAATACACGCACAGAAAAAACATGTTTGGACATGGTTGCGCATCCATTTAATGCTTATCTAGAGTATGTGATTGTCGCGAAAACCATGTATTTTATCTTTGTAAAAATAATTTTCGAGCGGAGAAAAATATATCTTGACAATAATCATTTAAATGGTTTTCAAATGCCGCAAACATGTTCTATTATTTAAATGATAGTATTTGAGACCATTACATGGTCGGGAAAATCATTTTTTCCCCTTTTTTTGCAGGAAAAAAGTATTTTTACAGGTTACGTATACACCGAAAAAAAAGTTTACTATTTTTTATGAAAAATGAACTAACCCGTAGTAAGAATGACCATGATTTGGCGCCAAAGATTTTTTTCATCTATATAAGTTCATGATTTTCTTATAAATTAGTTCATGTGTTGCATCGTATTTTAGTTCATTATTACTATGCTGTGGGAAGAATATAGTTAAACTCATTCAAAATATTCCTGCTATCCGGAAAAATGAACAATTTTTTGGGAAACCTGTATTAAGAAATTTGTTTGAAATAAACTGTTTGTCGGTATAATTTTCAAAAAAGTAGAGAAATTGAGGAATCAAAGGTACAACAAGCCTGTATACAACTAAGAATTTTTTCGTACAAAACAAGTAAATTTTCTATAATCACCAATATTTTATTTCAAAAAATTATTATTATATTACACAAAATTATGGGTTATGATATACAATAAAGGAAATATTTTTATTAGTACGGTGGATGCAGTTACTTGTCGGTAGTTAGTAATTGCTTCTTCAAAAGAGTAATATTATATGTTATTAGGACTAAACTAATTAATTTACATTCCCATGTTTTCTATCCATATGAAAGATATATGTGGCATAAATTGCTATATTCAATTGAATTGTCCAATTTCATCGATTTTGGCTAACTTTTGTTGGGCGGAGTCTTATAAGCATCTGAAATTGCAAAGTTATACAAAATATAAGAAAAATATTATCAAATTCTATCGTTCATATTGATTTTTAACTTACGGTTTTCAAGAGTATTTCCTAGAGCCAATAAGGATATCAGCTTAATTAGCATTAATCAGTAAGAATATTCAAAAAAATTACCATTACAAGACCTGTCTACCTGCAAGTGAAAATAATTATTTTTAATAAATTGAAAGTTTGGTTTTATTAAAAACGGACAAAATACCGTTTATAGAAAAACTTACCACATTGAAAAATTCATCCAGTAGGTACATTATTGGAATCATATCCGTGGACTAATGGGACGTTTTTGAAATTATTCTCTGAATATATTTGAAATAAAAAATATTATAAAATTAGACATAATTTCCACTTGTCAGTATAGCATTTAGTGTTTAAGGTGGATATTAAGTTCGAGTTTAGAGGCTAAAATCGCAATTTCTCTTTAATAATCTATTATAAAAAAAATCTCTATAAAAAACTTGGTTTGGCCTATTCTCCATCAAGTTATATTTAAATTTGTATCGAAGACGTATAATTTTATACTTTTCTTAGTGATTTATTTTTAATTTTAGCGGCTAAACTCGAACTTAGTACTCACCTGTAGGAATTGATGTAACATAAAAAATATAGATTCAAAAAAAATTGTTGCATCTCCAACTTGTGATCCAGATGTATAATAAATATAGATCATCCCATTACCACTCATGTTGTATATTTTTTATGTAAATCACACTGAAAAAACAGTGAACACTTTTCCATTGCAAAATGAACTAAACTGTAGTAATATTGACCATGACTTAGCCCTTAAGATTTTTTTCAACTTGTCTAGTTTATAATTCTCTTAAATTTTAGTTCATCTATAACATTGTAGTTTAGTTCATTTTTACAACACCATAAGATTTATATACCCCTACCAAGTTAAAAAGTCAGTATTATTTTGTTTTACTTGCTTATTTTGTGGCAAACCCGATAATAAAAATTGGTTAACAGTCTCTTTAAAATGTCGACGATTAAACTATTTTTAAATCAATCATTCCACAGTACAGAGAAATTAAATAATTAAAGGAACAACAAACCGTTTTACTATTATGAAAATTTTCATACATTAAAATTAAACTTTCTTTAAGCAAAAGTACTTTATTATAAAAACTTATGATGAAAGTTCTTAATACAATGTTTTTGTGAATAAAAATTATGACCACGTGGAACAGAGAGTAGTTCATTTGAACCCGCTGTTTGGTCATTTTGACTTATCCTTTTTTATTCGTCGTAGGTAATTTTTTCACATATCTTGCTGGAAAAAAATGGAAACAATAATGAAAATTGTTAAAAGTTAACACCATGTAATGAAATATAATTTTAATTCTTCATTTTAGTTTGTAACTTACCATATTTGCGGGCATTTTATCGAATGGTGTAAGGAATTCAACTTTTCTTTGGAAAACGTATCTCATAAAATTGGTACCTGAAACAATTAGAGAAATAATGAAGTATTCTATATAAACTCATAAAACTGTGTTGTTATCGATGTGAAGGATATAATAAAATAAATATTCTAGTTGAAAGAAAGCCAGAGTTTTAATATAAAACTTACCAATTCTCTATTAAATTGTACGCTGAGGGGAAATATAAAAAGTTGTCCAAATTTATTTGGGCTATTCTGAAATTAAATATTTATTTTGTACATTAAATAAAATTATTAAATAGGTTTCCAAAAAATCGAATGAAAAAAATAATATTATGCATAAAAAAACGAATATTCTGGTTAAAAGAAAGTTAAAGAATCCTTACCAATTCACTATTAAATTACAAGCAAAGGAGTACCAACATTTTTTTCAAATTTTTAAGGGGTTATTCTGAAATTAAATATTTGTTTTTTTACATTAAAATATTACATTGGTTTCCAAAAAAATTGATTAAAGAAATACTGAAATAAGGTATTAAAAACCTATAATTTTGATGATAAAAAGTTCATAAAAACGTAAATATTCTAGTTGAAAGAAAGCCAAATTTTAAAAGAAAACTTACCAATTCTCTATTTTCGAACCCATCTGGAGTTGCTCTGAAATTAAATATTGATTTTACAACAAAGAAAAACATTAAACTGGTTTCCAAAAAAAATAATTAACAAATAATAATATACATAAAAAATATTATTTTTAAAAGAAAGCCATATTAAAAAAACAATACTTACCAATTTATGGCTAAACTATACGCTGAGATATAACAAAAATTTTCCAAATTCATCTGGAATTGAATATTAATTTTTTACATTGAATAATAAAAATTTCAATACACTTTCAATTTCAACATATTTTCCTAAATATTCTTAATAACTTTTCTCGAAACTACCGATAAAATATTAATAACTTTCATTTAAAAGGTTTAATAAACAAACACCAATATATGTCTCAAAATTCCAAAATATTCCATGCCTTTATATTCCCTTGTTGCATATTAAAAGATGCAACAGCCCACGCCAACGCCAACTATACAACTGAAGCATGCCAAACAAAACCAAGCAAAGCCAAAACATTCCTACAACAACAAAAACACATGTGCCTTTATTGAAAACAACACCTCATCCAGCCAATAAACCATCCAAGAATAACAAACACACACACAAACCACTAAATGAACCAAAATAAAAACAACCCCACGCTCATGTATACACAACAAAACTCAAGTAACATCATCTTTACATTAATCACATTCCACTATGCCGATAAAGATCTCTGTACTATGCATTAGTTCATCGCACCTGCTGATAATTTACGCTGAGAATAATATTCGTAAAGGCACACCAGTTTATGAACGATGAAACGTTTAACTTAAAATTTGCAAAATTTTCATGAAATGTTATCTACCATTTTTGACGAAAATGTCTATAAATTTAATTACATGTGAACTAAAAATATTTCATTGGGTAATTTTTTACCAACAATTATTAACTATAGGAATTGTCAGTAAGAAATTGCTATCCACTTTCAAGTTCATTTTTCGTAAAAAAATATTTTCTTATACAAAAAAATCTTATTGTAAATTGCACTTATTATTTAGAAAATATTTTACATTTCACAAGTAGTTTTATAGCATGACAAACGAATTTTTAACTACCAGTTAAGAAATTTTTTAAGGAAATTTCCATCGTATTTTGTAGGCCATGAACTAAACGATTGCTACTTAAAATTTGTAAAATTTCCTTTCGAGTAGTTAATTTTCGTTGAAGATACGAAAAATGAACTAAAATTCTGGAAAATTCTTGTAATAAATTATTGTAAAAATCTTCTTAAATTTACGAGACACTTTTTTTTCTGTGCAATTAAAAATCCGCACTAATTTTAAACTATTAACAGAAATATACAGTTCCTTAATCTGTAATTTGTTTTTTAATCAATAAAAAGCGTGTTTGATTACTCCAACATCACATCATTCACTTCTCAGTTTCTAAAATATTTCGAATAAATGTAGTTTCATTAATACACAACAATACCGCACGCACAATTTTTCAAAATTAAATCCACGTGTGCACTTCATAAATGCATCAACAGAACTGAATGCAGCAATAAAACTCAAAGACACAAATAGTCACAAAGGATACATACCTGCCGTAAAGAAAAACAACTCCACACACACACGATCCGTTTCTGATCTCGCTATTGCAAGAAAACAACTCGCACCACAAAAGATACCAACAACACACAAGAAACATTCCATTGTCTCTAGAATCAAAACAACCAACAACAGCATAAATGACGCAATAAAAAACACAAACAATCATACGAGATATACACAAAATGTCTCTAAAATCACCCTCACATGATGCACTCACATTTTCCAGTAGCACGTTTATTGATTATTTGGAATTCTATCTATAAGTTAAGGTAAAATATATACCAAATCTATGAGGAATCTATAAAAAATTATATACACCCGTCAAGGATTATATTAACTACTTTTTATTCTACTTTATCTAAAATTTGCAATGTGAGTTAAAACACTCCAACATATAATAAAAAGGGAAATAATCTGTAGGCAGCCATCGTACGAATCGGTAATGTCGTTAAGTTAATTTTTACTACAAAAATTTTTTTCCATACAAAATTTTTTCTTAGTAAATTGTCCACATTTCGTAGTAAGATTTTTATATTGCCCATGTATTTTTATAATAGAATCAACGATGCATTAACTACTGTGTTGGAAATTTATTTAAGGAAAAATCCTTCTCATTTCGTAGTTAGTGAACTAACAAACATTTACTGAATTTTTATAAGTTTTCCTTTAGCTAAGTTAATTTTCGTTGTGGTTACGAAAAATGAACAATATTACAGTAAATTTGTTGAACTATCTGAAAGTTAAAATGGTCCTTAAATTTACAAGACACTTTTTTTTTCTGTGTAGACATGTCTAGAAATATTAAATGGCCAAAAAGGCCATGCACATTGTTTTCGTGACCATTTAAGTTTTTTGCAGCGAAAAGAATTTTATAAAAACATAGACTTGGTACACACGATTTTCATTTTGCGCGTCAGTCGTGTGTGGATTGTTTCTTGGAATGGACGGAGAATACGGAATTACTGTGTTTTGTGTTAATTTATTTATTCAGAAGTGCCACGTGGTTTTATGTGAACACAAAAAGGGAAGTGTAATTGAAAAAATGTACCTGTTTTTTTGTTCTGCGTTTTGCTATATGGTATCTTTTATTTGCAGTTACATGATGTCTGCGTTTGTACGTTTGATGAGAACGAAGTAAATATGGATTGATTACTTATTGTTGAAATTAAACCAAAATAGAGTTTGTAAAAATATGTGATGTTTGCTTGCAAGACATTTTAAATACAAATAAACAATGATTTAATG
Organism: Haematobia irritans; assembly: GCF_050003625.1. NCBI lineage: Eukaryota > Metazoa > Arthropoda > Insecta > Diptera > Muscidae > Haematobia > Haematobia irritans. Next base: position 63,448,579 of record NC_134398.1, on the reverse strand, counting down.
TATATATAAATAAAAACCAATAAATAAAGTTAATTTTGTGTTTTCTTTTCTCAAGTGGCGTCTTTTTTTCGACGATGAACAAAAGCTTTTTAGTTGTGACAATGTTCTTTTAACTGAAAGAAAACCATTTTTGACGAATACCTTAACATAATAACATTTTAGATGAGGAAAATTTTATTTTTCTTAGAACCAATTCAATGAGCCATCATGCACTGAAAAAAATATTGTCGTGAGGTCAAAGATTTCGTGTCTCTAAAAAACGAATGAAAATTTTGCTTAGCATAGAAGACGTTTTTTTCCTTGTCCAAAAGTCGATACACTTTTCAATGAAGTCGTATTGTCCTTATAATTAAATGATTTCAATTAAAAATGGGTATCATAACATGAAAGAAATTTAATGAAATTGTCTTTAAATTAGTTGTCTTTTTGTATCTGGACTACAAAGCAAAAAATCGTTCAAATATAGGACATGTTTTTCAAAACTTTATTTTAAAGAAGTTTTTTACTTGAAACATAGCATAATTTCTACTGGAAGTCGAGTCTTAATTTGGGAAATAAAGTTGTCGTTAACTCGTTTTTAAAGGACTTTGATAGCATATGAAGAAAAAAAGATGAGAAAGCGAAAAATTAAAATTTGCTTCCTAGAAGCAAGTACACAAAACCAAAATTTAAAAGAGAATTGTGTCTTAAAAGTGTCCTTAATTGTATTCTCCGCTTCTTTGGTTTGGAATCAATACCAAATTTTTTAAAGTAAAGACAAAATCTTTGGAACCGGGCATTCTTTTTTTTCAGTGTGGTTGCAGGTGAAAATGTTACATGGTCGCGGCAAAATAGCTCCTATCATATTATTTTGCTCTTCGAATATGATTGCGACAATCATGTTTTTTCTCTGCGTGTAAAATATATGTTTGTTGCACGACATTATAAATACAAATAAACAATGATTTAATTTATGAATAAATAAAAACCAATAAATAAAGTTAATTTTGTGTTTTCTTTTCTCAAGTGGCGTCCTGTTTTCGACGACGAAAAAAGTTTTTTCATAAAGATCGAAACATTTTAGGTTGTGACCATATTCTTTTAATTGGAAGAAACCCATTTTTGACGAATACCAAAACAGTTTAGATGAGGACAATTTGTAAGCAAGTTTGGCGGGACTTGCAAAACATTAAGATGTACGAAATTTGACGAAAATCGGCCCATATATAAGTCAATTATGATCAAATCGGTAATAAATATATACGACAGCTAATCTGAACCGATTGTTTCCAAAATCAATAGCAATCGTCTTTGACACGATGAAAGACCCCATCCCAAATTTGAGGACGATCGGACTTAAATTTGCGTGCTGTACGTTGCACACAAAATTACATATACAGACAGACCGCCGGACATCTCTAAATACTAAGCCGATAGATATAATAAAAGATGGGTCTATGAATACACTTATTATACCCTGTACCAGAGTAGTGTTGAAGGGTTCACAAACGCCACCCTGTATTGTTTTTAATGTAAATAGTTAAATTAATAGCTTAATAGATTTAGAAATGTATTGATTATCTACGATGTGTTTTCAAGACTTGGTTGGGAAGTAAAAATATTTGTCTTCTCCTCCATTTTGGACAACAAGTTTTTCTTTTCAGAACACCTATAGTAACAGGCTAATAAATAAACCATTACATCATTGTTTGAACTAAGGTTAGGTGTAGAAACTATGTGGCCTCAATATATTAAACTGCAAACACTTACTTTGTTTATTAACCCAGTAAAAAAATTTGGAAGTTCTTCCAAAGGCACAACTTAAACGCACCTGCAGAAAATGTACTCCCAATGATGTTCTTTTTTACTACACAGGAAGTTCTTTCCATTAAATTTTTATAGCATGCCTTTTTCATATTTTTAATGGGTAATTTTAACTTTTTTTTGTTTCAAATTGGTTAAAAAAAGTTTAAGAATTCATAAAATGGTACAAATTAAATAAATTTTGTCGAAAAAAAATGTTAAATCCAATCTGAAAAAATTGTGCATTTTTGAAAATATTTGAGGTCAAACGTTTCAGACAAACGTTAGAATCCATTAAAAGTTATAAAAAATATTTATTTGAAAAATATCACAGAATTTTTTAATTTAAATCCAAAAAATAGAATTCGGATCACACCTAAAGAAGTAATGCAAATTCAGTGCACCGGATGTTGAAATGGAGGACTTCCGTCCTATGACAAGCTTCTTTTTTGGCGACGCTTTTTTTTTTTGATGGGATGTTATTTACTCGGAAAGTTACATAGATGATATCGGCAAGCATTTTATGTTTGGCGAGAAAACATAATTTTTGCGCAAAAATATTTCATGTTGTACACAATAATTTAATAATTACATAATTCTTGTAGCTTAATATCAAATGTAAAGTGGAAAATTTATAAAAAAAATCCCGTAGATCAAGAGAAGTGCAATAGTTTTAATATGTGTTGTACAATATGCATATAAATAAATGTACTAATTGCAATTCAATCCAATATAAATTTAATATCAAGGGATTACACAATTGAATAATACGAGGGCTGTCTTTTATATTTCAGGATTGGGCAACCCTAGTATTGCAATCTGCCAACTGACAGCTCTCTATTGTGATATTTACAGAAACTTAAAGATTCAACTCGCAAAAAAATGGAATTAAATCGTTCTTTTATCGTGCGATTACTCAACAAGAGTTCATCGAAGTACTTAATACAATTTTTGGCGATGAAGCTGCGTCAAAGAACAGTGTTTATCGATAGTATGGTGAATTCAACCGAGGTCGTAGTTCACCCTAATACAAATTTCTTGAAAGTCATCCAAAATCAGTTGTTGTTGCAAGATCGTCATGTGAACCATCGCGAGATTGAGACAATTTTAGGTATTAGTGGGACCAGCATACATTCAATATACCGTCAAAAAAATTTGTCCGCGTTTGATCCTGCACAATTTGTCAAAATCTCAAAATAAGATCGATTGGTCGAATGAAATGCTCCAAAAATACGATTGTGGTCTTCGAAACAAGTTTATGACATTATGACAGGCGACGAATTGTGGATTTACACCTATGAGGCCGAATCAATTCTGAGTGGTACCACTCTTTCAAGAAATCAGAAATACCAACCGATATAGACGGATATTTCATTTCCACGACAATTCGAGATCCCACACATCGGCTCAACCACCCAGCAAAAAAAATTGGAAGTTCTTCCAAAGGCACAACTTTAAAAGCACTTCCAGAAGATGTACTCCAAATGATGTTCTTTATTTTAACTACATAGGAAGTTCTTTTAATTCAATTTTTAAAACGTTCTTTTTTCACACTTTTAATGGGTAATTATTACTCTTTTTTGTTTCAAATAGTTTAAAAACAGAGTAAGAATTCATAAAATGGTACAAATCATTTAAACTTTGCCGAAAAAATGCTAAATGTCATTTGAAAAATGCACCCAAAAAAAAGTGAACCCACCGTTGAAGAAAATGTAGGTTTATTTTAGAAAATTTTAACTAAAATAGTTTTCTAATTGCAACATGTTACAAATAAGTTAATACTTTTTGTCAAATTGAAGAAAATTTATTAAAAATAATTAATTTTTTTCTCTTGTTTAAGAAAATTTCATATGTTGAAAGAAAAAATTGGATTTAAAAATTGTTAAAATGTCTTTAGCGCTATACGAAGTTCATGACAGGTACAATTTTAGTAAAATTTACTCATTTGAGAGACTTATGAACTCAATTTAAGCAAACTTCTGTCATTTTAGGAAAATATGAACTATTTTACTTTTTAGTAAAATTGTGCACTATATTTGTGTAAAACTTTTTTTCTTATTTTTAGTTCACGTCATTAAAGTTAGCAAAAAATTATTCAAATAAGGAACATTTACTCATATTGTGCAAAGTTTAACTAAAATCAACTAAACTTCATGAACTAAAATAAAATTCAGTTGGCATTAGAGCCCCTTTTTTCTGGGTGTGTGTGAATTTTTGAAAATATTTGAGGTCAAACGTTTCCGACAAGCATTAGAATCCATTAAAAATTAAAAAAAAAAAAATATTTATTTGACAAAATATCACAGAATTTTTTAATTTACATCCAAAACGTTGAATTCGGATCACACCTAAAGAAGTGATGCAAATTCAGTGCAACGGCTTTTGAAATGGAGGACTTCCGTCCTATGACAAGCCCATGTTAAATTCATCGCTTCTGCGTCAATTTTGCACCACTTCCGGATCCAAAGAAAACATTTTCATTACTTTTTTGGCGACGCTTTTTTTTGCTGGGCAACTGCATTTTTGAGATCTCAAAACATCAATTTGATGAACCATACACCATACACTCAAAAAAGTGAACCCTATATTTCACTCTCTTTTAGTTCAAAGAATTATTACTTTTTAAGAATGTTTCCATGACTTTAATATTTTTTTACATATACATTAACTAAAACAGAGGAAAAAATATACACAAATGAAGCATAAAGATTAACTAAATTCGTGTGTCCCACAAAATAGTTCAGAATTATTTAAAATTTGTAATTTTTACCAATAATCTTGAACTTCGTATGAAACTAAAGACATTCTTACAATTTTCCTTCAAAATACAAAATTTTCTTTAACAAGTGAAAAAAATTAATTACATCTAATAGATTTTCTTTAATTTGTCAAAAAATATTTACTTATTTTTATGATATCGGGGTGATGTCAATGTTTGTAATACTGTTTAGTTAAAATTTATAAATGTTCGCTCTTTTTTCACTAAACACAATATATCTCGAGGTAAAAATGTCCGATTATAACGTTGTTGGTACTTAAATGAAAGGTAATAAGATGACGAATAATCGTGTTTAATTGGATCTAAGTTAAGTAGTTCAAAAATTATCAATGCGAAAATCAAAATTTTCAAAAAATCGTATTTTACAATGGATCTTTTCTGCCATTTAAAAATTTTCTCTTCACGGTCGTATAGACGATACTCTAACGTAAGTAATAAGACCAACTAGAAGAAAAACTACCGCAAAATGGCAAAGTTATAAGCAATACTTTTCTGGCGGAAAGGTCCATTGTAAAATACGATTTTTTTTTTTTGAAAATTTTGATTTTCGCATTGATATTTTTTGAACCACTTAATTACACACGATTATTAGTCATCTCATTACCTTTCATTTAAGTACCAAAAACGTTATAATCGGAAATATCGTGTTTGGTGAAAAAAAGCGAAAATTTAAAAATAACGGGATATCTCAAAAACTGTTACAAAAAAAAAATTAACTTTTTTCGATTTCAGCAGCTCAAAATATATAAAAAAGTTGATTTTTATCAAGTGTACATAAGTGTACAACATAAAAAGAAACAAGCTATCACTTTGAAACTTGGGGCAAGAAATGGACTATAACGAGCCACTTTTAGTTATGAACCTTTCTGGAGCCTCCAGGAGGGCCATATTTCATAAGCTTCGATTGAAATTCAATATGTGATGTCAGTATATGTCTTCTAACAACCATGCGAATATTGGTAGCAGTACATAATTATGTATCGACCCCATATAATCCGATCCCTATATTTGATTTCTACAGCCTTTTTTTATCAACAAAGTTCTGCCAATCTGGGTGAAATTTGGTACGGAACTGTCTTCAAAACTTCAACCCTAACTTATAATTTAACCTAACCTAACCTTGGCCAAGAGCGAGGACTAATCAATTGAACTGATATTTGTGCCAGGCTTAGGTTAGGTTAAAGTGGCAGCTTGATTAAGATTCAGCCTCACTTAGACTATTCAGTCCATTGTGATACCACATTAACTAAAAGTACCTATTACATATGGACACTTCTAGTTTTAACCGCTGAACATTCTTGATTATTTTTCTTCGTTGAACCAACCAGATTGTTCCAAAAACATTAGCAGACTGCTTAAGTTAACGTTTTCCAGATCCGCCAGTATTCTGAAGCTATATGATCCTAAAAGTTGAATGCGCTTTACACAAAATGCAGGACACTCACACAAGAGGCGTTTAATTGATTCCTTTTCCTCCGCATCATGACAGCTCATAAAATAGTCATTATACTTCGCGCCAATAGTTTTTGCAAAACCGCCTATCAGGCAGCGACCCGTTATAGTAGATATCAGGAGTGATATCTGACGTCTCGAGAACATTAGCATATCTAGTGTGCGGTTCAAGTTTAAATGGGGCTATATTTGCTTGGTGTCGTTACAACCCTTGCAATTCTCCCATCGAACATTTGCCATCATAACAGCTTTCTCACGCAGCATGAGCTTGCAGGTAGCCAGGGGCATACCAACCGATTCTAGTTCCCCTGGAATTTGTAAGGTAGTCCCTAGCCTTGCCAACTCATCCGCTTCGCAGTTCCCCGGTATGTTCCTATGGCCAGGCACCCATATTAGGTGAATATTGTACTGCTCAGCCATCTCATTGAGAGATTTGCGATGGCCGCTTTCGAGTTGAGGAACACAGAGTCCAAGGACTTTATTGCAGGCTGACTGTCTGAGTATATATTAATGCCCACATTTTTTGAAACATTACTTCTCAGCCAATTCACCACTTCTCTTATTGCTAATATTTCAGCCTGAAAACACTACAGTGATTAGGTAATCTTTTCGCTATTCGAATTTCCAGATCTTTAGAATATACTCCGAACCCCACTTGTCCATTCAATTTGGAGCCATCAGTATAGAAATCTATATATCTTTTATTCCCCGGGGTCTGTGTACACCACGCCTCACTGTTGGGAATTAGAGTTTCAAACTTTTTGTCGAAAAGTGGTTTTGCCAGGGTGTAATCCACTACGTTAGGCACATCTGGCATTACTTTGAGGACCGAACTATGACCGTACATTTTTTCCGACCACAGCGATAGCTCGCGCAACCGCACAGTCGTTGTTGCAGCTGACTGTTTGGCCAAAATGTCTAACAGCAATAGATGCAGCATGACATTAAGGGAATTTGTTCCTGTCTTGCTGAACTTTGTCTAAACTTGTTGGCCGCTGAAATGCCGGCCACCAGACTACAACATATACATATAGCATTATAGGTCTAACCACTTGCAGTGTATAGCCAATGCACAATTTTTGGTTTTAGTCCCCACTTTTTTCCTATTTCCTTTTTGCACGAGTACAAAGCTACCGTTGCTTTTCTCGCCCTTTCTTCAATATTAAGCCTAAAGTTCAGCTTCCTGTTCAAAATAACGCCAAGGTATTTTGCACACTCACTAAAGGGAATTTCAATACCCCCTAAGGAAATGGGCTTAACCGTGGGAGTTTTGCGATCTTTGCAGTACATGACTTATTCTGTCTTTCGCCCATTTCACAGTCATCCTGAGGGCCCTCTGAATAATATATATAATAATATATATAATTTTCCCCTGACTGCTAGAGCCACATCATCAGCGTATGCCACCACTTTTATCCTTTCTTTTTCTAGGGTAACCAGAAGGTTATTTATAGCAACATTCCAAAGAAGATGTGATAGAACTCCTCCTTGGGGAGTGCCTCTGTTCACATACCTTTGTATGTTTGCTTGCCCTAGTGTGGCTGAAATACGTCTCTTCATTAGAAGTTCGTCTAACAGCCTAAGTATACATGGATCAACATTCAGAATTGTCCGTCCATTTAATATCGAGCTCTGATGGACATTTTTGCACGCCCCTTCGATGTCTAGAAACGCCACGATTGTGTATTCTTTGAAGATAGTGAGCTTTCAATAAAGCTGACTAGTTCATGTAATGCGGTCTCAGTATACCTGCCCTTCGAGTATGCATGCTGTCGTTTCGAGAACAAACTTGAATCGATGCTAGTTCTAAGATAAATATCTATCATCCTGTCCAGAGTCTTAAGTAGGAATGAGGATAAGCTGATTGGTCGGAAATCCTTCGCCCTAGATTGAGAGGCTTTTTCCGCTTTAAGGTAAGTACTATGTTCGCTTTTCGAGTTGAAATTTTCGCGGTTACTTTATTAAAACAGATCAATGTAAAGCAGATAAATTAATTCAATTGATGCACATTTTCTTGTTCCTCTAAATTTCGGCAGACATTACGGGAATATGTTTGTTTTCATTTATAATTTTGATTATTTCAGGAAAAGTAATCGCGAAAATAAAGTGTTTCTCAACTCGAAAACCGAACATAGTACTCACCTTTAGGTATGAAAACGACTTTTGTTTCCTTCCACTCTTCTGGGATATATGATAAATTGATACATACTTTATATATCGACGACAACCAGGGGATAATTTTGTCAGTCACTGCTTGTAACTCCGCCGGAGTAATTCCATCAGGTCCGGGGGATTTGAATGGTCCAAAGCTATTCGCCCATCTTATTCTAGATTCCGATACAATTTCCTCGACAGGAAACGACCGCTGAGCAACTGTGGCATCGCCGGAACCTGGTTCAACCGTCTGATTCCCAGGAAAATGTGTGTCCAATAGTACCTCCAACGTCTCCTCACTGGACGTTGTCCAATTGCCCTCCGATGTTTTAATGAAACCTGGAGCGGAGTTGGTAGATGCTAGAACCTTCCGTAGTCTGGAAGCCTCGGACGTATTCTCAATAATGCTGCAGTAATCATTCCAAGAGTTATTCTGAGCCTTTCTCAGTTCTCGCTTGTATCCCCTCAGATTGTTCTTGTAAGCGTCCCAATCCTCAGGGGCTCTGGTGGACTTTGCCATGTTAAAGAGCTTCCTGCAGGATTTCCTCATATTACTTAATTCCGTAGACCACCATGGTGGTCGATTTTCCCCCCTTGGCTTCCCTCTAGGGTATGCAGCTTTCAGTGAGATGTTGAAGGCCTTAGTAATCCGCTCCACTGCGTGTTTGATATCTTGCACATTTCTCATATTTGTCTCTGTTATTTCCGGTATTATCATATTGAACGATTCCCTATACCTATTCCAGTCAGCTTTCCTAACATTTGGCGGAAATATGGTCTTGGTGATATGAACATCAAATTTGAAACTGATGTAGCGATGATCTGGGAAGCTGTGTTCACTTAAAACCTGCCACTCAGATATCATTTCATTCAGTTCTTGCGAGGCCAAGGTGATGTCCAAGACCTCTTGCCTGTTTTTAGTGACAAAGGTTGGGGCATCTCCCTTGTTGCAAACTACCAGGTTAGTACGCAAAATAAACTCTATTAGTGACTCTCCCCTTGCATTAGTATTTATCACAACTTCCCCATATACTATGATGCGCATTCGCATCGCATCCCATAATAAGTTTCGTCTTTGTTTTCAGTGACTCCTCCACTAAGGTCTTAACGGCACATGGAGGCATCTCCCTGTGGCTGAAAGAATTATCCCCTGGTTGACGGTGATATATAAACGATGTGTAAACTTAGCATATATTCCAGAAAAGTGGAGGGAAACAAAAGTCGTCTTCATATCTAAAGTAGAAAAAGCCTCTCGCTCGAGTGCGAAGGATTTCCGACCAATCAGCTTATCCTTATTCCTACTTAAGACTCTGGACAGGATGATAGACATGTATCTTAGAACTAGCGTGGATTCAAGTTTGCTCTCGAAACGACAGCATGCATACTCGAAGGGCAGGTCTACTGAGACCGCATTGCATGAACTAGTCAGCTTTATTGAAAGCTCACTATCTGTCAAAGAATACACAATCGTGGCGTTTCTAGACATCGAAGGGGCGTTCAATAATGTCCATCCGAGCTCGATATTAAATAGAGTGACAACTCTGAATGTTGATCCAGGTATACTCAGGCTGTTAGACGAACTTCTAATAAAGAGACGTATTTCAGCCACACTAGGACAAACAAACATGCAATGGTATGTGAACAGAGGCACTCCCCAAGGAGGAGTTCTATCACCTCTTCTTTGGAATGTTGCTATAAACAACCTTCTGGTTTCCCTAGAAAAAGAAAGGATAAAAGTGGTGGCATACGCAGATGATGTGGCGCTAGCAGTCAGGGGAAATTTTCCATCCACAATCAGAGATATTATACAGAGAGCTCTCCGGATGACTGAGAAATGGGCGAAAGATAATGGTCTTGGGGTAAATCCAGCAAAGACAGAACTAGTCATGTACTGCAAAGATCGCAAAACTCCCACGGTTAGGCCCATTTCCTTAGGGGGTATTGAAATTCCCTTTGGTGAGTGTGCAAAATACCTTGGCGTTATTTTGGACAGGAAGCTGAATTTTAAGCTTAATATTGAAGAAAGGGCGAGAAAAGCCACTGTAGCTTTGTACTCGTGCAAAAAGGCAATAGGGAAAAAGTGGGGACTAAAACCAAAAATTGTGCATTTGCTATACACGGCAGTAGTTAGACCTATAATGCTATATGGTGTTGTAGTCTGGTGGCCAGCACTTCAGAAACCGACTTGTTTAGATAAAATTCAGCGTATGGCGAGCTTATGTATCTCAGGCGCATTTAGTAAGACAAGAACAGACTCCCTTAATGTCATGCTACATCTATTGCCTTTAGACAGTCAGCTGCAACAACGACTGTGCGGTTGCGCGAGCTATCGCTGTGGTCGGAAAAAAATGTACGGTCATAGTTCGGTCCTCAAAGTAATGCCAGATGTGCTTAACGTAGTGGATTAACCCTGGCAAAACCAATTTTCGACAAAAAGTTTGAAACTCTAATTCCCAACAGTGAGGCGTGGTGTACACAGACCCCGGGGAATAAAAGATGTATAGATTTCTATACTGATGGCTCCAAATTGAATGGAAAGTGGGGTTCGGAGTATATTCTAAAGATCTGGAAATTCGAATAGCGAAAAGATTACCTAATCACTGTAGTGTTTTTCAGGCTGAAATATTGGCAATAAGAGAGGTGGTGAATTGGCTGAGAAGTAATGTTCCAACAAATATTGGCATTAATATATACTCAGACAGTCAACCTGCAATAAAATCCTTGGACTCTGTGTTCCTTAACTCGAAAACGGCCATAGACTGCCGCAAATCTCTCAACGAGATGGCTGAGCAGTACAATATTCACCTAATATGGGTACCTGGCCATAGGAACATACCGGGGAACTGCGAAGCGGATGAGTTGGCAAGGCTAGGAATTACCTTACATATTCCAGGGGAACTAGAATCTGTTGGTATGCCCCTGGCTACATGCAAGCTCATGCTGCGTGAGAATGCTGTTATGATGGCAAATGTTCGATGGGAGAATTGCAAGGGCTGTAACGACACCAAGCAAATATGGCCCCATTTAAACTTAAACCGCACACTAGATATGCTAGTGTTCTCGAGACGTCAGACATCACTCCTGATATCTGCTATAACGGGTCGCTGCCTGATAGACGATTTTGCAAAAACTATAGGCGCGAAGTATAATGACTATTGTATGAGCTGTCATGATGCGGAGGAAAAGGAATCAATTAAACACCTCTTGTGTGAGTGACCTGCATTTTGTGTAAAGCGCAAGCAACTTTTAAGAGCATATAGCTTCAGATTACTGGCGGATCTGGAAAACGTTAACTTAAGCAGTCTGCTAATGTTTTTGGAACAATCTGGTTGGTTCAACAAAGAAAAATAATCAAGAAGGTTCAGCGGTTAAAACTGGAAGTGCCCATATGTAATAGGTACTTTTAGTTAATGTGGTATCACAATGGACTGAATAGACTAAGTGAGCCTGAATCTTAAACGGGCTGCCACTTTAATCTAACCTAACCTAACATCTCCCTGTCATGTCCCATGTAGACCGAAGATACCCAATATTTGCATTTGGCTATTTCTAAAATGGCAACGACAGTGTCTGTATTGCACATTGAAGGAAGCAGAAACAAGTTGAGCTCGTTTTTAGCAATTATGCAGGCTTGATTTACATCATTACCAGTATACTGCAATAGTTTGAACCCCGGAGTACTTAATTCACATATTTTGTTTCTATAAACATATGGTTCTTGAATAAGAACTATATCTATGTCCCCTTTCATCAAGAGAATTTTTAAGGCAGCATATGCAGCCTTACAATGATGAAGATTTATCTGGAGGATCCGTAGGACCATCGAGATTTTCAACAACCGTCACATCAGCCGCTTCAATCGAGTCATCAAGAATGTCTTTCTCAGAGATCTCGGTGACTCTCGCAACACCCAGAAAAAAAGTGACCACTTCTTTAAGTTAAAATGAACTCATTGTGAAGAAAGTTGAACTTCGTATAGCGCCAAGACATTTTTATTTGTTTGAACGATATGATTTTCGTAGAAATTAGGTAGAATGCATTCCATATATTATTTAACATTTTCCTATATTTATGTACCGCTATACTACAGAATGAAAAAAATTAACTGAATTGAATTCATATATGGAATGATTTTATTGAACTTTTTTTCATTCATTTGGAAAAATCTGACATATTTGTGGTAAACCTTTTACAGTCGAAGCTCGGTTTAACGAATATACCATTTAGCGAAAATCCAATTTAACGAACGTCTAAATTCTTAACATTGAGTATTCTAAATAACGAACGGTTGGACAAAATTTACATTCGATTTAACGAAAACGCTTTTAATTTTAACAAAATAAACAACAAAAAATCAGTAATATTTGTCGATTGTGAGAATGGCTTAACTCCTTCGGAAATGTCCACAAAGTATGGCATTTCCAAGATGTTTAGATTTCATCAAATCGATCAAATGTTTGGAAAAACATATTTAATGGTCGGGTAAAGTTATGTTAGATAGAGTGGTAGATCCGCTACGGGAAATGGAACCCCAGAACCGGTACATGACTACTCCCTGGTGTGAATGAACCAGTCCCAGTTCTGGTCTAAACGTATGCAAGGGCCGGTCACTTTAACACGGGTTTGTCATTGACGGTGTAAATTTACACTGCATGACACGGCTTAGACACATTCCAAAAGACATGACCTGGGAGAACTTAGTGGGACTAGACAGGTCCTCGTGACCCAGTCTGGGACAAACCCTTACGGACCGGAATTATTTTGTGCAGCCCAATTGCACCAGAAAGGAAAATCTTTTGGAATATGTTGACCTATAGGTAAACGTCTAGATCCAATAAGATTTTAAAATCACGAGAGTATAGAAATGCATGAATTTTATTATCGCCTGTTGGACTGGTGGTGAATTTTTATCTTATTAATGAGTGCTACCCGATTCTATATTTAGCTCAATGACAAGGAAACTCCTTCTTGTAGCTGAAGAGAAACTATGAAATACATCATTACTGAGAGGGACAAACTACCGCTGATAAACTTTTTTGGTGCTCGTTGAGAGTACACTCAAAGAAGCGTTGAGAGTACACTCAAAGAAGAGTTTTCTTTTGAGAGGAACGCAATTTTAGACAAGCGAAGTTTTCATTTGACAAAAAAAAATCCTTAAAAGCAAATTAAAAAGTTTAGTGACAATCGTTAAATTGGGGTTATTTGCTCTAGAAGAAATCAGTTTACAAGAGAGGAGAATTTCGTTTGTCTAAAAGTTCGTTCCGGAGGAAAGTATTTTATTTTTTGCTTCTTTCAAGAGCAACAAAGTAATGATGTATGTAGGACGTTTTAGGACGATGTTACTATGAACACTACCTAGCCTGGTCCATCTTGAAACCGGGGACTGGAAACAAACTAGGGAATTCGTCTAAGAACTTAGAGCACACATCAAGGTAAATATTGACATGGGCGTACATAGGTCCTCATGAGACAGCGAATCTTGGATCTCCTTTTCAATCTAAACTAACCTGGATATATTAAAGTCCATCAGTTTTTAAGGATTATTTAAAGTAGTATTTTTAAGTGCCTCTGTAGTTTTCCAAATGCTTATGAATTTTTACTCATCTGGTAAAAAACTACGATTTTCAAAAAAATTGAACATTTTATATTCCCGTTCGTTTTAACGAATTTTTCTAAATAACGAATGGGCCTGACAATATATCGTTCGTTAAACCGAGCTTTGACTGTACTTCAAAATTAGAACTGCTTACCTTCGTTTTTATATACAGTTTTATTTATTTATATAGGCAATTTTTCTCCAATAAAAGACTTGTTTTATTAATATATTAAATATATTTATTAAGAATCAACAGCATCGAAATATTAGTTTATTATTCCACTATTTCCAATTTCCATGTAATGTTATCAACTCTAGAACGTTATGTTTTTCTTCTTTTTGTACCTCTCACTTTTAATAAGTTGCTGCATAAAGATTTTGTTATCCTTTTACAATTTCAATACCTTGAAATATAAAAAATCATAAACCAATTTTTTCACAAAATGTTAGCGTCCTGAATGTTACCTAATGAATGAAGGGGTTGTTATTTTGTTGGTTTTTTCTTTCTTTGTACACCATCACGAACATTGATAGACTATTGTTTTGTTATTTATGTTTAATAATTTTCAAAAAACGAACTAAAATAATGGAAGAAACCAGTTGGTGCCTTAAAAATTTATCCACAAAAAAAAAAATTCATTAAAATATATATGCCCTAAGGTGAAACATAATATGTTTGAACAATACAAACAATATTTTGTTTGGACCAGTCCTGAAAATATATATGCTTGAAGCAAAATGTGTTTGGGGTATATGTTACAGAAGTGATATTTTTTGAGGGTGTAATTTCTTTTTTTATTCCATTACACCGTAAATTTATTATAACGGCTTTACAAATACACGAACATTACATTTTGTTTTCTGCTGTACAATACGCCTTCTAAGTAAACTCATTTACAATTGTTTCGTAGGCCAACCTGTACAGCAATCCCCATGACTCTTCAACATAAAGCAAAATAACTCTAGTTTTGAATCGCTTAGCTCATAAGTAGTATTATTAATAATTATCGCAAATATTTTCTCCAACTTCAGACGTACTCGATATGAAAACAATTTGCCAATTAAGTAATATTAAGCATTAGGGGAGGAAAACTTTTACATATTTTCACAACAATCGAGGTTAAGTATAGTTGTAATTAGTTTTGGCTTTACATAGTAGAGTCAAATATAGAAAGCAATAGGGATAAATAGAAAAAAATATGTTTTGATAGTCCTTTAGAAGGTTTCACAAAAAGCCTTCGAAATAGGAGTAACAAAAGTCAAAGGCCTATGGACTACCTCGATTAGAATAAGTTATTTCCCTTTTGGTTTTTCATAGTATTGGAGAAAGATGAATATGAAAATATTCAGGCAAGTTTTTACTCTACACTTTTGGGTACAGCTCCTGCAGTGAAAAAAATATTGTCGTGAAGTTAAAAAATTACATGTCTTTAAAATACGAATGCAAATTTTGCTTAGCATAGAAGACACATTTTTCTAACATAAAGTTTTTTTCCTTGTCCAAAAGTCGATAAACTTTTCAATGAAGTGGTATTGTCCTTATAATTAAGTGATTTCACTTAAAAATGGGTATCATAACATGAAAGAAAAAATGTTTGGGCTAAGGTCAACTTGACTTTAATAATTCAGAAAAATTCTTTAAATTTAATGAAATTGTCTTTAAATTTGTTGTCTTTTTGCATCTTGACTACAAAGCAAAAAATCGTTCAAATATAGGACATGTTTTTCAACACTTTATTTTAAAGACGCTTTTTACTAGAAACAAAGCATAATTTTTACTGGAAGTCGAGTCTGAATTTGGAAAATAAAGTTGTTGTTAACTCGTTTTTAAAGGACTTTGATGGCATATGAAGAAAAAAAGCTGAAAAAGCGAAAAATTAAAATTTGCTTCCTAGAAACCCAAACCCAAATTTAAAAGAGAATTGTGTCTTAAAAGTATCCTTACTTGTATTCTCCGCTTCTTTGGCTCGGAATCAATACGAAAAATGTTTAAAGTAAAGACAAAATCTTTGGAAACGTGCATGTTTTTTTTCAGTGTATTCATAAACCAAAAAAGCGTATACCACAACGATAAAACTCATAAAGTAGAATGTTGTAATATATCTTCTTCTTTTATTTGCCCATCGATTAAGCGATTATACATTACATCGTTATACTATTGTAGTAATTAGAAGATATTTGTAAATAAATACATATGTATATGTAAATATATATAGAGTTTCTCTTCTTACTCGTTAACACCTTAGTTGAGGAGTCATTGAAAACAAAGACAAAACTCATTATGGGATGCGATGCAAATGCACATCATAGTATATGGGGAAGTGTTTATATTGCGTACTAATTTGGTAGTTTGCAATCAGTTTGGTTTTGAGGCAAGAGGTTTTGGACGTCAAGAACTGAATGAAATAATATCTGATTGGCAGGTTTTAAGTAAACATAGCTTCTCAGATCATCGCTACATCAGTTTCAAATTAAATGTTCATACAACCAATACCATATTTCCGCCAAATGTTAGGAAAGCTGATTGGAATAGGTATAGGGAATCGTTCAATATGGTGATACGGGAAATACCAGAGACAAATATGAGCACTGTGCAAGATATCGAACACGCAGTGTAGAGGATTACTAAGGCCTTCAACATCTCACTGAAAGCTGCATGCCCTAGAGGGAAGCCAAGGGGAAAAAATCGGCCACAATGGTGGTCTACGGAGTTAAGTAATATGAGGAAATCCTGCAGGAAGCTCTTTAACAAAGCAAAGTCCACCAGAGCTCCTGAGGATTGGGATGCTTACAAGAAGAATCTGAAAGAATACAAGCGAGAACTGAGAAAGGCTCAGCATAACTCTTGGAATAATTACTGCAGCAGTATTGGAAAAACGTCCGAGGCTTCCAGACTACGTAAGGTACTAGCATCCACTAACTCCGCTCCAGGTTTCATTAAAACATCGGAGGGCAATTGGACAACGTCCAGTGAGGAGACGCTGGATATACTATTGGACACACGTTTTCCTGGAAATCGGACGGTCGCACCATGTTCTGGGGGTGCCACAGGGACTCCGCGGTCGTTTCCTATCGAGGAAATTGTATCGGAATCTAGAGGGAAACAAAAGTCGTTTTCATACCTAAAGCGGGAAAAGACTCTTACTCGAGTGCGAAGGATGATAGATATTTATCTTAGAACAAGCGTCGATTCAAGTTTGCTCTCGAAACGACAGCATGCATACTCGAAGCGCAGGTCTACTGAGACCGCATTACATGAGCTGTCAGCTTTATTGAAAGCTCACTATCTGTCAAAGAAGACACAATCGTGGCGTTTCTAGACATCGAAGGGGCGTTCCAACAACATCCATCCGAACTCGATTTTAAATGGACTGACAACTCTGAATGTTGATCCAGGTATACTTAGGCTGTTAGACGAACTTCTAATAAAGAGACGTATTTCAGCCACACTAGGACAAGCAAACATACAAAGGTATGTGAACAGAGGCATTCCCCAAAGAGGAGTTCTATCACCTCTTCTTTGGAATGTTGCTATAAACAACCTTCTGGTTTCCCTAGAAAATGAAAGGATAAAAGTGATGGCATACGCAGATGATGTGGCTCTAGCAGTCAGGGGAAAATTTCCATCAGAGATATTATACAGAGAGCCCTCCGGATGACTGAGAAATGGGCGAAAGATAATGGTCTTGGGGTAAATCCTGCAAAAACAGAACTAGTCATGTACTGCAACGATGGCAAAACTCCCTCGCTTAAGCCCATATCCTTAGGGGGTATTGAAATTCCCTTTGGTGAGTGTGCAAAATACCTTGGCGTTATATTGGACAGGAAGCTGAACTTTAAGCTTAATATTGAAGAAAGGGCGAGAAAAGCCACGGTAGCTTTGTACTCGTGCAAAAAGGCAATAGGAAAAAAGTGGGGCCTAAAACCATGATTGGCTATACACGGCAGTGGTTAGACCTATAATGCTATATGGTGTTGTAGTCTGGTGGCCGGCACTTCACCAGCCGACAAATTTAGACAAAGTTCAGCATATGGCGTGCTTGTGTATCTCAAGCGCATTCAGCAAGACAGGAACAAATTCCCTTAACGTCATGCTGCATCTATTGCCTTTAGACATTTTGGCCAAACAGTCAGCTGCAACAACGGCTGTGCGGTTGCGCGAGCTATGGTCGGAAAAAAGTTAGGTCATACTAGTTGGGATACTAAAGGGTGATTCTTTTGAGGTTAGGACTTTCATGCATTAGTATTTGACAGATCACGTGGGATTTCAGACATGGTGTCAAAGAGAAAGATGCTCAGTATGCTTTGACATTTCATCATGAATAGACTTACTAACGAGCAACGCTTGCAAATCATTGAATTTTATTACCAAAATCAGTGGCAGAAAATCCGCTTTTTTATCGACAAATTTTGTTCAGCGATGAGGCTCATTTCTGGTTGAATGGCTACGTAAATAAGCAAAATTGCCACATTTGCAGTGAAGAGCAACCAGAAGCCGTTCAAGAACTGCCCATGCATCCCGAAAAATGCACTGTTTGGTGTGGTTTGTACGCTGGTGGAATCATTGGACCGTATTTTTTCAAAGATGCTGTTGGACGCAACGTTACGGTGAATGGCGATCGCTATCGTTCGATGCTAACAAACTTTTTGTTGCCAAAAATGGAAGAACTGAACTTGGTTGACATGTGGTTTCAACAAGATGGCGCTACATGCCACACAGCTCGCGATTCTATGGCCATTTTGAGGGAAAACTTCGGAGAACAATTCATCTCAAGAAATGGACCGGTAAGTTGGCCACCAAGATCATGCGATTTGACGCCTTTAGACTATTTTTAGTGGGGCTACGTCAAGTCTAAAGTCTACAGAAATAAGCCAGCAACTATTCCAGCTTTGGAAGACAACATTTCCGAAGAAATTCGGGCTATTCCGGCCGAAATGCTCGAAAAAGTTGCCCAAAATTGGACTTTCCGAATGGACCACCTAAGACGCAGCCGCGGTCAACATTTAAATGAAATTATCTTCAAAAAGTAAATGTCATGGACCAATCTAACGTTTCAAATAAAGAACCGATGAGATTTTGCAAATTTTATGCGTTTTTTTAAAAAAAAAAGTTATCAAGCTCTTAACAAATCACCCTTTAGCAAAAAGAGAGGTGGCGAAGTGGCTGAGAAGTAATGTTCCAAAAAATGTTGGCATTAATATATACTCAGACAGTCAACCTGCAATAAAATCCTTGGACTCTGTGTTCCTTAACTCGAAAACGGCCATAGACTGCCGCAAATCACTCAATGAGATAGCTGAGCAGCACAATATTCCCTAATATGGGTGCCTGGCCATATGATCATACCGGGGAACTGCGAAGCGGATGAGTTGGCGAGACTACCTTACATATTCCAGGGAAACTAGAATCTGTTGGTATGCGCCTGGGTTGTAACATCACCAAGCAAATATGGCCCCATTTAAACTTAAACCGCACACTAGATATGCTAGAGTTCTCGAGACGTCAGATATCACTCATGATATCTGCTATAACGGGTCGCTGCCTGATAGACAATTTTGCAAAAAATATTGGCGCGAAGTATAATGACTATAATATAATGTAATACTTGTATTGTATGAGCTGTCATGATGCGGAGGAAAAGGAATCAATTAACCCTCTGATGCCCCAATTTTTGTTGCCAGCTGATTAAATTTTCAATGTTAACGACACAAATGCAAGAAAACTAAATAACAAAAATGTATACGGTAAAATTCAGTATTTGCTGCAAAGCCTCTTGAACAGTTTAAACTAAGTTTTCTTTTCATTTTACCCATTTTTGTTGTCTTAAGGTGTGTTTTACTAAAAGCTTTCTTATTAAATGAAGCCCGCCTAAAGGCGGGGTTGGGCATTACAGGGTTAAACACCTCTTGTGTAAGTGTCCTGCATTTTGTGTAAGGCGTAAGCAAATTTTGGAAGCATATAGCTTTAGATTACTGGCGGACCTGGAAAACGTTAACTTAAGCAGTCTGCTAATGTTTTTGGAACAATCTAGTTGGTTCAACAGAAGAAAATAATCGAGAAGGTTCGGCGGTTAAAACTAGAAGTGCCCATATGTAATAGGTACTTTTAGTTGAATGTGGTATCACAATGGACTGAATAGTCTAAGTGAGCCTGAATCTTAATCGGGCCGCCACTTTAACCTAACCTAACCTACTCTGCAGTGTCTTCCATCGATTTTCCCTTTGAGAATTGCTTGTAAATTTTTCAATATAAGTGAAACCTTTTCCAAATCAAATGAAACATTTCTCGAAACAAATGAATACTTTTACATTTCAAACTAGAATTTTTCAATTCAAATAAAACCGCGTGTAACATATTTTGATTTGATTTCAAATTTGTTTGCTTTATAGAGAAAAACCAATTTTACATTAGTGTATTTCAGTGATAATGCGTATTATACACACAGAGAAAAAAGTAAACTAAATTAAACTAAATTGTATTTCAAATTTTAAGATTAATTAAATTAACGGGAATTTTCTGACACTTTTGGATTTTTACCATTTATAAAATGCGCCTTTCTCGAAAAGCAAAAATTAAAAAAAAAACAAGTAAGTAAAGTAGAAAGTCGGGCGGGGCCGACTATATCATACCCTAAACCACCATTACAGAATTAGTAATCATAAGCATTTGAGGGGTAACATATAGGTCTGGGCGATAAACCGCAGTTGCATATTTAAGAAAATTAAGGGGTACATGTCTATGGGTACTTTGTGTCAATTTGACTATAGCTCATAGTCAATGTTGCCACGGAAAATGTTCGGTTTACCCTACAAGGACACAAAAAGTTCCCTACTTTCCCAAACAATTTTCCCTACAATATTTTTCGTTAAATTTAAAAAAATTGTACAAAACAAAAATGGTTCTAAGTACTTTATTATCTTAAAACATGAATATGCAACGTATATAACTTAGAATATAAATTTGTATTACCACCACGGTTGCCACAGTTGGTAGAATTCTACCCACATTAGTAATCTTTTTTGTAAAATCTCTATAAAAATAAAATTTTGGAAAAAGTTTCTATAAACAAATTTTTGTGAGAAATTGTTCTATAGAAATAAAATTTTGACAATAAATTCCACAGAAATAAAATTATGAGAAAATTTTTTATAGAAATAATATTTTGAAAAAAATTTCTATAGAAATACAATTTTGACAAAATGTTCTATAGAAATAAAATGTTGACAAAATTCTCTACAGGAATAAAGTTTACATATAGGGAATTTCCCCTACTTCTAGCAACACTGGGTGTGTTGATATTGCGCCTACGGAGTTAGTATGCCACTAATAATTATTAAAAAAGAGAAAATCGTTAAATTAGTGTGGGTAATAAATACAAATTTGTAAAAATCGTGTACTATTCTTATGTAAGAGCTACAAGTACGTATAAGTACGATCAAAATTTTAAATTTAAGTAACATTGGTTAATAAATAAGAGTGCACGCAGAGAAGAAACATGATTGTCACAATCATATTCGAAGAGCAAAATAATATGATAGGAGCTATTTTTGCGGCGACCATATAACATTTTAACCTGCAACCATGTTGGTTCAGTGAACATGGTTCTAAGAAAAATAAAATTGTCCTCATCTAAAATGTTATGATATTGATAAAAAGAATTTTGTTTCCATTAAAAGACAATGGTCACGATCTAAAATGTTATGGTATTTGCCAAAAATGTTTTTCTTCCAGTTAAAAGATCATGGTCACAATCTAAAATGTTTTGATCTTTATGAAAAAACTTTTTTCATCGTCGAAAAAAGGACGCCACTTGAGAAAAGAAAACACAAAATTAACTTTATTTATTTGTTTTTATTTATTTATAAACTAATTCATTGTTTATTTGTATTTATAATGCCGTTCAAGCAAACATCATATATTTTTACTCACTCTGTTTTATTTCAATGTCAACAATAAGTAATTATTCCATATTTACATCGTGCTTATCAAATGTACAAACGCGGACATCATGTAACTGCAAGTAAAAATAAATGATGCATATAGCAAAATGCAGAACAATCCACAGGTACATATTTTCAATTACACTTTCCTTTTTTGTGTTCACATAAACCCACGTGTCACTTCTGAATAAATAAATTAACACAAAACACAGTACATCCGTTTTCTCCGTCCATTCCAAGAAATAACACACGACTGACGCGCAAAATGAAAATCGTGTGTACCTGCTCAATGTTTTTATAAAATTCTTTTCACTGCAAAAAAGTAAATGGTCACGAAAACAATGTACATGGTCTTTATGGCCATGTAATGGTTCTAGACTTGTCTATACGTAACCTATACAAATACTTTTTTCCCTGCAAAAAAGTAAAAAAAATGAATGGTCAGGTACATGATTTTCCTGACCATGTAATGGTCTCAAATTCTATCATTTAAATGATAGAACATGTTTGCGGAATTTGAGAATATTCAAATGCTTATTGCCACCATACATTTTTCTCCGCTCGAAAACTATTTTTACAAAGACAAAATACATGGTTTTCGCGGCAATTACATGCTCTAGATAAGCATTAAATGAATGCGGCAATCATGTCCAAACATGGTTTATCTGTGCGTGTGCTATGGCCAAATTTGGGAAAATCGAGCGATGCATATATATGGAAGCTATATCTAAATCTGAACCAATTTGCATAATATTTTGCGGGTTTGATTAATACTACAAAAGGTTACCTTGTGCAAGATTTGAGTAGGATCAGTTAAGAAATGTGGCCTGTATGGTCAAACATAAGGTTATTAGGGGCGAATTTTTGAAAATCGGGTGTTACATATATGGGAGCTATATCTACATCTGAACCGATTTCGATGAAATTTTGCACATATAGTTAGTACTATAGAGGACTGGATCTAGCCAACTTTTAGTAAGATGGGTTAATAAATAAGGGTTCTATGGCCAAATTTGGGAAAATCTGGCTATACATATATGTGGGAGCTATATCTAAATCTGAACCGATTTCGATGATTGTTTGCACATATAGTTAACACTATAGAAGACTACATTTAGCCAAATTTGAGTAAGATCGCTTGATAAATAAGGGTTTTATGGCCAAATTTAGAAAAATCGGGCGGTACATATATATGGGAGCTATAGCTAAATCTGAAACGATTTCGATGATTTTTTGCACATATAGTTAGTGCTATAGAAGATTATATTTAGCCAAATATGAGTAAGATCGGTTGATAAATAAAGGTTTTGTGGCCAAATTTGGGAAAATCGGGCGATACATATATATGAGAGCTATATCTAAATCTGCACCGATTTGGATGAAATTTTGCAGACTTGAAGGGCGATGGAAAAGATTACCGTTCGTCCTTGTGCCCAAAAAACTCCCTGTACCAAATTTCATCAAAATCGGTTAATAATTGCGACCGGAATCCTGTGAACAACAAATACATGGACAGACGGACGGACGGACACCAAGCGCTAGATCGACTCAGGAGGAGATTCTGAGTCGATCGGTATATATTTTATGGGGTCTAAAATCAATATTTCTGGTAGGCACATTTTTTGGCCGATCAAACTTATTATACTATACAGCAGTAAGTTCGGCCGGGCCGAATCTTAAATACGCACCACCATGAAGTAAATATAATAGTTTCCTTTGAAAACTCTTCGTTGTAGCGAATTATACATAGAATTTAATGAGGTTTGATGGCAGATATTCTCCCAAGCATATCAATTCAACCAGTACGCTTCCCGAAGTGAAATTTAAAGATTCTATCTATGAAGACTATGGTCTTAAAATATTTCGAGATTTCCAGTTTCTGGCAAACTGAATAAAAACTTCGGTTTCTATAAGCCCAAGACCCCAAATCGGGAGGTCGGTTTATATAGGGACTATATCAAAACCTGGACCGATATTGCCCATCGAACTTGACGTGCCTGCAAACAAAAAACGATTCTGTGCCAAATTTCAAGAAGATAGCGCCGTAATTGAAGACTGCAGCATGATTACAACAGACAGACGGACATGATTATATCGTCTTAGAATTTCTCCCTGATCAACAATATATATACTCTACATAGTCGGAAATCGATATTTCGATGTGTTACAAACGGAATGGCGAACTTATTATACCCCAATCACCATTCTACACAGAAAAAAAAGTGTCTCGTAAATTTAAGAAGATTTTTACAATAATTTATTACAAGAATTTTCCAGAATTTTAGTTCATTTTTCGTATCTTCAGCGAAAATTAACTACTCGAAAGGAAATTTTACAAATTCTAAGTAGCAATCGTTTAGTTCATGGCCTACAAAATACGATGGAAATTTCCTTAAAAAATTTCTTAACTGGTAGTTAAAAATTCGTTTGTCATGCTATAAAACTACTTGTGAAATGTAAAGTATTTTGTAAATAATAAGTGCAATTTACTATAAGATTTTTTTGTATGAGAAAATATTTTTTTACGAAAAATGAACTAGAAAGTGGATAGCAATTTCTTACTGACAATTCCTATAGTTAATAATTGTTGGTAAAAAATTACCCAATGAAATATTTTTAGTTCACATGTAATTAAATTTATAGACATTTTCGTCAAAAAATGGTAGATAACATTTCTTGAAAATTTTGCAAATTTTAAGTTAAACGTTTCATTGTTCGTAAACTGGTGTGCCTTTACGAATATTATTCTTAGAGTAAATTGTCAGCAGATGCGATGAACTAATGCATAGTACAGAGATCATTATCGGCATAGTGGAATGTGATTAATGTAAAGATGATGTTACTTGAGTTTTGTTGTGTATACATGAGCGTGGGGTTGTTTTTATTTTTGTTCATTTAGTGGTTTGTGTGTGTGTGTGTGTGTGTTTGTTTTTCGCGGATGGTTTATTTGGCTGGATGAGGTGTTGTTTTCAATAAAGGCACATGTGGTTTTGCTGTTGTAGGAATGCATTGGCTTTGCTTGGTTTTGTTTGGCATGCTTCAGTTGTATAGTTGGCGTTGGCGTGGACTGTTGCATCTTTTGAGTAGGTATGCAACAAGGGAATATAAAGGCATGGAATATTTTGGATTTTTGAGACATATATTGGTGTTTGTTTATTAAACCTTTTAAATGAAAGTTATTAATATTTTATCGGTAGTTTAGAAAAAAGTTATTAAGAATATTTAGGAAAATATGTTGAAATTGAAAATGTATTGAAATTTTTATTATTCTATGTAAAAAAATTAATATTCAATTCCAGATGAATTTGGAAATTTTTTTTTTATATCTCAGCGTATAGTTTATTCATAAATTGGTAAGTATTTTTTTAATATGACTTTCTTTTAAAAAGAATATTTTTTATGTATATTATTATTTGTTAATTTTTTTTGGAAACCAGTTTAATGCTTTCTTTATTGTAAAAACAATATTTAATTTCAGAGCAACTCCAGATGGATTCGAACAAATTTAAAAAATTGAGAATTTGTAAGTTTTCTTTTAAAAATTGGCTTTATTTCAACTAGAATATTTACGTTTTTGGGACCTTTTTATCATCAAAATTACAGGTATTTAATACCTTATTTTAGTATTTTCTTAATCAAATTTTTTGGAAACCACTGTAATATTTTTAATGTAAAAACAAATATTTAATTTCAGAATAACCCCTTAAACATTTGGACAACTTTTTAGTACTCCTTTGCCTGTAATTTAATAGTGAATTGGTAAGGATTCTTTAACTTTCTTCTAACCCTCGACAGTCATCCTTATTTTTTGTACATTAACGTCATCCTTCGTCATTTTGACTACGGCTCAATTCAAGACGCTATGATTTTTATCGTGAGCGAAAAAGTGAACCAAACTTGAATTTATTTTCTTATTCAATTTGGTTTTAATTAGTATAAAACAAAAATTCATAAAACGGTCGAATTAGCATAACTTAAATTTACCATTTCCCAATACACTAAAATGCATTTTAAATCGAAAATGAAATTACGTGTCGTCATTTTGACGAATGATGACTGTCTAGGGATATCAAGAATATTTGGTTTTTTATGCATATTATTATTTTTTTCATTAGATTTTTTGAAAACCTATTTAATAATTTTATTTAATATAAAACATAAATATTCAATTTCAGAGTAACCCAAATAAATTTGGACAACTTTTTATATTTCCCTCCAGCGTACAATTTAATAGAGAATTGGTAAGTTTCATATTAAAACTTTGTCTTTCTTTCAACTAGAATATTTATTTTATTATATCTTTCACATCAATAACAACACAGTTTTATGAGTTTATTTTGAATACTTCATTATTTCTCTAATTGTTTCAGGTATAAATTTTATGAGATACGTTTTCCAAAGAAAAGTTGTAATTCCTTACTCCATTTGATAGAATGCCCCTAAATATGGTAAGTTACAAGCTAAAATGAAGAATTAAAAATTATATTTCATTACATGGTGTTAATTTTTAACAATTTTCATTATTGTTTCCATTGTTTTCCAGCAAGATATGTGGAAAAATTACCTACGATGAATAAAAAAAGGATAAGTCAAAATGTCCAAACAGCGGGTTCAAATGAACTACTCTCTGTTCCACGTGATCATAATTTTTATTCACAAAAAACATTGTATTAAGAACTTTCATCATAAGTTTTTATAATAAAGTACTTTTGCTTAAAGAAAGTTTAATTTTAATGTATGAAAATTTTCATAATAGTAAAACGGTTTGTTGTTCCTTTAATTATTTAATTTCTCTGTACTGTGGAATGATTGATTTATTTATAGTTTAGTCGTCGACATTTTAAAGAGATTGTTAACCAATTTTTATTATCGGGTTTCCCACAAAATAAGCGAGTAAACCAAAATAATACTGACTTTTTAACTTGGTAGGGGTATATAAATCTTATGGTGTTGTAAAAATGAACTAAAATACAATGTTATAGATGAACTAAAATTTAAGAGATTTATAAACTAGACAAGTTGAAAAAAATCTTAAGGGCTAAATCATGGTCAATATTACTACAGTTTAGTTCATTTTGCAATGGAAAAGGGTTCACTGTTTTTTCAGTGTATGGTGGTGGGTATAAAAAATCTTAGACGCCAGATCACTACTATTTTTACCACGCTTTATTTGATTTTCACTATTTTTGAAATGAGTACCAAAAATATTCTTCTGCTTTCGTTAAGAGTGAACTTATTTGTATGTCATTGAAATTTTACTGGCAATTAGTTCATAAAATTTTTGAAACATACTTGGAACAAAGAACAATCCCTTATGTTGGGGAAAATTTCTTATAAAATTTTAAAAATAAACTTAAACTAAAACAAAATATTTTTTGCAATAAATATAAGTTAATTTTAGCATCAGTTTTACAACTGACATTTTTCTGTGGAAAAATGTCAGGTATATTTCACATTGGATAAAAACCAGCGTTTTGGTTTTCGTAGAAATTAAACCAAATTTTAAATATTGATCCCAGTTTCCAAGGCATGAATTTAAAAAATGTGTTTCATAATTTTATATTTGTTTCCTTTATCCCAAATCATGGAAGTAAACAGTCATAATATTGTCAGAAAAATACAGGCTCAAAAAATGTTTTTATATGTGCAATAAAAAAATTCTTTATTCTAAACTCGCACTCCATTTGTTCTATAGCAAGCACTGTTCTTTTCTTTATGGCTCAAATGCGACATAGTAAAACTTTAATATAGAAAATTTTACCAAAAAAATCAAGAAACAATCAGGAAGAAATGTAGCCTTAATATATTCAGCATTTTTGTTGGCCGAGTCAAGAACTACAACTTTGCTAAATACTGCAAAGAAATAATTCGTGACCATCCCCAAAAATTGAAAAGTCTACTCAAATCCAAAAAATGACTTTAAAAATATAGAGGTTACAAAAACTTGAATATTGCGTCACATTATAATGGACTCAAGTATAGAAGTATCAAAATTCATATAAGGTACATATCTAGACCATTAGTTCACTTCTCAGAAGATTTCATTTCACTAGAAACAATGTATCATCAGTGATAAACCGTATAGGAATAATTTGTGGCAGAAATTCGTGTTGTGGATTCTATGCGAACCTGTTACAATTACCTAGGAGTAACATGAACTCTCTCTCTATCTTTCACTTACACACACACCTATGTTAATCTAATCGTTTTACAAGTTTTTCTCATTATCATTTATTCTATTGAAATAACCAAACGACCAACATCCCCAGGCAAAATTTTAATTAAAAATCTTCATAGTTTTTGTTAGAGTGCTGCCATTCTGTCCGATTATATCCAATTGCTTGAACCTTATTCGACCACTTTGTAGTTTTAAATAAACGTAACCGGATGTTGTATTCCTGTTTGTTGCATCTGTCCACTTCTTTTGTGGCAGTTGGAACAGTTTATATTTTTGTTTTTTGTTTTTTTTTTTTGTTTGTTTTTTGTACAGGTTGACAATTTTCTAATACATTTGTGTTATTGTCTCAGTGTTCTCATCACCCATCGCTCATGGCAAAATGGCACAGGATGAAATGAAGTCAAACTGTAAATCTGCTACCTTAAAATACTCGGATCAACTGTAGTTGTAGTCGCAATTTAGTTCTCGTATGCGACTAATAGAAAAAAACTATGGAAACAAGTATATACAGCAGTAAGATCGGCCGAGCCGAATCTTAAATACCCACCACCATGAATCAAATATTATAGTTTTCTTTCAAATTTCTAGGGGGTTTTGATGACAGATATTCTCCCAACCAGATCAGTTATACCATTACACTTTCCTAAGATACATTTAAAGAATTTACCTATGAATACTATATCAGATTCTGGATTTATAAGAACCATGTTTGTTTGAGTTTTAGAGGAATCATTAACATCTCTTGTAAGTGTGCAAGAAAATGGTGAAATAACAGACCGATAAAAACTAAGTCCGATACACATTTTTCAAAATGTTTAAAATACCAGTATATTTACAATTTCAGGAAAATCGGATATAAAACCACTGTTTCTAGAAACCCAAGGAGTTAAATCGGTCTATATGGGAGCTATACCAAAACATGGACCAATACGCACCATTTGTGGCACACCTCTTTGTGGTTCTAAAATACCTCTAGATTTCCAATTTCAGGGAAATTGGATAAAAACAACCTGGCTTTTACAGATTCCATTTGTATTTTAGCGACTAAGCTCGATTACACTGAACGAAGAGTTTTCTTTTCTGAGGAACCAAAATTTCAATTTTAAAAACAAATAGAACAGTTTACAGACAATTCACTCAAAAAAATATTGTCGTGAGGTCATACATTTCATGTCTTTAAAATACGAATGCAAATTTTGATTAGCATAAAAGACGCATTTCTCTAATATAAAGTTTTTTCCTTGTCCAAAAGTCGATAAACTCTTCAATGAAGTCGTATTGTCCTTATAATTAAGTGATTTCACTTAAAAATGGGTATCATAACATGAAAGAAAAAATGTTTTGGCTAAGGTCAACTTGACTTTAACAATTCAGAACAATTCTTTAAATTTAAAATTTAATGACTTTAAATTTAAAAACATAGAATTATTTCTACTGGAAGTCGAGTCTTAATTTGGAAAATAAAGTTGTCGTTAACTCGTTTTTAAAGGAATTTAATAGCATATGAAGAAAAAAAGCTGAAAAAAACCAAAAATTAAAGTGTGCTTCCTATGTTAGCAAGTACACAAAACCCAAATTTAAAATAGAATTGTGTCTTAAAAGTATCCTTACTTGTATTCTCCGCTTCTTTGGCTCGGAATCAATACCAAAATTTTTAAATTAAAGACGAAATCTTTGGAACCGGGCATGCTTTTTGTTCAGTGTTGTTGAATCAGTTATCATAAATTCGGACATATTTTCTCTAACAGAAAATACTTAATAGGAAAGGGGATTTTTTCTTTAGGTGTAGATATGGCAATACTACGAGAAAAAAAATAATTCTTTCCTCCCAAACGAAATGTTAGACCAACAAATATCGTTTACCATTTTCTTTTCAATAAAAAGAAGTTTGTTTTGGAGAAAAGTATATACTTTTTGCGATAAACGTTGATTCTTTTATATGATATAAAAACAATTTCATACACCCTCAAAAAAAATCGCTTCTCTAACATGTGTTCCAAACATATTTTGCAGGAAGCACATATATTATTGGATACTGCCGAAACATTAATATGTTTGTTTCATGTGAACATATTATATGTTTGGAAGCGTTTTGATCCCAAAAATATTATATGCTTGGAAGAATTTTCTCCCCAAGAATATTGTGGTCATTCTCTCACATAATTTTCACTTCCACGAAATTTTTTAGTTCTTGGCACCTATTTCTGTGATACAAATAATGTTGAAGAAATTATTCAATTTTATAATTTTTTAAAATTTTACCTTTCGCCTTGACGGAGAATCGAACCGCCGACCATGCAATTTGTAAGCCAACACACTATCCACTGGGCTACGTAGCTGTTATTGCCATCAAAAGACAATTATCGCTATAAGTTATATTTGTATAGCATAGTTTGCAGCGCCCACGAGCCGAAGCAAACAAAACATTATTCAACAGAAACATATATTTGTTGGCCACGAGGAGCAGTGGTTAGCATATCCGCCTTGCATGCCAAGGGTCGTGGGTTCAATCCCTGCTCCGACCGAACACTTTTTTTAATTTACACATTTATATTTATACTATATTAAATTTTTATAATGAAACTTCGAAATGTGGGTTATTAAAGATTTACAGTCAGAAACAGTGCATGATATAAACGAAATGGACTAAGCTTTTGGATAAAATATTATTTTTTATTGCATAAATAACAACCGGGAACCATGGAATTTGTAAGCCAACACACTACCACTGGGCTACGTGGCTGTTACAGTCACCAGTAGACAATTACCGTAATGAGTTACATTTATATAGCATAGCTTGCAGCGCCCACGAGACCATGCAAACATAACATTATTTACAAGAAACATACATTTGTTGGCCACGTGGAACAGTGGTTCGCATGTCTGACTTGCATGCAAAGGATCGTGGGTTCAATCCCTGCTCCGACCGAACCAATTTTTTTTTTTTAATTTACACATTTATATTTATACTATATTAAATTTTTATAATGAAACTTCGAAATGTGGGTTATTAAAGATTTACAGTCAGAAACAATGCTTGATATAAACGAAATGGACTGAGCTTTTGGATAAAATATTATTTTTTATTGCATAAATAACAATTTTGTAACAAAAAACTGTTTTATATAAAAGTTTGAAATTTTGAAAGGAATTCAAAAACTCTAACGAAAGAAGAACGTGGAGTCGAGCACAAACATAAATATATAAATAATTTTATAATAAACATACACATAAATTTATTTAGGAGTGAACAATTTTTTACTAGCATTTAACACTATTTTAAATACACTGAAAAAACAGTGAACCCATTTCCATTGCAAAATGAACTAAACTGTAGTAATATTGACCATGATTTAGCCCTTAAGATTTTTTTCAACTTGTCTAGTTTATAATTCTCTTAAATTTTAGTTCATCTATAACATTGTATTTTAGTTCATTTTTACAACACCATAAGATTTATATAACCCTACCAAGTTAAAAAGTCAATATCCTTTTGGTTTACTTGCTTATTTTGTGGGAAACCCGATAATAAAAATTGGTTTACAGTCTCTTTAAAATGTCGACAACTAAACTATTTTTAAATCAATCCTTCCACAGTACAGAGAAATTAAATAATTAAAGGAACAACAAATCGTTTTACTATTACGAAAATGTTCATACATTAAAATTAAACTTTCTTTAAGCAAAAGTACTTTATTATAAAAACTTATGATGAGAGTTCTTAATACAATGTTTTTGTGAATAAAAATTATGACCACGTGGAACAAGAAAGTAGTTTATTTTAACTCGCTGTTTGGACATTTGGACTCATCCTTTTTTTATTCATCGTAGGTAATTTTTTCACATATCTTGCTGGAAAAAAATGGAAGCAATAATGAAAATTATTAAAAATTAACACCATGTAATGAAATATAAGTTTTTAATTCTTTATATTAGCTTGTAACTTACCATATTTGGGGGCATTTTATCAAATGGTGTAAGGAATTCAACTTTTCTTTGGAAAACGTATCTCATAAAATTTGTACCTGAAACAATTAGAGAAATAATCAAGTATTCTATATAAACTCATAAAACTGTGTTGTTATCGATGTGAAGGATATAATAAAATAAATATTCTAGTTGAAAGAAAGACAAAGTTTTAATATAAAACTTACCAATTCTCTATTAAATTGTACACTGAGGGGAAATATAAAAAGTTGTCCAAATTTATTTGGGGTAATCTGAAATTTAATATATATTTTTTACATTAATTAAAATTATTAAATAGGTTTCCAAAAAATCTAATGAAAAAAATAATAATATGCATAAAAATATTATGGTTAACCCTAGACAGTCATCATTCGTCAAAATGACGACACGTAATTTCATTTTCGATTTAAAATGCATTTTAGTCTATTGGGAAATGGTAAATTTAAGTTATACTAATTCGACCGTTTTATGAATTTTGGTGTTATACTACTTAAAACCAAATTGAATAAGAAAATAAATTCAAGTTTGGTTCACTTTCAAAATGACGAAGGATGACGTTAATGTACAAAAAATAAGGATGACTGTACAGGGTTAAAAGAAAGTTAAGGAATCCTTACCAATTCACTATTAAATTACAAGCAAAAGAGTACTAAATTTTTTTCCAAATTTTTAAGGGGTTATTCTGAAATTAAATATTTGTTTTTTACATTAAAAATATAACATTGGTTTCCAAAAAAATTGATTAAAGAAATACTAACATAGGGTATTAAAAACTTGTAATTTTGATGATAAAAAGGTCATAAAAACGTAAATATTCTAGTTGAAAGAAAGCCAATTTTTAGCAAAACTTACCACTTCTCTATTTTTTAAATTTATTTGTATCCATGTGGAGTTGCTCTGAAATTAAATATTGCTTTTACAACAAAGAAAAGCATTAAACTGGTTTCCAAAAAAATTAATTAACAAATAATAATATACATAAAAAATATTCTTTTTAAAAGAAATGCATATTACAAAAATACTTACCAATTTATGACTAAACTGTACGCTGAGATATAACAAAAATTTTCCAAATTCATCTGGAATTGAATATTAATTTTTTTACATAGAATAATAAAAATTTCAATACACTTTCAATTTCAACATATTTTCTTAAATATTCTTAATAACTTTTTTTCTAAACTACCGATAAAATATTAATAACTTTCATTTAAAAGGTTTAATAAACAAACACCAATATATGTCTCAAAAATCCAAAATATTCCATGCCTTTATATTCCCTTGTTGCATACCTACTGAAAAGATGCAACAGTCCACGCCAACGCCAACTATACAACTGAAGCATGCCAAACAAAACCAAGCAAAGCCAAAACATTCCTACAACAACAAAAACACATGTGCCTTTATTGAAAACAACACCTCATCCAGCCAAAAACCATCAACGAATAACAAACACACGCACACACAAACCACTAAATGAACAAAAATAAAAACAACCCCACGCTCATGTATACACAACAAAACTCAAGTAACATCATCTTTACATTAATCACATTCCTCTATTCCGATAAAGATCCCCGTACTATGCATTAGTTCATCGCATCTGCTGACAATTTACTCTAAGAATAATATTCGTAAAGGCACACCAGTTTATGAACGATGAAACGTTTAACTTAAAATTTGCAAAATTTTCATGAAATGTTATCTACCATTTTTGACGAAAATGTCTATAAATTTAATTACATGTGAACTAAAAATATTTCATTGGGTAATTTTTTACCAACAATTATTAACTATAGGAATTGTCAGTAAGAAATTGCTATCCACTTTCAAGTTCATTTTTCGTAAAAAAATATTTTCTCATACAAAAAAATCTTATAGTAAATTGTACTTATTATTTAGAAAATACTTTACATTTCACAAGTAGTTTTATAGCATGACAAACGAATTTTTAACTACCAGTTAAGAAATTTTTTAAGGAAATTTCCATCGTATTTTGTAGGTCATGAACTAAACGATAGCTACTTAGAATTTGTAAAATTTCCTTTCGAGTAGTTAATTTTCGTTGAAGATACGAAAAATGAACTAAAATTCTGGAAAATTCTTGTAATAAATTATTGTAAAAATCTTCTTAAATTTACGAGACACTTTTTTTTCTGTGTACATTTACAATTTTCTCTTTACTGCGAATAGTCATTCTGATATTCAAATTAAATAATATTTAGACTTAAGCATATCAAATTTTTGGCCTTTTGATTATCTCGATGTGTTATGTTGATTTCTTTCGTCAACCCTCCCGGTTTCCATCTCTATTTCTTTCTCTATACTCTCTCTGTTGCTCTCTAAATAAAATATTACAACATATATATGTTTACTCGAAATTTTTAAATGTATATATGTTTACATTCACACATATTATTTTTATGAAACAGTCATGAGCCAAACATAATATGTTCTAACATATTAACATATATGTCCCAAACATTTAGTGTTAGTTTAGGAACATTATATGTTTGCACTTAAATATATTGTGTTTAAAAATTGTGCCCGAAACACATTTTATTTATATCGGAACATATGAAAAACATATTTTTCTAACAGTGTACAGACTAACAAAAAAATATTGTTTCTTACTTATTTCTTTTCTCACATCTTTCTCACTTCTACGAAGTTTTTTCGTTCTTAGCACCTTTTTCTTTTTTATTCGATTTTATAGTTTTATACCCTTCACCACTACTGTGGTACAGGGTATAATAAGTTTGTGCATTTGTATGTAACGCCCAGGAGGAACAGTCATAGACCCATAATTAGTATACCGATCGTCGTAGAATTAAATTCTGAGTCGACTTAGTGATGTCCATCTGGAAAACCGATCTTGTCATAAATGACGATATTTTGTGAATCTTGCAAAATATCAGACAAATCGGTTCAAGTTTAGATATAGCTCCCATATATATCTTTCGGCCGATATGTATTTATACGACCCCAGAAGCTTGGGTTTTACTTTGATTTGCTTTAAATTTTGCACAGGGAGTTCTTACTATGCATGCTAAATTTGGTTGAAACTCGTTCAGATTTAGATATAGCTCCCATCAAGGCCGTATTCAGGGTGGGGGATGAGGGGGATCAAACCCCCCTCCCCCCCCGAAATGAATGAATATTTTTATATAAATAAATATGTATTTTTAGCTGCATAAAAAATCTTATCGAAGATGTTGAAGAAAAGCTGGAGGTTTTATTTTGAAAAACTTGCACAAATCATAGAATACTAGTTGAAAAGCCCTTCAAACGACGGTCGAAAAAAACAAATTGTTTTTGTTCTCGCACCACAAATTTCATTTTTGGAAAATGTCTTTCTGCTTTTTATTTGTGTTTGTTGTTTTTTTTTTGTGAACATGACTCGCTTTGTTTGGCCATAGCAATAACAACGAAACAGCCAAACACACATGTGTAAATGAAATGGCGCAAAACCTGCGAAAAGAACCTGCCTAATTCAGCGATGGAAGCACTTGGAGAGTGCAATAAAGAGATATTTCCAAACGTGCATATTCTTTTAAAAATTTTGGTCACTTTGCCAGTTACTCAGGGATGGAAAATACAATTTTTAAGAAAGTACAAAAAAGGTATTTTTTGAGCGGAAAGGTACTTTTTACAAAATTTCAACAAAAATTTCACTGGAAAATTATTGTCAAGAGACTAAATTTTAAAGAAAATAAAATTTTGACAAAATTTTCTATATAAATAAAATTTTGCAAAAATTTTCTATAGAAATAAAATTTTGCAAAAAAAAATCTGTAGAAAAAAATGTTGCAAAATTTTTTCTATAGAAATAAAATTTTGCAAAAATTTCCTATAGAAATAGAATTTTGCAAAAATTCTATATAGAAATAAAATTTTGACAACATTTTCTACCGAAATAAAAAATCGATAATATAGAATCACATTCTTTTTTCGACTAAAACATTCTTGAAGTTCAATAAAATCCGGTTTTTGACTATGTCTTTTACAAAATCGAGATTTTCCTCCCACATGAACATGTTTGTTTTGCCATATTTGTAAAAGACTATTAGCAAATAAGGTTGATAAAGACTTTCTCAAAATATTAAAATATTTTGTCAAAGCTATTGTACCATAAATCTGATATCGACTCAAAACTGTCTACACAAAAGGTACTAAATCATTCGCGGGGGTACTACGGTACTGACCGGGTTGAAAAAGTTTTGAAAAAAGTA
This sequence comes from Haematobia irritans, assembly GCF_050003625.1. NCBI lineage: Eukaryota > Metazoa > Arthropoda > Insecta > Diptera > Muscidae > Haematobia > Haematobia irritans. Next base: position 63,412,496 of record NC_134398.1, on the reverse strand, counting down.
CTATAGTACTGCATTTTCCATCCCTGCAGTTACTACGTACTCATCCGAACTTTCATTTTCAACAATGAAGAGATTAAAGACGCATCTTAGCGAGAGTAGACTCAATGGATTGGCATTAATGTCGGTTCATCGCCGAATAAATGTGCCGACTGAAGAATTAATTGATTTATTTGCTGCCCAAAAAGTCCGTCGGCTCAATTTATATTATAAAACTATGCATAAATAAAATTTTCTACACATGAGATTATATGAATATATGTAATTTTTTTAAGTTGCCCACCTACCCTTTTGAGATCTAACCCATATCCTTGCGAGATCGGCACTACTATGTTATGTAACAAAAATTATAAAAATGCGTCAAATTTACCTACACCTCTAATACATATGTATTGCCCGATAAATCATAAATTCACTTTTGTTCATCTGAATAAAAATGACTCTAGCCTTATATTTCTCATATATGTTTACTAATATTGTATATGGGAATATAAACTTTATTATTTATTTTTTTATTTAAATTATACTAAACTTATAGTAAATATAAGATGCGTATGGGAAAATAGAGGGAAGCTTTAGCAACTGAGGCCATCAGCTTTTATACAGCTCCCAAAAAACAAATGATATAAAAAATGTTGCTATACATAGTGGTGAAGGGTATAATATAGTCGGCCCCGCCCGACTTTAGACTTCACCTACTAGTTTTTTTTAACCTTTCGCCTATACAGAGAATAGAACCGCGGATAATATAGTTTGTAAGCCAACACACTATCTATTGGGCTACGTAGCTGTTATTGTCATCAATAGACAGTTATCTCTATAGCCATCAACGCACAAGCAACACAAAACTTTATTTGACAGAAACATTCATTTAGTTGGTGCCGTGGACCAATGGTTAGCATATCCGCCTCGCAAAGGGTCGTGGGTTCGACCTCTGCTTCGACCGTACACCTAATATTTTTTTTTACATATATTCCAAAAATGCTCGGAAGATTCCGAAAATATGTGCGACATTACATACTTCTGTATTACATTTTTGTTATGAAACTTCAAAATGTGTCTTAGTAAAGACTTAAGAAAACATTGTTTGATATAAATGAAATGGACTGTGATTTTGGATCAAAAAAAAATTGGTGATAAAAGATTGAAATTTTCTAAGAAATTCAAAAAACTCTAACAAAAGAAACACGTGTTCCAAACTTTTTTTTCGTGTAGTGCCCATATGTCGCCGGGCCTCGGATTCAGCTCCTAAACATGATTTTGTCTTTTTCCTTTTCTTTCTTCTTTAATTATTCCCGCATTTTCAGAGATGGTTCGAGTAGCAATATTTTGGGTTTTCTACTGTCAAAAAGTTGTAAACGTCGAAAACGCCATATACCTGTATAAATAGGATCCTTAGATTTGATTTCAAAAAATATTTTAAATATCCTAATGGCCAGTTTCTCATCCTCCGATTAATTTTAAACGGAGGATAAACCTCCGGTTAGTAAAATTTTTGTATGGGATCAGCTGTTTTATTGACACGATAAATAATAACAAGACATTGAGAAACTGGCCCTAAGTCATGAAAATGTCATATGAAAATATTTTAGATTTTTTTTTTAAATATTTTGAAATTTTTACACAAAAGCAATTTGCAAGCATAAACGTTTGAAAGCAACGCGTTTTCAAATTGCTGAAACTGTAGAAAATGTTGTAGCAAAAATCGGATTTAAGTACAACGTGTGGGCATGCAAAATACCAACCACGCAGATTTATAACAACTCTGATTTTAATACGGCTATGTGAAATCCAACTGACAGTAGTATGTCTATATTTACTTTTTTTTAGGAAAGCCATTCTTAAATCAATGCAGACATAAATGGTTCTAAAAAACTAAGTATTTTTTGAAAGTTAGCATTTTCTTTTAATGAAAAGGTATTCATAAATAAAAAAGTACGAAATAAATGGTTCTAAAAAAGTAAACTGTAAAAAATTTTATAGTGTCAAAAATTAAGTATTTTACGAAGGTTTACGACGTTTTTGACGTATGGTCAAGTACGTCGTAAATGTATGCCAAATACCTTACAGTTTAGGACAGACCATCTCTGCGCATTTTTGTCTATAAAATATCCTGACAGTTAACTGTTTCGAAAAGAGAAAAACGTATAAATTTAAATTTGTCTCTTACTAGCATGTATCCATAGCTCAATTTTAAATATGTCACAATTGTATCCTTGCTTCAATTCTTCCCAAAGAGTAGGAAATTGTAAAAAAAAAATTGTAATACAGTGAAAAATTAAACTTTTCGTTTTTTTCTACCCAAGTTGTATCGTTTCTAAAAAACAGAGCATCAGACGTTTGCCACTAAAGTTGGCAGTGGATAATGCGTTTGCTTACTGTTTGGTATGCGGTTCGATTTTCTGACTCGACGAAATGTAAAATTTGAAAAATCTTTACAATTGTATTAGTTTTCTACACAGTTTGTATTATAGAAAAAAGTACTTGGGACTAAATAAATCATGAGGAAGTGAGAAAGATATGAGGGAATATACAATTAGCCAGTTGTGGTTGTTTGTCTAAACTTTTGTTTGGAAGAAACCAATTTTGGTTTTGGGTGTAGGTTTCTATCAAGCTTTATTTTTTATACCTAAAGCGGAAAAAGCCTCTCACTCGAGTGCGAAGGATTTCCGACCAATTAACATATCCTCATTCCGACTTAAGACTCTGGAGAGGATGATAGACATTTATTTTAGAACTAGCCTCGATTCTTGTTTGCTCTCGAAACGACAGCATGCATACTCGAAGGGCAGGTCTAACATACTGAGGCCGCATTGCATTAACTAGTCAGCTTTATTGAAAGCTCACTATCTGTCAATGAATATACAATCGTGGCGTTTCTAGACATCGATGGGGCATTCAATAACGTCCATCCGAGCTCTATATTAAATGGACTGGCAACTCTGAATGTTGATCCAGGTATACTTAGGTTGCTAGACGAACTGCTAATGAGGAGACATATTTCGTCCACACTAGGACAAGCAAACATACAAAGGTATGTGAACAGAGGCACTCCCCAAGGAGAAGTTCTATAACCTCTTCTTTGGAATGTTGCTATAAACAACCTTCTGGTTTCCCTAGAAAAAGAAAGGATAAATGTGGTGGCATACGCAGACGATGTGGCTCTAGCAGTCAGGGAAAAATTCCCATCCACAATCAGAGATATTATCTCTGTATGACCTCCGCATGATTGAGAAATGAGCGAAAGATAATGGTCTTGGGGTAAATCCTGCAAAGACAGAACTAGTCATGTACTGCAAAGATCGCAAATCTCCCACGGTTAAGCCCATATCCTTAGGGGGTATTGCAATTCCCTTTGGTGAGTGTGCAAAATACCTTGGCGTTATTCTGGACAGGAAGCTGAACTTTAACCCTCCGATGAGTGACAGTTCTGAACTTCACGGCCGTGTGAAAAGGTCTCTACCTTTTTTGTAAATTTATTTTTTTTTTTTTATATAATTTTTTTTTTTTAATTGTTTGTTTTGTTTTTATTGTTTATAACTAAATTCTACATACAAAAATAATTTTTTCAATTTTTTTTTGCTTGAATTTTAAGACTATTATAAAAAAAAATTAAAAAGTATTGTTGTTGACCGTGTACTTCTTGTCCCCTGCCCTGTGCGCAGCGATGTAAAAGTGTGCTATGTTCTCCGCAAACAGCGTTGCCGCAGCCGAAGCTGTATGCCAGCGTTTTCCGCTACCGCCCGTACTCAGAACGGCAAAGCCTACATGACGGTCTACTTGACCTAGCCGCAAACGACGGTACATTGCCTTCCATCGGTCTTGGTAATACCTGAAATGAAAAGAAAAATAAAAAACAAATAAATATATATTCTATTCTTGAATTTGAAGATGTTTTTCTTACCCTGACATCGAATGCTTCCATCGCATTGCGTATCCTTGGATATGAGGTTATATGGTTGTTCAGGGCACGTTCTTCGATATTTGGTGTGGCCAATTGTTTCGTTAGCAGTAACAAGAACGACCGCCGTCTGTCACCCCTTTTTATAGGCTTCATTTCGTTGTAAATCGTAAAAGCAGCCAATGCAGCGACGTCCAGCATATTATAAAACATGGCCAACGGCCATCGTTGTGTTGCTATTTTGCAGCTGTAAGTGGTGTAGTTGCCGAAGTAGGAGTAATTTCAGTTTGAAAAGGCTGACTCATCGGAGGGTTAAGCTTAATATTGAAGCGAGCGAGAAAATCCACTGTAGCTTTGTACTCGTTCAAAACGGCAATAGGAAAAAAGTGGGGACTAAAACCGAAAATTGTGCATTGGCTGTACACGACAGTGGTTACACCTATAATGCTATATGGTGTTGTAGTCTGGTGGCCGGCACTTCAGCAACCGACAGGTTTAGTTCAGCGTATGGCGTGCTTGTGTATCTCAGGCGCATTCAGTAAGACAGGAACAGATTCCCTTAATGGCATGCTGCAGGAACAGATTCCCTTAATGGCATGGCATCCCTAGTCCCAGTCCTCAGTGCTCTGGTGGACTTTGCCTTGTTAAAGAGCTTCCTGCAGGATTTCCTCTTATTACTTAATTCCGTAGACCACCATGGTGGTCGATTTTTACCCCTTGGCTTTCCTCTCGGGCATGCAGCTTTCAGTGAGATGTTGAAGGCCTTAGTAATCCGCTCCACTGCGTGTTAGATATCTTGCACATTTCTCATATTTGTCTTTGTTATTTCCGTTGTCATCATATTGAACGATTCCCTATACCTATTCCAGTCAGCTTTCCTAACATTTGGCGGAAATATGGTCTTGGTGATATGAACATCAAAGTTGAAACTGATGTAGCGATGATCTGAGAAGCTGTGTTCACTTAAAACCTGCCACTCAGATATAATTTCATTCAGTTCTTGCGACGCCAAGGTGATGTCCAAAACCTCTTGCCTGTTTTTAGTGACAAAGGTTGGGGCATCTCCCTTGTTGCAAACTACCAGATTAGTACGCAAAATAAACTCTATTAGCGACTCTCCCCTTGCATTAGTATTTATCACTACTTCCCCATATACTATGATGTGCATTCGCATCGCATCCCATAATGAGTTTCGTCTTTGTTTTCAGTGACTCCTCCACTAAGGTCTTAACGGCACATGGAGGCATCTCCCTGTCATGTCCGATTTACATCATTACCAGTATACTGCAATAGTTTGAACCCCGGAGTACTTAATTCACATATTTTGTTTCTATAAACATAAGGCACATGCAGCCTTACAATGATGAAGATTTATCTGGAGGATCCGTAGGACCATCGAGATTTTCAACAACCGTCACATCAGCCGCTTCAATCGAGTCATCAAGAATGTCCTCTTCAGAGATATCGGTGACTCTCGCAATAACCATAGGTTCAACTTTGGAGAGTTCTGAGGCAGTAGAAGCCTCTTCACGCATACGGTATCTATCCATGTCTTCAACTTTGGTATCTCCTTCGACTTCGCAAGAGGATCCGCTTACTTCCGATTCAGATAGAGGTTTGTCCATTTCTGAATCCTTTAGCTGATCGTTTTTATACACCTTCATTTGGATATAATGAAAGTCATAACATCCACGGCCCTGAGACTTTGCTAGATGTGGCAAAGACTGAGTGTTCAATATAAACACTGCATGACGTCTTGGTCCATCCACTTCATCCAAACGGCCAACCTTCCAATCAGCTGTTGGAAGATCTGGATTGCATTGTTTCAGTCTATTTAAAATAGATTCAGGGTCAGGAGGGTTTGCAGGTATCCACGCATGTGCTCTAGGTCTAGCCGGTATGTCTTTCTTCTCGACTAACTCTAGAGCAGCTCCTTCCCAAACTTCACCAATTAGTATCAGAGCAGCTTTAAAACATTCTATAGACCTCTTGTCCTCAAATGCGACTAGCTTAAATCGTCCTTGATACCAACCAGCCTCTTGGTGTCGAGGATCTGGGCCGGGAAACTTTTCCAGCACCTGTGAGTAGACGCCAGACAAAGCATTCTCAATTTCCCCCATTTTTGCTTTGGAACCATACCGTCCAATGCTCCTTTATTAATGATAGCCATCACAATGCTGTCTTTAGCAACTGAGGCAAACGATCTTTGATCACTTTTGGAGGGTGGCAGCTCATCCGGTGATCGTTCCCTTTTTCCAGCCTCAAGAATTCCTTGAGCCCATTTTAAGGAATCGCTTTGTTTAGCCGACAGCGTGCTTGGGTCGACTGATCCTAACTTCTTTAGGATAAACAAAGCATTTCTGCATTCCTTGAATCTCTTTCGTGAGGGATTACCTCCTTTTGATGCCGTTACCTTAGAAAAAGTACGACTTGTCAAAGTGTCGCCACCTGTCGACCCGTCTACAGGTCGACTAATTGGGCCTAACTCTTGGTCATTGCCCAAATTTATAACTCCAGTCGATACCCGTCCACTGGGCCCTGAAGTTAGCAACCCAGTGGATGACTTTGAATTTCGCTGCATGGTAGCTTAATATCCCACCACACTTGAAATTCTTAATAGGTACCTATTACGATGAGTTTATCAGCTATTACAAAACACGTCCGTTCCGTTCTACGGTTGAATATGAGCAAGGGTTGTAACGACACCAAGCAAATATGGCCCCATTTAAACTTAAACCGCACACTAGACATGCTAGTGTTCTCAAGACGTCAGATTTTACTCCTGATATCTGGTATAACGGGTCGCTTCATGAATCATGATAGGCGAATTTGCAAAAACTATTGGTGCGAAGTATAATGACTACTGTATGAGCTGTCATGATGCGGAGGAAAAGGAATCAATTAAACACCTCTTGTGTGGGTGTCCTGCATTTTGTGTAAAGTGTAAGCGAATTTTGGGGGCATATGGCTTTAGATTACTGGCGGACCTGGAAAACGTCAACTTAAGTAGTCTGTTAATGTTTTTGGAACAATCTGGTTGGTTCAACAAAAGAAAATAATAGAGAAGGTTCAGTGGTTAAAACTAGAAGTGTCCATATGTAATAGGTACTTTTAGTTGAATGTGGTATCACAATGGACTGAATAGTCCAAGTGAACCTTAAACTTAATCGGGCTGCCACTTTAAGCTAACCTAACCTAGCTTTATTAGGCTATAATCATCATAATTTGATAAGACATGTATCCTTTATCCCGTCGACAACTTTTGTCATATACAAATTGAAATCTTGTACAGTATTTCCATATTATTATAGAATAGTTTAGTGGCTACTTATTTAGAGTAGTTAGTATAAGGTATAGTATAGATGGCACTTCTCGGCTTTAGATTTCTTTACCAATCTTCACAATTCGTCATTTGGTCTTGACATCAAATCATTATTAATTATTAATAAACATTAGGAATTCAAAATCTTGACGTGAAATTATTTTTGAGTGCTTTTTAGCTGAGAATTTTTCAAATGAATGCAAATATATGTCAAATCAAATCTATACTTGTTACAAATGGATGCGAATATCTGATGCTATTGGTATAAGTGTACAACTTTGCACTATAGAGCGGACACATTTAGCTTAGTGAATAAGTTTAATTTACCTTGTGTCTTACTCATCTGTGAAAGAAATAAATTAAAAACCTACGAATCATTTGTGTTGATGTCATTTCAACGCTGAGCTGGAGAACCAAGATATATCCGTTGCTGCAGCATTGCGACAAATGTACATTTGAAAGTATCAGATAAATAATTTACTATTCCCTCTCTGTAGTTATTCCTTAGCCCAGAGGCATCTTTAGCAATACCAGAGATAAACCCACTTAGCCTTCTTGGGTGATTGTAACTCATTTGTTTTAAATATCCTTTAATTATTGAAATATTTTTATCAGAATATTTATGAGAGCTATGGCTTAAAAGGAATGCCATCCTTTTCCTTTTAATTTGTGCAATGAATTTCTGTGAAATGAACTTTATCTTGGGAAATAAAACTAATGTTGGTCTTTGGATGGGATTAACAAAAAGATATTTGGTGAACAATACTCTAGATAAGTATGGGGCAATATAATGAAGAATGAATCGTCCATGGAGCAATGGTTTGATACTAAAATAAATTGTGCTATTGTGGTTACTAATATGCCTTTGGGTTTATAATATATCGGAAACTTTTAATATACTGTTGTTGTATTAAAAAGGATATCCCAAAATTGGGTTTTGTAATCGTTTTCTCTTGTTTGTTGAATTCGTTGTAAAAATATGTTTTTGTTTATGACGTCAAAGCAGATAGAAAGGAAAGCATATTTTTTGCCTAACAGGCATCCTTTTCACTCGATCAGGCTAAAATTATGGATTGTTATGGATTGCACTCCCAATTTGACTTCTTCACATGTACAGGTCTAATATGCTTCATTATGTTTAAAGCCGTATGCCTGTGAACTAATGAACATTTTCATTGAATTATAGAAGCACATTTTTGATTTAATGAAATCGTCTTCACACCGAAAAAAGTTAACTATTGTTTACGAAAAATGAACTAACCCATAGTAAGAATGGCGCCAAAGATTTTTTTCATCTAGATAAATTCCGTCCGATTTTCTACTTTACTTACTTGCTTTCTATTTTGGATCCTCTGATCCCATCGCTGTTACTAAACCAGGAACATCTGAACAATAAACAAATTCATCGTCATTCCAATATATGTAGCGGAAGTGCCTTAATTTTGAACATAACGGTTTATCTCGAAAAGTCGAGCTGAAATAAATGCAGATTTGGATTCAGCGTCCCAAATAACCTTAATAACTATATTCAGTTCAAAATCAACAGAACCACTGTTCCCTTTATTTTATATATGTGGGAACTTTGCCTGAATTTGCCGATTTTGACCAAATTTGGTACACATTGCCATAATATTACCAATACACTTTGTGAAAAAATTCAAGTTAATCGGAGTGTGGTCATACTTTTTCAAAGTCTTAACCAATTTCAACCAAATTTGGCAAGCATAGTAAGAATCTTAATTCTACGTTCTTTACAACATTTCACATTAATACAAGTAAGACTGTGGCTTCCAGAATTATACAAGTGCATATCGGGCGAAAGATATATATGGAAGCTCTATCCAAATCAAAACTGATTTCAACCAAATTTAGCATAAATTCACAATGGACTGAATAGTCTAAGTGAGCCTGAAATATCGGACTGTCACTATACCTAAACTAGCACATTTAGCTACACTATCAATTATATTCCATGTGCAATATTTGAAGTAAATCAGGGTAAAACTCTGTCTTCTGAGGCCGTATATGCTAATTCTACTCCTTGTGCAAAACTTTTACGTAAATCGGAGTAAAACTGTGGCCTCTGGGGTCATATAAGTCTAAAGATATGTATGGGAGCTATATCTCAATCTGTCATTTATTTTAAAGAAATTTGTCCTTAGTTGTGTGTAAATTGCACACCCTAAAATTTAATTTGCGTAATCTGTAATACCACACCTTCTGTAACATATACCCCAAACACAGTTTGCTTCAAGCGTATATACTTTCACGATTGGTACAAACAAAATATTGTTTGTATTGTTCAAACATATTATGTTTCACCTCAGGCATACACTGGTAGAAAAAATGTTTAATGAAAATTTCCTTGTGTATATATAAGTTTAAGGCGCCAATTGGTTACTTCCATTCTTTTACTTGCAGCATACTCTCTAAGTCTCTCTTTCTAAACACATATATGTTTATAGGCTATTTCTAAATAAATATATTTTGCATCCAATCATATTATATTTACAAACATTTTATGTCCCAAACATAATATGTTCTAACATATTAACATATATGTTCCAAACATGTTGTACTAGTTTATGAACATTGTATGCTTGCACATAAAAATATTGTGTTTAAAATAAGACTTCCAAACATATAATTTTTACACCCAAACATATGAAAAATAGTCTTTTTCGTCCGTGCAGGTAAATATTTTTTTCAGTGTGGAACATGTAAGCCGATAAGTAAACACCTTAGTATAATAATCTCATTAAAGCCAAAAGATTAACAAACGGGAAAAGGTTTAAAAATTTGCTAACGCACTGTTAGAAAAATATGTTTTTAATATGTTCCGATATAAACAAAATGTGTTTCGTGCACAATTTTTAAACACAATATATTTAAGTGGAAACATGTAATGTTCCTAAACTAACACTAAATGGTTGGGATATATATGTTCATGTGTTAGAATATATTATGTTTGGGACATGAATGTTTCATAAAAATAATATGTGTGAATGTAAACATATATAAATTTACAAATTTCGAGTAAACATATATATGTTGTGCTATTTTATTCAGAGAGCAACAGAGAGAGAGAGAGAGAGAGAAAGAGTATAGAGAAAGAAATAGAGATGGAAACCGGGAGGGTTGACGAAAGATATCAACATAACACAGCGAGAGAAACAAAAGAGAGCAATTTCTGTGAAACCGCTTGTATGTTGTTTCGGAAAACTGTGGCCTTATCATAACCACAAATTTGATATGCTTAAGTCTAAATATTATTTCATTTAAGTATTAGAATGAGTATTCGGAGTAAAGAGAATAGACATTCGGATCCAAGAGAATATACATTTAAAAAAAAAACAGCATGCGTTTTCTCTTTGAGAGTAGCATTGTGGACATGTGTTTGTTTACCATTTTGGTATTATGGGCACATTTTTTTTTTTTGGTTCGTTAAAAGAAATCGGAACGTACGAGGAGTAAGTTAAAAATTACAAAGGGATCTTCATAAAAATAACGAAAGGGCACTATATTCCTTTTAGAATTGGGACAGTAAAATAAAAAAAGGAGGAAATAGTGAACAATTAAACAGTAAAATGGTTAACTGAAGTAGTATCAGGTGCAAATTTGGCTTGAACGAATAGTGAATATGATTGTCCGGTTTGTTTTCTTTTTAAGGCGCAATGATCACACTTCGGGTAGAGTATTAGAGTTTCTAGGGGTGCCTTTTCCTATGTATATTGAGCATAAGGTTTAATGTTGTTTTATAGGCTAGTAAATACGGGTTCTCCACCTCTGCTCCGAAGCCGTTTTATTTTTCAAGGTCAATCAGAAATCCGCAGACGATTTTCCCTCGCTTTAATACGGCTGTTTGTGATCGATCTTTTACAGTGCGTGTCACTAGAATCTGGAATCATCTTCCGCTTCATTTAAGAAAGTTTTCTTATTCTACTAAGGAATTTTCTCGAAGACATTTTCTTCATTTAAAAGAGAGTATTCATTGATAAAAATCATTTCTTTTTCTAGTCATCAATAATGGACCATAATTTCACATATTTTTTTATTTCTTTATTGTTGTAGGCTGGGGAGCCAAGGTCTTGTCTTTTTTTTTTTAATTTTAAAAAATTTAAAATTTATATATATTTTTTTATGTTGTTTCTGACTGTAAATCTTTAATAACCCACATTTCGAAGTTTCATTTTAAAAATGTAATATAGAATAAATATAAATGTGTAAATTAAAAAAAAAAATTGGTATTCGATCGGAGCACGGATTGAACCCACGACACTTTGCATGCTAACCACTGCCCCAAGTGGCCAACAAATGTATGTTTCTGTTAAATAATGTTATGTTTGCACGGGCTCGTGGGCGCTGTAAACTATACTATACACTGAAAAAATATTGTCGTGAGGTCAAAGATTTCATGTCTTTAAAATACGAATGCAAATTTAGCTTAGCATAAAAGACCCATTTCTCCAATATAACGTTTTTTTTCCTTGTCCAAAAGTCGATAAACTTTTCAATGAAGTAGTATTGTCCTTATAATTAAGTGATTTCACTTAAAATGGGTATCATAACATGAAAGAAAAAATGTTTGGGCTAAGGTCAACTTGACTTTAATAATTCAGAAAAATTCTTTAACTTTAATGAAATTGTCTTTAAATTTGTTGTCTTTTTGCATCTTGACTACAAAGCAAAAAATCGTTCAAATATAGGACATGTTTTTCAACACTTTCTTTTGAAGACTTGAAACATAGCATAATTTCTACTGAAAATCGGGTCTTAATATGGAAAATAAAGTTGTCGTTAACACGTTTTTAAAGAACTTTGATATAATATGAAGAAAAAAAAGCTGAAAAAGCGAAGAATTATAATTTGCTTCCTAGAAGCAAGTACACAAAACCCAAATTTTAAAAAGAATTGTGTCTTAAAAGTATCCTTACTTGTATTCTGCGCTTCTTTGGCTCGGAATCAATACCAAAATTTTTAAAGTAAATACAAAATATTTGGAACCGGGTATACTTTTTTTTCAGTGTATAAATGTAACTTATAACGATTATTGTCTACTAGGGACTACAACAGCTACGTAGCCCAGTGGACAGTATGTTGGCTTACAAACTGTATGGTCCTCGGTTCGATTCTCCGTCGAGGCGAAAGGTACAATTTAAAAAAATTATAAAATTGAATAATTTCTTCAACATTATTTGTATTACAGAAAAAGGTGCCAAGAACTAAAAAACTTCGTGGAAGTGAAAATTATGTGAGGGAATGAGCACAATTTTCTTTGGGGAAAATTCTTCCAAGCATGTAATATTTTTGGGCTCAAAATGCTTCCAAACATATAATATGTTCACATAAAACAAACATATTAATGTTTCGGCAGTTTCAAATAATATATGTGCTTCCTGCAAAATATGTTTGGAACATATGTTAGAGAAGCAATTTTTTTGAGGGTGCGATAATGTATAATGTTAAAATTGTCTAATTTGTCGCCTCTTAGTGGTAATATTCGTTTTATATACATAATATCAAGAAATTTGATCCAAAGATATGTCAAAAAATATTTCTTAGCTTCTCTGTAAACAATTAAAATTTATCTCAATTGCCAAACTTTGAATAAATGAGTTCAATAATAGTTCTCCTTCTCTCTCTCTCTCTCTCTCTCTCTCTCTCTCTCTTAGAAGGATGTCACTAATATTTTACTTTAACATAGACAAAAATTGCCCTTACTTGGTTACTACGTTATTTTCCAACATGCTATTATCTAAAAAAAAACAAAACGTTTGAAGTTATTGCAAATTTATGTGTTTTTGTCAGCAGACATTTTTGTTCGTGACCAGTCTGCAACTTGACGTCGAATCATTTTGAACAGGCCATTGAACTTTATTTCTTTCAAATTAAAATCGTTGAATTTGATTTAATTGAAAATGTTTGTATTTTCTTTTTAGTTCTTCAGTGTTTGATTGGGTTGATTCATTTATAACTGACAACTTACTGTAATTGACTGGGGCCTAATTGGTTTTATTTATAAGTTTTAAGTCGGTTTTTTCTTAGCTTGCAATTCACATCAAAGACAAATATTATTTCCAATACAATGAATCCTATGTCTGTATGTTTATTATTCAGGCATTAGGTCAAATGGAGAAATTTCAATATGGTTTATGTTTGCATTATATATTTTCATTTAAGAACAAAACAATCCGGATGGTTTTATTAATTATGTAAGAATATTACGAGGGCGGTTCGGAAACTTCTTAGCCTATCAATGAAAGAGAATAGTTAGTTTTTCAAAAATATTTTTATTTTTCAATATAATCTCCTGAAACTTCAATACATTTGAGGTAAAACGCTCGCCAGCAAGGATTTTTTTTTGAGTTGGGAACAAGTAAATGTCAGGAGAATAAGGTGGGTGGTCAAGCAACTCGTACTTTAATTCGTTGATTTTAGCCAGTGTTAAAACTCTCTTGTGCGCTGATGCGTTGTCTTGATGAAAAAAAAATTTTTTTGTGTTGTAAGCCAGGACGCTTTTCTCGAATTTGTACATTTAATTGATCCAAAAGGTTGCAATTGTACTCTGAATTTATTGTTTTACCCTTTTGCAGATAGTCAATCAATAAAATACCTTTGAAGTCCCAAAAAAACCGTTGCCATAACCTTGAATTGTTTTTGCCTTCTTTGGGGCACTTTCTCCAGCTTCAGTCCATTGTTTGGATTGTTTTTTTGTCTCTGGAGTATAGTGGTGGATCCATGTCTCATCAACAGTTATGAAACGACGCTTAAAATCCATTTTATTTCGCTTAAAACGATCCAAACAAGCTTGACAAATGTTCATTCTTATGCGTTTTTGATCGACAGTTAACAAATGCGGCACTAATCTTGCAGATAGCTTTTTCATCTGTAGTTCTTCATGCAAAATAAAATGGACTCGATCATTTGAGATGCCCATGATATTAGCAATTTCACGCACTTTTATTCGTCGATCATTTAATACCATATCATGCACTTTGGGTACAATTTCTGTTGTTGTTGCTGTTTTTGGACGTGCACTACCTGGTTCACCTTCAATGCTTGTACTACTACGTTTAAATTCAGCAACCCAATTTTTTACTGTTGCATATGAAGGAGCACTTTCACGTAACACATTCACCATATCATTATGAATTTCTTGTCCCGATAAACCTTTTTTATGTAAATATTTAATGACAGCACGCATTTCTAATTTTTACATTGTAAAAAAATTGCGGATGCATCTTTTTCGAACACCTGTTTCTATATGAAAGAGTTGCCAGATCGAAACAAAATGTAACATGTGTTCATAACAGAGATGGAGTTTCCAAAACACAACTTTTTTCTGTTTATACCGCGCTTTTTGTGCTAGGTTAAGAAGTTCCCGAAATGCCCTCGTAAATTACATACATATCATAGGAATTCAAAATTGCACATTAACATCTTACAAAATAGGTTTACAAGAAGACGTGAAGTCTTTGGTTGGACTACTCTTGAGAGTAATGACTTACACCGAATAAAATAAACTATTTTATAGGAAGAATGAGCTAACTCGTGAGAAAATTTAACTAAATTGTACTTCAGATTTTAAGATATATACAAAGTGTTGTTAAAATCGGGAAAATTTAATGCCATGGTTTATTTTTTACTGCAATTCTCATAGAAGAAAAATGAACTAAAAATAAAGAAGAAAATCATGACCATTTAAACCATTCAATAGTTAATTCTTAATATTTTTGGGAATCGCCAGAAAATGTTTTTCTGTTGTAGTTCATATTGATTTTATGTGTACGGTTATTGAATTTTATGGCCACGTTTAGTTCATAACATGTTTGAGACATACTTACGGCCATTTTCATTTATCTCTGTTAGGCCTTAACTGCCAGTTAACAAAAAGTAAAATCGAAATATCTTCTCTCCGGTTAACTTTAACTGAAAATTTTGTAAGTTCCTAACTGGCATATGGAATATATAGACAAGATGACAGACATGTCCATAGTACGGTATAAAAGTTTGTTAGCTAACGTAGCACTAACGGAGCTTCCTGAAAATGGGGGTTAAACAAGTAAGTAAAGTAGAAAGTCGGCGGGGCCGTCTATATCGTACCTTAAACCACCCCTACTGAATTAGTAAACATAACCATTTGTGGGGTATCAATGGCATAGATTTTGGAGACCACCCGCATTTTCATATTAAAAATCATAAAGGGGTACATGTTTATGGGAATCTGGTCACAATCTGAGCAGAAATATCTAATAATAAGAGCTATAGTCGATTTTGCTCCTACAGAGTTAGTAGGCCACTAATATTGAGTCTATTATTAAAAAAAAAAGAGGAAATCGCTCAATTAGTTGTGGTTATAAATCGAAATTTGTAAAAATTGGACAATATTAATATGTAAGAGCTACATGTACGTCTAAATACGATGGCTAGTACATCAAAGTTTGAAATGTGTGTAAAATTGGTTAATAGATAAGAGTATTATGGCCAAATTATATAATATTTTGCAGGTATGATTGATACCACAGAAGGTTACCTTCTGCAAAATTTGAGTACGATCAGTTAATAAATGAGACCTCTATGGTAAAAAGTTTATTTTTCAAAATCGGGCGATGCATATATATGGGCGTTATATCTAAATCTGAACCGATTTCGATGAAATTTTGCACATACACTTAGTGCTATAGAAGATAACATTTAGCCAACTTTGAGTACGATCGGTTGATTAAAAAGGGTTTTACGGCCAAATTTGGCAAAATCGGGCTATACATATATTTTGGAGCTATATCTAAATCTGAACCGATTTCAATGAAATTTTGCACATACAGTTAGTGCTATAGAAGATTACATTTAGCCAACTTTGAGTACGATCGGTTGATTAAAAAGGGTTTTACGGTCAAATTTGGCAAAATCGGGCTATACATATATATGGGAGCTATATCTAAATCTGAACCGATTTCGATGATTTTGAGCACATATTGTTAGTACTATAAAAGATTAGAGTAAGCCAAGTTTGAGTAATATCGCTTAGTAAATAAGGTTTTTATGGCGAAATTTGGGAAAATCGGGCGATACATATATATGGGAGTTATATCTAAATCTGAACTGATTTCGATAAAATTTTTCTGTCTTGAAGGGTGATGAAAAAGATTACTTTGTGCCAAATTTGACGATGATCGGTTTGTAAAAAAGATCAATGTGACCCAATTTGTCGAAATCGAGTGATACATATATATGGGAGCTATATCTAAATTTGATCTTATTTCTTCCAAATTCAATAGCGTTCGTCCTTATTCCCAAAAACCCTGTACCAAATTTCAGCAAAATCGGTTAATAATTGCGACCGGAATCCTGTGAACAACAAATACATGGACAGACGGACGGACGGACACCAAGCTCAGGAGATGATCATGAGTCGATCTGTATATATTTTATTGGGTCTTACATCAATATTTGTGGTAGGCACATTTTTTGGAAGATCAAAGTTAATATACCCTCACCACTATGTGGTTTAGGATATAATAAGACTGCATTCAGTTTTGTACTTTATGCATAATACATTTAAATCAAATGTTTTAGTCCTTTGTTTCTAATTACGGTTTTAACTCGTCTTGACATACTTTCACTAAGTTTTTTATTATTTCTTTTCGAACATCCGACTAATTGGCTCTAGATCTCATCACTTTTTTTTTTGGTACTCTTTGGTGTAATCGCAAGCGCCTTTCAACCAGCGACCATACGTTTTCAGTAGGATTGAGATCGGGGCTTTGTAGCATTTGATATCTTTGCTCCGACAACCATTTCTTTACTATTTTGTAAGTATGCTTGGGGTTTCCGTCTTGTTGAAAAACAATTTGCTCCTTAAGGCAGGCGCAAACCTCCACAAAGGTAGGAAATTTTTATTGCAAAATGTCTAGGTAAATTTTCGTTAAAGTAAAGAAACAAATTTTTCATTTAAAAAATCGTTCTTAAATTAACTGAAATATTGAATCTTTAGATTTAAGATAAAAACGCTTCAAATACAGACTAAGACTTATTTTGAGGTTTTAGCATCTTTGGTTTAAAGTTATTTTGGAATTAAGAAAATATTTTTTTACTTCGAATATCCGTCATAATTTCGGATTTTTAAACTGTCATTTGTTTCTACGTGAATAGCTTTATTAATATACCGGAAAAATAGAATGAAAATTCAATAAATGAGATCTCTATCCTAATTTTATTTTTATAGATCTTCTGTTTTTAGATGTTTGTCATTACCAAGTCATCACCATTCTCAGTTCGTTACCAGTAATGATTTTTTGCATCGTATGGAAAACGGTTTATTTTTGTTTTATTTGATCATATAACTTATTTCCAGTCGTCAACGGTATAATCTTTGGGGGCTAACCTAGACATTTTCTATTTAATAAAGATTGCAAAAAGTGAAAACATGCACTCGGTTTCAGAGAATGAACCCCATCTATTTTTATCGGCGGCGGCTGATACTAAAATTTTGCCTGCGGCGGTGCCGGCTTGTATATTCGGCGGCGGACCGTTATCCATTATAAAATAAAATTGATGCTATCTGAATGGTTATGAAATTAGTTGTGCAACCAATCTTACAATCAAATTTACATATCATTCAAAACTTTTGAGCAAAATTTTTGCGAAATTATTATAGAAACCTAATATTGAATAATTTTGGATCGAAAGTTAAAAATGTTGGCCGAAAATAAATTAATACATATCTCTATTTTTAATAAATATTTTGGATTAATTGGCGGCTAAATTTGGTGTCGAGATGTGTCGAAATATTCGGCGGCGGCGTCGGTTTTGCTTCCCACTGTATGTACCGCCCGAGTTTCCCAAATTTGGCCATAAGTCCCTTATTTATGTTATCAACCGATCTTACTAAAAGTTGGCCAAAACTATTTTATTAACCGATCTTAATTAAATTCAGCAAAAGGTAATCTCCTGTAATATTAAGCAAACTTTCGAAATATAATCAAAATCGGTTAAGATTTAGATATATCTGCCATACATGCAAAAAAATAATTCTTTGCTCCCAAATGAAATTTCAGACAAACAAAGATCGATTCTTATTTGCTTTTCGCTGTAAGGAAGTTTATTTGGAAAAAAGTATATACTTTGCGTGTATATATGCATTGCTCGATTTTCTCAAATTTGGCCATAACACTCTTATTTATTAACCAATGTTACTGAAATTTCAAATTTTGAAGTATTAGCGGATCATAGTTAGACCTACATGTAGCTCTTACATATGTCGTTGTGCTCCCAAAAAGATGTTGCCTTTGCTCATCTAAATACAAATTTTTAATAGTTATTCCCACATTTTTGTAAAAGAACATATTTCAGTGTTTTAAAATTAATTACAATTATGTAGTAATTGTTTAAATCAAAAGATGTACTTTAACCCTTTCGCTACCGATGACCACTTAGAAGGACATTCGAAAAAGACACCAAATTCTATTTTCCCACTTAGTTTCGATTTGCTTCTCGATGTTATTTTAAAGTAGAGGCTTTAATCTAAATAATCTATAAATATTTTCTATATTGGTGAGGTCTAAAATGCATTTTTATAAACTTCTTTAGCAATAAACGAAAAATACGAAAATTTGAGAAAATGTTTCTACTGTATGTTTCTAGTAAATTGACATTCATACAAAAACTATAGCTGATACTTTTTCGTTTTTTTTTTTATATTTTTTTCTCACTCTTTGAGGCCGTAAGGCCATTTGGTCACAATTCAAGAATCAAGTTTTCAGAACTAGCTCTTATAGCTCTTGAAGTAATTGAGGTAGGTTTTCAAAATGGCAATTTTTGTTCTACATGCTGTTAGTACTAGTAAAAACAGAAGAAAAATTAAAGTTTTTAACATTAGGTTTATTTCGGTAGTGAAAGGGTTAATATTACTTGATATTTTGTAACTTTATTTGGTTCTAGCCAATTTCATAATTAAATCACTTAAACCGAACATGTAGTGTAAAAATAGCACACAATCAAATGAGAATTACCTTATTTTGCAGTGAATAATCTCAATAGACTGCATTGAAATTTTTGTATCTATTGAAGCTTGGTTATACATATTATCTAATTGCATAAGATATATATTATTAAAGCACAATGTCAAAACCACAATTCTATTTCAATCAATTTTATGCATCTATTAAGAAATATCCATCGAAGTGGTTTTCTGCAACAATTTCTGTTCTGTATATAAAGGTGGCAATAGTAATCATCTTTAATTTTTTGTTAAAAATAAATAAATATATATATATCTAGGTATTTCCTATGTGGCTTGAAACTCCAAATGAAAGAGTCATTTCCAAGCCTTTAAGTATATTATAAATGTTATTGTACTATATGGTCTAACCGAAAGCTTTTAAATGACCATAAATCAAATTAATGTTATGGTTTTTCATTAAGCCAGAAAATCGCCATGGAATATTTAAAATAGTTGATGATAAAATGCACGATTATGCGAAAAATCTTTATTGAATATGTCTAAGAAGATTTTCTACATCCTTTATAAGTTATCAGTAATTGGAATTTGGAGACATTGAGAATAGAAAACTTCGGTCGTCATTACATCTCCAGGCAAGGTAAACTGACATCAACTACCAAATTACAATCGGATCAGAGAAAATTTGCGGCCTAAGAACAATCCTGAATGGAGATGTGCACGTGACACGAAATTGTCCTAACATACGGGCATTTTCGTAACTCACGCTCACGAACATAACGCTTACGAGTGGAATTCGCTAACATTTTTAGTGACACCTATGATTATAAGAGCTCTCACATTTAGTCATGCTGACGTTTTCATACAGCTCAAATTACTCATATAATTCTAGGATTGGCCTTATAGCAGGTTGGCTGATAAGTCCCCGGTATAACAAAGAAAAACACATTTTTTTGTCAAAATTCGTTTTTACTATTCAACATAGTTCCCTTCAAGAGCGATACAACGATTATAACGACCTTCCAATTTTTTGATACCATTTTGGTAGTACTCCTTCGGTTTTGCCTCAAAATAGGCTTCAGTTTCGGCGATCACCTCTTCATTGCAGCCAAATTTTTTCCCTGTGAGCATCCTTTTGAGGTCTGAGAACCAGTGTTGCCAATTTGGTGCTTTTAGCACCAAATTTAGTGCTTTTTGATTTCTAAAAAGCACCAAATTGCCTTTTTGGTGCCTTTTCAAAAAAAGCACCAACTTTGTGCTTTCTGGCATTTTCATTTAGTGCTTTTGGTGCTTTTTTTATTTTGAACAGTATTAAGTTTAATTGATACAAAAATTTTGATTAGACTTTCAAGAGCCGAAGAAACTCAAATTTATTGCCAAATATAGAATTTGATTGTTATGAAGTTGGTATTGATTATTTTTTATTTAATATTGTTAATTAGGGTATTCTGTAGGAAAGTCGAGCGATGAGTGTCGAATTTTTGAATTTGGTAAAGATGTCATTAAAAACGTTTGTAAAGGGTGATTTGTTAAGAGCTTGATAACTTTTTTTTAAAAAAAAACGCATAAAATTTGCAAAATCTCATCGGTTCTTTATTTGAAACGTTAGATTGGTCCATGACATTTACTTTTTGAAGATAATTTCATTTAAATGTTGACCGCGGCTGCGTCTTAGGTGGTCCATTCGGAAAGTCCAATTTTGGGCAACTTTTTCGAGCATTTCGGCCGGAATAGCCCGAATTTCTTCGGAAATGTTGTCTTCCAAAGCTGGAATAGTTGCTGGCTTATTTCTGTAGACTTTAGACTTGACGTAGCCCCACAAAAAATAGTCTAAAGGCGTCAAATCGCATGATCTTGGTGGCCAACTTACCGGTCCATTTCTTGAGATGAATTGTTCTCCGAAGTTTTCCCTCAAAATGGCCATAGAATCGCGAGCTGTGTGGCATGTAGCGCCATCTTGTTGAAACCACATGTCAACCAAGTTCAGTTCTTCCATTTTTGGCAACAAAAAGTTTGTTAGCATCGAACGATAGCGATCGCCATTCACCGTAACGTTGCGTCCAACAGCATCTTTGAAAAAATACGGTCCAATGATTCCACCAGCGTACAAACCACACCAAACAGTGCATTTTTCGGGATGCATGGGCAGTTCTTGAACGGCTTCTGGTTGCTCTTCACTCCAAATGCGGCAATTTTGCTTATTTACGTAGCCATTCAACCAGAAATGAGCCTCATCGCTGAACAAAATTTGTCGATAAAAAAGCGGATTTTCTGCCAACTTTTCTAGGGCCCATTCACTGAAAATTCGACGTTGTGGCACATCGTTCGTCTATTCATGATGAAATGTCAAAGCATACTGAGCATCTTTCTCTTTGACACCATGTCTGAAATCCCACGTGATCTGTCAAATACTAATGCATGAAAATCCTAACCTCAAAAGAATCACCCTTTATTTAATCCACAAAAGCACGCACAACTGAAATAAGCAATAGACTCCTTCCATATATTAATATTTTAAAAGTTGAAAAACATCACTGATCAAAATGAATTGGACGAAAGCATTAAAACTGATCAAGGTGTATACTTGAATAGCGGTTCATAATGGTGAGTAGAAAGTTTGAGTTTTGCCGCTAAAGGTGGGTATTAAGTTCGAGTTTTTTCACTAAAGTGAAAACTAAATCAATAAAAAAAGGAATAAAATTATACATATTTGTTGTAGATTTTACTATAACTTGAAGGGGAATAGCCCAAAGCAAGTTTACACAAAGTTTGTATTCCTTAAAAAGTATTATTAAAGAAAAGTAATCGTGAAAAAATGGCGATTTTAGCGGCTAAACTTGAACTTAATACTCACCTTAAAGTGAAAACTATATCACTAAAAATGGGCATAAAATTATGCATATTTGCTGCAAAGTTTATTATAACTTGATGGGGGAATAGACAAAAGCAAATTTTCACAAAGTGTGTATTCCTTAAAATGATTTATTAAAGAAAATTAATTGTGAAAAAATGACTAGAGCATTTAATTTTCGATTTTGTGGCGGAAGGTGGTATGTTAGAATTTATATTTGTTTTGGTGCTTTTTGGTCTTGGGGAGTTGGCAACACTGCTGAGAACAAGAAAAAGTCACTGGGGGCCAGATCTGAAGAATATGGTGGGTGGGGAAGCGATTCGAAGCCCAATTCATGAATTTTTGCCATCGTTCTCAATGACTTGTGGCACGGTGCGTTGTCTTGGTGGAACAACACTTTTTTCTTCTTCATATGGGGCCGTATTGCCGCGATTTCGACCTTCAAACGCTTCAATAACGCCATATAATAGTCACTGTTGATGGTTTTTCCCTTCTCAATATAGTCGATAAAAATTATTCCATGCGCATCCCAAAAAACAGAGGCCATTACTTTGCCTGCGGACTTTTGAGTCTTTCTACGCTTCGGAGACGGTTCACCGGTCGCTGTCCCCTCAGCCGACTGTCGATTGGACTCAGAAGTGTAGTGATGGAGCCATGTTTCATCCATTGTCACATATCGACGGAAAAACTCGGGTGTATTACTAGTTAACAGCTGTAAACACCGCTCAGAATCATCAACACGTTGTTGTTTTTGGTGAAATGTGAGCTCGCGCGGCACCCATTTTGCACAGAGCTTCCGCATATCCAAATATTGATGACCAACACATTCCTTTGATATCTTTAAGGCCTCTGCTATCTCGATCAACTTCATTTTACGGTCATTCAAAATCATTTCAGGATTTTTTTGATGTTTTCGTCGGTAACCACCTCTTTCGGACGTTCACTGCATTCACCGTCCTCATTTCACCACGCTTGAATTTTGCATACCAATCAATTATTGTTGATTTCCCTGGGGCAGAGTCCGGAAACTCATTATGAAGCCAAGTTTTTGCTTCCACCGTATTTTTTCCCTTCAGAAAACGGTATTTTATCAAAACACGAAATTCCTTTTTTTCCATTTTTTCACAATAACAAAAGTTGCTTCACAAAAGACGCTCTATCTCACAAACTAATTGACTTACAGACGTCAAATGTTGACACGAATCATTTGAAGGTTGGTACTATATTAAAATAATATGCATTTAATACTAGCGACGCCATCTATGTGTCAGACCGGGGACTTATCAGCCCACCTGTTATTTAGTAAAGAATATTTTATCTGCAATAACAATGATTGGATAATTGGACACTAAAAAAAAACAAATCTTGCCCGGTTCTGAAAATTTTGTCATTACACTAAAGATTTTGGCATCGATTCCGAGCCAAAGAAGCGGGGAACTGAAATAAGAATAATTTTAAGATAAAATTCTTTTTTAAATTTGAGTTTTATGTACTTGATACCAGGAAACAAACTTGAATTTACTCGTTTTTTCAGCTTTTTTCTTCATGTGCTATTCAAGTACTTCAAAAGTTTGTTAATGACAACTTAAATTTTCAAGTTCAGACTCGACTTAGAAGTAGAAATTATGCTATGTTTCAAGTAAAAAAGTCTTTAAAATAATGTGCTGGAAAACATTTCCTATGTTTTTTTACTTTGTGTACAAAAAAAGTCAGCTCATTTAAAGATTAATAAAGATTTTATTAATTTTTATAGCAACAATGTACTACAACGTACGAAAATAGAACTAACTTTTACTCCACAAAGCAGGAAAATTTAATGCCACCGTGAACTTTCTAGCAACTACTCAAGAAAATGCACCTCTCATAGAAAAAAAAAAACTTAACTAAAAGTAAAAACAAAAAAAAAATTGGCGCCAATACATGACCATTTTAACCATCCAGTAGTTCAATCTTACTATTTTTGGGAATCGTACGAACATTTTGCTTTTGCTTTAGTTCATATTGAACTTCTGTGTATGGTCATTGAAATTTAGTTCATTAAACGTTTGAGACATACACCCTCAAAAAAATCGCTTCTGTAACATATGCCCCAAACACATTTTGCTTCAAGCATACATATTTTCAGGATTGGTCCAAACAAAATAATGTTTTTGTATTGTTAAAACACATTATGTTTCACCTCAAAATTATAATGAAATTTTCTTTGTGTATATATATTTTTAAGGCGCCAATTGGTTACTTCCATTATTTTACTTGCAGCATACTCTCTATGTCTCTCTTTCTAAACACATATATGTTTCTAGGCCATTTCTAAAATAATATATGTTTGCATCCAAGCATATTATATTTACAAACATTTTATGTCCCAACATATTAACATATATGTCCCAAACATGTAAAAAATTTGAGTTCCAAACATATAATTCTTACACCCAAACATATGAAAAACAGTCTTTTTCGTCCGTGTACTTAAAAAAGGATAATTTAAATTTAGCGTTATTTTAACTATGGATTTTTTTTCGGTGTGACTTCATTTAAAAGTTTATCGACTTTTGGACAAGCAAAACCACTTTGCAGCAAAAAAATGCGTCTTCTATGCTATTCGCATTCGTATTTTAAGGACAAGAAATCTTTAGCTTCACGACAATAATTTTAATGAGTGCAGTTCCTATCACCAGCTCAAAAAAAAAAAACAGAAATTCCATACAATTCCACCACTATTTGAGAATTTATTCATTAACACTTCAACCCATCTGCTTCAGCATTCTTCTTATTTAAGCCATGAAATTTCAATTGATAATTATTTTTCTATGACCCCCAATACATACATTATGGTGATGGCGTTGGTGACATTTAGATACCGGATCCGAAAAAATAAATGACTCCAAACGAATTCTGTCTTTTTGGTGCTTGACTTTGACTTCCATGTCCAATGTTGTTGTTTCAGTGGTGTATTGTGGTGTGTTGGCCATAAGGAAGAATTTAACGAGCTCCTTCTGTATTGGCGGCGACACGATGGTAGTGGCATGTCAGTATGGTTTGTTGGACTTCATTGTCCTCATAGTTGTCGGTGCAATGGCGAAGTAGTTGTGTTTTGTGACATAATTCCCAGCTTAGCCATTACAAATGAGTGCTGCGGATAAATGTTTGTATGTTCGAGGATATGCATGGGACAATTCACAGTATTAAGGGAAGTCGCAAATATTAAACTCCATAAAAGTCTTATATATTCTTTACATTAAAGTAAAGATATATAAAATTTTATTTAACTAAATAGTCTTTGAATTTGGATTGAAGGTCAAATTTCCTTAAAGTAAAGAAAAATAGGTACGCCCTCAAAAAAAATCGCTTCTGTAACATATACCCCAAACATATTCTGCTTGGCGACCGGACATATCCCCAACGGACATATCGCCCACAATGATTTTTGGGCGTTATGACCTCCATTGGGGCGGTCACATTACCCAATTTTAGTTTGGGCTTTATGTTCTCACTGTTTGTATTGTTCAAATATATTATGTTTCACCTGAAGCATACACTGGTAGAAAAAAAATGTATGAATTTTTTTTTTTATATATGTTTTTAAGGCGCCAATTGGTTAGGTTAGGTTAGGTGGCAGCCCGATGTATCAGGCCCACTTAGACTATTCTGTCCATTGTGATACCACATTGGTGAACTTCTCTCTTATCACTGAGTGCTGCCCGATTCCATGTTAAGCTCAATGACAAGGGACCTCCTTTCTATAGCCTAATCCGAACGGCGTTCCACATTGCAGTGATACCAGAGAAGCTTTGAAACCCTCAGAAATATCGCCAGCATTACTGAGGTGGGATAATCCACCGCTGAAAAACTTCTTGGTGTTCGGCCGAAGCAGGAATCGAACCCACGACCTTGTGTCTGCAAGGCGGGCATGCTAACCATTGCACCACGGTGACTCCCACCAATTGGTTACTTCTATTATTTTACTTGCAGAATACTCTTTAGGCCTCTCTTTCTAAACACATACATGTTTATAGGCTATTTCTAAATTAATATATGTTTGCATCCAAACATATTATATATACAAACATTTTATGCCCCAAACATAACATGCTCTAACATATTAATATATATGTCCCAAACCTGTTATGGTAGTTTATGAAAAATATATGCTTGCACTTAAAAATATTGTGTTAAAAATTTTGAGTCAAACATATAATTTTTACATCCAAACGTATGAAAAACAGTCTTTTTCGTTTTTTTTCACCGCATTTTGAATTTCAGGCAAATGGAATAAAAACATTCGCAGGAGATG
Source organism: Haematobia irritans (assembly GCF_050003625.1). Lineage (NCBI taxonomy): Eukaryota > Metazoa > Arthropoda > Insecta > Diptera > Muscidae > Haematobia > Haematobia irritans. Next base: position 63,386,172 of record NC_134398.1, on the reverse strand, counting down.
TAATATTTTACAGTACTAACTATCATGGAAACAAATATTAAATCGGTTCAGGTCCCATATATATGTATCGCCCGAATTCCCTAAATTTGGCCAAAATACCCTTATTTATTAACCGATTTTGCTTGCAGTTGATACTATGTAATAGTCTATGGTACTAATTATACCTGCAAGGAATGATCAAAATCATTAAAAATTTAGTTATCACCTATATATATATATTTACTTTTGTTTCGATTAAACAAATAATGTTTTACTAATGGCCTCTCAAAAATTAATTAAAATTTTCCTGAACAATATTGATTGTATTTTTTCCGTGTAGCTCGATGAAGCTAAATAATTAAGATTTTACCTATACGAAAAGGTTGATCACCTATGGACGCATGCATATGTTCGAAATCAATTTTTGAGAAATTTGTTATAATTCCCACTATACACACTGTGACACACTAGCTGACTCCGTATACAGAAATGTTTACTTCCTTGGACAAAATTTCCTTGTACATGTGAGTCTTCCCAATAATTTAGTCCTTCCAACATTTCAATGGAAATCTATGAAGCCACCATGTCGCTACTTCAACAGCATTTGAAATGAACACAAAAACCGAGACAAGTATAGTTAAACATTATGTTTGGGATCATAACACTAAAGGGACAACAACCAAGTGGAAAATCTTTATCGTTAAATACACTCATCCAAAGCAAGACGTTTCCAGCATTACGCAAACAATTGCAAATACGTTATGCCAGCAAATGAGGGTGATAGACGGGATTTTTACCATGACACTATCGCATCATATCGTAGAAAACTATTTGGTTTGGATTTTTATTGCTCAATTGGATTTATTTATTCTGAGATAAAATGATTGAAAATGGAATATAAATGGCAATATACATTTTTAATTCAAAAAAGTTGGTTTTATACTATGCAATAGTAATGCAAAACAAGAATATTCTGCCGAAAGTTCGCATACGCCACGTCCCAGTAAAAAAAGCGTCGCCAAAATAGTATTGGAAATGTTCATTTTTGATCCGGAAGTAGTGCAAAATTGGCGCAGAAGCGATGAATTTAACATGGGCTTGTCATAGGACGGATGTCCACCATTTCAACAGCCGTTGCACTGAACTTGCATCACTTCTTACTCTGTGATTCCAATTCAGTGTTTTGGATATGAATTAAAAAATGTTGTCATATTTTGACAAATAAATAATTTGTATAATTTTTTATGATTTTTAATGCATTCTAACGCTTGTCTGAAAAGATTGAAACTGGACTAAACAAAAACAAAATAAACAAGTAAATACGGCCGTAAGTTCGGCCAGGCCGAATCTTATTTACCCTCCACCATGGATTGCGTAGAAGCTTCTACTACAGACTGTCATCCACAATCGAATTAATTGGGTTGCGGTAACACTTGCCGATGGCAAGGTAAAAAACACTGCGTACCACCATCTTCTCAAAAAAAGGCCGATTAAGTACGTATATAATTCAGTTTGGCAAAATTTTCTGTAGAAATAAAATTTTGACAAATTTTTCTATGAAATAAAATTTTGACAAATTTTTCTATGAAATAAAATTTTAACAAAATTTTCTATATCAATAAAATTTTGACAAAATTTTCTATAGAAATAACATTTTGACAAAATTTTCTATAGAAATAAAATTTTGACAAAATTTTCTATAGAAATAAAATTTTGACAAAATTTTCTATAGAAATAAAATTTTAACACAATTTTCTATAGAAATAAAATTTTGACCAAATTTTCCATAGAAATAAAATTTTGACAAAATTTTCTATAGAAATAAAATTTTGAAAAAATTTTCTATAGAAATAACATTTTGACAAAATTTTCTATAGAAATAAAATTTTGGCAAAATTTTATTGCTACAGAAAATTTTTTCAAAATTTTATTTCTATAGAAAATTTTGTCGAAATTTTATTTTTATTTTATTATTTTCTATAGAAATAAAATTTTAACCAAATTTTCTATAGAAATAAAATTTTGACAAAATTTTCTATAGAAATAAAATTTTGATTCTATTGAAATAAAATTTTTACTAAATTTTCAAAAGATTTAAATTTTTGACAACATTCTCTATAGAATTAAAATTTTGACAACATTTTCTACAGAAATAAAGTTTTGCCAAAATTTTCTATAGAAATAAAATTTGACAAAATTTTCTATAGGAATAAAATTTCGACAAATTTTGCTAGATTATTTTTGCTCGAGTGGCAAGCATGATTATGAACCGATATGGACCAATTTTTGTGTGATTGGGGATCGGCTATATATAACTATAGACCGATATGGACCAATTTTGGCATGATTATTAGCGGCCATATATTAACACCACGTTGCAAATTTCAACCGGATCGGATGAATTTTGCTCGTCCAAGTGGCTCCGGAGTTCAAATCTTGGGATCGGTTTATATAGGGGCGATATATGTAATCATGGACTGATATGCACCAATTTTTGAATGGTTCTTAGAGACTGTATACTAATATCATGTACCAAATTTCAGAAGGATCGGATGGAATTTGCTTCTCTTTTAGGCTCCGCCAGCCAAATCTGGGGATTGGTTTATATGAGAGATATATATAATTATGGACCGATGTGGATCAATTTTTTCATGGTTGTTAGAGACCATATACCAACACCATGTACCAAATTTCAACAAGATCGGTTGAAATTTGCTTCTCTTTGAGGCTCCGCAAGCCAAATCGGGGGATCGGTTTATATGGGGGCTATATGTAATTATGGACCGATATGGGCCAATTTCTTTATGGTTATTGGAGACCATATACTAACACCATGTACCAAATTTCAGCCGGATGGGATGAAATTTGCTTCTCTTAGAGCAATCGCAAGCCAAATTTGGGGGTCCGTTTATATGGGGGCTATACGTAAAAGTGGACCGATATGGACCAGTTTTTGCATGGTTGTTAGAGACCATATACTAACACCATGTACCAAATTTCAGCCGGATCGGATTAAATTTGCTTCTCTTAGAGCAATCGCAAGCCAAATTTGGGGGTCCGTTTATATGGGGGCTATACGTAAAAGTGGACCGATATGGCCCATTTGCAATACCATCCGACCTACATCAATAACAACTACTTGTGCCAAGTTTCAAGTCGATAGCTTGTTTCGTTCGGAAGTTAGCGTGATTTCAACAGACGGATGGAAGGACGGACGGACGGACATGCTCAGATCGACTCAGAATTTCACCACGACCCAGAATATATATACTTTATGGGGTCTTAGAGCAATATTTCGATGTGTTACAAATGGAATGACAAAGTTAATATACCCCCATCCTATGGTGGAGGGTATAAAAATTAATAAACAAAATTTTCCCGTTAAAAATAAGAAAAAAGCGAATTATAAATAATTGAATTAGAATAACTTCCTGTGTAGTTAAAATAAAGAACATCTTTGAGAGTACATGTTTTGCAAGTGCTTTTAAAGTTGTGCCTTTGGAAGAACTTCCAAATTTGTTTGCTGGGGTCTAATGTACCATCGACCTTGGATTGCGTACAAAGTTCTACTAAAGCCTTCACAATCGAATTACTTGGGTTGTGGTATCAGTTGCCGATGACAAGGCATCTTAAAAATTCTTAACATTGTAATTTAGTCCACCCGAGTAAAAATCGAGAGATCTAATTTGATACGATTAGATATGACTAGATCCGAAAAATGGTAAGATCTAATCATATCTAATTACTATGGAATTAGATCTGATCAGATCTCAATATTGGCCTAGATCTAATGTCTTACATATAATTATATCTATGCCTACATATGGTTGGATCTGATGTAATATCTCGTCATATATGGAATTATATATACTTATACCTTATTTTGTCTCATCATATCTGGGTAAATCTGCTTAGATCTAAAGGGACCAATTTTGAGATCTAATCATATCTAATTAGATCCCCCAATTTTTACACGGGCATATTTATTCTATGTTAGATAAAAAAGTCAGATTAATTACCTACATAAGCATGCACAGCAGGCGTAAATCCCAAAAAAGCGGCAAAAAGTCAAATTTTCAAAATGCAAATTTATTAGCAGAGAATGAAGCCGACCCATTTTTGTCGGCGGCGGCTTGGACGTAAATTTCAGTGTCGGCGGCGGCGGCTTGTCGGCTGGGTCGGTACAAAATCAAATTGTCGGCGGCGCTAATGTAAACATTACATTTTGATTTGCGTTGACATCAAATTAGAGTTAAAATACTTTTTATAAACGATTTTGTGTAGTAAAATTCAATATACATTAAAAAACATTAAGCTCGGGTATAAAATAATGTATTTCCGGATATTTGATAACAATATATGCATTGGAAACCTGTTATTGTAAAGTTAGCAGAAAGCTTTCCCTACAAATCCGATATGGTGTTTCGGACAAAACATAGAGATACATTGGAGATCAATAACTGGATTGTGCGAGGACATAAAGGAAAACCTTCATCAGCAGATCAAGTAGTCTTAGCCGAAAATTTACAAGTCCCTTCCACAACAACTAAATGTGTCACGGAAAATTATGCCTACAAAAATGATATTCTGTATATTAAACACTATTTGAAAAGAAACAAATCTCACTGGATTGTTTGGACGCAAAAAGATGTTGAATATACAATAGAACAAAACACTGATTGCCTACCAATATGACTGATGAAAAAAGAAAAAGGAGTACTTGTTACATTATAGGGGAAGGCTTCAGGAGGCTATGTTTTTCCAAATATCTTAAAAATATATGAAAGTCTTTCCATTTTCATAAAACTCACAAAACACTATATATAAACAAATATAAATAAACTAATAACAAAGTTATGAATTAACATATTTTATAGCTCTTTGTTTGACTTTGTATTATTAAAGTTTTGAATATATAAACACCCTATTGGAAATGGAGCAAGCCCAGGGCCAATATAGTCCCTGGGGTGTATGGACAACCCAGTTCTGTTCAAAAGGTATGGAAGGGGCCGATTATTTTCTCATGGGTTTATCATTAGCGGGGAAATCTGCACATTTAGAACACAACCGCTGGGACAACTTAGTAGCAATACTCCACGGGCAAATCTTCATCAACCAGTATTTGGACCTGTTACATTTGCCGTGCGATTAGCATCAGGAAAAACATTTGAAATATTTTTTAAGAATATAATATTCTGAAATTTGTGTTTTAGTAAATGTCTGTATTCAATAAGATTTTATTATGAAAAGTGAATAGAAATCAATAAACTGTTAAAAGACTTCTACCGGTTTTGTGATAGGTGGCAATTTATATCATTTTCCGTAAGATATAAACTGGACAATAGGTACCCCTTACTGCTGTTAAGGTGTATAATAAGTTTGTGCATTTGTATGTAACGCCAAGAAGGAAAAGTCTGAGACCCATCCTTTAGTATACGGATCGTCTTAGAACTAAATTATGAGTCCATTTTACGATGTCTGTCCGTGTGTCTGTATATGTAATTTTGTATGCAAAATACAGCTCGCAGTTTATGTCCGATCGTACTCAAATTTGGTACAGAGCTTTATTTTTGCTCAAAGACTATCACTGATCTGGTAATAATTGACATATTTATCGACGTATTTTCTTAAAACTTTGCACAGCTCGTAAAATTTCCAAAATATCAGCCAAATCGGTTCAGATTTAGATATAGCTACCATATATATCTTTCGGCCGATTTGCACTCATATGACCACGAAGGCTAAAGTTAGACTCCTGGAATATTGCGGAGATAGCAGAATTATTATTCAGGGGAAATATGTTTCATATTTTAGACCCATTTTAAATGGGGCTTTCCTCCAAATGACTCGATATATTCAACAGAAAATATGTATATTTGATATGATATTTAAGTCTAAAATTTGTTCTAATTTGTTAGATAAAGCCTACATATACTTATTGTTCCGGTTTATACAAATATGATCAAAATACCCACATTATACACAAAATTTGGTGATGATTTCCCCATATCTAATCATATCCTTTAAACAAGGCTCAGACTTTTGGAAATAACGCCCGAATATAACGAACCTCAATTGACCACACCTCTTGTTCTTGTAAAATCGCCAGTGCTAAGTAGCAAAAATTTAAAATATTACTCAAATTGTTTGTGACAGAGAGATGATTAACTGGAAGTGAACCCATATCTGTTTGCATGCATGCGGGCAAGATCGTATGCCAGTGGACCGTTTTGATATACACCGGAAATCAACTAAATGTTCTTCAAATAAATTCAGTACACATAATTTTACCCATATTATGCAAGGCTTTTTTATCTATGGTTTTTTGGAAAGATTGAACTATGTACATAGGTATTAATTTCAATAAATATTAAAAGTAACCTCGAAATGAATTGGTTTTCACTGCTAAATCCAATCAAAACTGATTGGATTTAACTTTCAGGTTGGATTAAGATTAAACCTTATCCATTTTGCATGCAATTTTTTCCAATCAGAATAACTTTTTGACTTTTTGATAAAATGAATCATTTTTAATTTCAAATTAAACTTTTTTCAATTTGATTGAAGAGGTTAACTTAACTTTACAACTGTTATGTCCGCAATATTGCTGTATTAAATAACCAAAGAAAACAAAAAAACACGTTTTGTAATAAAAGTATTATTTTTGATTTTATGTAGACATAAATTGTTTGCCAAAGGAATTCACTTTTTAAAAGGAAGTTGTGATTTTGAATTTCGTAGGTAAAAATCTAAACTAAATATACATTTTTCTTTTCTAGAAATTTTCTTTCTTTAAAATTTCTTTTTTAAAAATAAAAATAAGAAGCAGCAACTGAAAAATATGGATTTCACTGTGAAACATGAACTTACATGTATTCATAAGTAAAAGTTGAGTTACATACCATGTGTTAATGCGTCCGTTGATTGAATGATATGTATCTCAACCTTAATGCATATACCCTAAATTCTAATAGTATACGCTTACAAACTAAATCTTTGTTATTAACATTTTCATATGTTGCGTATAAATAAACGTTGGAGGGTGAAACTTATTCTATTAATTTGTAGTTAGCGTGTATAAATAATTGTTTTTTTACGGTGGAAGGGTTAAGTCTTGATCTCTTTTCTGTTACGCAAGAACCAGCAGCAGAAAACGCCATTTCAGAAGACGCTGAGGTTGCCGGAACCCCAAAATAAATATTTGCCAATTTTGAAATTCGTGGAAAAACCTTCTCATTTTCCTTCCACCAATCTAAACTCTCGGTTTCTGCAACATCGACATCTAAATATTTCTCAACTTCTAGTTTTAAGGAGTCCTGCTCCTTTGTTTTGGAGTTTGCAACAAAGTCCAACATTTTCTTACGACTTCCAGATAATTTCTATAATTTACAATATTATTAGAAATTCATAGTGATTTGTATCGAATCGTACTATAATATTTACCTCTTTTTTTTACCGGCGGCTCATCAGACTGGACAATCGATTGATAATTACAGTTGAGGTTGTAATGTTGAATTGCTTCATATATAATATCAACCTCAGTTATATTATTAACTACATCACTCTTTAAAATAAAAGAATCTGTGATGTTTTCTGAGCGTGGACTTTTTTTCAAATACTTTTTTAACGCAGACCAATTTTTTTGACAAGGATCCATTAGTGCTGCAAGTACATGAATTCTTTGAACACAAAACCTGGTAGAAAACTTGCTCTTTGCATTTTTATACAAGCTCATTGTTGATGGATATGAAGCAGTCATTTCTGCATCTTCTAACTTAGAATAGAGATTTTCGTAGAAGAATATCCATGAAGAAATAGTTGGACGGTTTTTAAATGGTTGGCATGATTGGTTGTGGAAGTGGTAACTTTGAATCTACGCATAGGATTATATTTATTTGTATACACTTATTTCCAATAATATATTTACACTTACCCTTTAAGCATTTTATTGTTCGTTTTGAAACAAATGCTACAAAACCTGTATTTATCCAAAACCTTTTTTTCCGCAACGAAAAGTGGGCCAAAGAACCTCCAGCATTCCGATCCACTTCCATGTTTGGTCTGGACTTTTGCAACATCTGCCGCTGCGTCTTTATTCAATAACAAACTCTGGTAGTATTCGATGGTATTCTCTATAGTATGATCCTCGGTTTCATCTTCAGACTCCGAAATTGCTCCCTCGCAGGCAAAAAACATTTTTATAGTTTTTTGCGTCATCCTTTTTCGTTGAAACTTAGAATTAATTAATAGGAAAATGTAACGGTGCTTGTACCACGAAAACGAGAAATGTGTGAACATCACACGGTTGATTAATGTTGTACCAATTTTGTTTGGGATGAAATGGACCATTATTCCAGCGTTGTACAAGTGAATCATCTGGAATATATTGTTCCCATTTGCCGATTACTTATATCAGCGGCTTTGTTTTAGTCGACCCCAGCCGACTAAATCGGCGGCGGCTTCGGCTTGTGAAAACACACCGGCGGCGGCTGAAATCAGCGGCGCGACTCGGCGGCTTCATTCTCTGTTTATTAGATATTGAAATTACTTTAGAGCATCCTGGAATGTACAAACGGAAAGTACATTTAAAACTTGGCAACCCTGTTCATGACCAAAAAAAGCTGTCAAAGTTTACAAAAATTTTTGCACTTTGCGTGTAATAAAAGAGAGCATAAATTGAAAAATTTCGTGATTAATTTTTTTTCGCAATATATGTAAGTGAATAAAGAACACTTTTAAATGTGGATTATAAGAGAAGAGATAAGTAGTTCAAAATGTTGTAAACACTTTAAGAACTATTTTTGTTTTTGAACTTGTATTTGGGTTCAATAGTGCTGTTTATTTGTGAAAATTTAGTATATATGTATGTAAATTTTCGGGGAATAGAACTAGAGTTCTTAACGATTGTTAATGAAATCCTTTGCTTGTTATCGTTCGTGAGGAAGTAGACGTTCACGTGTTGTAAAATTTGTCTGCCCATATTTGCCCATTTTAAAAACAGCGAATAAGTCCCATTTTGGTTGAAATGCAAAAAAGATACAAATGCTATCGTTACTTCTTGGAAAAGTAAAATACTGCATAAAACCGACGAAGAGTTAAGCAAATGAATTAAAACACAAATAAGTATATTAAAAGGAAATCCACAAGGAACCAAAATAACAGGTTGGCAGATAAGTCCCCGGTATAACAAAGAAAAACAATTTTTTTTTGTCAAAATTCGTTTTTATTATTCAACATAGTTCCCTTCAAGAGCGATACAACGATTATAACGACCTTCCAATTTTTTGATACAATTTTGATAGTACTCCTTCGGTTTTGCCTCAAAATAGGCCTCAGTTTCGGCAATCGCTTCTTCATTGCAGCCAAATTTTTTCCCTGCGAGCATCCTTTTGAGGTCTGAGAACAAGAAAAGGTCGCTGGGGGCCAGATCTGAAGAAGACGGTGGGTGGGGAAGCAATTCGAAGCCCAATTCATGAATTTTTGCCATCGTTCTCAATGACTTGTGGCACGGTGCGTTGTCTTGGTGGAACAACACTTTCTTTTTCTTCATATGGGGCCGTTTTGCCGCGATTTCCACCTTCAAACGCTCCAATAACGCCATATAATAGTCACTGTTGATGGTTTTACCCTTCTCAAGATAATCGATAAAAATTATTCCATGCGTATCCCAAAATACAGAGGCCATTACTTTGCCAGCGGACTTTTGAGTCTTTCCACGCTTCGGAGACGGTTCACCGGTCGCTGTCCACTCTGTCGATTGGACTCAGGAGTGTAGTGATGGAGCCATGTTTCATCCATTCTCACATATCGACGGAAAAACTAGGGTGTATTACGAGTTAACAGCTGCGAACACCGCTCAGAATCATCAACACGTTTTTGTTTTTGGTCAAATGTGAGCTCGCGGGGCACCCATTTTGCACAGAGCTTCCGCATATCCAAATATTGAAGAATGATATGACCAACACGTTCCTTTGATATATTTAAGGCCTCTGCTACTTATGTTTTTCAACACTTTACTTTACTATTATTTCTACTTGACTTCGACTTCTTTAAAGGACTTTGATAGCATATGAAGAAAACATCTATAAAACCAAGAAATTATAATTTGTTTCGCAGAAACAACTACGTAAAACTCATGTTTAAAAGGGAATTGCATATCAAATGTATCCTTACTTCAATTCTCCGCTTCTTTGGCTCGGAGTCAATACCAAAATCATTAGGGCAAAGACAAAATCTTTTGAGCCGGGCATGTTTTTTCATTTCGGAGTGGAGGTCATAGTCTAACACCAGATGTCAGAGGCAATATATTAACATCACGACATAACCAAATTTCAACCGAATCGGATGAAATTTGCTTCTCCAACTGACTCTGCAAACCAAATCTTGAGTCGGTTTCTATAAGGGCTATTTTTGCACGGTTGTTACAGGTCATCATCACGCTCCAAATGTCAACCAGATCGGATGGTATTTGCTCTTCCAAGGGGCTCACACTTTTCGTGTCACTTTCTAGAAATTCTCCTGGTAATTAATAAAATAGGAGTGATTTGTTCAATTTGTTATAGCCTGGCCACATAGTAGTTCACACACTGAAAAAAAGCATACTCGGTTCCAAAGATTTTGTCTTTACTTTAAAAATTTTGGTATTGATTCCGAGCCAAAGAAGCGGAGAATACAAGTAAGGATACTTTTAAGACACAATTCTCTTTTAAATTCGGGTTTTGTGTACTAGGAAGCAAATTTTAATTTTTCGCTTTTTCAGCTTTTTTTTTCTTCATATGCTATCAAAGTCCTTTAAAAACGAAATAACGACAACTTTATTTTCCAAATTAAGACTCGACTTCCAGTAGAAATTATGATGTGTTTCATGTAAAAAACGTCTTTAAAATAAAGTGTTGAGAAACATGTCCTATATTTGAACGATTTTTTGCTTTGTAGTCAAGATGCAAAAAGACAACAAATTTAAAGATTTTTTCTGAATTATTAAAGACAAGTTGACCTTAGCCCAAAATTTTTTCTTTCATGTTATGATATCCATTTTTAAATCAAATCACTTAATTATAAGAACAATACGACTTCATTGAAAAGTTTATCGACTTTTGGTCTAGGAAAAAAACTTTATGCTAAAGAAATGCGTCTTTTATGGTAAGCAAAATTTGCATTCGTATTTTAAAGACATGGAATCTTTGACCTCACGACAATATTTTTTTCAGTGCAGTAACATAGACTAATGTCTATATTTAGTATTCCAAGCAGGGCTGTGGAGTCGGAGTCTGATGATTTTGCTGGAGTCGGAGTCGGAGCAGGAGTCGTAGAAATTTTGCTCGACTCCAACTCCGGCGAAACAAAATTTGAAAAATACTTCATATTTTTGTATCTAAAGAAATATTTCGACAAATTAGATTTCATTAGGGTTTTTAATCGAACAACGAAAAACGAAGTACTGGATTTCAGGCCATTGAAAGTACATCTACATATGGGTGAAATTTCACTGTGATATAGAAAGTAGGTTTTGCTAGAATATGGGCTTAATTGATCAATTTTATTGTCTATTTAACATATTAAAATATAGATTTTTGACCCTATATATACTCTTGATAGAGGTATAATTTTAAGGCAATATAGCAGTAGAACCTAAAGATCTGAATTTTTGACAGGCATGTCGAGTTCGAAGATGGGTCATACCGCAGAATTTTGTGATATAGCACCTACATATAAACCCAAGTTCCGATTTGTTTTAAGAGATTTTTTCCAGTCTAAAATTTTCATAAGATTTGTCAGAAATTTCGAATTTAGAGTTATTTGAGATCCATAAATAAATGCGGAAATTTCCCATTTTGAGATAGCCCTACATAATTACTTGAGATATCTCTCCTTATACACCCGATGTTCTTGGAAGCTGTAATTTTAAATTAAACTTCTGCCAACGTGCCATCTGAGCCGGTCTTTTAGGAGAAAGTTTGTTTCATTAAAACCACTTGAAATTCTTTACATTAAATTAATAGCCTCTAATGCCCATAACTGATAGACAATTTATAATAAATCGATGTTTCACAATTTTACTTCTATAGAAACACTCTTAACTGTACAGCTATTGCTGTTATCTCTTGTATGGTAGTGGTTATTTGAAATTCCGCCCGTCCTAATTTTTTGCAGTTACATTTTTTAACATCTAAACTTTCTATCTGATTAGCCCGACATTTTCATTTTTGTGTATCTTTTTGTTAGTGTTCCTATTTTATAAAGATTTATTTTTTATGAAATGCCCAATGACCAATACCATGATTTTACTTTTTAAACTTCTGGAAGCCTAACTATTTTTTTAAATTTTGTGGTTTTATAAATATATATTCTAGAGATTGTTGTTATAACCATATTTTGATGTGGCCTGAAATTAAAATGTAGAGTTTTTGCATCCCTAAAATGCTTAGGTTTATCGTCGAGGCGTATCAAAATTAAAAAGTAGAGTTCTTTTGGACACATATCACAAAATAGAATACTTATATCGGTCTATTTTGGAACACTACACCTTAAAATTACAATTGGAATACTGTTAAAATGAGATTTAGGTACACCACCTGGAGTCGACTCCGGAGTCGGAGTCGAGGCTAATAAGAAATGCTGGGGTCGGAGTCGGAGCCGGAGTCGAGCAAAATTGACTCGACTCCACAGCCCTGGTTCCAAGAACTGACAATATAAGTTTATATTAAAATATACCTGACGTATATAAGTATGAATGTATAATTAATTTTCAACATTGCTTAACAATAAAAAAAATGCATAAAAGAAAAAAATATGTATACATATATGTAAAATACAATTGTTGTCAAAATATTTGAAGCCAATTAAATTTTTCATTCGAATTTGAATAGGGCATCTTTTCTGTGATTTATTTTATAACCATCTTACCAAAATGCCACAAAATATTTCTCAGCTCTACTGAAATCATGACATTTCCTTTTTATGACATGTAGTGGTCAATGACCAGTCAACGAACTTGGCTTTCATTTCAATTTCAACAATGTTAGTAATTTTATATTTCAACACTATTGGTATTGTAGTTATGTATCTTAGTTATCTTCATTTAATTTATTACCAAATGGACGCTTTTACTGTTTAATTGAGCGATTTCATATGTTTTCCAACTTTGTATTCTATTTTTTTGCTTCTTGGTTAAGACAATATAAGAAATGGATATAACGTACCGATGCTTTAATTCAATAAAACGTTAAGTCGACAAGGTATGTTAAAAAGACGGACTTATAAAATCTTGAATTTGATAATTAAATGTCTTTATCAGGGGTCTTACTACCCTACTCAGTAAAAAATTATGGTTAGTTATAAACCATTTCAATCATTGCAAAAGTGTTTGTCATGAAGTGGTCATAAGTGTGTAGGCTACATTTCATCCCTGATAGTTTGGTAAAATGTTCAATAGCTGTAGTCGAAAACGGAAAAAATCGATGAAAAAAGTGGTCAGTTTTTGGCATTTATGGGATTTTGAGCATGAAGATGAAAATTTTCTGACTTAATATATTCAGCATTTTTGTTGGCCAAGTCAAAAGCTACAACTGTTCTCAAAATCGAATGTGGCGAAAAAGGTGTAGAGGCCCATAAAAAACGAATAGCAATCAATCTAGCAAAATCCAGAAATTACTTTTTCCCTCGTCGAGTGATTTCGGCTGGGATAAGTGTTTTTTTTTTTTTTTTTTTTTTTTTTTTTTTTTTTTTTATAAAAAAGTAAGATATTTCGTCACTGGACAGCAAAAAATTTTGAAAATTCTTCTAATGTAACAACATTAAAAGCACTTCAAAAATGTTCTCCCAAAGATGTTCTTTATTTTAACTACAAAAGAAGTTCTTTTAAATTTTTTATTACTCTCTTTTTTCATATTTTTCATGGATAATTTTAACTTATTTTATCTCAGAAAAGTTAAAAACAGATTAAGAAGTAATAAAATGGTACAAATTATTTAAATTTTGTCAAAAAATCTAAAGTTGGGCGGGACCGACTATATTATACCCATCACCACTATGTATACCAAAAATTTTTATATCATTTGTTTGTTGGGAGCTATATGAAAGTTTACATTTAAATATGAACCGATTGGGCAATTTTAGTAAAAATTATGAGTAATATAAATCTAGAGTCATTTTTCTTCAGCAGCACAAAAGTGAATTTATCTTTTATCGGACGATACATATGTATCAGAGGTATAGGTAAATTTCACAGATTTTTATAATTTTTGTTACATTTTACAAGGCTATGGGCTAGATAACACAAAGATGGGGGTTCAATTGTCGGGTTTTTGACAATAATTCGCCACATGGAGCGACATTTACACAAGTCGAGCCTTATCTAAATCATAACCGATTCTGTGGATATTCTGGGGATATCATCGCTGATGTTGTGCCATTTTTGTCCAAATTGGAAAATAGCACCATGCTTTATAAAATTCTGAAACCATTTGGATACAATTCGACACAGTTAGATATAATGGATTTAAATACTGTTGAAAATGGGTGTAAATTATGAAATTGTATATCATATTTCTCCCAAATCAGGCGTATGTAAATGGGAGCTATACCCAAATCTTAAATAACTTGAACCAAATGTGGCACATTGCTAAAAAGTTAACTATACTGTCAGTGTAAAATTCAAGTAACTCGGAATCAAGCTTTGACCTCCGGTGGTCCTATGAATCGGGCAAAATAATCTAAATCGGGCAAAATAATCTAAATCGGGCAAAATAATCTGAACCGATTTCAACGAAGTTTGGCATACTTGACAATACCATCTATATCTAAATATGAACTGATTTTAACCAAATTTAGCATGCATAGTAAGAATGTTAGTTCTACTCCCTGTGAAAAATTTAAAGCAAATCTGCGTAAAACTCTAGCTTCTGAGGTCAAATAAATACATATCGACCGAAAGATATATATGGGACCTATATCTAAATCTGAACCGATTTGTCTGATATTTTGTAAGGTTTACGAGACTCACAAAACAATTACATAAACGAAGTTTGAAGAAGATCGATTGATAAGTACGTGATTTCCAAAATCAATAGGAATCGTCTTTCAGTCGAAAACCCCTATACCAAATTTGAGGACGATCCGACTAAAACTGCGAGTTGGACTTTGCACACAAAAATACATCAACAGACAGACGGACACCGCTAAATCGACTCAGAATTTAATTCTAAGAGGATCGGTATACAAAAAATAGGTGTATGACTGTTCCTTCTTGGCGTTACATACAAATGCACAAACTTATTATACCCTATACCACAGTAGTGGTGAAGGGTATACAAATTAAAAATCATAAAAATTTTAAAAATTATTTATTTGGCAAATTATCACAAAGTTTTTTAATTCATATCCAAAACACTGAATTTGGATCACACCTTAAGAAGTGATGGAAATTCAGTGCAACGGCTGTTGAAATGGTGGACATCTGTCCTATGAGAAGTTCACGTTAAACTCATCGCTTCTGTGCCAAATTAGGACCACTTCAGGATCCAAAAAGAACACTAATTTTTCGGCGACGATATTTACCAAAAAACTTACACAATTCTAGAAACTAAATTTGAACTTGGAACACTAAATCTGGACCGATTTCGATGAAATTTCGCAAATTGAAGGGTTCTCAAAAAATTGCTTTGTGTTGACTTTGAATATAATCGGTTAGTAAATAAGCGCAATACGGCCCTATATGTTGAAATCGGGCGATAAGTTTGGTACGATTTTTTCCAAATATAACTTTTTCATAAAAATCGGTTAATAATCACCGGGATCCTGCGAACAACAAATACGTGGACGGACGGACGGACACCGAGGACTAGATCGATTCAGGAGGTGATTCTGAGTCGATCGGTATATTTTTTGTGGGATCTAAAATCATTATTTTCGGTAGGCACAGTTTATGGCAGATCAATTTAGTATACCCCGACCACTATGTGGTTTAGGGTATAAAAAAGGTAGACTAAATACCTATATAAACCAATTCGGTTTTGACCGCTTTACATAGTTAGAAGAGTCTATAAATAAGTATGACCAATTTTCCCACTGTTAGTGGAGAGCCAAATTTCAACCGGATTGGATGAAATTTGTTTCTCCCTGAGGCTGCAGACGTTAAATTTGGGCATCGGTTTATCCATGAGGCTGCAGACATCAAGTTTGGGGATCGGTTTATATGGGGACTAAATATATATATATATATATATATATATATATATATATATATATATATATATATATATATATATATATATATATATATATATATATATATATATATATATATATATATATATATATATATATATATATATATATATATATATATATATATATATATATATATATATATATATATATATATATATATATATATATATTTATTTATTTATGGCCCGATTTTAACCAATGTTTGAATTATTAGTAGGGATCTGGAGATTGGGTTATATTTGGGACAATATAATTATGGACCGTTTTAAGCATGCTTATTCGAGGACATATACTGACATCGCGTACCAAATTTCAGCCGGATTGGAAGAAATTTGCTTCTCCAATAAGTAAAACATGCACAGAAAAAAAAGTGTCTCGTAAATTTAAGAAGATTTTTACAATAATTTATTACAGGAATTTTTGTTAATTTTTCGTATATTCAGCGAAAATTAACTACTCGAAAGGAAATTTTACAAATTCTAAGTAGCAATCGTTTAGTTCATGGCCTACAAAATACGATGGAAATTTCCTTAAAAAATTTCTTAACTGGTAGTTAAAAATTCGTTTGTCATGCTATAAAACTACTTGCGAAATGTAAAGTATTTTCTAAATAATAAGTGCAGTTTAACATAAGATTTTTTTGTATGAGAAAGTATTTTTGTACGAAAAATGAACTTGAAAGTGGATAGCAATTTCTTACTGACAATTCCTATGGTTAATAATTGTTGGTAAAAAATTTCCCAATGAAATATTTTTAGTTCACATGTAATTAAATTTATAGACATTTTCGTCAAAAATGGGTAGATATCATTTCATGAAGTTTTTGCTAATTTTAAGTTAAACGTTTCATCGTTCTTATACTGATATGCATTTAAGAGTATTGTTTTTAGAGTAAATTGTGGACAGATGCGATGAACTAATGCATAGTACAGAGATCTTTCTCGTCAAAGTGGAATATGTTTAATGTAAAGATGATGTTACTTGAAATTTTTTTGAGAGTGAGAGCATGCAATGCAATAATGAGAAATGGTAGCAAGTGATGGGGATGTTGTGTATATCTGATCGTGGGGTTGTTGTTATTTTTGTTCTTTCAGTGGTTTGTGTGTGCGTGTGTGTGTGTGTTTATTATTCGCGAATGGTTTATTTGTCTCGATGATGCGTTGTTTTCAATGAAGGCACATGTGTTTTTGTTGTTCTAGAAATGTTTTGGTTTTGCTTGGTTTTGTTTGGCATGCTTCAGTTGTATAGTTGGCGTTGGTGTGGGCTGTTGCATCTTTTTAGCAACTATGTAACAAGGGAATATAAAGGTATGGAATATTTTGTTGTTTTTAGACATATATTGGTGTTTGTTTATTAAAACTGTGAAATGAAAGTTCCCACCTGACCAAAACGTTCGTTATCGTATTCGATATAGAAATATTCTCGGGGTTTTCTCGAAGAAAACTATCGAAAACGATATCGAGAATGGTTCGAAAAAAATTCGAAAAACGTTCATCTGTCGTGCTGTTACTGCCAGCAAACTCTTCGTTTTCGAAGGCTTGCTAGTGATTCGTTAAAGAAGGTTTCGCGATATCTATAATTGATCGTTAACGAATCTATTTCGAATTCGTTTTCGTATTCGATATCATTCCGCTTTCGAAGGTTTTCTATACTGTTTTATTCCCATTTTGTTCCCATTATAAGTTGTGTAGTAAAAGAAAATTTTCAAGTTTGTTTTTATTTTATTATAACACAATATAGATAATTATAATACAAAATAATGTAGATATTAGTGTTGCGAACAAAATACTTAAAATATTTACATTTTGGAATATATATGTAAAGTCATTTAAGGCACTGCATTGACTTCTTTGCGCGGAATTTCTTATTAAGCCGGTCGTGGCTATGCCATTGAAAAGGACTATAATCAATGAGTAACATTTTCCTGGATACATCTGCAAATTAAACAAGAAAGAAAATTGATAGTTTTTTTAAAAGATATATAAATAAATTTTAGATTCGCTAAGACACTTCACCCGCACTTAACAATTTCTTACACTGAAATAACTTTTTAATCTCTGTCTTTGTCAAAAACAAACATGGCGGAACACCAACAAATAAGCCGAAAAATATTCGTTATTACTTCGAAACAACGAACGTTCGCAATTTTTCTATTATCGAACTTTTCTCGAATAATGTGCGTGTTAATTTATTTCGAAAAATGTTCGCTTTTGCGAACCTTCGCCATTTCTCGGCACTTTGGTCGGGTGGGTTATTAATATTTTAGCGATGAGATGTACGATGGCGAAGTGATGATCGGTAGCTTAGAAAAAAGTTATTAAGAATGTTCAATATTTAGGAAAAAATGCTGAAATGGAAAGTATATTGAAATTGTTTTATCTAATTTAATTTTTATTATTCAATGTAAAAAAAAAAATATTCAATTTCAGAGTAACTCCAGATGAATTTGGAAAATTATTTGTTACACCTCAGCGTATAGTTTAATGATAAATAGGTAAGAGTTATTTTTCAATGTGGGTTTCTTTAAAAAAATAATATTCTTTATGTATATTATTATTTGCTAATTATTATTATTATTTTTAACAAGTTTCATGTTTTTCTTTGTTGTAAAAAAATATCTAAGTTAAGAGCAACCCCAAGATGGATTCGGGCATATTTTTATATTCCTCCTCAGCGTATAATTTAATAGAGAAGTGGTAAGTTTCTTTTAAAATTTGGCTTTCTTTTCACTAGAATATTTAAATTTTTATGACCTTTTTATTATCAAAATTACATGTTTTTAATACCTTATTTTAGTATTACAATAATCAAATATTTTTGGAAACAAATTTAATATTTTTATTGTAAAAAACAAATATTTAATTTCAGAATAACAATTTGGAAACATTTTTATGAATTGGTAAGCTTTCTTTAACATTCTTTTAACCAGAATATTTAGTTTTTTTTATGCATATTATTTCTTTAGTTAGATTTTTTGGAAACCAATTTAATGTTTTCTATTTAATGTAAAAAATAAATACAATACTAAAAAATAAATATTTAATTTCAGAGTATCCCCAAATAAATTTCGATAACTTTTTAACCTCAGCGTACAATTTAATAGAGAATTGATAAGTTTTATATTAAAACTTTGGCTTTCTTTTGACAAGAATATTTATTGTATTATGTCCTTCACTTCGATAACAACACAGTTTTATGAGTTAATATATTACTTAATTCATTATTTCTCTAATTGTTTCAGGTACAAACTTTATGAAGTACGTTTATCTATGAACAGTTGAATTCCTTACACCATTTAATAAAATGCCCCCAAATATGGTAAGTTAAAAGCTAATTTAAAGAGATTAAAAATTATATTTTATTACATGTTAATTTTTAACAATTTTCATTATTCCTTCCATTTTTTCAGCAAGATATGTGAATATACTAACGATGAATAAAAAACTAAGGAAAAGTCAAAATGTCCAAATAGCGAGTTAAAATAAACTACTTTCTTGTTCCACGTGGTCATAATTTTTATTCACAAAAACATTGTATTAAGAACTCTCATCATAAGTTTTTATAATAAAGTACTTTTGCTTAAAGAAAGTTGAATTTTAATGTATGAAAATTTTCATAATAGTAAAACGGGTTGTTGTTCCTTTAATTATTTAATTTCTCTGTACTGTGGAATGATTGATTTAAAAATAGTTTAGTCGTCGACATTTTAAGGAGACTGTTAACCACTTTTTATTGTCGGGTTCCCCAAAAAATAAGCAGGTAAACCAAAATAATACTGACTTTTTAACTTGGTAGGGGTATATAAATCTTATGGTGTTGTAAAAATGAACTAAAATACAATGTTATAGATTAACTAAAAGTTAAGAGAATTATAAACTAGACAAGATGAAAAAAATCTTAAGGGCTAAATCATGGTCAATATTACTACAGTTTAGTTCATTTTGCAATGGAAATGGGTTCACTGTTTTTTCAGTGTGGGGATCGGTTTGACTGGAGGCTTTATAAAATTTTGGGCCAATTTGAACCAATTATTGCATCATTATTAGAGGGCATATACTAACACCACGTACAAAAATTCAACCCCTTGTTCCTCCAAGAGGCTCTGCAAGCCAAATATTCGAGTCGGTTTGGGGGCTACACCCAAAAATGGTCCGATATGTTCCATTTGCTATACCTTCCGAACTATATCAACAAAAACTACTTGTACAAAGTTTCAACTCGATAGCTTGTTTCGTGGGGAAGTGATTTCAACAGACGGGTGCACGGGCATCGCTAGATCGACTGAGAATTTGACACAGAATATATACTCTTTATGGCTCAAACCCCATGGAGGGTTAGAAAGTTAGTGTGATTTCGACAGGCGGATGGACGGGCGTCGTTAGATCGACTCAGAATTTCACCATGATACAGAATATATACTATTTATGGTTTAGCGGATGGTATAAAAACTCAAATATTGGTGAAGGAGTTGCTAAAAACAATTGACCTTCGAAATATTATATAACAAATCAGAGATTATGATTTCAATAATAGGCCCACAAATTTCGTATCTGAGTTAAATCGAGCTTTATGAAAATATCTACAAATGTCGACTTAACGTACTATGGTTATTTGAACCAATTCATATCGTTCATATGAGCTACAGTTTTTATTATGTACATCTGTGACTATGTCCTCTATTTCCCACTCTCTGGTGTCCAAGTATATATGAGGGTAAAGTTGTACGGATAGTTATGGTCTATTTACATTATTGTATCACAAAATCCTGACAATAAAACGAAAAAATGTCATAACTTTTTGACCACACAAGAGTTAAATACCAATAAAAGTTGTTTTAATTATAACAACCGTAGAAAGCTTATGACTTAAATTGCACATAAGTATTATACAGGGTTAAGAAATGTACAAGAATATTATTGATTGGGGTCAGTAGACTATAAATTTATTTAGATAATGCAGTTGTTTTCAGGCTTCTTTGGCATACCTCAATTTCAATATAGGTAGTTAGGTACCTTTGGAAAATATTTATTTAATAAAAATCGACTCAAGTTGGGTCACTCCAAAATTAAGTAAACCGACCGAAGCTGATATATCATCCTCGTGAGTATGATACCATAAACTTTCCTGTAGAAAACTGTTCATAATGAATAATTTAATGACCATTTTAACTTCCATAAAGTTCAAAATATTTACTGTAATATAGTTAATTTTTCGTAACCACAACGAAAATTAACTTAGATAAAGGAAAACTATTAAAATTTCATTAAATGTGTTTTAGTTAACTACACGGACGAAAAAGACTGTTTTTCATATGTTTGGGTGTAAAAATTGTATGTTTGGAACTCAAATTTTTAAACACAATATTTTTAAGTGCAAGCATACAATGTTCATAAACTACACTGAAAAAACAGTGAACCCACCAGGAAGAAAACTTTCGGCTAATTTTAGAAAATTTTGAATATTTGTAGAAAATTTTAACTAAACAGTATTACAAACGTTGGCATCACGCCGATGTCATAAAAACAAGTACATATTTTTCAACAAATTCAAGAAAATTTATTAGACATAACTAAGTTTTTTCACTTGTTAAAGAAAATTTTGTAGTTTGAAGGAAAAACTTGGTGTTCAAAATTGCAAGAATGTCTTTAGTGACATACGAAGTTCATGATGGACGCATTTTTGGTAAAATTTACAAATTTAAAGAAATTCTGAACTATTTTGTGGAAGACACGAATTTAGTTCATCTTTATGCTTCATTGGAGTATATTTTTTTCCTCGGGTTTAGTTAATTTAACTAACGTACACAAAAAATTATTAGAGTAAAGAAAACTTTCTCTAAACATAATAATTCCATGAACTAAAATAAAGTTAAATTGGCTTTAGTGAAATAGAGAGTTCACTTTTTTTTGAGTGTAGCATCACATGTTTGGGACATATATTTTAATATGTTAGAACATATACATAGGCAATGTAAAAATTAGAGGTCTGCACAATTCCATTTGTAAATGCAGAGTACACGTGTACTTGCTACATGAGTACATCTATTTGAGAGAGTCGCAAAATAATTGGTACACATTTTGATGAACACCAAAAGCCAAGAGCAACTTCTTGTTGCTACTCTGATGTCTTCACTACCAACAAACACATAATCCTCTTTCTCTCTTATTGAAGTGTACTCAGAGTGATCACGTCGAGTATGTTGCGAGAATAAAACTTCATAGAGTACTCCATGTACCACGTACAGTTTCAGTAATACTCTCCATAATATATGTTTTCGGTTTGTTATAAATAACGGCAAACGTTAATACGAGTATGTGACATACATACATATCTACACTGTTAGAAAAATATGTTTTTCATATGTTCCCATATAAACAAAATGTGTTTCGGGCAGAATTTTTAAACACAATGTATTTAAGTGCAAACATGTAATGTTTCTAAACTAACACTAAATGTTTGGGACACATATGTTAATATGTTAGAATATATTATATTTGGGGCATGAATGTTGCATAAAAATAATATGTTTGAATGTAAACATATATAAATTTACAAATTTCGAGTAAACATATATATGTTGAGATATTTTATTCAGAGAGCGACAGAGAGAGAGAGAGTATAGAGAAAGATACCGAGATGGAAACCGGGAGGGTTGACGAAAGATATCAACATAACACAGCGAGGGAATGTAAAGAGAGCAATTTCTGTGAAACCGCTTGTATGTTGTTTCGAAAAACTGTTTTATGATAAGGCCAAAAATTTGATATGCTTAAGTCTAAATATTATTTAATTTGAATATTAAAAAGAGTATTCGCAGTAAAGAGAATAGACATTCGGAACCAAGAGAATAGACATTTGAAAACAAGTAAGTAAAGTAGAAAGTCGGGCGGGGCCGACTATATCATACCCTAAACCACCATTACAGAATTAGTAATCATAAGCATTTGTGAGGTAACATATAGGTCTGGAAGATAAACCGCAGTTGCATATTTTAGAAAATTAAGGGGCACATGTCTATGGGTGCTTTGTGTCAATCTGACTATAGCTCATAGTCAATGTTACCAGGGAAAAAGTTCGGTTTTCCCTACAAGGACAAAAAAAGTTCCCTACATTCCCATACATTCCCAAACAATTTTCCCTACTATATTTTTCGTTAAATTTAAAAAATGTTACAAAACAAAAATGGTTCTAAGTAATTTATTATCTTAAAACATGAATATGCAACGTATATAACTTAGAATATAAATTTGTATTACCACCACGGTTGCCACAGTTGGTAGAATTCTACCCACATTAGTAATCTTTTTTGTTAAATCTCTATAAAAATAAAATTTTGGAAAAAGTTTCTATAAAGAAATTTTTGTGAGAAATTTTTCTATAGAAATAAAATTTTGAGAAAAAATTCAACAGAAATAAAATTTTGAGAAAATTTTTTATAAAAATAATATTTTGAAAAAATTTCTATAGAAATACAATTTTGACAAAATGTTCTATAGAAATAAAATGTTGACAAAATTTTCTACATCAATCAAGTTTACCACATATTGTTAAAGATCAATTCTTGCCGGCTTCTAATTTCCTCCTCTAGAGCCACCAAAATGTAAAAATTATTACAATGTCCTACATTGTGGCCCTACGTCCCTACAAGACGCTAAATATTAGAAAAACCCTACATATAGGGAATTTCCCCTACTTCTAGCAACACTGGCTGTGTTGATATTGTAACTACGAGGTTAGTATGTCACTAATATTGAGTCCATTATTAAAAAAGAGAAAATCGCCCAATTAGTGTGGGTAATAAATACAAATTTGTAAAAATCGAGCAATATTCGTATGTAAGAGCTACAAGTACGTATAAGTACGATCGGCTAGTACATCAAAATTTGAAATTTGAGTAACATTGGTTAATAAATAAGAGTACTATGGCCAAATATGGGAAAATCGAGCGATGCATATATATGGAAGCTATATCTAAATCTGAACCAATTTGCATAATATTTTGCGGGTTTGATTAATACCACAAAAGGTTACCTTGTGCAAGATTTGAGTAAGATCAGTTAAGAAATGAGGCCTGTATGGTCAAACATAAGGTTATTAGGGGCGAATTTTTCAAAATCGGGTGATACATATATGGGAGCTATATCTACATCTGAACCGATTTCGATGAAATTTTGCACATATAGTTAGTACTATAGAGGACTGGATATAGCCAACTTTTAGTAGGATCGGTTAATAAATAAGAGTTCTATGGCCAAATTTGGGAAAATCGGGCTATACATATATATGGGAGGTATATCTAAATCTGAACCGATTTCGATGATTTTTTGCACATATAGTTAGTGCTATAGAAGACTACATTTAGCCAAATTTGGGTAAGATCGGTTGATAAATAAGGGTTTTATGGCCAAATTTAGAAAAATCGGGCGGTACATATATATGGGAGCTATAGCTAAATCTGAACCGATTTCGATGATTTTTTGCACATATAGTTACTGCTATAGAAGATTATATTTAGCCAAGTTTGAGTAAGATCGGTTGATAAAAAAAGGTTTTGTGGCCAAATTTGAGAAAATCGGGCGATACATATATATGAGAGCTATATCTAAATCTGAACCGATTTGGATGAAATTTTGCAGACGGGCGATGGAAAAGATTACCTTTTGCCAAATTTGGTGACGATCCGTTTGAAAAAACGCGCAACGTGACCCCATTTGTCGAAATCGGGCGATACATATATATGGGAGCTATATCTAAATTTGATCCGATTTCTTCCAAATTCAATAGCGTTCGTCCTTGTGCCCAAAAAACTCCCTGTACCAAATTTCAACAAAATCGGTTAATAATTGCGACCGGAATCCTGTGAACAACAAATACATGGACAGACGGACGGACACCAAGCGCTAGATCGACTCAGGCGGTGATTCTGAGTCGATCGGTATTTATTTTATGGGGTCTAAAATCAATATTTCTGGTAGGCACATTTTTTGGCCGATCAAACTTATTATACCCTGACCACTATGTGGTTTAGGGTATAAAAAAAACACATGTAAGGAAAGTCTAAAGTCGGGCGGGGTCGACTATATTATACCCTGCACTTTGTAGATCTAAATTTTCGATACCATATCACATCCGTCAAATGAGTTTGGGGCTATATAAAGGTTTGTCCCAAATACATACATTTAAATATCACTCGATCTGCTCAGAATTTGATAGACTTCTACAAAATCTATAAACTCAAAATTTAAGTAGGCTAATGCACTAGGGTGGAACACAATGTGAGTAAAAAAATATGGGAAACATTAATTCTGAAGCAATTTTAAGGAAACTTCGCAATAGTTTCTTATGATTTATCGCTCGATATATAACGGTTGGCTGATAAGTCCCCGGTCTGACACATATATGGCGTCGCTAGTATTAAATGCATATAATTTTTATATATATATATATATATATATATGAAAAAAAATGGAAAAAAGGAATTTCTTGTTTTGATAAAATACTGTTTTCTGAAGGGAAAAATACGGCGGAAGCAAAAACTTGGCTTGTAATGAGTTTCCGGACTCTGCCCCAGGGAAATCAACAATAATTTATTGGTATGCAAAATTCAAGCGTGGTGAAATGAGCACGGAGGACGGTGAACGCAGCGGACGCCCGAAAAAGGTGGTTATCGACGAAAACATCAAAAAATCCACAAAATGATTTTGAATGACCGTAAAATGAAGTTGATCGAGATAGTAGAGGCCTTAAAGATATCAAAGGAACGTGTTGGTCATCAATATTTGGATATGCGGAACCTCTGTGCAAAATGGGTGCCGCGCGAGCACACCTTTGACCGAAAACATCAACGTGTTGATGATTCTGGGCGGTGTTTGCTGTAATACACCCGAGTTTTTCCGTCGATATGTGACAATGGATGAAACATGGCTCTATCACTACACTCCTGAGTCCAATCGACAGTCGGCTGAGTGGACAGCGACCGGTGAACTGTCTCCGAAGCGTGGAAAGACTCAAAAGTCCGCTGGCAAAGTAATGGCCTCTGTTGTTTGGGATGCGCATGGAATAATTTTTATCGATTATCTTGAGAAGGAAAAAACCATCAACATTGACTATTATATGGCGTTATTGGAGCGTTTGAAGGTCGAAATCGCGGCAAAACGGCCCCATATGAAGAAGAAAAAAGTGTTGTTCATTGAGAACGATGGCAAAAATTCATGAATTGGGCTTCGAATTGCTTCCCCACCCACCATCTTCTTCAGATCTGGCCCCCAGCGACCTTTTCTTGTTTTCAGACCTCAAAAGGATGCTCGCAGGGAAAAAAATTGGCTGCAATGAAGAGGCGATCGCCGAAACTGAGGCCAATTTTGAGGCAAAACCGAAGGAGTACTACCACACACAAAAAATTATCACCAACATTTTTTCAATTAAACACTTAATTGAATTTGGAAACGGATTCAATTAATATGTTAATTGATTCAATTAATTATTTAATCAAATCCGAATAAAAACCAATTAAAAAAATGATTGATATTTGTTACGTATCCAATTAAAATATAGGGTGATTTGTTAAGAGCTTGATAACTTTTTTAAAAAAAAAAACGCATAAAATTTGCAAAATCTTATCGGTTCTTTATTTGAAACGTTAGATTGGTCCATGACATTTACTTTTTGAAGATAATTTCATTTAAATGTTGACCGCGGCTGCGTCTTAGGTGGTCCATTCGGAAAGTCCAATTTTGGGCAACTTTTTCGAGCATTTCGGCCGGAATAGCCCGAATTTCTTCGGAAATGTTGTCTTCCAAAGCTGGAATAGTTGCTGGCTTATTTCTGTAGACTTTAGACTTGACGTAGCCCCACAAAAAATAGTCTAAAGGCGTCAAATCGCATGATCTTGGTGGCCAACTTACCGGTCCATTTCTTGAGATGAATTGTTCTCCGAAGTTTTCCCTCAAAATGGCCATAGAATCGCGAGCTGTGTGGCATGTAGCGCCATCTTGTTGAAACCACATGTCAGCCAAGTTCAGTTCTTCCATTTTTGGCAACAAAAAGTTTGTTAGCATCGAACGATAGCGATCGCCATTCACCGTAACGTTGCGTCCAACAGCACCTTTGAAAAAATACGGTCCAATGATTCCACCAGCGTACAAACCACACCAAACAGTGCATTTTTCGGGATGCATGGGCAGTTCTTGAACGGCTTCTGGTTGCTCTTCACTCCAAATGCGGCAATTTTGCTTATCTACGTAGCCATTCAACCAGAAATGAGCCTCATCGCTGAACAAAATTTGTCGATAAAAAAGCGGATTTTCTGCCACTGATTTTGGTAATAAAATTCAATGATTTGCAAGCGTTGCTCGTTAGTAAGTCTATTCATGATGAAATGTCAAAGCATACTGAGCATCTTTCTCTTTGACACCATGTCTGAAATCCCACGTGATCTGTCAAATACTAATGCATGAAAATCCTAACCTCAAAAGAATCACCCTTTATTAATTGATTCAATCAATTTCTTAATCAATTCGGAAATAATTTTCAATTACAAACGTGATTGAAATTTTTTCCGTTTCCAATTACACATGTGAATGATCCAATCATCTATGTGATTGAAACTGAATAATTTTGAGCAATGGAAAGAGCGAAAAGAGAACAAGATAATGGGTTTTTATTCAACAATGTATGATGGAGAGATCAGTCTGTGGAAGTAACTCGTAACGAACGGTTGGGTTTTTGTTTTTCGCGTAAATTGAAAAACATGATTAGCGACAGTCTGTCTGCTGCATTCAAAATGTGTGCATAAATATTTTGAACGCAACAACAAATCATAGCAAAGGGTTGAAATAAATAAAGTGTGCAACAACAAACGGCCACGTGGTAAAGGTCTGAAAAAAATATATGACAGAACGCATTTGAAATTACCTGTGTTTGTGTTTTCTGGCATTGTAAAAATAGAAAACAATCTACGTTTATTGAAGGTAAGAAATTGTGAAATGTGAATACCGTTTTCCATTGAAGCCTGTTTACATTAAACTGACTAAAATAATATATTTTTTATTCATTTCTTTTAGTGACCAATTTTATTTCGTGAAATTGACCAATCATTCCCATCAATTCCATCATTTTATCAAATATATAATAATATGTTTGCAATAAAAAAGTGGGTACCGTATTGATCTTTTAAAATTATAAATTTTTTTCACTCCTAGTTTTCTTAAAACCAAGAGCGGTATGGGTTTGGTGGAAGATTCACCTTGAAGTTGCGAAGTAGCGTTCGCATTAAATTGCATTTTTGTTTTACCTGCCTTTTTCAGTTTGAACCCAAGTAGAGAGCAGTATATCTGTTATATAAACTAATGAGCTGAATTATGTAATGGTAAAAAAGTTCTTTCTTTTGGATTTAAAAATATGAAAAATATCCAAAAATAATAAAAATATGTATTTTCCATTGATATTTTTTTCTATTTCCAGAATTTGCAAAGTATCATCAATATAATACCAAATATTACATTGCATTCCCATTATTTTTGTCTTTGATTGGTTCAGATTTTAATAGACGATTTCAATGTGTGGAAATTTTGGAAAGGAATTGTTACTAAAATTTAATTACCGAGCTCCTTAATACACCTTTTTATGCTAAAAGACTACAACTGCAAAAGAAGATTATAAATCTGCAACCTGGAACTAAGAATTGAACTTGATATTCTATGCAGGTAATGTTTAACAAAATTAACTTTTAATTGACCAAATGAAATTCAAATTATTCTTTTTACTTTCAGAAAAACTAATTTAGCTTACAGGCTGCTGATTTATTGGAAATCTAGGCGCATCTACATATTAGAAGGAACATGCTAACATGGTTATTATTATAAGGAAGATAATGATTTATATAATTTATTTTTTCACCCTATAGTTGATATTGATAGTAGTTGTATTTGTAAGTTATGTTAGAACAAAACACAAATGACAAGAACCAAATTTATCTGTCTATTGCATAATTCAAAAAATAATAAAATATTAAATATGTTTTATAAGAAACACATATTTTCTTTTATTTCAAAAGAAAAAAAAACTAAATACGATTTTGGGGTCGCAATATATAATTTTTTTGATCGAAATTTATAGCCAATTTCAATTAATTATTTAATTGAATGAATCAAATAGTTGATTGATTTTTGTCGCGAAATTAATTAAAATTTTAATTGATTCAATTAAAACTGTGATTGAATTTTATCAATCACGTTTTTAATTGATTCAATCACACAATTAATTGATTCCGTGACAAAAGTCAATTAAATTTTTAATTAAAAATCGTGTTGGTTTTCAATCAACATGGGTGATTGATACTATCATTTTCGTGATTGAAGACATTTCAATTAAAAAAATGATTGAATCCGCGATTTTCGTGATTGAAATCAAAAATTTTTTTTTTGTGTGCAAAATGGTATCAAAAAAATGTGTTTTTCTTTGTTAGATCGGGGACTTATCAGCCAACCTGTTATATGTCCCACATATGTTATACTAGTTTATGAACATTATATGATTGCACTTAAAAATATTGTGTTAAAAATTTAAGTTCCAAACATATAATTTTTACACCCAAACATATGAAAAACAGTCTTTTTCGTCCGTGTAGGTACAATTTTTGTATGTAAAACAAGTATATACGGCCGTAAGTTCGGCCAGGCCGAATCTTATGTACCCTCCACCATGGATTGCGTAGAAACTTCTACGAAAGACTGTCATCCACAAATTTCAACTCACATGGTTGTTAAATATCATATGCTACTACCACGTACCAAATTTCAACCAGATCGGATGACTTTTGATTCTCCAAAAGGCACCGGAAGTCAAATCTGGGGATCGGTTTATATGGGAGCTATATATTATTATGGACTGATAGGAACTAATTCCTGCATGGTTGTTGGATACCCTATACTAACATCACGTACCAAATTTCAACCGAATGGGAAGAATTTTGCTCTTCCAAAGTGCTCCGGAGGTCAAATCTGGGGATCGGTTTATATGGGGCCTATATATAATTATGGACCGATATCGACCAATTTGTGCATGGGTGTTTGAGGCCATATATTAACATCACGTACCAAATTTCAACTGAATCGGATGAATTTTGGTCTTCTAAGAGGCTCCGGAGGTCAAATCTGGTGATCGGTTTATATGGGGGCTATATATAATTATGGACCGATGTGAACCAATTTTTGCATGGTTGTCAGAGACGATATACTAACACCATGTACCAAATTTCAGCTGGATCGGATGAAATTTGCTTCTCTTAGAGGCTCCGCAAGCCAAATCGGGGGATCGGTTTATATGGGGGCTATATATAATTATGGACCGATGTGAACCAATTTTTGCATGGTTGTTAGAGTCCATATACTAACACCATGTACCGAATTTCAGCCGGATCGGATGAAAATTGTTGCTCTTAGAGGCTCTGCAAGCCAAATCGGGGGATCGGTTTATATGGGGGCTATATATAATTATGGACCGATATGGACCAATTTTTGCATGGTTGTTAGAGACCATATACTAACACCATGTACCAAATTTCAGCCGGATCGGATGAAATTTGCTTCTCTTAGAGGCCTCGCAAGCCAAATTTGGGGGTCCGTTTATATGGGGGCTATACGAAAAAGTGGACCGATATGGCCCATTTGAAATACCATCCGACCTACATCAATAACAACTACTTGTGCCAAGTTTCAAGTCGATAGCTTGTTTCGTTCGGAAGTTAGCGTGATTTCAACAGACGGACGGACGGACGGACATGCTCAGATCGACTCAGAATTTCACCACGACCCAGAATATATATACTTTATGGGGTCTTAGAGCAATATTTCGATGTGTTACAAACGGAATGACAAAGTTATTATACCCCCATCCTATGGTGGAGGGTATAAAAATTTTTGTAGTAAAAATTGAAATTACCGATTCGAATGATGGTTAGCTACAACATATTCCCCTTTTTATTATAAGTTGGAGTATTTTCCCACATTGAAAATTTTAGATAAAGTAGAAGAAAAACTATTTAATATAATTCTTGACGGGTGTATATGATTTTTTATAGATTCCTCGTAAATTGGGAATAAATTGTACATTATTCTTTACATTAGAATTAGAAATTAAGTGAGAGATCATTGCATCGTGTGAGGGGTTTGTGGACACATTTTGTGTATATATCGTTTGATTGTTTGTGTTTGTTTTTGAGTCTTTTATGTTGTTGTTGGTTGTTTTGATATTTCCTTTATAATATAATAAACTAATAAGTTATATAATAAACTAATAAGTTATATAATAAACTAATAAGTTGTGTGTAATATAATAATATTTTTTGAAATAAAGTACCGGTGGTTATAGAAAATTGACTTGTATTGTACGAAACATTTCCCAGTTGTATACAGGCTTGCCGTACCTTTGATACCTTAATATATCTACCTTTTTGAAAATTATACTGACAAACAGTTTGTTTGAAACCAATTTCTTAATATAGGTTTCCCGAAAAAAAAAATTAATAGGAATATTTTGAACCCACAGCATAGTTATAATGAACTAAAATACGATGCAACACATGATCTATTTAGCACCGAATCAAGGTCAATCTTTTTATATGGGTTAGCTCATTTTTCGTAAACAATAGTTCATTTTCTTCGGTGTGATAAATTATTCCAATTTTCTATCATGATCGAACTTTGAATACAATTTATTAGACTTACGAACGGATATACCTCATTATCGTTCAGTTAGGCAGGTTTTACAAATATTAAAGATTGCCTACATTTCAGGCTAAACTCATAGTAGTGCTTCGGCCCGGATGCACCCATTGTCATTTTCACTTTAGATCATTTTCCACTTTTTTGTTAACCAAACGTAGACATTCTGTGACGACAAAAACTGACTTCGATTGAATTGGTTTTCTGATTCGATTAATATCATATCAAATGTAGTGCGGAATATTGTAGTCGATGTTTATATCTCATCCAATTGTTCTGTGTTCAATTCAAATGATGGTGAATGCGTGTACTATGCACTCCCAGTACTGGTTTCTATACAAAATATGTAAAGTGACAAAAGGGAACAAAATTGAAACTTCCGTGATATTAATTTCAACGGAAATTGACATTGTTTGCTCAACACAAAAAGCGGAATTTGCAAAAGTATTTGTCATTTTTAGTTCGATAGACAATAATACAAGGACATGCATTTGTACCCTGCTACCAAGTTCTATGCTTGTTATTGTAGTGCTTCCTCTGATTCTGATTCTGATTCTATTTTTGTTTTGTGTGTGTTTTTTTCGGAAGAACTTTTCCAATAACATTTTTCGGGCGCCAATCGTAAGTGGGTGTGTAAGGTCATAGCTTCTACTGCTGTCTCTACATACATACCAACAAATATCCATACCCTTAAGTTTTTCAGTGTATATAAAGGGTGATTCTTTTGAGGTTAGGATTTTCATGCATTAGTATTTGACAGATCACGTGGGATTTCAGACATGGTGTCAAAGAGAAAGATGCTCAGTATGCTTTGACATTTCATCATGAATAGACTTACTAACGAGCCACAACGTCGAATTTTCAGTGAATGGGCCCTAGAAAAGTTGGCAGAAAATCCGCTTTTTTATCGACAAATTTTGTTCAGCGATGAGGCTCATTTCTGGTTGAATGGCTACGTAAATAAGCAAAATTGCCGCATTTGGAGTGAAGAGCAACCAGAAGCCGTTCAAGAACTGCCCATGCATCCCGAAAAATGCACTGTTTGGTGTGGTTTGTACGCTGGTGGAATCATTGGACCGTATTTTTTCAAAGATGCTGTTGGACGCAACGTTACGGTGAATGGCGATCGCTATCGTTCGATGCTAACAAACTTTTTGTTGCCAAAAATGGAAGAACTGAACTTGGTTGACATGTGGTTTCAACAAGATGGCGCTACATGCCACACAGCTCGCGATTCTATGGCCATTTTGAGGGAAAACTTCGGAGAACAATTCATCTCAAGAAATGGACCGGTAAGTTGGCCACCAAGATCATGCGATTTGACGCCTTTAGACTATTTTTTGTGGGGCTACGTCAAGTCTAAAGTCTACAGAAATAAGCCAGCAACTATTCCAGCTTTGGAAGACAACATTTCCGAAGAAATTCGGGCTATTCCGGCCGAAATGCTCGAAAAAGTTGCCCAAAATTGGACTTTCCGAATGGACCACCTAAGACGCAGCCGCGGTCAACATTTAAATGAAATTATCTTCAAAAAGTAAATGTCATGGACCAATCTAACGTTTCAAATAAAGAACCGATGAGAGTTTGCAAATTTTATGCGTTTTTTTAAAAAAAAAAGTTATCAAGCTCTTAACAAATCACCCTTTAGTTATTCTGTACTACCATGGAGCTGGAGGAGGGGCCCGTATTTATATTGAATACCAATATGCCGTGTGTGTATCGAAACAATTGTAAGTATCACCAACAATCACATACAATTTCCTATTATAAAAATACCGATACTAATGTTTGCGCCAAGCAAACAACAAAAGAACGAAACAACCAAGCTCAGCATCATAGGTCGCAATGGTTCGAATCACCAGCAGCCGTAACAGCAGCTGCATAAAGGAAATGTTGGTTGTTACCCACATAGAGACATGTAATGGCATACATGACTTGACATTCACATACACGCCATATCACTGGGCTTCATCCTTTTAACTATGGACCAGACCTCCGGATCGTTCTATGTGCTGCATAAAACTTTATTTGGTTGTCATACAAGCAAAGTATACAACAGGAACCGAAACAACGGAACAAATTCAAGCGAGAGTTATGTCATGTGAATAAAACTATCATTAATGTTTGCTCTAAGGTTATAGCCAGGGAATGATAGGGTTACCGTGCTGCTAGGATACCTATATGCTAAGACCAAATTACAAGTTACACGGTGTGAACATAATTCGAACTTCTTAACATTTGTATACCATTAACGCTGGTGCAATAGTTAACATGTCCGTCTTTCATATATATAGGTTTATCTCAGTTTGGCCAAATACCAAAAACATCCTCTAATATTTCTGCTGCTACTATTTCTGATAAGCTCCTCAAGGTAGATACACATGGTGTGGGACTTTTATTTAAGTAATTGACTACAAATAAGGCTGCCGTCAGCAATTAGACTTGAGTGATAAAAAAAAACCTTACTATACCCTCCACCATAGGATGGGAGGTAAATTTTATCTGATCCGGTTGAAATTTGGTACATTGTGCTAGAATATGGCCGCTAACAGCCATGCCGAACTTGGTCCATATCGATCTATAGCTATATATAGCCCGCAGATAAACCTATCCCCAATCACACAAAAATTTGTCCACATCGGTTCATAATTGTATATAGCCCCCATATAAAATGAGCCCCATATTTCCAATCTGGCTGTCTAATTACCGCGCAAAAGTTCATATTGGTTCGTATTTATAACTGAATTATATACGTATTTAATCTGTTGTTTTTTTTTGTCTAATAGAAACCACGTATATACTAACTTACAATTTAGAAGACGATGTTAAGAAGTTTTAAGATACCTTGCCATCGGTAAGTGTTTCCACAACCCAATTTTCGATTGTGGATGGCATTCTTTAGTAGAAGTTTCTACGCAATCCATGGTGGAGGGTACATAAGATTCGGCCTAGCCGAACTTACTGCCGTATATACTAGTTTGTAAAGTCGGGTTTTTAAAACCCGCAAATTACGCAAAAAAAATAAAAAATCGACGACAACATACAAGTGTGCAAAATTTCTCGAAATCAGTCCAGATATAGCTCCCATATATATGTAATGCCCGATTTTTCCAAATCTGTCCATAAAACTCTTATTTATAAACCGAAGTTAACGGGACTTTACCTTCTGTGATACTAAAATCGTCGAAATCGGTTCAGATTTATATATAGCTCCCATATATATGTAACGTCCAATTTGGTGAAATTTTGACATAATATCCTTATTTATAGACTTACTCTAAATATTTTTGCACCGCCCGATTTGTCTAAATTATTTATTAACCGATCTTATTGGCGAGAGAATTATCTTTAAATCAACGACTTCATTATAATTGTTGTACAAATGCGGTATCTATGAGTGGACTGTATTAATTATTGCAATCTCCGCAAATGTAAAATACAATGTTGAGCAGTTGTGCGAATAGAGAAGTAGAAAAAACAAATCCGATTTCAGTTTGAAGTCAGTAGTTTATTTCCAGGGTATAGTGAAGAAGCGCCACCTTTTCAAATGATGATGCAGAAGTAAATTACAATAATTTGAGTTCAGATCAAAACCAATATATAAATTATCTATTGGAACTTATTTAAAAAATGGTGGTCACTATCGTATTGAGTGAAATCTTTCTTATTATTTTTAGAACGTTAACCATAAAAAAAAACTATAGTTCATGGTATAAGATGTGTATGGATTCGTTAAATTCAAATATTTATTATAATAATTCAATTAGTATGAGAAATAGGGAAATGCAATGAAATTCATATTTGTTGAACACAGTTCAACATGCCGGCCCCCTTGCCTTGCAACAATCTAGTAAAAACAGGTTCCAGATGTTAATTAATGTAATGTTATTGAAGCCTGATCACTATGTCGAACATAGTTGGAAAACTAGCTTTTAATATTTTATAATTTTTTGGAATAGTTTAATTAGACTTATAACATTTTTCTAGTTTTTCCAACATAAGTCACTAAAAAAATTTTGGAAAAATTTGAAATTTCAGACATTTACATTTTGCGAATTTCTGAAAGTCTTTGAATCTTATTAATAAGTCACTTTAATTTCAAATTGAAAACCGTTATGAATATGATGACACCGAAAATAAAAAACTGGAACAGTCCTACTTTAAAAGTTGTCTATCGCAAATCTAGATCCGTTGTTGGAGGGAGTTTAATTCGCAAAATGGGCACAATACAAAGTCTGGGAGTGTTATTAGTAATACCATTGCCGAATACCATTCATGAATTGTTGGATGGATGTTAATTTAAATGTAAGATAATATGTAAATTTCGATACGCAGGTATATCTGAAAATCTAAAATTTTTTTACTTCATAGAAATAGACCGAAATTTCGTATTCACAAATTCCAAGATCATGTCCATACGTGCAATATTTGAAAATGGAGAAAATATTGAATTTCTGTATTTTATACCCAGCGACACACTGTGGAACAGGGTATTATAAGTTAGTGCATATGTTTGCAACACCCAGAAGGAGACGAGATAGACATATTGTGTCTTTGGCAATAGTGCTCAGGGTCGGTCCCTGAGTCGATCTAGCCATGTCCTTTGTGATCAAAGTCTAGGTCGCAATTTTAGTCCAATCGACTTTAAATTTGGCACAAGTATGTTTTTGGGTCAGAATAGAAGCCCATTGATATTGGAGGAAAATCAGTTGAGATTTAGATATAGCTCTCATATATATCTATCGCCCGATATGCACTTATATGGCGCCAGAAGCCAGAGTTTTACCCTATTTTGCTTGAACTTTTGCTTGAAACTAGGAGTACAATTAATATTGTGGTGAAGTGTGCTAAATTTTATTGAAATCGGTTTAGATTTAGATATAGCTCCCATACATACCTTTCGTCCGATTTAGACTCATATGACCACAGAGGCCAAAGTTGTACTCTGATTTACTTGAAACTTTACACAGGGAGTAGAACTATGGTTCTGGATATGCATGGTAATTTTGGTTGAAATCGGTTCAGATTTATATATAGGCCCCATATATATGTTTTTCTTACTTCGGCAAAGATGACCTAAATACCCACATTTTCTTTATAAAATCGCCACTGCTAAGTCGAAAACTTGTAAAAATGACTCCAATTTTCCTATACATAGCTATCGATCGATAAAACATAAATACACTTTTACAAAGTTGCCTAACAATTGCTTCAGATTTCCATATTTATACCATAAACCACATAGTGGTCAGGGTATAATAAGTTTGATCGGTCAAAAAACGTGCCTACCAGAAATATTGATTTTAGACCCCATAAAATATATACCCATCGACTCAGAATCACCTCCTGAGTCGATCTAGCGGTTGGTGTCCGTCCGTCCGTCTGTCCATGTATTTGTTGTTCACAGGATTCCGGTCGCAATTATTAACCGATTTTGATGAAATTTGGTACAGGGAGTTTTTTGGGCACAATAACGAACGGTAATCTTTTCCATCGCCCTTCAAGTCTGCAAAATTTCATCCGAATCGGTTCAGATTTAGATATAGCTCTCATATATATGTATCGCCCGATTTTCCCAAATTTGGCCACAAAACCTTTATTTATCAACCGATCTTACTCAAAGTTGGCTAAATATAATCTCTATAGCACTAACTATATGTGCAAAAAATCATCGAAATCGGTTCAGATTTAGCTATAGCTCCCATATATATGTACCGCCCGATTTTTCTAAATTTGGACATAAAACCCTTATTTATCAACCGATCTTACCCAAATTTGGCTAAATGTAGTCTTCTATAGCACTAACTATATGTGCAAACAATCATCGAAATCGGTTCAGATTTAGATATAGCTCCCATATATATGTATAGCCCGATTTTCCCAAATTTGGCCATAGAACCCTTATTTATTAACCGATCTTACTAAAAGTTGGCTAGATCCAGTCCTGTATAGTACTAACTATATGTGCAAAATTTCATAGAAATCGGTTCAAATTTAGATATAGCTTTCATATATGTATCGCCCGATTTTGAAAAATTCGCCCTTATAACCTTATGTTTGACCATACAGGCCTCATTTCGTAACTGATCTTACTCAAATCTTGCACAAGGTAACCTTTTGTGGTATTAATCAAACCCGCAAAATATTATGCAAATTGGTTCAGATTTAGATATAGCTTCCATATATATGCATCGCTCGATTTTCCCAAATTTGGCCATAGTACTCTTATTTATTAACCAATGTTACTCAAATTTCAAATTTTGATGTACTAGCCGATCGTACTTATACGTACTTGTAGGTTTTACATAAGAATATTGCTCGATTTTTACAAATTTGTATTTATTACCCACACAAATTTAACGATTTTCTCTTTTTTAATAATGGGCTCAATATTAGTGACATACTAACTCCGTAGGCGCAATATCAACACAGCCAGTGTTGCTAGAAGTAGGGGAAATTCCCTATATGTAGGGTTTTTATAATATTTAGCGTCTTGTAGGGACGTAGGGCCACAATGTAGGACATTTTCACTCAACACAATTTGTAATAATTTTTACATTTTAGTGGCTCTAGTGGAGGAAATTAGAAGCCGGCAAGGCTTGATCTTTAACAATGTGTGGTAAACTTTTTCCCTGTAGAAAATTTTGTCAATATTTTATTTCTATAGAACATTTTGTCAAAATTGTATTTCTATAGAAATTTTTTTTGTAAATATTATTTCTATAAAAAATTTTCTCAAAATTTTATTTCTGTGGAATTTTTTCTCAACATTTTATTTCTATAGAATTTATTGTCAAAATTTTATTTCTGTAGAAAAATTCCTCACAAAAATTTGTTTATAGAAACTTTTTCCAAAATTTTATTTTTATAGAGATTTAACAAAAAAGATTACTAATTTGGGTAGAATTCTACCAACTGTGGACACCGTGGTGGTAATACAAATTTATATTCTAAGTTATATACGTTGCATATTCATGTTTTAAGATAATAAAGTACTTAGAACCATTTTTGTTTTGTAAAATTTTTTAAATTTAACGAAAAATATAGTAGGGGAAATTGTTTGGGAATGTATGGGAAAGTGTGGAACTTTTTTTGTCCTTGTAGGGTAAACCGAACATTTTCCCTGGCAACATTGACTATGAGCTATAGTCAGATTGACACAAAGCACCCATAGACATTTTCTTAAATATGCAACTGCGGTTTATTTCCCAGACCTATATGTTACCCCACAAATGCTTATGATTACTAATTCTATAATGGTGGTTTAGGGTATGATATAGTCGGCCCCGCCCGACTTTCTACTTTACTTACTTGTTTTTTACTAACATTGTGTTCCACCCCAGGGCATTAACTGACTTAAATTTTAAGTCAATAGATTTTCTAAGAAGCCTTAAATAAATTGTCGGTTCAGATGTAAATGTATGTATATGGGAACATGAAGCTTTATATATAGCACTCAACAAATTTGAAGAATTCAGATGATATCGAAAATGTGGATCTACAAAGTGGTTATATTAATAACTACGATATTTTCGATCTTTTTCAACATTATCATCGGCATCACTAATATTTTTGTTTTTGGATTCGATAAGTTTACATACACGCACAGAAAAAACATGTTTGGACATGGTTGCCGCATCCATTTAATGATTATCTAAAACATGTAATTGTCACGAAAACCATGTATTTTGTCTTTGTAAAAATAATTTTCGAGCGGAGAAAATTGTATTCTGGCAATAAGCATTTAAATGGTTCTCAAATGCCGCAAACATGTTCCATTATTAAATGATAGAATTTGAGACAATTCATTCAATTTTTTTGACTTTTTGCAGGGAAAAAATATTTTTATAGGTTACGTATAGACATGTCTAGAACCATTACATGGCAATAAAGACCATGAAGACAAAAAATTTTTGAAGAATACCATAACATTTTAGATCGTGAACATTGTCTTTTGATTCAAACAAAATTCTTTTTATCAATATAATAACATTTTAGATGAGGACAATATTTTTATTCTTAGAACCATGTTCATTGAGCCAACATGGTTGCAGGTGAAAGTGTTACATGGTCGCTGCAAAAATAGCTCCTATCATATTATTTTGCTCTTCGAATATGATTGTGACAATCATGTTTGTTCCCTGCGTGTAAATATTTAAGCCACAGAGGCATTGGGCATTTTTCCGCTTCTCCTAAAGCAGGTAGATTTTTATACCCTGCTCCACACTGTGGAACAGGGTATTATAAGTTAGTGCATATGTTTGCAACACCCAGAAGGAGACGAGATAGACACATGGTGTCTTTGGCAAAAATGGTCAGGGTGGGCTCCTGAGTCGATATAGCCATGTCCGTCTGTCCGTCTGTCCGTGAACACATTTTGTAATCAAAGTCTAGGTCGCAGTTTTAGTCCAATCGACTTCAAATTTGGCACAAGTATGTGTCTTGGCTCAGAATAGATCCCTATTGATTTTGGAAGAAATCGGTTCAGATTTAGATATAGCTCCCATATATATATTTCGCCCGATATGGACTTATATGGCCCCAGAAGCCAGAGTTTTACCCTGATTGGCTTAAAATTTTGCACAAGAAGAACAATTAGTACTATAGTCAAGTGTGCCAAATTTCATTGAAATCGGTTCAGATTTAGATATAGCTCCCGTATATATCTTTCGCCCGATATGCACTAATACGGTCCCAGAAGCCAGAGTTTTACCCCAATTAGGTTGAAATTTTGCACAGGGAGTAGAATTAGCAGTGTAGTCAAGTGTTTTATTGAAATCGGTTCAGATTTAGATATAGCTCCCATATATATCGTTCGCCCGATTTACACTCATATGACCACAGAGGCCAACCTTTAGCTCCGATTTAGTTGAAATTTTGCACTGGGAGTAGAATTAGCATTGTAGCTATGCGTGTTAAATTTGGTTGAAATCGGTTCAGATTTAGATATATCTCCCATATATAGCTTTCGCCCGATTTACACTCATATGACCACAGAGGCCATTTTTTTGCTCCGATTTAGTTGAAATTTTGCACAAGGAGTAGAATTAGCATTGTGGCTATGCGTGCCAAATTTGGTTGAAATCGGTTCAGATTTAGATATAGCTCCCATATATAGCTTTCGCCCGATTTACACTCATATGACCACAGAGGCCAATTTTTAACTCCGATTTAATTGAAATTGTGCACAGGGAGTAGAATTAGCATTGTAGCTATGCGTGCCAAATTTGGTTGAAATCGGTTCAGATTTAGATATAGCTCCCATATATATGTTTTTCTGATTTCGACAAAAATGGTCAAAATACCAACATTTTCCTTGTCAAATCGCCACTGTTTGGTCGAAAAGTTGTAAAAATGACTCTAATTTTCCTAAACTTCTAATACATGTATATCGAGCGATAAATCATAAATAAACTTTTGCGAAGTTTCCTTAAAATTGCTTCACATTTAAATGTTTCCCATATTTTTTTACTAACATTGTGTTCCACCCTAGTGCATTAGCCGACTTAAATTTTGAGTCTCTAGATTTTGTAGAAGTCTATCAAATTCTGTCCAGATCGAGTGATATTTAAATGTATGTTTTTGGGACAAACCTTTATATACAGCCCCAACACATTTGACGGATGTGATATGGTATCGAAAATTTGGATCTACAAAGTGGTGCAGGGTATAATATAGTCGGCCCCGCCCGACTTTAGACTTTTCTTACTTGTTTTTACTAACATTGTGTTCCACCCTAGTGCATTAGCCGACTTAAATTTTGAGTCTATAGATTTTGTAGAAGTCTATCAAATTCTGTCCAGATCGAGTGATATTTAAATGTACGTATTTGGGACAAACCTTTATACATAGCACCCAACACATTTGACGGATGTGATACACTGAAAAAAATATTGTCGTGAGGTCAAAGATTTCACGTCTTTAAAATACAAATGCGAATTTTGCTTAGCATAGAAGACGCATTTCTCTAATATAAAGATTTGTTCCTTGTCCAAAAGTCGATAAACTTTTCAATGACGTCGTATTGTCCTTATAATTAATTGATTTCAATTAAAAATGGGTATCATAACATGAAAGAAAAAATGTTTGGCCTAAGGTCAACATGACTTTAATAATTCAGAAAAATTCTTTAAATTTAATGAAATTGCCTTTAAATTTGTTGTCTTTTTGCATCTTGACTACAAAGCAAAAAATCGTTCAAATATAGGCCATGTTTTTTAACACTTTATTTTAAAGACGTTTTTTACTTGAAACATAGCATAATTTGTACTGGAAATCGAGTCTTAATTTAGAAAATAAAGTTGTCGTTAACTCGTTTTTAAAGCACTTTGATAGCATATGATGAAAAGAAGCTTAAAAATCGAAAAATTAAAATTTGCTTCCTTGAAGCAAGTACACAAAACCCAAATTTAAAAGAGAATTGTGTCTTAAAAGTATCCTTACCTGTATTTTCCGCTTCTTTGGCTCGGAATCAATACCAAAATTTTTAAAGTAAAGACAAAATCTCTGGAACCGAACATGCTTTTTTTCAGTGTATGGTATCGAAAATTTAGATCTACAACGTGGTGCAGGGTATAATAT
The DNA here is from genome assembly GCF_050003625.1 of Haematobia irritans. Classification (NCBI taxonomy): domain Eukaryota; kingdom Metazoa; phylum Arthropoda; class Insecta; order Diptera; family Muscidae; genus Haematobia; species Haematobia irritans. Next base: position 63,343,660 of record NC_134398.1, on the reverse strand, counting down.
AGTCGGCCCCGCCCGACTTTAGACTTTCCTTACTTGTTATCATTATCTTTTGATTCAGGCACTAATTGTTGGTCAATGTTTTCTTTTGTGTTTTCCAAATTACATTTTACATATGGTTCGAGGACTTCATTGCCGTCTTCATTATCGTCTCCGATGATATATTTACTTTTTTGTTTCACTATATTCAATGAGCATTTTTCCATATGAAAAATCAAAAGATTTCTACACAAATATATTTTTGAATATATAGTACATTGAGAGTATACATTGGACATATGTTTTTGTAAGACATGTTTGTTTGGTAGAAGAAATCCTTTCAACTGCTTCGGACAGTAGCTACATTTGTAAGACTGTAATGTAATTTGCTTAATGGGTGCTTTAACTTTAAATATTATCTTAAGAGGTTTTGTGGCTTTGGAAGTGGATTCATCTTTGCGTTTACGTTTATTTGACTTTTCTGTTGTCCTTGCTTGAGGATTAGATTTTGCTTTTTCGCTTTTAACTGGTTTCTTGGGTTTCTTAACAATAGCAGAAAACTTCTTGGGTATCAAAGATTTTTAAAGGTTAAAACTATCCTGTCCCACGACGGTCTAGACCCAGCTGATGTTCCCTTGCATGGGTGAACAATCCAACACTTCGTGAATTTTGCTTCACAATGATAGGAAGAGCCGACGTCGAAGGATCAAAAAAACGACGTCGCTTTGCCACCACAAGCCAGTTAACGTGTGGTAACTTTTCTGACACCTCTTGTTAAAAACTCCTTAAATCAAAAGAATCGATATTTAGGCCGAGCTTTTGCTGTCCCTGTGTGCACTGAACACCGAGATCAAGTCAGCATTTGCTTTTTACTCAATGTGTGATTTCTGTCCGCACTGAGCTGTCCTTGGGCCACCTCCGTTAGTATTTATAGGGACAGTAGGATTCTTGCTAATCCACTCATGCGCATCACTAATTAGATGACGAGTCATTGGGTTACTCAAAATGTATTTTTATTTACATAAAATCCTATACAAAAGTATTCCATTTGCTTAAAACTAAAGTATTTCAAATTATTATATAAGACTTAATAAAATAAGGATGGGTTCCTATAAAATTACGAGTTTCGAACTATATTTAATATTAATTAAAATTAGTGAACTTAGATTAATAACTTATATTATAACTTATATATAACAACAAATATCAAACAATATAATGTATTAACCCAACAATTCGTCTCATGAGGTCGCCTCCCAAGCGCAGCTCATAAACTTGGCGTGCGCAACCATCACCGGCACTTACAATGAACGGCAGCACATCAACACTCATGCCAGGAAAACTTCGTTTAGCTTTCGGATGAATAATGGCGCCGCTTCGCCTCGTGGTGGTTGGTCAATGGCTCCTCTCCTTCCCAATGTACTCCGACATCAGACACGATTACCTGGGACAAAAATAATGTCTGGCGTTCGAAGTCCCTTATCGCTGTATATGTGGACCACCCACCCTTTCCGCCTTGCTGCGTGCATCTTGGGACACGCCTGCAGCATGTGACACACCGTCTCCTGCCGCCTACACCCCTCCGCTCTGCACCTCCTCTGGTTAGCCGGTTTTGAAGGTATAGCCCTGCATGGTAAGAGGTTAAAACGCAGCTGCACGGCGCGTACATAATCTTCTCCCGACCAGAATGGCGGAGGGTCATACACCCAGCTGCTACACGCCTTATTATTCCGGACCTGAGAGATGAGTCATACCTACTCTCGCCGTTTACCCGCGCTTACTTGAATTTCTTCACTTTGATATTCAAAGCATTGGGCAAAAATCACATAGTGTCAACGCCCGCTGAGGCCATCACAATGCTTTGTTTTAATTAGACAGCCGGAGTCCGTGCTAGTTCTGAATTGATTGTTGATAGTCGTTATAATTTAAAGATAACAAACCTCGCGATGACCCCTTAAAAATTTTAGCAAGAAATTTCCACAATTAGTTACGTAACTACTATCCGAGGAACAAGATCCGGAGACCTCTATTTACCACGAACGAGTACATAAACCATGTTATTGCTTCCCAAAAAAGCCCGACTATCTCTTCGGAGTCAATCCTTATGCCGAACGAGTTATCGAGTTTCTCTTTTTAATCGATAGGCAAATTACATCCAATTATCAACGGCAACAGTTTCCAATCATTTCAGGCCAATTTCACCCAGCACTCAATATATAGCGTATATATTTATTCATTACATTTTTGTTTTTTTTTTTCACACAAACTTTGCGGAAATGGCGACCCTTGAAGTTTTTGAACGACTTCCTAATGTCAGCTATATAGTCTTTTCTGTGTACCCTTCCGTCTTGACAGCATCTGAAATAAAAAAATATATTATTCAATAAATATACAAATAGAAAGTAATATAAGAAATATTACCACACTGTTAGAAAAATATGTTTTTCATATGTTCCGATATAAACAAAATGAGTTTCGGGCACAATTTTAAAACACAATATATTTATGTGCAAACATGTAATGTTCCTAAACTAACAGTAAATGTTTGGGACATCTATGTTAATATGTTAGAATATATTATGTTTGGGGCATGAATGTTTCATAAAAATCATATGTGTGAATGCAAACATATATAATTTTACAAATTTCGACTAAACATACCTATGTTGTGATATTTTAGCGACAGAGAGAGTATAGAGAAAGAAGTAGAGATGGAAACCAGGAGAGTTGACGAAAGATATCAACATAACACAGCGAAAGAATCAAAAGAGAACAATTTCTGTGAAACCGCTTGTATGTTGTTTCGGAAAACTGTTTTATGATAAGGCCAAAAATTTGATATACCTAAGTCTAAATATTATTTAATTTGAATAAAGAGAATAGACATTTGAGAGCAGCATTTTATGTATGTGTGGACATGTGTTTTGTTTATCATTTTGGCATTATGGGACAAGATTTTTTTTTTCTTGGTTCGTTAAAAGGAATCAGGGGTCTTCATAACAATAACGAAAGGGCACTATACTCTTTTTAGAGTTGGGACAGTAAAATGAAATAAGGAGGAAATAGTGAAAAATTACACAGTAAAATGTATAAAAACAAAGTTTGGTTCCTCTTTATTAATAAGTAGTCGACTAGGAGTTGACGGACACCTTCAAATATAAAAGCGGGCATTAAGTTCGAGTTTTGCAGCTAAAACAATTTAAAAAGTTTATTTTCTTTAAAATGAATTACTAAAGAAAAATAAAAGGCATTTTAGAGCGATGGTGTTAAATGCTAGTAGGTTAAGTTAGGTTATGTGTATCAGGCTCACTTAGACTATTCAGTCCATTGTGATACCACAGTGGTGAACTTCTCTCTTATCACTGAGTGCTGCCCGATTCCATGTTAAGCTCAATGACAAGGGACCTCTTTTTTATAGCCGAGTCCGAACGGCGTTCCACATTCCAGTGAAAGCACTTAGAGAAGCTTTGAAACCCTCAGAAATGTCACCAGCAATACTGAGGTGGGATAATCCACCGATGAAAAACTGTTTGGTGTTCGGTCGTAGCAGGAATCGAACCCACGACCTTGTGTATGCAAGGCGTGCATGCTAACCATTGCAGCACGGTGGCTCCCATGTTGGTAGTAAAAAACTGTTCACGCCTAAATAAATTTATGTTTATATTATAAAATTATTTATGTATGTTTATACTCGACTCCACGTTCTTCTTTTGTTAGAGTTTTTGAATTCCTTCCAAATTTTAAAGTTTTGTACCAAAAACAGTTTTTTTGATACAAAATTGTTATTTTTGCAATAAAAAAATAATATTTTGTTCAAAAATCAGTCAATTTCGTTTATATCAAGCACTGTTACTGACTATAAATCTTTAATAACCCACATTTCGAAGTTTCATTATAAAAATTTAATATAGTATAATTATAAATGTGTAAATTAAAAAAAAAAGTGTTCGGTCGGAGCAGGGATTGAACCCACGACCCTTTGCATGCAAGGCAGACATGCTAACCACTGCTCCACGTGGCAAACAAATTTATGTTTCTGTTAAATAATGTTTTGTTTGCATGGGCTCGTGGGCGCCGCAAACTATGCTATATAAATGTAACTTATAACGATAATTATCTACTGGTGACTATAACAGATACATAGCCCAGTGGATAGTGTGTTGGCTTACAAACAGTATGGTCCTCGGTTCGATTCTCCGTGCAGGCGAAAGGTAAAGTTAAAAAAATTATAAAAGTGAATAATTTCTTCAACATTATTTGTATTGCAGAAAAAGGTGCCAAGAACTAAAATATTTCGTGGAAGTGAAAATTACGAGTATGTTAGGGAATGAGCACAATCGTCTTTGCGAAAAATTCTTCCAAGCCTATAATATTTTTGGGCTCAAAATGCTTCCAAACATATAATATGTTCACATAAAACAAGCATATTAACGTTTCGGCAGTATCCAATAATATGTGTGCTTCCTGCAAAATATGTTTGGAACATATGTTAAAGAAGCGATTTTTTAGGGTGCATATATAGCACTATTTAGTGCTTTTAATTCCTCAAAAGGCCTTTTATTATTAATGCCATCATAATTATATGCCACTATTACTGGCATTGAGAACATTCTGTCGAAATTTTTGTATATGCCACCGGGATGACATATTGTTCTTATTCTGGCCACCTAAATAATGATATGATGATATAACATTTTATAAGTTTTAAGTGATTTTAACTTACTATAAAATACTTACATATTTATCGACATCGTCTGCAATTTTTAAATTTACTGCTTCCATATTTTCAAAAGATTCCACCGGAAAATCGATAGGTGGGCCAACATTAATATTTTTGTTTACTAATTGCTTCAAAACTGCCATGATTTTAGATTGCCGTGCCATATTCTCTTCTATACAAATAAATAAAATAATTAATATACATATATTCTTTTTAAACATAGCTTTTATATACCTTCTAGACACTCTCTTAGCTTCAATTTATTTTGTATTTCTACACGGTTGAAAAAGACTGTTTTTCATATGTTTGGCTATAAACATTATATGTTTGGAACACAAATTTTTAAACACAATATTTTTGAGTGCAAGCATATAATGTTCATAAACTAGCATAACATGTTTGGGACATATATGTTAATATGTTAGAACATATTATGTTTGGGACATAAAATGTTTGTAAATATAATATGCTTGAATGCAAACATATATTAATTTAGAAATAGCCTATTAACATATATGTGTTTAGTAGCTTGGAGCGCTATTTAACAGGGAGCGATATTGAATTAAGTTGGTGGTTGTTGCTTGTTATTACAAAATTAACATTTTATTTTTCCTTGGGCAATTGATCAGCTACTTCTTTGATCCTTACAAACTGTGTGGTCCGCTGTTCGAATCCCCGTCCGGCAAAAGGTAAAATTAAAATAAAAAAAATCATACAATTGAATAATTTCTTCAACAATGTTTGTATTACAGAAAAAGGTGCTAAGAACTAAAAATCTCGTGGAAGTGAGAAAGATGTGGGGGTATATACAATTGGGTAGAAACAAAATTTTGAGCATTCAGGTCGAAAACCTATGTTGTTAGCACCTATATTACCTGTTTATTTTCATAATTCATTATGATTGTAAATATATAAATAAATAAATAAAATTTTGAGCACAATATTGTTTTGGAGAATTTTTTTAAGCATATAATATTTTTGGGTGCAAAATGCTTCCAAACATATTATATGGTCACATAATAACATATTGTTTTTTGGAAGACAACATTATTGAATTTGGATGCAAAAATACAAAATGTTTGGAACTTAGACTACCCAAACATATAGTGTTTAGACCAATATGCTTTCCAACATATTATATATTGGAAGAGATCAAACATATAAATGTTTGGGCAATACCCAAAAATGTATATGCTTGAAGCAAAATATGTTTGGGAGTATATGTTACAGAAGCGATTTTTTGTGAGCGTGTAGAAAAAAATATGAAAAAAATAATAAATATGAATGTATTAAAAATATTTACCAATATGATCACTTACCATCGAGGTGTGCATCCATCAGAGCTTGATTTTTTAAAATCTCGTCCAACTTGTTATTAAATTCTTAAGTTTTGCTATGTTTGAATACGCCACTTCCTTCGAAAGTTTTTTATGAATATTGGTTAAATTCTTAGCCATTTTCTGTAATATTAAATATTTTAGAGCTTTCTTGAATGTTTTTTTGTTTTTATTTGTGAGTTTTCTTATTTTTATAGACTGGTATTAACTAAAATTAATTAAAAACTATCAAAATAATCCTATACGAGTGTCCAATCTTAATTTTGTTAGCTAGATCTATTTCTAAGAAAATACGTTCCCAAAATATATTCATATGTTTGTATAATAGGAATTAACACAAATTCATGTTTATAAGGAATGGCAATGTATTTAAAATTCACTTCTTCTATTTCAAATTGTTCTTCTTCCTGCGTTTTTATTTATATTAGCCAATATTATGCCTAAGTCGTTTCTTGACTGTAAAGGAGCTTCAAAAAAATTTCTAATGTTCGAATATCTCTATAAAACACTTATGTTTTTTGATTCTTCACAAAATTTTGAAATTTTAAAGGGAACATCGCATCGCAAATTGCATACATTATTTGGCATTTTATTGCCTAGTTTAAATACTTGTGTTATATAACCAGTCACACAACCCCGTTTCGATCGTTCCATTTATTTATTTGAAAGTTGTTGCAATATATTCGATGGACTCTTAACCGACTCACATATAAATGCGCGTATTTCTATGCGTACTTGGTGGTTGTCTATAAAAACCCGATTTTCTTTTAAATCTGACAATTCTGTAACAAAATTATGTAAATATTGATCGATATTATATGGTTTGGTATTACCCAAGTAACAACCATTTAAAAAAACTTCAAAGTTTTCGACGTTGGCGAAATATCCCAATATGGGCCACAGAGATGTCTTGGAGCTTTTGAATAATGGAACGCCAATTTTAATATTTTAATATTTAAAAGTATCACTGGAGTTTCGTATACATTTAGTTTATATAAGTAAGGTTTTACACCAACATGAAAATATTGCCCTGGAGCAACAGTTCGTATAATAACTTTTTGCCTTTCGTGCGACTTTATTAGGGTATTTGTACATGATGGTACACTTACATCCTCGGAATTTAATATTCTTAATAGTTCGTCGCAGCATTATCGTCCAGGGTTATATTTTTGATACCAATTCGATAATTTACATTTTAGAATATCCCCTTTCGACAATTGATGTGCTTGAAGGTATTTTGAATTCAATTCGTGGTTTGACTGTGGTGCCCTCCCTAAATCTGGCAGTAAATCTGTTGCTCGTGAAGAAATTTTTCTTTAGCTTACATGGATCTTGCTAGAAAGCAAAATATTTGGCATATTAAGATTCACCCTACCAACAAAACAATTGAACTTGTATCAGTTTACATTTCGGAAGCCTTTTGACGGGAGGATAGTGTTTAATACCACACTTCATTTACAATCTAAAGTCTAGAAATCGCTATATATGGGGCTATATTTATTTTTTTATTTCTTTCTGCATGAATGTAACATAGTCGATCAGACCCTAAGACAGTTACAATACAATAGCATTACTACTAGACAATAGGATTACTACTACTATATCTAAGTGGATTTAAAAAAATGGAACATCAATTTTGTACTGTGGTAACTCTGTTTGGTGTATTTTTTATTCCTCTGTGTTTATCAATAATAATGCATGCAGTTTATGTAATATACATTTTGTCTTCTCGGGTTTGGTAATTTTTTTGTTTTTTGTTCTATCAAAACTATTCAATTGCCCTGCATAGGAAAACTATGCTGTGGAGATTTTTTTCCCGAAAACTTTTTAAAATTCTTTAAACTATGTTGTTACAAACAAAGTCATTATTTATGCATTTATATTGTTATCATATTCGTTGTCTTATTTTTGTTAGTTGAAGGAGTACTTTGCTCTGTTTCTGCTTTATTGGCTGTTTAGAAGACATGACTTAATTTTACGCGGTACCCTACAAGCTTAAATTTGGTATTTCTTTGACTTCCAATTAAAGGTCTGCACAAGTATGCTTGAAAGTGATTTTAAATGGCTTGGAAATTTACAGTACACAGATAAAAATAAGTTGGAGAACCAATAACTTTTGTTGGAAAACCAATTACAAAATTTGTTAATTTTCCTGCAACAAACTAATTTGTACTTTTAATAACCATTATTACAAAAAAGTTGTTAGAAATCGTTACCATCAGAAGGCAACAAATAATTTGTGTTCTCAATAATATAATTTGTAGGTAGTTTGTTGAGCATCCAACAGAACAAAATATTTGTTGTTGAACGTTACGTTTAATCCTCAACAAGTATTTTGGAATTTGAACGAAAAAATTTGTATGTGGTTTGTTGGAGTCTATCAATGACCTGTAACAAATTTTTTGGTGTATTAACAAAAAATTGAATTGAAATTAAAATTGACAGAATTATGCTATGACTTGCACCAAAATTGCCGGAACAATTTTGGAGATATTTTGTTAAGTACACACAGAGAAGGAATATGACCAAAATGTTATTTTTGGACGGGGACGTGTAACATTTTTGTGTGGAAAATTCTATACCCAGTTTTGTAAATGTAAGACGATTTTAAATTTGAGTAGTCCAGGGTCTAAGAAGAATATTGACAACTTTTTGCCCAGTGCTATATTCGCTATATGCTATTCTTCTCAAAATTCTTCTAGCTTTCGTACATATTCTCTCAGTTTTCATATCGATAGCAGTCAACTATTTTAGGCAACAAAACAATTTGTTGAAAATTCAGAATATTTCTATTATTTCTTCTGTCAAGCATCTACAAACACATTTCAACAACAAATGCCTCATATTCAATAGACAAATTTGTTGAGCATCAGCAGATTTTACATGCAAATAAAGTTGTTAATATTTATTTGCATTTATTTTTTTGTGTGTACATGTAGAACCAAAGACAATAAACTCTAGGAAGATAGGAAATTGGCTTGCGTCATACTAAATGTTGCATTTACCATGTTAGTTCCATACATGTTTGTAATTTTTTTGTTTTCGTTTTTATTTTTTAAATGAAAAACTTAATTTTGTTAATGAAATAATGTTAAATTTTAGGCAACAACAAAAAAATACATTTTCCCGTTTAAGGAAATTTATTTCGTGCACTTAATTTCTTTTTATTTGCATTTTAATGCTATGTCAATACTTGTCGTATACTCGTTTGGTTCGAGTATGAAACTAACACGGTAAATGGTTTGATCTCCTCAGTAGCCAATTTCCTATCTTCCTACAATTTATTGTCTTTGTGTAGAACATCAGCGCTTCGCCGAACATACCTAACAAAACCCTCATTCGACGGCGGTATGGTTTGAAAATTCAAACACAACAATAGCCAATCGAACCCAAAACAAGCACAACCAAAGACAATAAACTCTAGGAAGATAGGAGATTGGCTACTGAGGAGATCAAACCATTTACCGTGTTAGTTTCATACTCGAACCAAACGCGTATACGACAAGTATTGACATAGCATTAAAATGCAAATAAAAAGAAATTAAGTGCACGAAATAAATTTCCATAAAGGGGAAAATGTAATTTTTTTGTTGTTGCCTAAAAATTAACATTGTTTCATTAAGAAAATTAAGTTTTTCATTTAAAAAATAAAAACGAAAAACAAATAAAAAAATTACGAACATGTATGGAACTAACGTGGTAAATGCAACATTTGGTATGACGCAAGCCAATTTCCTATCTTCCTAGAGTTTATTGTCTTTGAGCACAACAACTATAAAACACATGCGGCATAGAACTTGTTGGCAAAGACAATAAACTCTAGGAAGATAGGAAATTGGCTTGCGTCATACCAAATGTTGCATTTACCACGTTAGTTCCATACATGTTCGTAATTTTTTATTTGTTTTTCGTTTCCTTTTTTTTAAATGAAAAACTTAATTTTCTTAATGAAACAATGTTACATTTTAGGCAACAACAAAAAAATTACATTTTCCCCTTTATGAAAATTTATTTCGTGCACTTAATTTCTTTTTATTTGCATTTTAATGCTATGTCAATACTTGTCGTATACGCGTTTGGTTCGAGTATGAAACTAACACGGTAAATGGTTTGATCTCCTCAGTAGCCAATCTCCTATCTTCCTAGAGTTTATTGTCTTTGCTTGTTGGTACTTGGGTTATAATGTTTTGCGTGGGTTATAAATGTTCTACAAAACTTCAAGCAGCACAGCGGTGCGATCTAATTGTATGAAAAAAGAATCCATAGGTAACCGTCGGTCACAATAATTTTTGAGCAGGCCACGTATAGCTGTCCATGTGAAAAACACGGCTCCTCCAAATGTAATCCACATATTTGAAGCGTTTGCCCTTGCGCCTTATTGATGGACATGGCAAATGATAGACGCACTGGGAATTGCAAACGCTTAAATTCAAAGGCATGTCTGTTCGAATCAGTGGAATACGTGGTATGAGCACAATTTCACCTTTCGCAGTTCCGGTCAATATTGTGCCTTCAATTAAATTTGACATCAATTTTCGTACTGCTAATCTTGTGCCATTACACAGTTTTGGTGCATTTAAATTTCGCAGTAAAATAATTGATGAGCCAACCTTTAAATTCAAACTATGCGGTGGCATACCTGGTGGTTCCAATGAATTTAAAAATTCAATACGATAGTTTACTGCACCATCTGCATTCATTGCGATATCAGCATACTAATATGAAGTCACTGCACTTGGCAATTTTTCTTGAATTTGAAAATTAATTGCATAACGTGTAAATTTTTTGGTGCGAGTATTGCGGTGTTCTCTCAACCAATTGTGATTCCTGTAATTTTGATCGATGTTTGGGAACACATTTTCAATCAACCCTTCTGTTGATTGGAGGATGGTACAAAAATTGGTCGGCATGTCATTAATCCATTTGTAATATTGAGTCGAACTTTGCCATTTCCAATATCTAACAATTGCTTCCAGAACCTATCGGCAGATTGGTCTTTGTGCATTTGAACGCACATATTTATGTCTAATGTCAATTTTTGCACATGTCGCCACAGAAAAGAAGTCTTTAAACATGCGTTGATCTCATCCGCCGGTGTTGTTCGTGGCACCACAGGTAAGTCAGCAGTTTCACCCTGAAATTTGGCCGCATCGCAATGTGGACATCTCACTGTCATTTCACCAATAAAAAATTTAAAAAATTAAATTTGATTGACAACATACAAATAATTAGGATTAAAAAACATCCTAATTGTATGCTACACAAAACGTATTCGACCACCTGTAATTTTGTTTACTCGTATCCAAGCAATGCTGTATAACAAAACAAAAATTGTTTCCATTCATATAAAATGTATATGAAAACGGGTAATGTTTAGAAAAATCGCCATATCTCGGCGAAACGAATATACTTTTAAATTTTTGTTGTTTACTAACAATCCATACTGCGTCTTCTACAAAACGTATTTAGCCATTTTTTATTTTATGTAGCGGTTCTCGAGTTATGGAGTGACAATCAAAATGTACACTTCTTTTTATATATAGATATAAAAGATATAAATTACAAATAATTACAAATTATTTTGAATTTACATTTTAACATAATACAATTTGTTTATTTCGTTAACATTTTCTAATATATTACATATTTATGCCATTTTCTATTTTTTTCTATTCACACGATCTATCAAAAAATATGGGATGTCAACATAAACCATATTCAAGTTGAGATTTTAAAGAAAAAGCTAAAACTACCCCAAAAGCTATAGACAAATTGCTTACATTCTTCCAACTGTCCCGCCATTTAATTTTTTGCTTTCAGTTCTGCTTTAAACAACACAACCAGAACCAGCAAACATAAGTTGCAAGTACAGCATAAATGTTTAATGATAGTTGCAAGCACTTTAGAGCATGCTGTGCGCAATGCTTGCAACCTTAATGCTTGATTTCGAATAGAACATTCAAAACATCGTCCGTTTCCAACCAAATATGCGTAGGTTATGTTCTGATATTTGTTTAATTTGACGTTTGAAAGTTTTGCTAATAGCTATGTTTTGAAAGTTCTATTCATGTTTTAGAACATTTTGGATTATGAAAATTCAGTTATGCTTGTGCAGACCTTTACTTCCAATTGATGAGAAATCCTGGTCCTATGCTTCATAACATATATACCCTGGTTGACTAGAATAACTTCCTGAGTCGGAGACAAAGATTATAGATTCAGGAAAATAGGAAATTAGCTACTGAGGCGATCGAACCATTTACCGGGTTAGTTTAATACTCGAACCCAACGCGTATACGACAAGTATTGACATAGCATTAAAATGCAAATAAAAAGAAATTAAGTGCACGAAATAAATTTCCATAAAGGGGAAAATGTAATTTTTTTGTTGTTGCCTAAAATTTAACATTGTTTCATTAAGAAGATTAAATTTTTCTTTAAAAAAATAAAAACGAAAAACAACTAAAAAAATTACAAACATGTATTGAACTAACATGGTAAATGCAACATTTGGTATGATGCAAGCCAATTTCCTATCTTCCTCAAGTCTATAATCTTTGGTCGGAGATTCTACACTCACACGCACAGAAAAAACATGATTAGACATGGTGGCCGCATCCAAAGATTATAGATTACAGAAGATGGGAGATTGGCTACTGAGCACCAAAGACAATAAATTGTAGGAAGATAGGAAATTGGCTACTGAAGAGATCAAACCATTTACCGTGTTAGTTTCATACTCGAACCAAACGAGTATACGACAAGTATTGACATAGCATTAAAATGCAAATAAAAAGAAATTAAGTGCACGAAATAAATTTCCTTAAACGGGAAAATGTATTTTTTTGTTGTTGCCTAAAATTTAACATTATTTCATTAACAAAATTAAGTTTTTCATTTAAACAATATAAACGAAAAAATAAAAAAATTACAAACATGAATGGAACTAATATGGTAAATGCAACATTTAGTATGACGCAAGCCAATTTCCTATCTTCCTATGCCCATATTCATAATAATTTACTGACAGTTTATCGAATGAATTTGTATGGTAATAGTAGGTATAAAGTTTACGTTAACTTTTATGAATATGGGGGCTAGAGTTTATTGTCTTTACTGAGCACATCAAACCATTTACCACATTAGTTTAATACTCATTGGCGGAGCTAGAAATTTTCTCTGGGGGGGGCTATGCCCCCCCAGACATCCTTCGAAATTTTGTCGAAATTTCCGAAGCGATAAATTACCCCTATTGATAAAACTATACATCCTCAATTTTATTGCGGTGTTAAAGGCAATATGCAGCAAAATCAATCAAAAACAAAAAAAACTCAATCACAAAAATTAGTTGTATCAATTAATTTTTTAATTGGCTTTGATGATTGATACTATCATTTTTTTTTTGATTGAATACATTTCAATTAAAAACAAGTAAGTAAAATCTAAAGTCGGGCGGAGCCGACTATGTAGACAAACATTTGTGTTACCATCTCAACTACTTAAAATTTGCTGGGAGCTATATAAAGGTTTGCATTTCCAGATACAAATACTTTTAATGGAAACAATTTTTTGTACTTCTACAAAAACTCTAGAATTAAAATTTAAATCGGCTAACGCCCTGGGATGATACACAATGTTAGTAAAAAATATGGGAAATATGAAGCGAGAGAAATTTTAATGCAATTGTACAAAAGAGATTTTTAATATTTCAGGCGATACATATGTATTCGAGATATAGGACAATTAGAGTAATATTTACAATTTTTGCTACTCAGCAATGGCGATTTTACAAGGATATTGGTTAGATCTCGCCAAGATATGTGTAGGGCGACTTGGAGCCTTATTTAAAACTCATCCGTTCTGTGGAAATTTTGGCATTGCAGTGTGTAGGATATGGGGAAATCATCACAGAATTTTGTGTAAACTGTGAGAATTTTGGCCATATTTGTATTCTCTGTGGAAACTATCCAGTCAATTGGAGGAAAATCCCATTGAAAATGGGTCTAAAATATGAAACAGTCGACCATATTTCCCCAACTCTGGTGTACGTATATATGGGAGCTATATACAATCTGAACCGATTTTGAATAAATTTGACATGTATAGTTAGAATAATAATTCTGCTATCTATGCGAAATTTCACGTAAATGGGAGTATAACTTTGGCCCCCCTGGTCATATGAGTGCAAATCGGACGGGAGATATATATGGGAGCCATATCTAAATCTGAATCGATTTCAACCAAATTTGGCACAATTACCTATACTACTAAACGTACTCCTTGTGCGAAATTTGAAGCAAAGCACGGCAAAACCCTGGATTTTGAGGCCATATAAGTTCAATCGGACGAAAGATATATATGGGAGCTATATCTAAATCTGAACCGATTTTAACAAAATTTGACACACTTAACGATACTATTAAACGTACCCCTTGTGCAAAATTTGAAGCAAATCACGGCAAATCTCTGGCTTTTGTGGCCATATAAGTTCAAATCGGACGAAGGATATATATGGGAGCTTTATCTAAATTTGAACCGATTTCAATCAAGTGTACCAAGCATTGGTAGAATGCCAATTCTACCCTCTGTGCAAAATTTCATGAAGATCGGTAGTAAATTTTGGGCTCTGTGGTCATATGAGTCTAAATCGGACGAAAGATATATATGGGAGCTATATCTAAATCTGAACCGATTTGGCTGATATTTTGCAAGATTTGCGAGATTCATTAAATATTTGGATGTACGGTATTTCAAGAAAATTGGTTGATAAACACGCTAACTATGACCACATCGTAGATAATTATATATGGCAGCTATATCTAAATCTGAACCGATTTTTTCCAAAACCAATAGCAATTGTCTCTGTCTCAAGAAACGGCCCTATGCCAAATTTGAGAACGATCGGACTTAAATTGCGAGCTGTACTTTGTGCACAAAATTACATATACAGACAGATGGACGGACAGACAGACAGATAGACGGTCATCGCTAAATCGACTCAGATTTTAATTCTTACCCGATCGGTATACTAAAAGATGGGTCTATGACCACTATTTCTTGGCGTTATATACAAATGCACAAACTTATTATACCATGTACCACAGTAGTGGTGAAGGGTATAATTAATTAGATCAATTAATTTCATGGTTGAAGACAAAAAATATTTTATTGTGTGTGGGAGCCGGTTCCACGACACCGCTATAAATAATCAAATAGCAACTTACCGTTATTTAATATAACAAAAAATAAAAGCATTGCTTTAAGTATGTGTTTGAAAAATATTGTTTGTTATTTATTTTTAATTCAAGACAACAAACATATGATTTTTAAATTTTATTTAAAATGTGTGTTTTAAAACAGGACTAGAAATCATAAAGCAAAACATAAACTTGATATATTCATCGTGTATAAAAAATACTAAGAATAAAAAATTAAATAAAAGGCAAAAAATAAATTGAATATTATAAAACGTCTATCTTCGATTAGTTTTTAAAAATTCTCTGAGAACAGAATACAACGAAGCAACTGTCGAGAGCAGCGGTGCCAACTCTGTGGATTTTTCGTGATTTTGACGATTTTAGATGGTAAATTGGGCATGTGACGATTTATGATTTTAATCAACGTAGTTATAAATTGACTATTTTTGAAAATGTGCGTCTCAAGTTTCCTTTTAGTGTTTTTATTACGTGTTTTTAGTTGTAATGTAAATATCAATACTAAAAAATATGCTTAACATACTCTCTCTGCCACAATCTTAATTGGATTAAACACATCGCAAAGCTTGAATTAAAATATAAAACAACTGTAGCTTTGATTATTCTGAGGGGGCAAGAACTACAGCACCCCCCTAGCTACGCCAATGTTAATACTCGAACCAAAATGCAAATAAAAATAAATGAAGAGCACGTAATAAATTTCCATAAAGGGGAAAATGTAATTTTTTTTGTTGTTGCCTAAAATTTAACATTAACAGATTAATTAAATTTTTCATTTAAAAAATAAGAACGAAAAACAACTAAAAGATTACAAACATGTATTAAACTAATCTCGTAAATGCAACATTTGGTATGACGCAAGCCAATCTCCCATCTTCCTCAAATCTATAATCTTTGGCCGCATCTATTTAATGCTTATCTAGAGCATGTAATTGTCGAGAAAACCATGTATTTTGTCTTACTAAAAATAGTTTTGGAGCAGAGAAAAATGCATGCTGGCAATAAGCATTTAAATGGTTCTCAAATGCCGCAAAACCTGTTATATTATTTAAGTGATAGAATTTGAGATCATTAAATGGTCGGGAAAATCAAGTGGCCATTCATTTTTTTTTACTTTTTTGCAGGGAAAAAAGTATTTTTATAGGGTACGTATAGACATGTATAGAACCATTACATGACCATAAAGACCATGTACATTTTTTTTAAACTTTTTTTAGCAACGAAAAGAATTTTATAAAAACATTGAGGTACACACGATTTTCATTTTGCGCGTCAGTCGTGTGTTGATTGTTGCTTGAAATTGACGAAGAACACGGAATTATTGTGTTAATTTATGTATTCAGAAGTGGCACGTTGTTTTATGTGAATACAAAAAAGAGAAGTGTAATTGAAAAAATTTACCTGTTTTTGTTCTGAATTTTGCTATATGGTATCATTTATTAGCAGTTACATGATTCTGCGTTTGTACATTTGATGGGCACGACGTTAATATGGAATGATTATTTATTGTTGAAATTGTACCAAAATAGAGTGTGTAAAAATATGTAATGTTTGATTGCACAACATTATAAATACAAGTAAACAATGAATTAGTTTATAAATAAATAAAAAAATTTAGTAAATAAAGTTAATTTTTTTTTTCTTTTCTCAAGTGGCGTCCTTTTTTCGACGACGAAAAAAGTTTTTTCTTAAAAATCAGAATATTTTAGGTTGTGGCCATGTTCTTTTAACTGGAAGACAAACATTTTTGACGAATACCATAACAATTTAGATCGTGACCATTGTCTTTTGATTCAAACAAAATTCTTTTTA
Organism: Haematobia irritans; assembly: GCF_050003625.1. Taxonomy (NCBI): domain Eukaryota; kingdom Metazoa; phylum Arthropoda; class Insecta; order Diptera; family Muscidae; genus Haematobia; species Haematobia irritans. The sequence goes on along the minus strand of NC_134398.1, from coordinate 63,326,600 downwards.
TTAAACACTAAAATTTTTGCAATATGAGTAGAATATGAAGGAACTTATTCCTTCAGTTTAATATGTTTTGTGTACATTAGTTAAATGAACTAAAATAGGGGGAATATTGTACACAGGATCAAAAAATTATACGCAAGTTATACGGATAGTTCAGAGTTTATTAAAATTTGTATTTTTTATACCCTGCGCCACACTGTAGAACAGTGTATTATAAGTTAGTACATATGTTTGCAACACCCAGAAGGAGACGAGATAGACACATGGTGTCTTTGGCAAAAATGCTCAGGGTGGGCTCCTGAGTCGATATAGCCATGTCCGTCTGTCCGTCCGTCTGTCTGTGAACACATTTTTGTGATCAAAGTCTAGGTCGCAGTTTTAGTCCAATCGACTTAAAATTTGGCACAAGTTTCTGTTTATATATCTTTCGCCCGATATCCCATATATACCTTTCGCCCGATATGCACTTATATGGACCCAGAAGCCAGAGTTTTACCCTGATTTGCTGGAAATTTTCCACAAACATAACACAAATTTTATTGAAATCGGTTCAGATTGAGATATAGGTCTCATATATATCTTTCGCCGGATATGGACTTATATGGTCCCAGAAGCCAGAGTTTTAGCCCAATTTGGTTGAAACCAGAAGTAGAATTAGTAGTGTAGTCAATTGTGTTAAATTTTATTGAAATCGGTTCTTTCGCCCGATTTTCCCTCATATGACCACAGAGGTCAAAATTGTAGTCCGATTTACGTGAAATTTTGCACAGAGAGTAGGATTAAAATACTAAGTAAGCATGTCAAATTTGGTTGAACTCGGTTCAGATTTCTATATAGCTTCCATATATATGTGTTTCTGATTTGGGCCGAAAACTTGTAAAAGTGACTCAAGTTTTTCTTTATTTCTAATACATATCTATCGACCGATAAATCATAAATACGCTTTTGCGAAGTAGTCCAAGGGCATTAGCCGACTTAAATTTTAAGTCTATGATAAGTCTCGGAATCAATACCAAAATCATTAGTGTAAAGACAGAATTGTTGGAACCGGGCATGATTTTTTCAGTGTACGTAGTATTTCAATAATAACTGCTCTTAGCAAATTTCCAGAGAAAAGGCGGTAGTATGTCTACTTGGAAAGTATAGCTGTTCCCATATGTATGTTATATACACTATAACAAAGTAACTAAAGTACCTTTTTCTGTTGGTATGTTAGTAGACCTAATAGCATCTGTGTACGGTGATCAACATTTGAAACTTGGAGTTATATTATTTAACGTAAATCTGGTATTTCCTATACTTTTTCACAACGCCGGATATAGTGCACTTACAGTACATATGATGTTCAATATTGGAGAGTCCGTGTTTTTGTTTTTTCGACTGTTATGTACGTCACAGTTCCTTATAAATTACGTTCACGATTCTCAGATGTTTTCCCAATTACATTGGCATAAATATGCGTTATTATATTGTTGTTTTTGATGTTGTTTTCTTGTGCTGTTTTATATCTATACTTATTTTTATGCATACAAAGTATAAATATGCTGATTTTGTAGCGGAAGCAAAAAGCCCCAAATAGTATACCTTCTATACCAATGTGAGCTATGTGCATGAGATCCTGTGGAAAATCTTACCAAAAGCAACAAAAAATATAAGCGAGACTATTTGAAAATTGCTTATTTGTTAAAAAATTCTATGCATTTCAAATGATGAACGACGAAACGGCAGCAACTTTGGCTCGTACATATTTGTTATTTTGATTAATATTCGCGCTTGGTATGCTTTCCTTGTATTTGCGTCACCAGAATGCATTCTAATGAGCCAACACTTGGCAAATGCCTAGAATATGAAAATTTTAATAGAAAATAGAAGTATTCTAATTTCATTGAATTTGTGAATATCATATTTAAATGTATATAAGAATGGACCAAAACTAAAATGAATTCATAGCAATCCAAACTAAGAGCTTTCAATCAAAATTTCATGATACGAGACTTATGGTCAATATTTGTGGGTGTACATACTAATGTTCTAAAATCGACTAAAGTGAGTTTTTTGTGTATATTATGTTATGTTAGTTTTGTCAATGATCAATTTTGTTTTGAATTAGCGGCTTTTGTAGTTGAGTTACGTGTTGTGATGTTTAAAAGATAAATTTGACTTTCAACAATTTATAGCTATTTCAAACGACTAGTCGTCACACACTTTCGTCTAGATTTGGGTTTCTCTAACTTCCTTTCGTTCGTTCGCATGGTTTATGTTACTGTCAAATGCTAATACTACCAGATCTCAATTATTTCAATTACTTGAAAAAGGCCCATACATTTTAAAAAATACTTTCCACAAAATTCAATCTGGCAAGGAATTGGATCGCGAAGATATGTATTTGTATTTCTATATATCTGCAATAATTACAGTTCGGTACTCCTTTTAATTAGTGTTTTATTCCAAATGTATGTCTATAACAAAAATAGATCGAAATAACCACTTTTATCATATATTTGGACTAAAAAGCGTTAATAAATTTATTAATTATTAAGTTTTTTCTTATTTATGAATGCCTTTTCCACAAAACGAAAGATTTGTGCAAAGTGAGTGGATTTTAGAGAAACCATTACGTTTTCGTTCGCATTTATTTTCGTCTCACTTGTCGTTAAGATAGAGCTTAGAGAAACCCAAATCAGCGTTTTGTATGTGAACGAAGAGTATATGTTCGAATGGGGATATCAGAAATAAACTGTAAAGCTTAAGTTGTAGAACAATACTAATACTACCTCAAAAAAAGTGTATGGAAATACCTTTCGCCGAATTAACATTATTATAGTTAATTGAGATTAGTTAAATTTTTTAATGTTTCTCAATTTGAAAAAACTTTTATTCTAATTAGTTTTTCTTACTTCCCACAAGATCCAATTCGAAATTGATTCTATTCTTCAAAGTATAGAACAGAAACCTTGTAACATTTTTGATAAAACTTTCCTCAATTTAACAAAAAATATTAAGTTATTTATAAACAAGAAAATTTGAAAAAACTTTTATTCTAATTAGTTTTTCTTACTTCCCACAAGATCCAATTCGATATTGATTCTATTCTTCAAAGTATAGAACAGAAACCTTGTAACATTTTTGATAAAACTTTCCTCAATTTAACAAAAAATATTAAGTTATTTATAAACAAGAAAATTCGGCGTTGCGCTATCTTGTATCCTCCGCCATGGATTGAGTACAAAGTTCTATTAAATTCTATTTGTAACAACAGATAGAAAAATATGTTCTTCATATGTTCAGATGTAAAAAAATATGGTTCGGGTCGGGGGAGAGAGACGTTAAAGAGAAAGTAATAAAAGTGAAAGTTGACGAATGATATCAATCGACATATCGAGAGAATCAAATGAGAACTATTGGCGGTTGTTGTGAAACTGCTTGTATGTTGTTTCAGAAAATTGTGCTTGTATGAGATGATTTTAAACAGATCAGATGAAATTTGCTCCTCCATGAGGCCCCGAATGTCTAACCTGGGAATCGGGTTTATATGAGGGCTATATATATGATTAGTGCAAATATCTACCAATTTTCGAATGAATGTTCGAGGGCATATACTAACATTACTTACCAAATTTCAACCGAATCGTATGAAATTTACTCCTCAAAAAGGCAATTATGGTTGATCGTTTTATATGGGAGCTATGTATAATTATGGACCATAATTGATCAATATTTACTTGCTTGTTGCTGTTTCAACAGACAGATGGACGGACATCACTAGATCGAATCATAATTTCACCGTCGCAATTTTGAAAGAATTTCACACAATATGAATCCAACAAAAATAATTCAGAAGTTCTTCTTAAATCATAACTTTTAAAGTACAACCAAAACTGCACTGAAAAAACAGTGAACCCTTTTCCATTGCAAAATGAACTAAACTGTAGTAATATTGACCATGATTTAGCCCTTAAGATTTTTTTCAACTTGTCTAGTTTATAATTCTCTTAAATTTTAGTTAATCTATAACATTGTATTTTAGTTCATTTTTACAACACCATAAGATTTATATACCCCTACCAAGTTAAAAAGTCAGTATTATTTTGGTTTACCTGCTTATTTTTTGGGAAACCTGATAATAAAAAGTGGTTAACAGTCTCCTTAAAATGTCGACGACTAAACTATTTTTAAATCAATCATTCCACAGTACAGAGAAATTAAATAATTAAAGGAACAACAACCCGTTTTACTATTATGAAAATTTTCATACATTAAAATTAAACTTTATTTAAGCAAAAGTACTTTATTATAAAAACTTATGATGAGAGTTCTTAATACAATGTTTTTGTGAATAAAAATTATGACCACGTGGAACAAGAAAGTAGTTTATTTTAACTCGCTATTTGGACATTTTGACTTTTCCTTAGTTTTTTATTCATCGTTAGTATATTCACATATCTTGCTGAAAAATTTGAAGGAATAGTGAAAATTGTTAAAAATTAACATGTAATAAAATATAATTTTTAATCTCTTTAAATTAGCTTGTAACTTACCATATTTGGGGGCATTTTATTAAATGGTGTAAGGAATTCACCTTTTCTTAGATAAACGTACCTCATAAAGTTTGTACCTGAAACAATTAGATAAATAATGAATTAAGTAATATATTAACTCCTAAAACTGTGTTGTTATCGATGTGAAGGACATAATACAATAAATATTCTTATCAAAAGAAAGCCAAAGTTTTAATATAAAACTTACCAATTCTCTATTAAATTGTACACTCAAAAAAAAGTGAACTCTCTATTTCACTAAAGCCAATTTAACTTTATTTTAGTTCATGGAATTATTATGTTTGGAGAAAGTTTCCTTTACTCTAATAATTTGTTGTATACGTTAGTTAAATTAACTAAAACCGAGGAAAAAAATATACTCAAATGAAGCATAGAGATTAACTAAATTTGTGTCTTCCACAAAATAGTTCAGAATTTCTTTAAATTTGTAAATTTTACCAAAAAGACATTCTTGCAATTTTGAACTCCAATTTTTTCCTTCAAACTACAAAATTTTCTTTAACAAGTGAAAAAACTTAGTTATGTCTAATAAATTTTCTTGAATTTGTGGAAAAATATTTACTTATTTTTATGACATCGGCGTGATGCCAACGTTTGTAATACTGTTTAGTTAAAATTTTCTTCAAATATTCAAAATTTTCTAAAATTAACCGAAAGTTTTCTTCCTTGTTGGTTCACTGTTTTTTCAGTGTACGCTGAGGTTAAAAAGTTATCGAAATTCATTTGGGGATACTCTGGAATTAAATATTTATTTTTTACATTAAATTGGTTTTTACATTTTTTGGTTTCCAAAAAATCTAATTAAAGAAATAATATGCATAAAAAAACTAAATATTCTGGTTAAAAGAATGTTAAAGAAAGCTTACCAATTCATTAAAATGTTTCCAAATTGTTATTCTGAAGTTAAATATTTGTTTTTACCATAAATATATTAAATTTGTTTCCAAAAATATTTGATTATTGTAATACTAAAATAAGGTATTAACCCTGGACAGTCATCCTTCGTCAAAACGACAACGCGTAATTTCATTTTCGATCTAAAATGCATTTTAGTCGATTGGGAAATGATAAATTTAAGTTATACAAATACAAATATTTTATGAATTTTTGTTGTATACTAATTAAAAACAAAATGAATAAGAAAATAAATTCAATTTTGGTTCACATTTTCTCACAGTGCAAATTATAGCATCTTGAAATAAGCCGTAGTCAAAATGACGAAGGATGACGTTAGTGTATAAAAAATAAGGATGACTGTCCAGGGTTAAAAACATGTAATTTTGATAATAAAAAGGCCATAAAAATTTAAATATTCTAGTGAAAAGAAAGCCAAATTTTAAAAGAAAACTTACCACTTCTCTATTAAATTATACGCTGAGGAGGAATATAAAAATATGCTCTGAAATTAAATACAGTATGTCAAGAAAGTCTTTTGACATTGCCAACTATTTCAAATTCTAGAAATAATTGAAATATTAAATATTTTATTAAATTTTTAATTCTGTGTACGTATGTATACTTTGCAAAATACATAACAAAATATTTTTTTTTAAATTTCATTATATTTAATTTTGGAACAAAACATAATTTTTATCCCATTGTCAAAACACTTTCTTGACAAACTGTATTTTTTTTCAACAAAGAAAAACATTAAACTAGTTTCAAAAAAAAAAAATAATAATAATAATAATAATTAGCAAATAATGCTATACATAAAAAATATCCTTTTTAAAAGAAAACCACATTTTAAAAAGAATACTTACCAATTTATGATTAAACTATGTATATGCTGAGGTGTAACAAAAATTTTCCAAAAATATTTGATTAAAGTAATACTAAAATAATTAAAACCTGTAATTTTTGACAATAAAAATGTCATTAAAACGTAAATATTGTAGTGAGAAGAAAGCCAATTTTTAAAAGAAAACTTACCACTTCTCTATTAAATTATATGCTGAGGAGAAATATAAAAATTTGCCCGAATCCTTCTGGGGTTGCTCTTAACTTAGATATTTTTTTACAACAAAGAAAAACATGAAACTTGTTAAAAAAAATAATAATAATAATTAGCAAATAATAATATACATAAAGAATATTATTTTTTATCATTAAACTATATGCTGAGGTGTAACAAACAATCTTCCAAATCCATCTGGAGTTGCTCTGAAATTGAATATTTATTTTTTACATTGAATAATAAAAATTAAATTAGATAAAACAATTTCAATATACTTTCCATTTCAGCATTTTTTCCTAAATATTGAACATTGTTAATAACTTTTTTCTAAGCTACCGATCATCACTTCGCCTTTGTACACCTCATCGCTAAAATATTAATAACTTTTATTTAAAAGTTTTAATAAGCAAACACCAATATATGTCTCAAAAAACCAAAATATTCCATACCTTTATATTCCCTTGTTACATACTTGCTAAAAAGATGCAACAGCCCACGCCAACGCCAACTATATAACTGAAGCATGCCAAACAAAACCAAACAAAGCCAAAACATTCCTACAACAACAAAAACACATGTGCCTTTATTGAAAACAACACATCATCCAGCCAAATAAACCATCAACGAATAACAAACACACACACACAAACCACTGAAAGAACAAAAACAACCCCACGCTCAGATATGCACAAAATCCCCATCACTCGCTACCATTTCTCATTATTGGATTGCATGCTCTCACTCTCAAAAAAAATTCAAGTAACATCATCTTTACATTAAACATATTCCACTTTGACGAGAAAGATATCTGTACTATGCATTAGTTCATCGCATCTGTCCACAATTTACTCTAAAAACAATACTCTTAAATGCATATCAGTATAAGAACGATGAAACGTTTAACTTAAAATTAGCAAAAACTTCATGAAATGATATCTACCCATTTTTGACGAAAATGTCTATAAATTTAATTACATGTGAACTAAAAATATTTCATTGGGAAATTTTTTACCAACAATTATTAACCATAGGAATTGTCAGTAAGAAATTGCTATCCACTTTCAAGTTCATTTTCCATAAAAAAATATTTTCTCATACAAAAAAATCTTATGGTAAATTGCACTTACTATTTAGAAAATACTTTACATTTCACAAGTAGTTTTATAGCATGACAAATGAATTTTTAACTACCAGTTAAGAAATTTTTTAAGGAAATTTCCATCGTATTTTGTAGGCCATGAACTAAACGATTGCTACTTAGAATTTGTAAAATTTCCTTTCGAGTAGTTAATTTTCGTTGAAGATACGAAAAATGAACTAAAATTCTGGAAAATTCTTGTAATAAATTATTGTAAAAATCTTCTTAAATTTACGAGACACTTTTTTTTCTGTGTGCTCTTCTAGAGATGAACATAATTCTCACTTCACAAGAAGTTCTTTTGAGGTGATATATGAAACTCTCTGTTTTATGCAGTTTTACCAATAAATTCAAATTTTCTAAATTTTTCGGTGCATAAAACACAGCAAAAAAACAAATAAAATAAAAGAAATTTCCAAAAAATATAAACGAGAAGTGTATCAATCATTTTCGTCAGGCTTTTAATTTGTGGTAAAATACTGAATAAGTATTATCCATAAGGGTCTGAATTCAATTAGATTTTTTTTTTTTTTTTTTGTGAGCATAAGTGAAAATTTATTTATTCCTCGTTCTACAGCAGAGGGTTTTTTGTTTTGAAATTTTGTATTAAATAGATCGAAGTTAATAAGATACATGGTTGAACACTTGTGTAGAAAAGTGTAATCGAGCATACAGTTAATATTATGATAAAAATAATTATATTCTCATAAAGAATTTATTCTGATGTCGTTGAAAGCATACGTCGTCCTGTCTGCGGTTCATGTAACATATATGCAGACAAATCCTTCATCCATATTTAAATACTTTTTAATTGCCAATTACGTGTCATTAATGTTTATATTATACAATTGAGAAAATGTGAAAACAGCGTTCCTCCAATCGTATCGAGTATTCATCAACTTACATCAAACTTTGCTATAAGTACACAAAAGCATATCAATTAAATCAGAATCTGTTCAGAGATTTTAAAGCCTAGTCCAGAAGAGAGCCTTCGCTTCGTCAATTTATAATTCAAATGTAATGAAAATGTGTACACTGGTAGAAATATCGTGAATTTTTTCATTAAATTTAAGCTTAGCCAACGTCGAAACATGTAGTAATATGTAAAAAAATATATTGTTGCGAAATTATCAAGTTTAAAGATAGAAAGAATTATAGAAAAAATCAAACAAAGGAGAAACTAATAATATATAAGAGTAATGAAATAAAATTATATATGAATATTTATATGCATGGTATAACTATATTTGAATTTTTATAGGCAATATTTACAACTAAAGTATTTGCAACAAAGATACACAAAAAAATTTCCGTAGTTAAACTAACGCTAATTTTTACTTATTTTTATTGGAAACAATTTATTTGCTTGTAGTTAAATTTTATTATTTTTTCGAAATTTTCCACAGCTTAATGAAATCTTACTTTTTTTAAGTATGTCTCAAAAATTTTATGAACTAAACGTGAGTATAAAGTTCAATGACCGTACCCATAAGTTCAATATGAACTAAAACAAATGAAAATTTTCGTACGATTCCCAAAAATAGTAAGAATGAACTACTGTCTGGTTAAAATGGTCATGATTTGGCGCCAATGTTTTTTTCTTTACTTTTAGTTATTTTTTCTTCTATGAGATGATGTAATTTCGTAAACTGCAAGTAAAAAGTACAACAGGGCATTACAATTTCCTGGTTTTAACACCGCTTTGTGGAAATCTCACAATGTGGAGTAAAATTTAGTTTAATTTTCGTGCGTGGTAGTACATTCTTCCTATAAAAGAGTTCACTTTTTTCGGTGTAACAACAACAACAACAAAAGTGTACTAAAATTCTTTCCAAGTTTTCTTATTTACTATTCAACTAAATTTTAGTTTATTGGTGTAACCCATTTCGAAAATCAGTGTTGGTAACGAAAAGAAAACAGACATCGGCTAGATGATTAGCTTGACTTTATCGTGAAACCGATAATAGTTTTGGTGGAGCTGAGGACAAGAAGGAACGACAACCAACTCGACAATCGAACACGCGTGTGATCCAATAATAAAAAACTAGTTCTTTGACACACCGATACTTATAATTCAATTCCCAGCAAATAAGTAACAACTAAAGCTGCAATTTTATTAACCACAAGAATCTTAAATGGTAAAGTCGGTAACTTATCGTTCATCTGATCATTGCGAAAAACATCCACATTCAGCTTATAAATTCTATGTCGCTACGTTGGATCCCCAAAAGAACTCTATATTCATTATCATCTAAGTTGGCTGAAGAAATAACAACAACAAATAAATACTATTGCATCAGCCACAGAAGTGTGGTGAATTAGAAATAAACTAGTGGCTGCAGTAAATATCTCCGGAGAATGGTGCGAAAAGGCGAAGAGAGCGTAATACGACAAATATAGCTCAGTTATTCATTTTCTCTTTTCTTTTAATATCCAGCACTGGTATCCATATAAAATTGCAAATCATTATTTATCAGCAATGCACAAATTAGTTAGTTCAAATCAGTCCATAAATACATATAGCCGCCATATAAACCGATCTCCAGATTTGGCTTGTGGAGTCTTTAGGAGCAGCAAATTTCATTCGATCCGTTTGAAATTGAATATACGTCCATATTTATATATAGCCCCCATATGAACCGATTCCCAGAATTGCTTTGTGGAGCTTCCTGAAGATGCATATCTCATCTGAAATTTGAAATTTGGAACATGGTGTTAGTCTATGCCCTATACACTCAAACGGCATTGAACGGCATTTTTGAAAATTTAGGAAATTTTAACCAAATTGTAAAATCGGCTTGTTTTACGCAGATTCGGCCTGACTGCATATAATTGATTTTATTTTTTTTTATACCCTAAACCACATACACCCTCAAAAAAATCGCTTCTGTAACATATACCCCAAACACATTTTGCTTCATATATATTTTCAGGATTGGTCCAAACAAAATATTGTTTGTATTGTTCAAACATATTATGTTTCGACTTAGGGCATACACAGGTAGAAAAAAAATTTAATGAAATTTTCTTTGTGTGGATATATTTTAAGGCGCCAATTGGTTACTTCCATTATTTTACTTGCATCATACTTTCTAGGTCTCTCTTTCTAAACACATATATGTTTATAGGTTATTTCCAAATTAATGTATGTTTGCATCTAAGCATATTATATTTACAAACATTTTATGTCCCAAACATAATATGTTCTAACATATTAACATATATGTCCCAAAAATGTTATGCTAGTTTATGAACATTATATGCTTGCACTTAAAAATATTTTGTTAAAAAATTTGAGTTCCAAACATATACTTTTTACACCCAAACATATGAAAAACAGTCTTTTTCGTCCGTGTAGTGTTCAGGGTATAAAAACTTTGATTAGATCAAAAATATTGATTTTAGACCCCATAAAATATATACCGATCGACTCAGAATCACCTCCTTAGTCGATCTGGCCTTGGTGTCCGTCCATCCGTCAGTTCATGTATTTCTTGTTCGAAGGATTCCGGTCGCAATTATTACCCGATTTTGATGAAATTTGGTACAGAGTATTTTTTAGCACAGGGAAGAATGCTATTGATTTTGGTAAATATTGGATCAAATTTAGATATAGCTCCCATATATGTATATGTATCGTCCGATTTCGACAAATGGGGTCATATTACGCTTATTTACTAACTGATCGTCGTAAAATTTAAAACAATATAGTTTTTGGTAGACCCTTTATTTCTGAACATTTTGATGGAAATCGGTTCAGATTTCGATATAGCTACTATATATATGTATCGCCCGATTTTCCCAAATTGGGCTATAAAACCCTTACTTATTACCAGATTTCTCTCAAAGTTTGCAGAATTTAATCTTCTGTAGTACTAACTACCCAGCAAAAAAATTTGGTAGTTCTTCCAAAGGCACAACTTTAAAAGCACTTCCAGAAGATGCACTCCCAATGATGTTCTTTATTTTAACTACCCAGGAAGTTCTTTTAATTCAATTTTTTATAACTTGGTTTTTTCATACTTTTAATGGGTAATTTTAACTTTTTATACCCACCACCATAGAATGGTGACGGGGGTATAATAAGTTTGTCATTCCGTTTGTAACACATCGAAATATAGATTTCCGACTATATAAAGTATATATATTCTTGATCAGGGAGAAATTCTAAGACGATATAACGATGTCCGTCTGTCTGTCTGTCTGTTGTAATCACGCTACAGTCTTCAATAATGAAGCAATCGTGCTGAAATTTTGCACAAACTCGTCTTTTGTATGCAGGCAGGTCAAGTTCGAAGATGTGCTATATCGGTCCAGGTTTTGATATAGTCCCCATATAAACCGACCTCCCGATTTGGTGTCTTGGGCTTATAGAAATCGTAGTTTTTATCCAATTTGCCTGAAATTGGAAATCTGGAGGTGTTGTAGGACCACAAATACGTGTGCCAAAAATTGTGAGTATCGATCCATATTTTGGTATAGCCCCCATATAGACCGATCTCCCGATTTTACTTCTTGGGCTTATAGAAACTGCAGTTTTTATCCAATTTGCCTGAAATTTGAAATCTAGAAGTATTTTATGACCATAAAGAGGTGTGCCAAAAATGGTGAGTATCGGTCCATGTTTTGGTATAGCCCCCATATAGACCGATCTCCCGGTTTTACTTCTTGGGCTTATAGAAACCGCAGTTTTTATTCAATTTATCTGAAATTGGAAATCTAGAGGTATTGTAAGACCACAAATACGTGTGCCAAAAATTGTGAGTATCGGTCATTATTTTGGTATAGCCCCCATATAGACCGATCTCCCGATTTTACTTCTTGGGCTTATAGAAACCGCAGTTTTTATCCAATTTATCTGAATTTGAAAATCAAAAGGTACTTTAGAACCGTAAAGAGGTGTGCCAAAAATGGTGAGCATCGGTCCATGTTTTGGTATGGTGCCCGTATAAACCGACCTCCCGATTTGGGGTCTTGGGCTTATAGAAACCGTAGTTTTTATCCAATTTGCCTGAAATTGGAAATCTAGATGTATTTTGGAACCATAAATAGGTGTGCCGAAAATGATGAGTATCGGTCCATATTTTGGTATAGCCCCCATATAGACCGATTTCTCGATTTTACTTCTTGGGATACTAGAATCCAACGTTTTTATCCAATTTGCCTGAAATTGGAAATCTAGAGGTATTTTCGGGCCATAAAGAGGTGTGCCGAAAATGGTGAGTATCGGTCCATATTTTAGTATAGCTCCCATAAGAACGATTTCCAGATTTAAGAATTTAAACCGTAGTTTTTATCTGATTTGCCTGAAATTCTTAATATTCTGGTATTTGAGACTCAGAAAAACGTGTATCGGATTAAGTTTTTATCGGTCCATTTGGTAATGCCTCCATATAGACCGACTTCACTTCTTTAGGGTGTAGAAGGCCAACTGATCATGAAAAGTGCTTAAAACTCAATGTAAAATTTCCAAATTTTACTTCCCGGTGAAAATCTACAGATTTAAGATTTCAAATCAAGACGTTATTTTATAATTTCTTGCACACTTACAAGAGATGTTAATAATTCCTCTAAAACTCAAACCAAAATGGTTCTTATAAATCCATAACCTGATATAGTCCTCATAGGTGAAAGCTTTAAATTTATCTTCCGGAAGTGTCCTCAAGCCCTCCTGAAATTTCAAAGGAAACCCTAATATTTGGTTCATGGTGGTGGGTATTTAAGATTCGGCCCGGCCGATCTTACTGCTGTATATACTTGTTTTGTTTCAAATAGGTTAAAAACAGAGCAAGAATTCATAAAATGGTACAAATCATTTAACTTTTGTCGGAAAAAATGCTAAATCCATTCTGAAAAAATTGCGAATTTTTGAAAATATCTGATGCCAAACGTTCCACACAAGCGTAAGAATGCATTAAAACTCATAAAAAAATTTTAAAAATTATTTATTTGTGAAATATCACAAAATTTCTTAATTTACATCCAACACATTGAATTCGGATCACACCTATCGAAGTGATGCAAATTCAGTGCAACGGCTGTTGAAATGGAGGACTTCCGTCTTATGACAAGCCCATGTTAAATTCATCGCTTCTGCGTCAATTTTGTATCACTTCCGGATCCAAAAAGAACATTTTCATTTCTTTTTTGGCGACGCTTTTTTTGCTGGGTATATCTGCAAAGAATTATCGATATCGGTTCAGATTTAGATATAACTCCCACATACATGTATCGTCCGATTTTGAACAACTTGGCCATAATAGTCTAATTTATTATCTATCGCCCGATTTTCAAAACAAATTTCCCTTTAAAACTTTTGCTTGACCCTAATGCCCTCATTTATTACTCAAATTTAGCACAAGATAATCTTCTACATTGTGGCTGTATCGCCCGATTTCCACAAATTTGGCAAAAATACTCTTATTTATCAACCAATATTTCTCCAATTCCAAATTATTAAGACTTACATATAGCTCTCACATAAATATATTGCTCGGTTCTTAGAAATTTGATACATTACCGAGACTAATTGAGCGATTTGTCTTTTTTAATAATGGACTCAATATTAGTGGCATACCAAATCTGAAGATATAAAAAATCAAGTATAGCTCCTAATATTTGGCATTTCTGATTAGGTTGAGATAGAGCTCCCATAAACATGTGCCCCTTAATTTTAATAAATATTTTAATAAAACACCCCACAAATGCTTATCGTTACTAATTCAGTAGGGGTGTTTTAGGGTATGATATATAAAACGATATATTAGAGGTGTGCATGTGAGTAAAATTTCACTCGAGCACACTCACGACGGAAAAATTTTACTCACGCACACTCACGCTCGAAAGTTTTTGGTAGGACTCACGCACACACACGAAAATAAAATTTCTACTCACGCACTATTTTTCGTGACTCACGAAAAATACCGTGACTCACGAAAAATGTCGTGACTCACGAATAATTTTATGACTAATTTACGTTAGGGACGTGTACGAATATATGAGCATGATTAAAACCGAGAGCGTTATTAAACTCTTAACATACCAGGTGTACCTAAAATTGTAAATGAATTATTCTCGTAACCGTTTTATGGCCGTGGGCGGGATTTTTTCGAAAATCGTTACTCACGAAGAAATTATTTTCGTGACTCACGCTCACGCACGACTTTTGGTTTGTTAATCAAGCTCACGCACACTCATGCCGTTGCCATCAGCGTGACTCGCGAGTGAGCCACGAAAATTTTTGTGATTCACGACAATTTCGTGTTACGTGTGCACCTCCAATTATTATACCATCAGTTCTGAAAAAATCAATCAAGGGAAATCAATTCAACGGATACTTTAATATATGACTTCATTGCTTGTGAACTACTTTTACACCACTTCATTGCCTTTTTTAGCTGGGATGGAATGAAATTTATATACCCTTGAACCAATCCTTTGGTGGATGGTATACAAATTGCCCGATCAATAACCTAATAAGGTCGAAAATAGCTCGAGACTTATAGATGTTCAAGAACGATTGTTCAGGAAGTGAAACCGGAATGTTGAAAGGCGAACCATTTCTAGTTTTACTACAAAAAATAAAAATACAATTTTCATACCGTTAGCTCGTTGTTACTCCACAACATTAAATCCTAAATAAAATCTTCCCTTTTTCTAGACTAGTTTCAAAATATGTTGAAATGTTCAACAATTGTGTCATGAATTGTGTCATCAATTTCTCGAAAAGAAGTACGCAATTAAAAACTCCACCAAAATAAATGACATTTTGCTATGACACATAAAGAAACTTTAACAGTTGCAGCTTTGTTCCTTTAGTCTTTTTATAGCCGTTTTAGTACTGTTTTTTCCTTATCCCATTATCGGTTGTAATTAGCTTTAGTCCCTTTGTTAGTGAAACTTCGAAGAGTTTAGCGTTACATTTACCAAAAAGCTAGACAATATCATTCTAACAGATGATGACTTCTTTGTGGGAACATACACCCTTGTCATTCCAGAATTCATTCCACAGTGCCATTGTGGACTAGTTAAAAGTTTTCCATTACTTTTGTTTGTCTCATTTGCTGATGCTGAGTCTTTAGTTTGACATTTTTTAATTTCTAAAAAACCACAAAAACTCTTTCTTTACGCATTTTGTGAAAGCCACAAGAAAAAGTTGCTCATTGCTGCATGGATAGACACCCTTATAGAGATATTATCCAATGTCCTTGAGAAGACTATAGCTGACAATAATCGTTGTTGAGGCTTTACATTCGGTTTGTGGTTTGGTGAGCGCAAACGAGCGCTGATTTTGTGGTGATGTCACTCGTATTGGATTTTGGAGGGCGATGGTAGCGTTGTAGCAAAAGTAACCAGAAGGGATGTAACTTAATAGTCTTTTTTCTAGAAAATTTTCCAAGTTTCCGGCAATTTTAAGTTAGTTTACAAGCGAACAACAGCAATGACTTCAAAAACTCACTAGTGTTAAATCCAGCCTTGCATATGACACACATAAGGAGGGTGCTATGCTAAAATCGGGAATATGATAATATTATTTTATAAAGATTTGAGTTGAATTTATATATATGTATTTGTTCTTATCAACGAATCCGGACATTTTTCCAGACGAAGGCCATGAAGCAAATACATTGAAACAAGTTCTTGCAAAATTTCTCATTGATTTTAATCATACTTATGAAATTGGTTTCGCTGACGATCTTAACTACGCTCTCCGATTTATTGATTTATGATTTTATCTTATTTTACAATGTAGATTGCATTTTTAATGAACGTGAACAATTAAATGTTGTTAGCTCGTGAATGACTTCATTCATACGTGAATAGTATTCATTCGGATGGTATTGTATGTGATTAATATATTTCGAACGCAAGTACTTTCTAAATGTGCGTGAGTTAAGTGGTTGAATTTCTCAAGTCGTGCACCCTCAAAAAAAAAATCGCTTCTTTAACATATGTTCCAAACATATTTTGCAGGAAGCATATATATTATTGGATACTACCGAAACATTAATATGTTTGTTTTATGTGAACATATTATATGTTTGGAAGCATTTTGAGCCCAAAAATATTGTATGCTTGGAAGAATTTTTCCTAAGGACGATTGTGCTTATTCCCTAATATACTCGTAATTTTCACTTTCACCGAATATTTTAGTTCTTGGCACCTTTTTCTGTAATACAAATAATGTTGCAGAAATTATTCACTTTTATAAATTTTTTAAATTTTACCTCCCGTCTTCACGGAGAATCGAACCGAGGACCATACAGTTTGTAAGCCAACACACTATCCACTGGGCTACGTAGCTGTTATAGTCACCAGCAAATAATTATCGTTATAAGTTACATTTATATAGCATAGTTTGCAGCGCCCATGAGCCCATGCAAACATAACATTATTTAACAGAAACATACATTTGTGTGCCACGTGGAGCAGTAGTTAGCATGTCTGCCTTGCATGCAAAGGGTCGTGGGTTCAATCCCTGCTCCGACCGAACACTTTTTTTATGTTTTTATTTACACATGTATATTTATACTATATTAAATTTTTATAATGAAACTTCGAAATGTGGGTTATTAAAGATTTATAGTCAGTAACAGTGCTTGATATAAACGAAATTGACTGATTTTGGATAAAATATTATTTTTTATTGCAAAAATTACAATTTTGTAACAAAAAACTGGTTTTGGTACAAAACTTTAAAATTTGGAAGGAATTCAAAAACTCTAACAAGAGAATAACGTGGAGTCGAGTATAAATATACATATATAATTTTATAATATAAACATAAATTTATTTAGGCGTGAACAGTTTTTTACTAGAATTTAACACCATCGCTCTAAAATGCCTTTTATTTTTCTTTAATAATTCATTTGAAAGAAAATAAACTTTTTAAATTGTTTTAGCTGCAAAACTCGAACTTAATGCCCGCTTTTATATTTGAAGGTGTCCGTCAACTCCTCGTGGACTACTTATTAATAAAGAGGAACTAAACTTTGTTTTTATATATTTTACTGTGTAATTTTTCACTATTTCCTCCTTATTTCATTTTACTGTCCCAACTCTAAAAAGAGTATAGTGCCCTTTCGTTATTTTTATGAAGACCCCTGATTTCTTTTAACGAACCAAGGAAAAAATTGACCCATAATGCCAAAATGATAAACAAAACACATGTCCACACATGCATAAAATGCTGCTCTCAAGGCGAAAACATATGCTGTTTGTTTGTCAAATGTCTATTCTCTTGGTTCCGAATGTCCATTCTCTTTATTCAAATTAAATAATATTTAGACTTAAGCATATCAAATTGTTGGCCTTATCATAAAACAGTTTTCCGAAACAACATACAACATTCTTTCGCTGTGTTATGTTGATATCTTTTGTCAACTCTCCCGGTTTGAATAAAACATCACAACATATGTATGTTTAGTCGAAATTTGTAAATTTATATATGTTTGCATTCACACATATGATTTTTATGAAACATTCATGCCCCAAACATAATATATTCTAACATATTAACATAGATGTCCCAAATATTTAGTGTTAGTTTAGGAACATGACATGTTTGCACTTAAATATATTGTGTTTTAAAATTGTGCCCGAAACACATTTTGTTTATATCGGAACATATGAAAAACATATTTTTCTAAGAGTGTGAGTGCGCGAGGTATATTAACTATATTTTAGGACACACTATATTCAAGACAAATTTCTTTAAAATATATAAACTTTAATTAAAAGAAAGTTCATAAAATTTGCTTTAAAAATTTTTTACTTTAAATTAAGGATACGAATTTTTAAATTTGAGTCCGTCCGTTGAAGTCGTCTGTCTCTGAAATAAGTAAAATTTCTGTTAATGTAACTAAAAACATTTTGATTTAAATTTTGTTGGTATATCGCAAAAAGAGAACGAAAATTGGATAGGTGAGATCTGAATCCTAACTTTACATATATTGAGACTACATTCAAAAAACAAAAAATTATTGGTTTTAAAAAAGAGGTATCTATGGAATAAATACCAAATTAATATGGATTATTTTGATGCCCTCATTCCAGAGTACGCTAAGTCGACTTAGCTGTTTTGATGGAGTTCGCTGTTTTTTATTCGGGTTGATGTGAATTGCATCCTGTCAAAAGTTCGAATTGGACATTTCTATCAAAAGTTATGGTTAATATTGCACTTAATCTGTGATCAATCCAAAAAGGGAAAAAGTGATCAATCCAAAAAGGGAAAAAAAAAACTTTTTTCGGCCTAAAGTGGTCTAAGTCATTTTTAGCCATGTTCTATTATCACTGTTTTGAGTTCGTACATACTAAAAAAAATTATAAAAAATATGATTTTAAGACCGAAAATAAAGGAATTTCTCTCATATGTGGGTTTTGAGAAATTTCAAAAAACAAAACTTTGAACCTGTTTCCTGTAAAAATCACTTTTTAGACTTAGCGTACTTTGGAATGTAGGCATCGATATGATGTACAATAAAACAATATAAAATTTGTCATGTGTATAACTAAACTAAAATGCAATGCAATTTGGATTGTAGCCTGATCGTCTTTAATGAGTTTGGTGTAATAAGTGGGTACATATATTTTGACTAACTGAAAAAATGTTGTCGTGAGCCTACAGATTTCATGTACTTTTGCTTAGCTTAGAGGATGCATTTCTCAATATAAAGATTTTTTTTCTTGTCCAAAAGCCAATAAACTTTTCAATGAAGTCGTATTTTCCTTATAATTAAATGATTTGACTTAAAAATGGGTATCATAATATGAAAGACAACATTTTTGGGCTAATGTCAACATGACTTTAATAATTCATAAAAATTGTTTATAATTAATGAAATTTTCCTTAAATTTGTTGCCTTTTAACATCTTGACTACAAAGCAAAAAATCGTCCAAAATAGGACATGATTTTCAACACTTTATTTTAAAGACGTTTTTTACTTCAAACATAGCATAATTTCTACTGGACGTCTGTCTGAATTTGGAAAAAAGTTAACTCGTGTTTAAAGGACTTTGATAGCATATTAAGAAAACTAGCTGAAAAAACGAAAAATTAAAATTTGCTTCCTAGAAGAGAGTACACAAACCCTAAATTTAAAAGAGAATTGTGTCTTAAAAGTATCCTTACTTGTATCCTTTAAAAACGAGTTAACGGCAACTTTATTTTCCAAATTATGACTCGACTTCCAGTAGAAATTATGCTATGTTTGAAGTAAAAAACTTCTTTAAAATAAAGTTTTGAAAAACATGTCCTATATTTGAATGATTTTTTGCTTTGTAGTCAAGATGCAAAAAGACAACAAATTTAAATACAATGTCATTAAATTTAAAGAATTTTTCTGAATTATTAAAGTCAAGTTGACCTTAGTCTATAATTTTTTTCTTTCATGTTAAGATACCCATTTTTAAGTCAAAACACTTAATTATAAAGACAATATGACTTCATTGAAAAGTTTATCGACTTTTGGACAAGGAAAATAACTTTATTTTAGAGAAATGCGTCTTCTATGCTAAGCAAAATTTGTATTCGTATTTTAAAGACATGAAATCTTTGACCTCACGACAATATTTTTTTCAGTGTAGACATTCATAACCAGTATGTAGTAAATTATGAACTTTTTTCATACATTTTATGAATTCGTGTTTGGAAATTTTTTGGGAACAATATTCATAAAATAAATAAATTATTTTTTGTGTGTAGGCATAATGCGGAAATTGCAGAGTAAATACGCACAGATTTCCCTGCACTGAAAACTGTTAAAAAAATAAGTTATTGGAGAGTAATTGAAGTCAATTTTCGATAAATGAGAATATTTTGCAAAATCCACCAAAATACTAGGAATATACCAATTTACCAAACAGTAAAAAAATCTACCATTTTTGGTAGAATTATACCAACTGTGGCAACCGTGATTCACATATCAGAGAGGAGGAAATACAAGAGGAAGAAAATTGCCCTTCTGCAAAGAAAACAAATGTCAACCGTATAGAACATTTATTATTACAAAGTAAGTTCTAAATACTATTTTCCTTAAGTTTCTTTCCTCATTTTTGCCACCTACTGACGCAGTTTTACTTCACAGTTTCGTTCTCTTGTATTTCCTTCTCTCGGAGGGTATTATGAATATATTAAAATATTATTTCATATTTTAAGAGAGAATTAGAATAAAAACAAGTATATTCGGCCGTAAGTTCGGCCAGGCCGAATCTTATGTACCCTCCACCATGGATTGCGTAGAAACTTCTACGAAAAACTGTCATCCACAAATTTCAACTCACATGGTTGTTAAATACCATATGCTACCACCACGTACCAAATTTCAACCAGATCGGATGAATTTTGCTTCTCCAAAAGGCACCGGAAGCCAAATCTGGGGATCGGTTATATGGGAGCTATATATTATTATGGACTGATAGGAACCAATTCCTGCATGGTTGTTGGATACCCTATACTAACATCACGTACCAAATTTCAACCGAATGGGAAGAATTTTGCTCTTCCAAGGTGCTCCGGAGGTCAAATCTGGGGATCGGTTTATATGGGCCTATATATAATTATGGACCGATATCGACCAATTTTTGCATGGGTGTTTGAGGCCATATATTAACATAACGTACCAAATTTCAACTGAATCAGATGAATTTTGGTCTTCTAACAGGCTCCGGAGGTCAAATCTGGTTTATATGGGGGCTATATATAATTATTGGCCGATATGGACCAATTTTTGCATGGTTGTCAGAGACCATATACTAACACCATGTACCAAATTTCAGCCGGATCGGACCAATTTTTGCATGGTTGTTAGCATTGGCGGAGCTAGAAATTTTCTCTGGGGGGGGGCTATGCCCCCCCCAGACATCGTTCAAAATTTTGTCGAAATTTCCGAAGCGATACCCCTATTGATAAAACTATACATCCTCAATTTTATTGCGGTGTTAAAGGCAATATGCAGCAAAATCAATCAAAAACAAAAAAAAAACTCAATCACAAAAATTAGTTGTATCAATTAATTTTTTAATTGGCTTTGATGATTGATACTATCATTTTTTTTGATTGAATACATTTCAATTAAAAACAAGTAAGTAAAATCTAAAGTCGGGCGGAGCCGACTATATTATACCCTTCACCACTATGTAGACAAACATTTGTGTTACCATCTCAACTACTTAAAATTTGCTGGGAGCTATATAAAGGTTTGCATTTCCAGATACAAATACTTTTAATGGAAACAATTTTTTGTACTTCTACAAAAACTCTAGAATTAAAATTTAAATCGGCTAACGCCCTGGGATGATACACAATGTTAGTAAAAAATATGGGAAATATGAAATATGAACAAAAAAAAAACTCAATCACAAAAATTAGTTGTATCAATTAATTTTTTAATTGGCTTTGATGATTGATACTATCATTTTTTTTGATTGAATACATTTCAATTAAAAACAAGTAAGTAAAATCTAAA
The DNA here is from genome assembly GCF_050003625.1 of Haematobia irritans. Lineage (NCBI taxonomy): Eukaryota > Metazoa > Arthropoda > Insecta > Diptera > Muscidae > Haematobia > Haematobia irritans. Next base: position 63,304,483 of record NC_134398.1, on the reverse strand, counting down.
GTCGGGCGGAGCCGACTATATTATACCCTTCACCACTATGTAGACAAACATTTGTGTTACCATCTCAACTACTTAAAATTTGCTGGGAGCTATATAAAGGTTTGCATTTCCAGATACAAATACTTTTAATGGAAACAATTTTTTGTACTTCTACAAAAACTCTAGAATTAAAATTTAAATCGGCTAACGCCCTGGGATGATACACAATGTTAGTAAAAAATATGGGAAATATGAAGCGAGAGAAATTTTAATGCAATTGTACAAAAGAGATTTTTAATTTTTCAGGCGATACATATGTATTCGAGATATAGGACAATTAGAGTAATATTTACAATTTTTGCTACTCAGCAGTGGCGATTTTACAAGGATATTGGTTAGATCTCGCCAAGATATGTGTAGGGCGACTTGGAGCCTTATTTAAAACTCATCCGTTCTGTGGAAATTTTGGCATTGCAGTGCGTAGGATATGGGGAAATCATTACAGAATTTTGTGTAAACTGTGAGAATTTTGGCCATATTTGTATTCTCTGTGGAAACTATCCAGTCAATTGGAGGAAAATCCCATTGAAAATGGGTCTAAAATATGAAACAGTCGACCATATTTCCCCAACTCTGGTGTACGTATATATGGGAGCTATATACAATCTGAACCGATTTTGAATAAATTTGACATGTATAGTTAGAATAATAATTCTGCTATCTATGCGAAATTTCACGTAAATGGGAGTATAACTTTGGCCCCCCTGGTCATATGAGTGCAAATCGGACGGGAGATATATATGGGAGCCATATCTAAATCTGAATCGATTTCAACCAAATTTGGCACAATTACCTATACTACTAAACGTACTCCTTGTGCGAAATTTGAAGCAAATCACGGCAAAACCCTGGATTTTGAGGCCATATAAGTTCAATCGGACGAAAGATATATATGGGAGCTATATCTAAATCTGAACCGATTTTAACAAAATTTGACACACTTAACGATACTATTAAACGTACCCCTTGTGCAAAATTTGAAGCAAATCACGGCAAATCTCTGGCTTTTGTGGCCATAGAAGTTCAAATCGGACGAAAGATATATATGGGAGCTATATCTAAATTTGAACCGATTTCAATCAAGTGTACCAAGCATTGGTAGAATGCCAATTCTACCCTCTGTGCAAAATTTCATGAAGATCGGTAGTAAATTTTGGGCTCTGTGGTCATATGAGTCTAAATCGGACGAAAGATATATATGGGAGCTATATCTAAATCTGAACCGATTTGGCTGATATTTTGCAAGATTTGCGAGATTCATTAAATATTTGGATGTACGGTATTTCAAGAAAATTGGTTGATAAACACGCTAACTATGACCACATCGTAGATAATTATATATGGCAGCTATATCTAAATCTGAACCGATTTTTTCCAAAACCAATAGCAATTGTCTTTGTCTCAAGAAACGACCCTATGCCAAATTTGAGGACGATCGGACTTAAATTGCGAGCTGTACTTTGTGCACAAAATTACATATACAGACAGACGGACGGACAGACAGACAGACAGACAGACGGACATCGCTAAATCGACTCAGATTTTAATTCTTACCCGATCGGTATACTAAAAGATGGGTCTATGACCACTATTTCTTGGCGTTATATACAAATGCACAAACTTATTATACCCTGTACCACAGTAGTGGTGAAGGGTATAATTAATTAGATCAATTAATTTCATGGTTGAAGACAAAAAATATTTTATTGTGTGTGGGAGCCGGTTCCACGACACCGCTATAAATAATCAAATAGCAACTTACCATTATTTAATATAACAAAAAATAAAAGCATTGCTTTAAGTATGTGTTTGAAAAATATTGTTTGTAATTTATTTTTAATTCAAGACAACAAACATATGATTTTTAAATTTTATTTAAAATGTGTGTTTTAAAACAGGACTAGAAATCATAAAGCAAAACATAAACTTAATATATTCATCGTGTATAAAAAATACTAAGAATAAAAAATTAAATAAAAGGCAAAAAATAAATTGAATATTATAAAACGTCTATCTTCGATTAGTTTTTAAAAATTCTCTGAGAACAGAATACAACGAAGCAACTGTCGAGAGCAGCGGTACCAACTCTGTGGATTTTTCGTGATTTTGACGATTTTAGATGGTAAATTGGGCATGTGACGATTTATGATTTTAATCAACGTAGTTATAAATTGACTATTTTTGAAAATGTGCGTCTCAAGCTTCCTTTTAGTGTTTTTATTACGTGTTTTTAGTTGTAATGTAAATATCAATACTAAAAAATATGCTTAACATACTCTCTCTGCCACAATCTTAATTGGATTAAACACATCGCAAAGCTTGAATTAAAATATAAATCAACTGTAGCTTTGATTATTCTGGGGGGGGGGCAAGAACTATTCTGGGGGGGCATAGCCCCCCCCCAGCACCCCCCTAGCTACGCCAATGGTTGTTAGAGACCATATACTTACACCATGTACCAAATTTCAGCCGGATCGGATGAAATTTGCTTCTCTTAGAGGCTCCGCAATCCAAATCGTGGGATCGGTTTATATGGGGGCTATATATAATTATGGACCGATATGGACCAATTTTTGCATGGTTGTTAGAGACCATATACTTACACCATGCACACAATTTCAGCCGGATCGGATGAAATTTGCTTCTCTTAGAGGCCTCGCAAGCCAAATTTGGGGGTCCGTTTATATGGGGGTTATACGAAAAAGTGGACCGATATGGCCCATTTGCAATACCATCCGACCTACATCAATAACAACTACTTGTGCCAAGTTTCAAGTCGATAGTTTGTTTCGTTCGGAAGTTAGCGTGATTTCAACAGACGGACGGACGGACGGACATGCTCAGATCGACTCAGAATTTCACCACGACCCAGAATATATATACTTTATGGGGTCTTAGAGCAATATTTCGATGTGTTATAAACGGAATGACAAAGTTAATATACCCCCCATCCTATGGTGGAGGGTATAAAAATTCTGTCACAGTGTACTTATGAGGGTAATTACAATGATATAGCCAGGCATGTTTTGGGATCAGCGTTACCGTAGAGAATTTATGAAATGTGGCACAAAGGCGGCATTTGCAATAAAAGGTGGCACACTTTTGTTTTAAGAAAAAGTAACCATGAAACGCATTAATATCACTGTTTTATATAGAATTTTGAAGTAACTTTTAATTTAGGTTTGTGCGGATCATAAGCCCCCTCCCCGGAGGCCTCCATACCTCCGGAGAGGGGGCTTACATCCCCGCAGAAAAATGTTAGCCCCGTCCAGAATTTGAAAACCTATTTACGACTTTGCATTGTGGTAGCAGTTGCCGATGACAATATATAATTTTATTTCTTAACATTGTCTTCTAAATTGTAAGTTAGTTTCTTTATTATAAGATGAATTAAAAAATTTTGTGATATTTTCCCGAATAGATTTTTTTTTATAATTTTTTATGATTTTTAATGCATTATGACTGTTGTCTTAAAAATTTGGCATAGAATATTTTCAAAAATTATTAAAATTTTCTAAAATGGATTTAGCATTTTTGCGGCAAAATTTGAAAAATTTGTACCATTTTATAAAGTCTTACTCTTTTGTAACATATTAACCCTTTCACTACCGAAATAAACGTAATGATAAAAACTTTTATTTTTCTACTGTTTTTACTTGTACTAACAGCATGTAGAACAAAAATTGTCATTTTGAGATCCTACCTCAATTACTTCAAGAGCTATATGAGCTTGTTCTGAAAACTTGATTCTTGAATTGTGACCAAATGGTCTTACGAAAATAAGTGCTATTTAGCCTACAATATCTTTCAAAGTGTAAGAAAAAATACAAAAAATAACCCGTAAAAATATCAACTATAGTTTTTGTATAAGTGTTAATTTACTAGAAACATACAGTAAAAAAATTGTTTCAAATTTTCGTATTTTTCGTTTATTGTTAAAGAAATTTATAAAAATGTATTTTAGACCTCACCAATATGGACAATATTTATAGCTTATTTAGATTAAAGCCTCTACTTTAAAATAACATCGAGAAATAAATCGAAACTAAGTGGGAAAATAGAATTTGGTGTCTTTTGCGAATGTCCTTCTAAGTGGACATCGGTAGTGAAAGGGTTAAAACAAGTTACCCATTAAAAATACGAAGAAAAAGAGTTATAAAAAATTTGAGACCCACCCAGAATATTTATCATATTTCGTCATACTTTTGAATTCGAACCATTACTATCATATTTATAATTTTATATATGCGATAGAATTTATTTATTTTATTTATACCGTAGAAATCTTGGATTTTTTAAAAAGAGCGAAAAGTTTAAAATCTGAGGAACCAAATTACGACAGGCAAAGTTGTCTTTGGCGCTAAAAATTTGCTTTAAAATCTCATTTGCTATAAAATTTCCTTCCAAAGAAAAGTATTTTTTTGTCTACACCCTCAAAAAATCGCTTCTGTAACATAAGCATAGAATATCCATTTCACTGATATAAAGTCTCTTTCTCTGTCCAAAAGCCAAAAAAGTTTTGATGTAGTCATTTTGTCCTTCTATATAATTAGTTTGACGTTAAACTGGATATCTTTACATGAAAGAAATTTTTGTTGGACTACACAACAATTTATGTGATTTGTGCAAATATAAAATCACAGAGCCGGGCAAGCTTTGTTTCAGTAATGTTATTAGTCACTAAAACTGTTTTAAATTTTTCGAAAAGTCGAAAATTTCTAATTTTTTATATCTTGCTGGTGTTAGCGTTTAGAAATTTGTTAATGCGTAAAAATTGTATTTCATGAGTAAACATTTTCAACATTGTATGTGCGGTAACGTGTGTGTAATATCTCTCGCGTTCACAGTGTATTTCCAATACACTAAATTCTGTTGCATATTTTTAGGAAGAATTTAAATAACCGAAGATCGTTTCTCATAAGCTTTTCGCTGTAAGGAAGTTCGGAAGAAAAGTATATACTTTTTGTGATAAACGTTTTTTCTTTTCCAGGATGTAAAAACAATCTCATACAGACTAACTCAAAAAAACAATCTTTTCTGGCTAATTGCATTTTTCTTACATATTTCTCACTTCCACGAGTTCTTATCGCCTCTTTTTGTAATACAAACAATGTAGAAGAAATTATTAGATTTTATAATTTTTTAAAATTTTACCTTACGCCTGGACGGAGAATTGAACCGCGGACTTTATCATTTGTAAGCCAATACACTATCCACTGGGCTACGTAGGTGTCTTAATTTAAATAACCAAAATAAGATCAGTATGTAGTAGTTGTGAGGGGTCATAATGAATTCGCTTCGCTAGTCATATGAAAGCTGTAATACTTTTTTTCCCCATATGCCAGTAGGTCAATTCTGAGAAAACGATACACGTTAGGTTTAAAAATTTTCAAGAACTTTTCTATATTTTTTATCACATTTTATTAGTGGTGTTTTCTGATCTTGTGGTAAATCCCAAAACATGATCTTGTGGTAAATCCCAAAACATCTTGAAACTTGATACAAGTTGTTTTTATTGATGTAGATAAGATATTAGCAAATGGGCCATATTGAGTCACTTTTTGGTATTGCCAACATATAAACCGACTACCAAATTTGTCCTGCGAAGCAATTTCGAATATTGTAGCATGTTTTTTCATTGTTAGATTTCCCTCGAACCGTATCACCATTATAAAATTTCACTTTTCTCTTGTATGCCTTTACTCATGTTGCTTTCAAGTAGTTCTAACTTTTGCCAGCTAAAGAGTGTATGGCTCTCCTTTCTATATAACTATCTGTAAGGGCTATCAAATAAAAGCCAGAAACAGGACTAAAGTGTTATTTTCATTATTATTATTTAAAGTTTTACAATTGGGTTCTTGTCAATAGTGAATGAGCATTTATTTCTCGAAAAGTTTATAATTTTAAGCGATTTCAAAATGAGAATAAAATTTCAACATCAAATTAAAATTAAATAAAAATGAAAATAAAAATATCTTCGGATAGGTTTGAAGAGAAAATTGACTTTTATTTAGCAAAATATATTCTTATCAAAATTCCAATGCTCGATGAATATTTGGTATATGTTATATGTTTTTGTTTATGACCTAATGTCAGAAGCGTAGGAAGGCCTCTGCGGAGGGGGCTTAGACCTCCCCAGAAAAATTTTAGCCCACCCCAGAATTTGAAAACCTATTTACGATTTTCCATTGCTTATATATAATATTAAACAAGTAAATACAACCGCACAAAGTTCCGCTAAAGACTTTCATGGTAGCAGTTGTCGATGGCAATATATAGTTTTTATACCCTTCACCACTACTGTGGTACAGGGTATAATAAGTTTGTGCATTTGTATGTAACGCCAAGAAGGAAAAGTCTGAGACCCATCGTTTAGTATACCGATCGTCTTAGAATTAAATTCTGAGTCGATTTAGCGATGTCCGTCTGTCTGTCTGTCTGTCCGTCTGTCTGTCTGTCTGTCTGTCTGTTGATGTATTTTTGTGTGCAAAGTACAGCTCGCAGTTTTAGTCCGATTGTCCTAAACTTTGGTATAGGGTCCTGTTTCGGCTCAAAGACGATCCCTATTGATTTTGGAAAAAATCGGTTCAGATTTAGATATAGCTGCCATATATATTTTTCACCGATCTGGTCATAATTGGCGTGTATATCAACCGATCTTCCTCAAATTCCGTACATCCGAATATTTTATGTGTCTCGAAAAACTTGCAAAATATCAGCCAAATCGGTTCAGATTTAGATATAGCTCCCATATATAGCTTTCGCCCGATTTACACTCATTTGCCCACAGAGGCCAATATTTTGCTCCGATTTAGTTGAAATTTTGCACAGGGAGTAAAATTAGCATTGTAGCTATGCGTGTCAAATTTGGTTGAAATCGGTTCAGATTTAGATATAGCTCCCATATATAGCTTTCGCCCGATTTACACTCATATGACCACAGAGGCCAATTTTTTGCTCCGATTTAGTTCAAATTTTGCACAGGGAGTAGAATTACCATTGTAGCTATGCGTGCCAAATTTGGTTGAAATCGGTTCAGATTTAGATATAGCTCCCATATATAGCTTTCGCCCGATTTACACTCATATGACCACAGAGGCCAATTTTTTGCTCCGATTTAGTTGAAATTTTGCACAGGGAGTAGAATTAGCATTGTAGCTATGCGTGCCAAATTTGGTTGAAATCGGTTCAGATTTAGATATAGCTCCCATATATATGTTTTTCTGATTTCGACAAAAATGGTCAAAATACCAACATTTTCCATGTAAAATCGCCACTGTTTAGTCGAAAAGTTGTAAAAATTACTCTATTTTTCCTTAACTTCTAATGCATATATATCGAGCGATAAATCATAAATAAACTTTTGCGAAGTTTTCTTAAAATTGCTCCAGATTTAAATGTTTCCCATATTTATACCCTTCACCACTACTGTGGTACAGGGTATAAGTTTGTGCATTTGTATGTAACGCCAAGAAGGAAAAGTCTGAGACCCATCGTTTAGTATACCGATCGTCTTAGAATTAAATTCTGAGTCGATTTAGCGATGTCCGTCTGTCTGTCTGTCTGTCTGTCTGTCCGTCTGTCTGTCTGTTGATGTATTTTTGTGTGCAAAGTACAGCTCGCAGTTTTAGTCCGATTGTCCTAAAATTTGGTATAGGGTCCTGTTTCGGCTCAAAGACGATCCCTATTGATTTTGGAAAAAATCGGTTCAGATTTAGATATAGCTGCCATATATATTTTTCACCGATCTGGTCATAATTGGCGTGTATATCAACCGATCTTCCTCAAATTCCGTACATCCGAATATTTTATGTGTCTCGAAAAACTTGCAAAATATCAGCCAAATCGGTTCAGATTTAGATATAGCTCCCATATATAGCTTTCGCCCGATTTACACTCATTTGCCCACAGAGGCCAATATTTTGCTCCGATTTAGTTGAAATTTTGCACAGGGAGTAAAATTAGCATTGTAGCTATGCGTGTCAAATTTGGTTGGAATCGGTTCAGATTTAGATATAGCTCCCATATATAGCTTTCGCCCGATTGACACTCATATGACCACAGAGGCCAATTTTTTGCTCCGATTTAGTTCAAATTTTGCACAGGGAGTAGAATTACCATTGTAGCTATGCGTGCCAAATTTGGTTGAAATCGGTTCAGATTTAGATATAGCTACCATATATAGCTTTCGCCCGATTTACACTCATATGACCACAGAGGCCAATTTTTTGCTCCGATTTAGTTGAAATTTTGCACAGGGAGTAGAATTAGCATTGTAGCTATGCGTGCCAAATTTGGTTGAAATCGGTTCAACTTTAGATATAGCTCCCATATATATGTTTTTCTGATTTCGACAAAAATGGTCAAAAAACCAACATTTTCCATGTAAAATCGCCACTGTTTAGTCGAAAAGTTGTAAAAATTACTCTATTTTTCCTTAACTTCTAATGCATATATATCGAGCGATAAATCATAAATAAACTTTTGCGAAGTTTTCTTAAAATTGCTCCAGATTTAAATGTTTCCCATATTTATACCCTTCACCACTACTGTGGTACAGGGTATAATAAGTTTGTGCATTTGTATGTAACGCCAAGAAGGAAAAGTCTGAGACCCATCGTTTAGTATACCGATCGTCTTAGAATTAAATTCTGAGTCGATTTAGCGATGTCCGTCTGTCTGTCTGTCTGTCTGTCTGTCTGTCTGTCCGTCTGTCTGTCTGTCTGTTGATGTATTTTTGTGTGCAAAGTACAGCTCGCAGTTTTAGTCCGATTGTCCTAAAATTTGGTATAGGGTCCTGTTTCGGCTCAAAGACGATCCCTATTGATTTTGGAAAAAATCGGTTCAGATTTAGATATAGCTGCCATATATATTTTTCACCGATCTGGTCATAATTGGCGTGTATATCAACCGATCTTCCTCAAATTCCGTACATCCGAATATTTTATGTGTCTCGAAAAACTTGCAAAATATCAGCCAAATCGGTTCAGATTTAGATATAGCTCCCATATATAGCTTTCGCCCGATTTACACTCATTTGCCCACAGAGGCCAATATTTTGCTCCGATTTAGTTGAAATTTTGCACAGGGAGTAAAATTAGCATTGTAGCTATGAGTGTCAAATTTGGTTGAAATCGGTTCAGATTTAGATATAGCTCCCATATATAGCTTTCGCCCGATTTACACTCATATGACCACAGAGGCCAATTTTTTGCTCCGATTTAGTTGAAATTTTGCACAGGGAGTAGAATTACCATTGTAGCTATGCGTGCCAAATTTGGTTGAAATCGGTTCAGATTTAGATATAGCTCCCATATATAGCTTTCGCCCGATTTACACTCATATGACCACAGAGGCAATTTTTTGCTCCGATTTAGTTGAAATTTTGCACAGGGAGTAGAATTAGCATTGTAGCTATGCGTGCCAAATTTGGTTGAAATCGGTTCAGATTTAGATATAGCTCCCATATATATGTTTTTCTGATTTCGACAAAAATGGTCAAAATACCAACATTTTCCATGTAAAATCGCCACTGTTTAGTCGAAAAGTTGTAAAAATTACTCTATTTTTTCTTAACTTCTAATGCATATATATCGAGCGATAAATCATAAATAAACTTTTGCGAAGTTTTCTTAAAATTGCTCCAGATTTAAATGTTTCCCATATTTATACCCTTCACCACTACTGTGGTACAGGGTATAATAAGTTTGTGCATTTGTATGTAACGCCAAGAAGGAAAAGTCTGAGACCCATCGTTTAGTATACCGATCGTCTTAGAATTAAATTCTGAGTCGATTTAGCGATGTCCGTCTGTCTGTCTGTCTGTCTGTTTGTCTGTCTGTCCGTCTGTCTGTCTGTTGATGTATTTTTGTGTGCAAAGTACAGCTCGCAGTTTTAGTCCGATTGTCCTAAAATTTGGTATAGGGTCCTGTTTCGGCTCAAAGACGATCCCTATTGATTTTGGAAAAAATCGGTTCAGATTTAGATATAGCTGCCATATATATTTTTCACCGATCTGGTCATAATTGGCGTGTATATCAACCGATCTTCCTCAAATTCCGTACATCCGAATATTTTATGTGTCTCGAAAAACTTGCAAAATATCAGCCAAATCGGTTCAGATTTAGATATAGCTCCCATATATAGCTTTCGCCCGATTTACACTCATTTGCCCACAGAGGCCAATATTTTGCTCCGATTTAGTTAAAATTTTGCACAGGGAGTAGAATTAGCATTGTAGCTATGCGTGTCAAATTTGGTTGAAATCGGTTCAGATTTAGATATAGCTCCCATATATAGCTTTCGCCCGATTTACACTCATATGACCACAGAGGCCAATTTTTTGCTCCAATTTAGTTGAAATTTTGCACAGGGAGTAGAATTACCATTGTAGCTATGCGTGCCAAATTTGGTTGAAATCGGTTCAGATTTAGATATAGCTCCCATATATAGCTTTCGCCCGATTTACACTCATATGACCACAGAGGCCAATTTTTTGCTCCGATTTAGTTGAAATTTTGCACAGGGAGTAGAATTAGCATTGTAGCTATGCGTGCCAAATTTGGTTTAAATCGGTTCAGATTTAGATATAGCTCCCATATATATGTTTTTCTGATTTCGACAAAAATGGTCGAAATACCAACATTTTCCATGTAAAATCGCCACTGTTTAGTCGAAAAGTTGTAAAAATTACTCTATTTTTCCTTAACTTCTAATGCATATATATCGAGCGATAAATCATAAATAAACTTTTGCGAAGTTTTCTTAAAATTGCTCCAGATTTAAATGTTTCCCATATTTTTTTACTAACATTGTGTTCCACCCTAGTGCATTAGCCGACTTAAATTTTGAGTCTATAGATTTTGTAGAAGTCTATCAAATTCTGTCCAGATCGAGTGATATTTAAATGTATGTATTTGGGACAAACCTTTATATATAGCCCCAACACATTTGACGGATGTGATATGGTATCGAAAATTTAGATCTACAATTGCAGTGAAACCACTTAGAGAAGTTTTGAAACCCTCAGAAATGTCACCAGCATTACTGAGGTGGGACAATCCACCGCTGAAAAACTTTTTGGTGTTCGGTCGAAGCAGGAATCGAACCTACGACCTTGTGTATGCAAGGCGGACATGCTAACCATTGCACCACGGTGGCTCCCTTTTTTTATATAAGTGAATTGTTATAAGTGAATGTTTGAAGTCTGATATTTATGAAATAAACCTGTGGTGTAACTTATGATTTAAGTTCTTAAATTTATGTTTAGTTTAATAACTAAACTACCTTTATTATTTTGTTTAGTCCGAGTTTTAGTCGATTTAATTGCAAAATGGTAATTGATATTAAAACTATTCTTTAATAAATGAATATCTTAATAACACTGCAAAAAAGAATAGTTAAAACAGTAGTAAAACTGTACTTTTTGTGTTCGAAAGTGGTACAAAATTGGCGCAGAAGCGATGAATTTAAGATGGGCATGTCATAGGACGGATGCCCACCATTTCAACAACCGTTGCACTGAATTTGCATCACTTTTAAGGTGTGATCCGAATTCAGTGTGAATTAAAAAATTTTGTGATATCTTCCAAAATAAATAATGGGAATTGGGAACGTTTGACCTAAAATATTTTCAAAAATTCGTAATTTTTTTAGAATGGAATTTGCATTTGAAACAAAAAAATACCCATTACAAATATAAAAAGAGCTACAAAATTTTAATTAAAACACTTCCTGTGTAGTTAAAATAATTAACTTCTTTCTGAGGACATTTTTGGAAGTGCTTTTAAAGTTGTGCCTTTATAACATTTTTTTTTTTGCTGGAAAAAGTGTGGAACTGCTTTTAGTTGCTTTATTATAAATTAATTGCCTAGTTAAGCTGAAGTCTGATTTTGTATTTATTTTTATAAAATAAAACATTAATTGAACCTATAACTTCAGTCCATTAATTTTTAGCTAGGAGGACTATAGCCCCCCTAGGAAAATTTTCTAGCTACGCTAATGCCTAATGTGTGCAATTGGGTGAAACCAAGTAGTAATATGTTTACCAATTGCCGAATGAAATCGACGTGTCTTTTATTTAGGCTCCAGAACAATAGGAAAATGAGATAAGAGGAACTTGGAAATTTTGAAATGTACACTGAAAAAAAGCATGCCCGGATCCAAAGATTTTGTCTTTACTTTAAAAAATTTGGTATTGATTCCGAGCCAAAGAAGCGGAGAATACAAGTAAGGATACTTTTAAGACACAATTCTCTTTTAAATTTGGGTTTTGTGTACTTCTAGGAAGAAAATTTTAATTTTTCGCTTTTTCAGCTATTTTTCTTCATATGCTACCAAAGTCCTTTAAAAACGAGTTAACGACAACTTTATTTTCCAAATTAAGATTCGACTTCCAGTAGTAATTATGCTATGTTTCATGTAAAAAACGTCTTTAAAATAAAGTGTTGAAAAACATGTCCTATATTTGAACGATTTTTTGCTTTGTAGTCAAGATGCAAAAAGACAACAAATTTTAAGACAATTTCATTAAATTTAAAGAATTTTTCTGAATTATTAAAGTCAAGTTGACCTTAGCTCAAAAATTTTTTATTTCATGTTATGATACCCATTTTTAAGTGAAATCGCTTAATTATAAGGACAAAACGACTTCATTGAAAAGTTTATCGACTTTTGGACAAGGAAAAAAACTTTATATTAGAGAAATGCGGCTTCTATGCTAAGAAAAATTTGCATTCATATTTTAAAGACATGAAATCTTTGACCTCACGACAATATTTTTTTCAGTGTAGAAAAAGCTGAATGATCCCTAGTATTATTCTGGCTGTTTTCAAGATCATTCTGCACTATAAGAATGGAGAATGGCCGCTGGAAAAATGTAAATTGTATATGCAAAAATAAAACATATTTGGAAAATGGACGTTGCAAAGGTTATTCTTTTAACACCAAAAGCATATTTTGGTACAAAATTTGAGGTTATTCCTTACACCAAAAATTGTGTTTTAATACACTTTACCTCTACTGTAGTACAGGGTATAATAAGTGTGAGCCTTTGTCAGAGATCTATTAGGTTAGTACAGAAAAAATTCTGAGTCTTAGAAAAAAATTCTGAGTCGACTTAGCAAAGTTAGATTGTCTGTACACCGAAAAAAAAGCATGCCCGGTTCCAAAGATTTTGTCTTTACTTTAACAATTTTGCTATTGATTCCGAGCCAAAGAAGCGGAGAATACAAGTAAGAACACTTTTAAGACACATTTCTCTTTTATTTGGGTTTTTTATACTTGCTTCTAGGAAGCAAATTTGAATTTTTCGTTTTTTCAGCGTTTTGTTTCTTCATATATTATCAAAATCATTTAAAAACGAGATAACGACAACTTTAGTTTCCAAATTCAGACTCAAATTTTAGTAAAAATTATACTGTGTTTCAAGTAAAAAATCTCTTTAAAACAAAGTGTTGAAAAAATTTCCTATTTTTGAACGATTTTTTGCTTTGTGGTCAAGATGCAAAAAGACGAAAAATTTAAAGACAATTTCATTAATTTTAAAGATTTTTTCTGAATTCATTTGTTTTGTTATTGTTGGTTTTGTTCTTTAAGCATTGTTGTTGTTTTTTATTGCAGCTTAAAACCATACATTGACTAAACTACAAGTGTAGGTTAACCAACAGAGGAAAAGAATGTTTGTCAAATTTATTTGGGCAAAGCCCTATAGACTGCAAGATGGTTGGATGGACGCACGTTTCGGAATTACCACATTCCTCATCAGCATCTTCTACTTGCAGCAAAACTATCAACCAATTATCAGAATAAATTCAGGCAGTTTATTAAACCCAACAAAAACCACACTTGAACCCTCCGAAAAAAGGTTTTACATTGATAGCCGGCTTATGCCGAAATAAATTCGAAACAAACATATCTCTTTTCCTATGCCACTGTCAAATCATCGATTTGAATTCACATGGCTGGGTTTATTTTGAGCGTGCCTCCTCTTCTTTTTCCATTTGTTTTGTTATTGTTGGTTTTGTTCTTTAAGCATTGTTGTTGTTTTTTATTGCAGCTTAAAACCATACATTGACTAAACTACAAGTGTAGCTTAACCAGCTGAATTATTAAAGTCAAGTTGACCTTACCCCCAAAAATTGTTTTCTTTCATGTTATGATAGCCATTTTTAAGTCAAATCACTTAATTATAAGCACAATACGACTTCATTGAAAAGTTTATCGACTTTTGGACAAGGAAAAAACTTTATATTAGAGAAATGCGTCTTCTAATGCTAAATTTGCATTCGTATTTTAAGGACATGAAGTCTTTGTTCTCACGACAATATTTTTTCAGTCTACATGCAACTTTTGTTATTGTGAAAAAATGGAAAAAAAAGGAATTTCGTGTTTTGATAAAATACTGTTTTCTGAAGGGAAAAAATACGGTGGAAGCAAAAACTTGACTTGATAATGAGTTTTCGAACTCTGCCCCAGGGAAATCAACAATAATTGATTGATATGCAAAATTCAAGCGTGGTGAAATGAGCACGGAGGATGGTGAACGCAGTGGACGCCCGAAAGAGGTGGTTACCGACGAAAACATCAAAAAACTCCACAAAATGATTTTGAATGACCGTAAAATGAAGTTGATCGAGATAGCAGAGGCCTTAGAGATACCAAAGGAACGTGTTGGCCATATCATTCATCATTCTTTGGATATGCGGAAGCTCTGTGCAAAATGGGTGCCGCGCGAGCTCACATTTGACCAAAAACAACAACGTGTTCATGATTCTGAGTGGTGTTTGCAGCTGTTAACTCGTAATACACCCGAGTTTTTCCGTCGATATGTGACAATGGATGAAACATGGCTCCATCACTACACTCCTGAGTCCAACGACAGTCGGCTGAGTGGACAGCGACCGGTGAACCGTCTCCAAAGCGTGGAAAGACTCAAAAGTCCGCTGGCAAAGTAATGGCCTCTGTTTTTTGGGATGCGCATGGAATAATTTTTATCGATTATCTTGAGAAGGAAAAAACCATCAACAGTGACTGTTATATGGTGTTATTGGAGCGTTTGAAGGTCGAAATCGCGGCAAAACGGCCCCATATGAAGAAGAAAAAAGTGTTGTACCACCAAGACAACGCACCGTGCCACAAGCCATTTAGAACGATAGCAAAAATTCATGAATTGGGCTTCGAATTGTTTCCCCACCCAACGTATTCTCCATATCTGGCCCCCAGCGATTTTTTCTTGTTCTCAGACCTCAAAAGGATGCTCGCAGGGAAAAAATTTGGCTGCAATGAAGAGGTGATCGCCGAAACTGAGGCCTATTTTGAGGCAAACCCGAAGGAGTACTACCAAAATGGTATCAAAAAATTGGAAGGTCGTTATAATCGTTGTATCGCTCTTGAAGGGAACTATGTTGAATAATAAAGACGAATTTTGACAAAAAATGTGTTTTTCTTTGTTAAACCGGGGACTTATCAGCCAACCTGTAATTTTGTGTTCAAAAACAAAAAAACCTATTTGGCACAATATGTTTTTTGGATCAAAAACAATATTTATTTTATATAGGATTTGATTGACCACAGAGGTCAGAGATTCACCTTGATTTGCTTTAAATTTTGCACAAAGAATACACATGATGATGCCAATAACTATGCAAAATTTAGTTGAAATGGGTTCAGATTTTGATATGGCTCCCATATATATTTACGAGTATTTCGCCCGATTTAGATTAATATGATCACCGGAGGCCAAACTTTTTTCCAATTTACTAGAGATTTTGCACAGAGGGTAGCATCAATATTTTTGCAATGTGTGCCTAATATGGTTCAAATTTCCTCCGTCCATCCGAGATCAATATTAAATGGACTGCCAAATCTGAATGTTGATCCAGGTATATTTAGGCTGTTAGAAGAACTTCTAATGAAGAGACGTATTTCAACCACACTAGGACAAGCAAACATACAAAGGTATGTGAACAGAGGCACTCCCTAAGGAGGGGTTCTATCACCTCTTCTTTGGAACGTTGCTATAAACAACCTTCTGGTTTTCCTAGAAAAAGAAAAGATAAAATGGCGGCATACGCAAACGATGTAGCTTTAGCAGTCCGAGGAAAATTTATTTATTTTTTATTTTTCCTTTGGTGAGTGTGCAAAATACCTTGGCGTTATTTTGGGCAGAAAGCTGAAATTTAAACTTAATATTGAAGAAAGGGCGGGGAAAGCAACGGTAGCTTTGTACTCGTGTAGGTTAGGTTAGGTTATGTGGCAGCCCGATGTATCAGGCTCACTTAGACTATTCAGTCCATTGTGATACCACAGTGGTGAACTTCTCTCTTATCACTGAGTGCTGCCCGATTCCATGTTAAGCTCAATGACAAGGGACCTCCTTTTTATAG
This sequence comes from Haematobia irritans, assembly GCF_050003625.1. NCBI lineage: Eukaryota > Metazoa > Arthropoda > Insecta > Diptera > Muscidae > Haematobia > Haematobia irritans. Next base: position 63,288,059 of record NC_134398.1, on the reverse strand, counting down.
CCGAGTCCGAACGGCGTTTCACATTCCAGTGAAACCACTTGGAGAAGCTTTGAAACCCTCAGAAATGTCACCAGCATTACTGAGGTGGGATAATCCACCGCTGAAAAACTTTTTGGTGTTCGGTCGTAGCAGGAATCGAACCCACGACCTTGTGTATGCAAGGCGGGCATGCTAACCATTGCACCACGGTGGTGTAAGAAGGCAATAGGAAAAAAGTGAGGACTAAACCCGGAAATTGTGCATTGGCTACACACGGCAGTGGTTAGACCTATAATGCGATATGGTGTTCTAGTCTGGTGGCTGGCACTTCAGAAGCCGACAAGTTTAGATAAAGTTCAACGTATGGCTTGCTTGTGTATCTCAGGCGCATTCAGTAAGACAGGAACAGATTCCTTTAATGTCATGCTGCATCTATTATTGCCTTTAGACATTTTGGCCAAACAGTCAGCTACAACAACGGCTGTGCGCTTGCACGAGCTATCGCTGGTGTCGGAAAAAAGGTACGGGCACAGTTCTGTCCTCAAAATAATGCCAGCTGTACCAAACGTAGTGGATTACACTTTGGCGAAACCACTTTTCGACAAAAAGTTTGAAACTCTAATTCTTAACAGTGAGGTGTGGTGCACACATACCCAAGGGAATAAATGTTATATATATTTCTACACTGATGGCTCGAAATTTGATGGACAAGTGGGTTTCGGAGTATATTCTAAAGACCTGGAACCTCGAATAGCGAAACGATTACCCAATCACTGTAGTGTTTTTCAGGCAGAAATACTCGCAATAAGAGAGGTGGCGAATTGGCTGAGAAGTAATGTTCCAACAAATGTTGGCATTAATATATACTCAGACAGTCAACCTGCAATAAAATCCTTGGATTCTGTGTTCCTTAACTCGAAAACGGCCATCGACTGCCGCAAATCTCTCAACGAGATGGGTGAGCAGTACAATATTCACTTAATATGGGTGCCTGGCCATAGGAACATACCGGGGCACTGCGAAGCGGATGAGTTACCAAGGCTAGGAACTACCTTACATATTCCAGGGGAACCTGTTCGTATGCCTCTGGCTTCCTGCAAGCTCTTACTGCGTGAAAAGGCAGTTATGATGGCGAATGTTCGATGGGAGAATTGCAAGGTTTGTAACGACACCAACAAATATGGCCCCATTTAAATTTAAACCGCACACTACATATCCTAGTGTTTTTAAGACGTCAGATTTCACTCCTGATATCTGGTATAACGGGTCGCTGCCTAATAGGCGATTTTGCAAAAACTATTGGCACGAAGTATAATGACTAATGTATGAACTGTCATGATGCGGAGGAAAAGAAATCAATTAAACACCTCTTGTTGAAGTGTCCTGCTTTTTGTGTAAGGGGTAAGCGAATTTTAAGGGCATATAGCTTTAGATAACTGGTGGACATGGAAAACGTTAAACGTAAGCAGTCTGCTAATGTTTTTGGTTCTGGTTCAACAGAAGGAAATAATCAAGAAGGTTCAGCGGTTAAAACTAGAAGCGCCCATGTGTAACATGTATTTTTAGTTAATGTTGTATCACAATGGACTGAATAGTCTAAGTGAGCCTGACTCTTAATCGGGCTGCCACCTTAACCTAACCTAGCAAGAATTCATGACCAGGTGCGCTTGGTTTTGAGCACTTTTTGTAAGCTTGGTCCCAAATCAAAATTTATTGTTAAAAAGTTTTTATTTTTCCTATAAGCCAAGAGAGAATGAGTATCCATACATTCCCCACATTGTGTTGGTTGGTTTCTTACCCTAGACGATGAAAGGGACACATGTGTCCGATTAGTGTCGGTACCTTTTTAGAAAAACTATGTCAGTGATGCCAATTTGGTGCTTTTAGCACCAAATTGCCTTTTTAGTGCGTTTTCAAAAAAAGTACCAACTTGGAGCTTTCTGGCGTTTTCACTTAGTGCTTTTGGTGCATTTTTCAATTTGAACAGTATTGAGTTTAATTTCATACAAGAATTCTGATTAGACTGTCAAAAGCTTAAGAAGCTCAACTATAATGCCAAACATAGAATTTGATTGTTATGAAGGTAGTATTGATACTTTTTTAATCAATATTTTTATTTGAGTGCAGAATTTCTGAACTTGATTAAGATGTCATTAAAAACGTTTGTATTAAATTCACAAAAACACTCATACTTGAATATTAAAATACTAGATAATATTTCCAAATTTAATGTCGAAAACTTATTTTGAAATTTGAAATTCATTACTAATCAAAATCAATTGAATGAAAGTAAAATGAGAAGTAAAAATTAAAAACTGTTCACTTGAATAGTTTTTTAACCATAACCAATTATGAATATAAATAACGACAGAAAGTAGGGCACAACTACACGCAAAGAAAAAAAAGAAACGTTTGGAAAACGTGTACCGAAAACGTTTTTCTTTTGTTAGAGTTTTTTGAATTGCTTCGAAATGTATACATTTTTATCACCAAAAAATTCGTTTGTTACAAAATTTTTATTTTTTCGATAAAAAAAAGTTATTTTTGAACACACAACACAGTCCATTTCGTTTATATCAAACACTGTTCTTTTCTGACTTTAGGTTTTTAATAAGACACATTTTACAGTTCATAGTAGAAATTTAATATAGCAGAATGTAATATTGAACATTTTTTCGGAATCTTCCGACCAAAAAAAAAAAAAACACTGTGGTCGAAGCAGGGATCAAACCCACGACCCTTGGCATACATGTCGGACGTAGCAAACACTGCTTCACGGTACCCAACTAAATGTATTTTTCCGTTAAATAAACTTTGTTTAATCGACTCGTGGTCGCCGCAAGCTATCTATATATATAAAATTCAATCTATGTTTGTTTATTTGTTTGTTTGTTTGTATGTTCGAGTTGGCTCCGAAACGGCTGAAGCGATTTACTTGAAACTTTCAGAGATCGTAGGGGGCATTCATGTGGTGAAAATAGGGTACCTCATTTTTTGACACTGGTCGCGGAAAAAGCAAAAGTATTAAAAAATTTTACCAAATTAACAATTGCTAAAAAGTTGGAAAATGATGCACCCTCTACGTTGGCTTCCAATTTCGTGCAAATTTATGTTCTTTACTAAAAAGAAGGCTGGCGGAAGCCTGTGCAAAAATCATAAAATTATCTACCAAGTTCCCATTTACGGACAACCCTCTACTTTCAATTTAAGAAAAAAAAAACGGACCAACCTGATATCGGACTATCACGTACCCTATATTAATTTCACAACTACTCAATGTCCCTATAAATTCTATCGACAAAGTTTATTTCAAATTTCCCCTTCCCCAACCAGATATCGAAAAATCATATACTAATTTAAAAATCATGCATAAATTTAATCACCTCCTCCCACGTTCCCTGTAAATTTCAAGTAGATCGGAGATGTTTAAATTTTGCTCTATTGTTTTAAAGGGACGTCACTTTCCCCGATATCGATATCGACAAACACCGTAGTGAATAACAACCCTAACCTTCCCTGAAAATTCTTGAAACTTTCCTTCAAGTGTGGAGCAAGGAAGGTTGCCTCTTCCTTCATAACCTTCCTCCACTGCCTTTGTAAATTTCAAGAAAACTTAAGAATTTTTGTTTTTTTTTGCAGTTTTAGAGGAGAACCTCCTCCCCGACCAAATATCGAAAAGTGATGTAGCGTATATTTTGTAAACGTCCCAGAAAATGTCAAGCAAATTATAAGCCTAAAGGGGCGGCCTCTTTTCCGTCCAAATATTACAAATCAGGTATCAACTATTAATATTGTAACCACTCCCCAGTCCTCTGTAAATTTCAAGTAACTCGGTTTAGTTTAATTGTTTCTCTGTATGTACTTAAGAGAAGCCCTTTTATTTTTATTAAAAAATCAGGAACCTGATATAAATTTCATAACCTCACCCATTTTTTCCGTAAATTTTCAGTTGGGGGAGTTTAGTTTTGTTTTCACTGTACTTTAAAAAAAGTCGGGCAAAGGGGTGGTCCCCCTCCCCGACCAAATACCGAAAAATAATGTAGCGGGTTTTTGTCTAGATGCCAACCCCAAAATTCAATGAAAATTTCAAGCAAATTGCATAATTTTGTTCCAAGTTTCAAAAATTAGGGCAAGGGGGAGGTCCCCCTCCCCATCCACATATGAAATCATCGGGAACCCCATATTAATTCCATAACCTCACCACATGTTTACAGAGAACATGTTTACAGAGAACATGTGGTGAGGTTATGGAATTAATATGGGGTTCCCGATGATTTCATATGTGGATGGGGAGGGGGACCTCCCCCTTGCCCTAATTTTTGAAACTTGGAACAAAATTATGCAATTTGCTTGAAATTTTCATTGAATTTTGGGGTTGGCATCTAGACAAAAACCCGCTACATTATTTTTCGGTATTTGGTCGGGGAGGGGGACCACCCCTTTGCCCGACTTTTTTTAAAGTACAGTGAAAACAAAACTAAACTCCCCCAACTGAAAATTTACGGAAAAAATGGGTGAGGTTATGAAATTTATATCAGGTTCCTGATTTTTTAATAAAAATAAAAGGGCTTCTCTTAAGTACATACAGAGAAACAATTAAACTAAACCGAGTTACTTGAAATTTACAGAGGACTGGGGAGTGGTTACAATATTAATAGTTGATACCTGATTTGTAATATTTGGACGGAAAAGAGGCCGCCCCTTTAGGCTTATAATTTGCTTGACATTTTCTGGGACGTTTACAAAATATACGCTACATCACTTTTCGATATTTGGTCGGGGAGGAGGTTCTCCTCTAAAACTGCAAAAAAAAACAAAAATTCTTAAGTTTTCTTGAAATTTACAAAGGCAGTGGAGGAAGGTTATGAAGGAAGAGGCAACCTTCCTTGCTCCACACTTGAAGGAAAGTTTCAAGAATTTTCAGGGAAGGTTAGGGTTGTTATTCACTACGGTGTTTGTCGATATCGATATCGGGGAAAGTGACGTCCCTTTAAAACAATAGAGCAAAATTTAAACATCTCCGATCTACTTGAAATTTACAGGGAACGTGGGAGGAGGTGATTAAATTTATGCATGATTTTTAAATTAGTATATGATTTTTCGATATCTGGTTGGGGAAGGGGAAATTTGAAATAAACTTTGTCGATAGAATTTATAGGGACATTGAGTAGTTGTGAAATTAATATAGGGTACGTGATAGTCCGATATCAGGTTGGTCCGTTTTTTTTTTCTTAAATTGAAAGTAGAGGGTTGTCCGTAAATGGGAACTTGGTAGATAATTTTATGATTTTTGCACAGGCTTCCGCCAGCCTTCTTTTTAGTAAAGAACATAAATTTGCACGAAATTGGAAGCCAACGTAGAGGGTGCATCATTTTCCATCTTTTTAGCAATTGTTAATTTGGTAAAATTTTTTAATACTTTTGCTTTTTCCGCGACCAGTGTCAAAAAATGAGGTACCCTATTTTCACCACATGAATGCCCCCTACGATCTCTGAAAGTTTCAAGTAAATCGCTTCAGCCGTTTCGGAGCCAACTCGAACATACAAACAAACAAACAAATAAACAAACATAGATTGAATTTTATATATATAGATAGCTTGCGGCGACCACGAGTCGATTAAACAAAGTTTATTTAACGGAAAAATACATTTAGTTGGGTACCGTGAAGCAGTGTTTGCTACGTCCGACATGTATGCCAAGGGTCGTGGGTTTGATCCCTGCTTCGACCACAGTGTTTTTTTTTTTTTTTGGTGGGAAGATTCCGAAAAAATGTTCAATATTACATTCTGCTATATTAAATTTCTACTATGAACTGTAAAATGTGTCTTATTAAAAACCTAAAGTCAGAAAAGAACAGTGTTTGATATAAACGAAATGGACTGTGTTGTGTGTTCAAAAATAACTTTTTTTTATCGAAAAAATAAAAATTTTGTAACAAACGAATTTTTTGGTGATAAAAATGTATACATTTCGAAGCAATTCAAAAAACTCTAACAAAAGAAAAACGTTTTCGGTACACGTTTTCCAAACGTTTCTTTTTTTTCTTTGCGTGTAGTTGTGCCCTACTTTCTGTCGTTATTTATATTCATAATTGGTTATGGTTAAAAAACTATTCAAGTGAACAGTTTTTAATTTTTACTTCTCATTTTACTTTCATTCAATTGATTTTGATTAGTAATGAATTTCAAATTTCAAAATAAGTTTTCGACATTAAATTTGGAAATATTATCTAGTATTTTAATATTCAAGTATGAGTGTTTTTGTGAATTTAATACAAACGTTTTTAATGACATCTTAATCAAGTTCAGAAATTCTGCACTCAAATAAAAATATTGATTAAAAAAGTATCAATACTACCTTCATAACAATCAAATTCTATGTTTGGCATTATAGTTGAGCTTCTTAAGCTTTTGACAGTCTAATCAGAATTCTTGTATGAAATTAAACTCAATACTGTTCAAATTGAAAAATGCACCAAAAGCACTAAGTGAAAACGCCAGAAAGCTCCAAGTTGGTACTTTTTTTGAAAACGCACTAAAAAGGCAATTTGGTGCTAAAAGCACCAAATTGGCATCACTGACATAGTTTTTCTAAAAAGGTACCGACACTAATCGGACACATGTGTCCCTTTCATCGTCTAGGGTAAGAAACCAACCAACACAATGTGGGGAATGTATGGATACTCATTCTCTCTTGGCTTATAGGAAAAATAAAAACTTTTTAACAATAAATTTTGATTTGGGACCAAGCTTACAAAAAGTGCTCAAAACCAAGCGCACCTGGTCATGAATTCTTGCTAGGTTAGGTTAAGGTGGCAGCCCGATTAAGAGTCAGGCTCACTTAGACTATTCAGTCCATTGTGATACAACATTAACTAAAAATACATGTTACACATGGGCACTTCTAGTTTTAACCGCTGAACCTTCTTGATTATTTCCTTCTGTTGAACCAGAACCAAAAACATTAGCAGACTGCTTACGTTTAACGTTTTCCATGTCCACCAGTTATCTAAAGCTATATGCCCTTAAAATTCGCTTACCCCTTACACAAAAAGCAGGACACTTCAACAAGAGGTGTTTAATTGATTTCTTTTCCTCCGCATCATGACAGTTCATACATTAGTCATTATACTTCGTGCCAATAGTTTTTGCAAAATCGCCTATTAGGCAGCGACCCGTTATACCAGATATCAGGAGTGAAATCTGACGTCTTAAAAACACTAGGATATGTAGTGTGCGGTTTAAATTTAAATGGGGCCATATTTGTTGGTGTCGTTACAAACCTTGCAATTCTCCCATCGAACATTCGCCATCATAACTGCCTTTTCACGCAGTAAGAGCTTGCAGGAAGCCAGAGGCATACGAACAGGTTCCCCTGGAATATGTAAGGTAGTTCCTAGCCTTGGTAACTCATCCGCTTCGCAGTGCCCCGGTATGTTCCTATGGCCAGGCACCCATATTAAGTGAATATTGTACTGCTCACCCATCTCGTTGAGAGATTTGCGGCAGTCGATGGCCGTTTTCGAGTTAAGGAACACAGAATCCAAGGATTTTATTGCAGGTTGACTGTCTGAGTATATATTAATGCCAACATTTGTTGGAACATTACTTCTCAGCCAATTCGCCACCTCTCTTATTGCGAGTATTTCTGCCTGAAAAACACTACAGTGATTGGGTAATCGTTTCGCTATTCGAGGTTCCAGGTCTTTAGAATATACTCCGAAACCCACTTGTCCATCAAATTTCGAGCCATCAGTGTAGAAATATATATAACATTTATTCCCTTGGGTATGTGTGCACCACACCTCACTGTTAAGAATTAGAGTTTCAAACTTTTTGTCGAAAAGTGGTTTCGCCAAAGTGTAATCCACTACGTTTGGTACAGCTGGCATTATTTTGAGGACAGAACTGTGCCCGTACCTTTTTTCCGACACCAGCGATAGCTCGTGCAAGCGCACAGCCGTTGTTGTAGCTGACTGTTTGGCCAAAATGTCTAAAGGCAATAATAGATGCAGCATGACATTAAAGGAATCTGTTCCTGTCTTACTGAATGCGCCTGAGATACACAAGCAAGCCATACGTTGAACTTTATCTAAACTTGTCGGCTTCTGAAGTGCCAGCCACCAGACTAGAACACCATATCGCATTATAGGTCTAACCACTGCCGTGTGTAGCCAATGCACAATTTCCGGGTTTAGTCCTCACTTTTTTCCTATTGCCTTCTTACACCACCGTGGTGCAATGGTTAGCATGCCCGCCTTGCATACACAAGGTCGTGGGTTCGATTCCTGCTACGACCGAACACCAAAAAGTTTTTCAGCGGTGGATTATCCCACCTCAGTAATGCTGGTGACATTTCTGAGGGTTTCAAAGCTTCTCCAAGTGGTTTCACTGGAATGTGAAACGCCGTTCGGACACGGCTATAAAAAGGAGGTCCCTTGTCATTGAGCTTAACATGGAATCGGGCAGCACTCAGTGATAAGAGAGAAGTTCACCACTGTGGTATCACAATGGACTGAATAGTCTAAGTGAGCCTGATACATCGGGCTGCCACATAACCTAACCTAACCTACACGAGTACAAAGCTACCGTTGCTTTCCCCGCCCTTTCTTCAATATTAAGTTTAAATTTCAGCTTTCTGCCCAAAATAACGCCAAGGTATTTTGCACACTCACCAAAGGAAAAATAAAAAATAAATAAATTTTCCTCGGACTGCTAAAGCTACATCGTTTGCGTATGCCGCCATTTTATCTTTTCTTTTTCTAGGAAAACCAGAAGGTTGTTTATAGCAACGTTCCAAAGAAGAGGTGATAGAACCCCTCCTTAGGGAGTGCCTCTGTTCACATACCTTTGTATGTTTGCTTGTCCTAGTGTGGTTGAAATACGTCTCTTCATTAGAAGTTCGTCTAACAGCCTAAATATACCTGGATCAACATTCAGATTTGGCAGTCCATTTAATATTGATCTCGGATGGACGGAGGAAATTTGAACCATATTAGGCACACATTGCAAAAATATTGATGCTACCCTCTGTGCAAAATCCCTAGTAAATTGGAAAAAAGTTTGGCCTCCGGTGATCATATTAATCTAAATCGGGCGAAATACTCGTAAATATATATGGGAGCCATATCAAAATCTGAACCCATTTCAACTAAATTTTGCATAGTTATTGGCATCATCATGTGTATTCTTTGTGCAAAATTTAAAGCAAATCAAGGTGAATCTCTGACCTCTGTGGTCAATCAAATCCTATATAAAATAAATATTGTTTTTGATCCAAAAAACATATTGTGCCAAATAGGTTTTTTTGTTTTTGAACACAAAATTACAGGTTGGCTGATAAGTCCCCGGTTTAACAAAGAAAAACACATTTTTTGTCAAAATTCGTCTTTATTATTCAACATAGTTCCCTTCAAGAGCGATACAACGATTATAACGACCTTCCAATTTTTTGATACCATTTTGGTAGTACTCCTTCGGGTTTGCCTCAAAATAGGCCTCAGTTTCGGCGATCACCTCTTCATTGCAGCCAAATTTTTTCCCTGCGAGCATCCTTTTGAGGTCTGAGAACAAGAAAAAATCGCTGGGGGCCAGATATGGAGAATACGTTGGGTGGGGAAACAATTCGAAGCCCAATTCATGAATTTTTGCTATCGTTCTAAATGGCTTGTGGCACGGTGCGTTGTCTTGGTGGAACAACACTTTTTATACCCTCCACCATAGGATGGGGGTATATTAACTTTGTCATTCCGTTTGTAACACATCGAAATATTGCTCTAAGACCCCATAAAGTATATATATTCTGGGTCGTGGTGAAATTCTGAGTCGATCTAAGCATGTCCGTCCGTCCGTCCGTCTGTCCGTCTGTCCGGCTGTCCGTCCGTCTGTGGAAATCACGCTAACTTCCGAACGAAACTAGCTATCGACTTGAAACTTGGCACAAGTAGTTGTTATTGATGTAGGTCGGATGGTATTGAAAATGGGCCATATCGGCCCACGTTTACGTATAGCCCCCATATAAACCGATCCCCAAATTTGGCTTGCGGAGCCTTCCGGAGCAGCAAAATTCATCCGATCCGGTTGAAATTTGGTACGTAGTCTAAGTATACGGTCTCTAACAACCATGCAAAAATTGGTCCATATCGGTCCATAATTATATATAGCCCCCATATAAACCGATCCCCAGATTTGACCTCCGGAGCCTCTTGGAGGGGCAAAATTCATCCGATCCGGTTGAAATTTGGTACCTGATGTTAGTCTACGGTCTCTAACAACCATGCAAAAATTGGTCTATATCGGTCCATAAATATATATAGCTCCCATATAAACCGATCCCCAGATTTGACCTCCGGAGCCTCTTGGAGGGGCAAAATTCATCCGATCCGATTGAAATTTGGTACCTGACGTTAGTATACGGTCTCTAACAACCATGCAAAAACTGGTCCATATCGGTCCATAATTATATATAGCTCCCATATAAACCGATCCCCAGATTTGACCTCCGGAGCCTCTTGGAGGGGCAAAATTCATCCGATGCGTTTGAAATTGGGTACCTGATGTTAGTATACGGTCTCTAACAAGCATGCAAAAATTGGTCCATATCGGTCCATAATTATATATAGCTCCATATATACCGATCCCCAGATTTGAACTCTGGAGCCTCTTGGATGAGCAAAATTCATCCGATCCAATTGAAATTTAGTACGTGGTGTTAGTATATGGTCTCTAACAACCATGCAAAAATTAGTCCATATCGGTCCATAATTATATATAGCTCCCATATAAACCGATCCCCAGATTTGACCTCCGGAGCCTCTTGGAGGAGCAAAAGTCATCCGATGCGGTTGAAATTTGGTACATTTCGTTAGTATATGGCCTCTAACAGCCATGTAAAAATTGTAAAATTGTATTACTATAGAAAGTTTTGTCAAAATGTCATTTCTATAGAAAGTTTTGTAAAAAGTTTATTTCTATAGCAATGTTTGTCAAGATTTTATTTCCATAGAAAATTTTGTCAAGTTTTTATTTCTATAGAAAATTTTGTCAAAATTTTATTTCTATAGAAAATTTTGTCAAACTGAATTATATAAGTATTTAATCGGGCTTTTTTTGTTTAATATATACCCCTTATGGACTAACTTACAATTTAGAAGACAGTGTTAAAAAGTTTTACGATACCTTGCCATCGGCAAGTGTTATCGCAACCCAAGTAATTCGATTGTGGATGACAGCCTTTAGTAGAAGTTCCTACGCAATCCATGGTGGAGGGTACATAAGATTCGGCCTGGCCGAACTTACGGCCGTATATACTTGTTTCTTCTTCATATGGGGCCGTTTTGCCGCGATTTCGACCTTCAAACGCTCCAATAACACCATATAACAGTCACTGTTGATGGTTTTTTCCTTCTCAAGATAATCGATAAAAATTATTCCATGCGCATCCCAAAAAACAGAGGCCATTACTTTGCCAGCGGACTTTTGAGTCTTTCCACGCGTCGGAGACGGTTCACCGGTCGCTGTCCACTCAGCCGACTGTCGTTGGACTCAGGAGTGTAGTGATGGAGCCATGTTTCATCCATTGTCACATATCGACGGAAAAACTCGGGTGTATTACGAGTTAACAGCTGCAAACACCACTCAGAATCATGAACACGTTGTTGTTTTTGGTCAAATGTGAGCTCGCGCGGCACCCATTTTGCACAGAGCTTCCGCATATCCAAAGAATGATGAATGATATGGCCAACACGTTCCTTTGGTATCTCTAAGGCCTCTGCTATCTCGATCAACTTCATTTTACGGTCATTCAAAATCATTTTGTGGAGTTTTTTGATGTTTTCGTCGGTAACCACCTCTTTCGGGCGTCCACTGCGTTCACCATCCTCCGTGCTCATTTCACCACGCTTGAATTTTGCATATCAATCAATTATTGTTGATTTCCCTGGGGCAGAGTTCGAAAACTCATTATCAAGTCAAGTTTTTGCTTCCACCGTATTTTTTCCCTTCAGAAAACAGTATTTTATCAAAACACGAAATTCCTTTTTTTTCCATTTTTTCACAATAACAAAAGTTGCATGTAGACTGAAAAAATATTGTCGTGAGAACAAAGACTTCATGTCCTTAAAATACGAATGCAAATTTAGCATTAGAAGACGCATTTCTCTAATATAAAGTTTTTTCCTTGTCCAAAAGTCGATAAACTTTTCAATGAAGTCGTATTGTGCTTATAATTAAGTGATTTGACTTAAAAATGGCTATCATAACATGAAAGAAAACAATTTTTGGGGGTAAGGTCAACTTGACTTTAATAATTCAGCTGGTTAAGCTACACTTGTAGTTTAGTCAATGTATGGTTTTAAGCTGCAATAAAAAACAACAACAATGCTTAAAGAACAAAACCAACAATAACAAAACAAATGGAAAAAGAAGAGGAGGCACGCTCAAAATAAACCCAGCCATGTGAATTCAAATCGATGATTTGACAGTGGCATAGGAAAAGAGATATGTTTGTTTCGAATTTATTTCGGCATAAGCCGGCTATCAATGTAAAACCTTTTTTCGGAGGGTTCAAGTGTGGTTTTTGTTGGGTTTAATAAACTGCCTGAATTTATTCTGATAATTGGTTGATAGTTTTGCTGCAAGTAGAGGATGCTGATGAGGAATGTGGTAATTCCGAAACGTGCGTCCATCCAACCATCTTGCAGTCTATAGGGCTTTGCCCAAATAAATTTGACAAACATTCTTTTCCTCTGTTGGTTAACCTACACTTGTAGTTTAGTCAATGTATGGTTTTAAGCTGCAATAAAAAACAACAACAATGCTTAAAGAACAAAACCAACAATAACAAAACAAAACAAATGAATTCAGAAAAAATCTTTAAAATTAATGAAATTGTCTTTAAATTTTTCGTCTTTTTGCATCTTGACTACAAAGCAAAAAATCGTTCAAAAATAGGAAATTTTTTCAACACTTTGTTTTAAAGAGATTTTTTACTTGAAACACAGTATAATTTTTACTAAAATTGGAGTCTGAATTTGGAAACTAAAGTTGTCGTCATCTCGTTTTTAAATGATTTTGATAATATATGAAGAAACAAAACGCTGAAAAAACGAAAAATTCAAATTTGCTTCTTAGAAGCAAGTATAAAAAACCCAAATAAAAGAGAAATGTGTCTTAAAAGTGTTCTTACTTGTATGCTCCGCTTCTTTGGCTCGGAATCAATAGCAAAATTGTTAAAGTAAAGACAAAATCTTTGGAACCGGGTATGCTTTTTTTTCGGTGTACAGACAATCTAACTTTGCTAAGTCGACTCAGAATTTTTTTCTAAGACTCAGAATTTTTTCTGTACTAAACTAATAGATCTCTGACGAAGGCTCACACGTATTATAATTTAGAGAATTTTAGTTTTTCACTGTACTTATATATATATATATATATATATATATATATATATATATATATATATTATATATATATATATATATAATATATATATATATATATATATATATATATATATATATATATATATATATATATATATATATATATATATATATATATATATATATATATATATATATATATATTTTATATATATATATATATATATATGTATGCGTTGCGTTAATTTCGAGGACACTTTTTTAACCCTGCGTTAATTCCGAGGACATTTTGTTGCTATGAGGACAGTCCCCAAAGCTCTACCGATCTTGCGTTAATTTCGGGGACACTGTAAGATTGGGGACACTTTTTATACAATCCATGTTTATGGGTTAGAATCAAAGATCTCGATAATTAGATTCATAAAAATTCTATATTTCCATTATGTACTC